>NC_045428.1:311990016-312682516 GCF_902635505.1 Sarcophilus harrisii | reverse complement strand
CTTTCATTCTAGTCTTAATGTTACACAGTAGAACTGCCTTTCAGACTTTAGCTTATTGCTATAACTTCCAAAGACTCATAGGATTCTAGGATTTAAAACCGCCTGAGATCTCAGAGGTCATATAAACCTAAACAAATTAAGTGATTTCCTCATGGTTACATAAGTAGGACATAGCAAAACCAGGATTCAAATCCATATCCTAAGATTTTAAATCCTGTTTTTATTTGTAGTACTCCATTCCCTGTCCTCAAAGTAGCCATCATTTTCTTACCACTGGCAAGTTCCATCCTTTCCTAATATTAGCAACTTTTGCTAATCCAATAACTTGCTGCTATTTAATGGGTTCATAATATTATAGAAATAAAGTTAAATGAGACCTTAGAGATTATTCAGTTTGTAATGGGAGGTAACAAGTCAAAAGCCATGATCCTCTCTGGCAGCAAGTCAACCTTTATACTCTTGCTAGCTCATAAATAAAATCCTTCTTTTTCAATTTCAAAACTGTGGCCCTTCATGTCCTTTCTAAGCCTAATAATTCTTAGTTTAGTTTCAAGGTAAAAAAGATCAACACCACTGTGTCTATGAAATGTCATAGTTTTCCTGACCCAAATAGATTCTACATGTTTCCCTAAACTCAAGGTTATGAATCATGTGCCTCTAGGGAAATGCCCATTCAAATTCAATAATTAAATTCAGCAAACATTTATGAAGTATCTACTTATTTATTAAGTGGGTAAGGCAGCAAAAAAAGGATCCCCAATAAGGAATATTCTGTTCCCTATGCTCAAAAAGTTATCAAACTGTGCATACCCTTTGATCCAGCAGTGTTACTACTGGGCTTATACCCCAAAGAGATCATAAAGAAGGGAAAGGGGCCTGTATGTGCATGAATGTTTGTGGCAGCCCTCTTTGTAGTGGCTAGAAACTGGAAACTGAGTGGATGCCCATCAGTTGGAGAAGGGCTAAATAAACTGTGGTATATGAATATTATGGAATATTATTGTTCTGTAAGAAATGACCAACAGGATGATTTCAGAAAGCCCTGGAGAGACTTACACAAACTGATGCTGAGTGAAATGAGCAGGACCAAGAGATCATTATATACTTCAACAACAATACTATATGATGATCAATTCTGATGGAACAGGCCATTCTCAGCAAGGAGATCAACCAAATCATTTCCAATGGAGCAGTAATGAACTGAACCAGCTACGCCCAGAGAAAGAATTCTGGGAGATAACTAAAAACCATTACATTGAATTCCCAATCCCTATATTTTTGCCCACTTGCATTTTTTATTTCCTTCACAGGCTAATTGTACAATATTTCAGAATCTGATTCCTTTTGTACAGCAAAATAACGGTTTGGTCATGTATACTTATTGTGTATCTAATTTATATTTTAATATATTTAACATCTACTGGTCATCCTGCCATCTGGGGGAGGAGGTGGGGGGAAAGAGGGGAAAAATTGAGACAAGAGGTTTGGCAATTGTCAATGCTGTAAAGTTATTCATACATATAACCTGTAAATAAAAGGCTATTAAATTTTAAAAAAAATTAAACAAAAAAAGGAATATTCTGTTCCTTATAACTTTGGATCCCCAATACTTAGTGTGCTGCCTTACTAAGTATTGGGGATCCAAAGTTATAAGGAACAGAATACTGTTCTTATAAATTCAAAAATATTGTATACAAAAAGTAAATGAAACATAAAATTTCTACCAACAATAAGAAAAGGTATTGAGATTTTTTCTTTTTAGTGTACCAAGTAAAGGAAACAAAGTGTAAGTGTTGGCAAAGGACCCTGATAAAATAGACAAGATTTTCCTTATACCTCCTCTTCTCAAACCCAGGCACTCATCAGGAGTTATTCATATATCTGAATCAATTTCCATGCTCAGAAACTTATGGTTCTTATTAATAAATAATAAATGTAATGAAACATTTAAATTTCACTTTAACAAGCCATCAACATTAGAATAAAACCTGGTTGGCAGGAGCCTTTTATTCCCTATAAGGTTTAAATTGTCCCCACTTACAATGCCTACCACAAAACGGGCCACCTCCTATCTATGATCCAATGTATAAGGAGCTGAGTCAGTCAGAACGTAAAGCTGTCTAACTTGAGAAGATAATATGGCACAATACTAAAAGAAGTGGACTGAGAGTCCAGGTGCCTAGGTTCCAGATTCAGTTCAAACATTTACTAAGTATGTTATCTTGGTTAAATGACTTCAGTTTGTTGTTACTGTGTTATTTTTCAGTTGTGTCCAACTCTTTTTGACTCTGGCAAAGATATTGCAGTCCTTTGATATTTCCTTCTCCATCTAATTTTATATTTGAGGAAATTGAGGCAAACTGGGTTAAGTGATTTGTCCAGGGTCATAGAGTTAAGAAGTGTCTGAGGCCAGTTTTAACTCAGGAAGATGTCTTTCTGACTCCAGGCTTGGTACTCTATCCACTGTATCACCAAGCTATCTAACTCTAGTATTCCTTCTGTTAAATAAGGTACAGAGTCCATTCTAGAAGATTTATAAACCCCTTTTAGCTCTAACATTCCCTCTTGTAGCATTGACCCTATATTTAATTGAAAATTATGCAGATGCTACATGGTGTCATGTGAAGAATATGAGAAAGTATCCCTGATAAAAAATATATATTTTTCCCCTAGCCAGTCACAGTGCCTCAAATGCCACCATTAGTGATTTATCTCTATACCCTTCCTTGATGTCTCTTTTAAAATGCAAATCTCCCAAGAAGCTAACACATTGTTCCCAAAACAACTCAGTAAAAAAGAATTTATTAGCTCTCACTTTACTTCCCTTATGAGAAGGACTTGGACTTACAGGATAAAATCTTATAGGACCAGGTCCCAGAAAGGTTGTTGAACTGAAAGAAGAGAAAGAGGAGATAAGAAATGATCAAAACTTCACCAACCTGACATTATTCTTTAGGGTTAGCACTGATGTCAAGAATTCAAATACAGTCTGTAGAAAATATACCCCGAAGTAGCTCTTTTCCTGGAAAATGAACAAATGTCAAGTTTGAACAAGGTTGGAGAATCACTATGGAAACCTGTGGCTGGCCTTGTTTGCCTTTTCAAAAAGCCAGTGTTTCTCATCTTTAGTGAGACCTCCTCCTGACCTCCTAGCTGTGAAGCCTGACCTCTCTGTCACTAAGAGGCTGTGATTTATCAGTTGAATCAATACTTTCGTATATAAAAGAATAATGGGGGTCATTGAAGAACCCGGTTGACATGGCAAGCAATGACCACAACCAAGATGTTTTCTGTAGACACCACCCCCTGAGCTGTGTCTGCTGAAAGATCCAGGGGAAGAAAGAATTGGAAGAACTTAAGGCCTGTGCTATGCTGAGATTAAGAGAGGTGATCATCATCTTAGTATGATTTCAGAAAAGTTTCTTAGGCAAGAAATATTTTGACCCCAGGCTCTTGGCTACCTCTAAGAATCAGGGTTTAGCAATTTCTTTGTGCTTAGCTTTCCTCTGGACTAAACTTTTTCCCTGAGAAGGGGAACACACTAAGTCCCTTGGACTTCTAGAGGAACAAAACCCACAACATTTTGAAATTAAAATATCCATTAAGTCTAATCTCACCATTTTATATATGGTAAAACTAAGATCCAGATAGTTTAAATGATTGACCCAAAGTTATATATGGATACAATGGCATGCAAATTACTTGAGACAAAATAAAATAATTTATTGACATATAATGAAACTTATAATTTACATTGCTTAAAACTTTTAATATATGTCTTCTTTTAATAATGTCTTCTTTTTTGACAGTAACATATAATTTGCATTAAGTTTACAAGATTGAAATACATTTTAAAATTCTTAATCCGTAAATCACTTTTATCATATAGGGTAGTAAGTATATTTTTGATGATTTTTTTCATCATTTTTTTCAAGATTAGCTTTTATCTTATAACCCACAGATTTTCTTCTTCCTTCCTTCCTTCCTTCCATTTTTATTCATTTTTATTAAAGCATTTTATTTTCAAAACAAATACATAGATAATTTTCAACATTCATCCTTGCAAAATCTTGTATTACCAAATTTTCCTTCCCTTCCCCCCACTACCTTCCCAGGATGGCTAGTAATTCAATATATTAAACGTACAATTCTTCTATAAATAATTTCACAACTATCGTGCTACACAAGAAAAATCAGATTAAAAAGGGAAAAATGAGAAACAAAAAAACAAAAAACAAGCAAACAACAACAAATTATATTCTGATCCACACTCAGTCCCCACAGGCCTCTCCTTGAGGTGCATATGGCTCTTTTCATCACAAAACCATTGGAACTGGCCTGAATCACCTCACTGTTTAAAAGTATTTAAAAGATCACATCATTCAGAATTGATCATCATATAATCTTGCTGTTGTTGTATCCAATGTTCTCCTGGTTCTATTCACTTCACTTAGCATCAGTTCATGTAAGTCTCCCCAGGTCTCTCTGCTGATTGTTTCTATAGAACAACAATATTCCATAGTATTCATATACCATAACTTATTTAGTTATTCTCCAACTGATGGGCATCCACTCAATTTCCACTTTTTTTTCCACTACAAAAAGGGCTGCCACATTTTTCAACATGTGGATCTTTTCTCCTTTAATCCTGGGATACAGGCCCAGGAAAGACACTGCTGGATCCAAGGGTATGCACAGTTTTATAGTCCTTTGGGCATAGTTCCATATTGCTCTAAATGGTTGGATCAGTTCCTAAATCCACCAACAATGTATTAGTATCCCAGTTTTCCCACATCCCCTCCAAAATTCATCATTATCTTTTCCTGTCATCTTAGCCAACCCAAGAGGTATGTAGGGGTACCTCAGAGTTGTCTTTATTTGCATTTCTCTGATCAATAGTGATTTGGAGCATTGTTCATATGAATATAAAGTTTTAATTTCTTTACCTGAAAATTGTCTGTCCATCTCCTTTGATTATTTATCAATTGGAGAATGGCTTGAATATATTTTAGAAATAAGGCCTATGATAAAAGGCTATTAAATAAAAAAAAAATAAATAAACTTCAGCTAAAGCAAAAAAAACAAAAAAAAAAAGAAATAAGGCCTTTATCAGAATCTTTGGATGTAAATTTTTCCCAATTTATTGTTTCCCTTCTAATCTTGTCTGCATTGCTTTTGTTGTACAAAAACTTTTTAACTTAATATAATCAAAATTATCCATTTTTGTATTACATAGAACTAGTGTACTCTAGTTCTTCTTTGGCCACAAATTCCTTCCTTCTCCACAGATCTGAGAGATAGACTATTGTTTATTCTTCTAATTTGCTTATAATAATACTCTTTGTCTAAATCATGAACCCGTTTTGAACTTATCTTTAACTTATAGATTTTCAAAGGAATTTATATCAAGTGAATTCTCAGGTTATTAAAGATGATTATACCCATCTTTTAGATGTATTTCTTGACCTTCTATGTCATGTAGCTAGGTATAAGGTTGTATTTCATTTACATTTTAGAGTATCTATAATCCCATAACAATTCTGCTCCTCACAATATCTATATATTTATGAGACTTCGTGATTCTTTAATAGACAATAAGCCTGCTAGCATAAAATAACTCTAGATTTCTTTATGGGGTATATGTTTTACAGTTTGTCTAAGATATCCAGATCTGAAAGACTCACTTAGACTACTCCAGAAATATAAATATAGCCTTGAATGAAAAAGTAAATTTTATTTTTTCCAGTTTTTAGTACTTCAGTTTATGGACTTACCCATTACAAATGTTTTCCTCAAGGCAATTGTCAACTGCTTCTCCTTTTCCTTCTCCTTTTCCTCTCCCTCCTTCTCCTCCTTCTCTTTCTCCTTCTTCTCCTTCCTCTTCCCCTTCTCCCTCTCATTTTTTCCTTCTCCTTCTTTTTTCTTTTCCCTTCTCTTCCTCTTCCTCCTTTCTCCTCCTCCATCTCCTCCTCCCTTCTTCTTTTTGTTCTTGTTCTTGTTTCTTGTTCTTCTTGTTGTTCCTCTTCTTGTTCTTCTTCTTGTTGTTGTTCTTCTTCTTCTCCTTCTCCTTCTTCCTTTTCTTCTTCCTCTTCTTCCTCCTTGTCCTCCTCATTCTCCTCATCCTCCTTGACCTTCTTGTCCTTTTTATCATCACTTTCCTCCTCCTCCTTCTCCTCCTCCTTCTTTTTCTTCTTCTGCTTCTGCTTCCTCCTTTCCTTCTTCTTCCTCCTCCTCTTCTCCTCCTCCTCCTCCTCCTCCTTCTTTCTTCTTCTTTTTCCTGTTCTCACTGTTCTTCAGACCTTGAGAAGTTCTTTGTACAAAAAGAGGATCCAGCTGCTGGATATTCCCCAAGTCTTTGCTTATTTTATGAAGAGTAATCAAGCTGTTTCACTATAAAAATTTTGGCATATATTTTGGACATATTTCTTTGGAATTTTGTTACAGATGATCCTCTTTTACCTTGAAATGTTTGACTTCCCCACACCAACAACCATTGAAACAACTTTAATAATCATTGAGAAGTTTTCTAAAAGCTACAGCTTTAGCATATTTTCTTGAAGTAATATCCTTTTTTAGAAAATACATAATTAAAAACAAAGAACAATAAAATACACATGCATAGCATAAAATTTAGCACTCAACTTATAAAGAACTGATTAAAATTAGAGAAATAAATTCAAAACAACTTCATACAGATGTTATAAATCAGACTAGTATCAGTAAATTCTCATATGTATGACTATTGCTAACACAAAATGAAACCACTTAAAAAGTATCTTTTCATATATACCAATAATCAAAACAACTAGACCTACAGCCAAAAATATCATATCCAGGAAAATTATTCATAATATTGAATGGGAAAAAATGGACATTCAACAAACTTGCAAATTTTCTGGACTTTCTTTCAAGCAAATGCAAACTCGGTAGAAAATTTACTATATAATAGCCAATATCAAAGATCAGTTTCAAGGAGCTTAAGGATAAGTTGTTTATGCTTTTTACATGGAAATATATATAGTATATATTTAAGATTGACACCAGCAATTAGTTGGCTCAAGAGAAAGATTGGGGCAGAGTTGAATACACTGTTAAAAATAATCAAAACCTCCTAGAAAAGGTAAAAATAAAAATTATGTTATATAAATGAGGTGCAAAGGAAAATTAGACACAGGGGTATTAGAGGGAGAAAGGAGAGCTCAAAGTTCTGAAAACCTATTCATACTGGGAATGTGTTAAGTAGGCAACATTACATATATATATCATCAGGGGTTTAGCATCTCCCAAACTCTATAAAGAAATAAGAGTAAAGGCACGGGCAAAGAGAGAAGCAAAAGGTGGGAGAAGACAACAGAGAGATACATGGGTGAGAGAAGGTTAAATAATAGCAAGATAAGGAAATTTAAAGCTAAAGAGTTAGTTGGAATAGGAAAGAAGACATAAATTAAACTTAAGATTCAATTAAAAGAGAAATTTAGATTATATGTCAGCCATACTGATGAGGTTTTGGATACATGTTTGCATGTGGATGGATGCATTTATGTGTATGTGTGTATGTGTATTTGAGTATATATAGATGTATGCATGTTGCTGTATCTATGTGTATATATGTGAGTGGGTCTGTGGGTATGAATGTGTGTGTTCAGATATATATATATACACATATATGTTGCAGATATATATACACACATACAGATGGGGTATATGCATGTGTATGTGTGTGTGTATATATAACATATATCTGTGATTAAGTATATCCTGCTTGGGAGAGGGGAGGGAATAAAAGGGGGGGGGAAATAAAGTTTTAAGTGTGCAGCAAAGAACAAAAGAATAATCTTCAAGGAAGCACAAAAATGGACACTCACAAATATAATTTATTCTATTATTATATATCCTTTCTTGAATTGGTAACTTATTGTTATATATTTTGAATCCTCCCTGATGTCCTGCTGGGTATTTGACCATGTTCTGGGTTTTTTTGGTCTGTTTTGTTTTGTTTTCCTTTTCTGTTTTTCTTTTTTCTATTTTTTTAAAAAAATAATTTTTAAAAATATCTTTTCTCACTAAATGTTTATACCACTGTGCTTAGTCATAGGACTTAGATTAAAAATCAGATCTTCTGGCTCTTAATTCAGTGCCCTTTAAACTATACCACTATTGCCCTTTCCTGACTGACAGGAAGTGGGCATTTGAGATACTTTCAAAACTTTCTATTTTTGACTCTATCAGAAAGGATGGTTGTCCTTTTAAGAGACAACAATTTAAGATAACAAGGAGAAATGTATTCAAAAATGGTAGGGAAAACATATATCAGTTAAAAAAAAAAAAAAACCAAACCCCAAACCCAACCCACATATATTGTATCACACTTTTACTCAAAATGACAACTCATAGATAAATGTATATTTAGTGTATTAGTATTTTTCATTTAATCTTACCTCAGAATTAAGATCTCTGAAAGTTTATCCTGGACCTCCAGGGGAAAAAAAATGACCTGCTGCTCTTATATCCACGTGCAGAATTCAGGGCCATGCTTCATTTATAACTGAAAGAAGTCTAAGGGAAATGTGTCTCCTTAGCCCTCTCCCTGTTTTCTGCTTTGACCCAGATCCTTTTAAAGGCAGACTTTTCTATAAAGCCGGATCCTTGGAGAATTAACTCAAAGAAGAAAGCAATGTGGTTCTTCTGGCAAGGACACTAAACCATAATTTAGGGAACCTGGCTTTTTATCCCAACTCCACCAACACCTAGTTAGTGTATCTGTTTCAGCATAAAGCTTAATCTTAGTTCTGCCCTCTGTGATTTTGCATATATAATTCTCCATATCATGAATGCTTTCTCTACTCATTGTACTATTTAAAATCTCCAGTCTCTTTTCAAAGCATATCCCAGATTACACCACCTACATGAGGTTTATCTTATCTCGCCCTCAGTTTTAATGTTTCTCTTTTAAATTACTTTATATTTATTTTAATATGTATATATTTGTGCACATGATATGTTCCCTTCACCCCACCTGCAGCAGAGTATAAGCTCTTTGAAGGCAGGGGTTGTTCTGATTTTGTCTTTGCATCATCAATATTTGCGCAAGGTCCTCTACATTTTTAGAGGAGGTGGGTGGGTGGTTTGGATCTGCAATTTCATTCATGTGGTCAGCTCTCAGTACAGAAACTCCATTCACCAAAGCAAATTGAAAAGTCACCCATAATTTATATTCTGAGGGTTAATTAGGTAATATTCTGAGAGTTGAGACTTACCCAATCATATTGCTAGTCAGAGGTGAAACTTTAATTCAGATATTTCTGACTCTAAAGTTAGATCAGTAGTTATTCTTCCTCATGTCTTGCACATAGTATGTACTTAGTGTTTTTTGAATTGGATTTTACATATTTATTTATCTGAAAAAATAGTTGCAAGTTTATAAGGATAAAATGAGAAAATGGGTAGAAAGATGTCTTAAAATATAAAAAGACACATTTTAGCTATTCATTCCCTTGGCCAAAACTTATCCTAGGCTCCATCAATTTTCATATTGTGATCATATCAGTCCACAATGTCAGTCAGCCTGAGTGATAAATGATGTTTAGGCTCTTTTAGCAGCTTTTTTTCTTCATTCTACATTCTTTACTGAGTACCCACAGAGAGCTTAGCCCTCTGTTATGTGGTTGGAACGAGGTGAGCATAGAAAGGACTAAGAATATATGATTCAATTCTTTTTCTCAAGGAGTTCATAGTCTTGCTGAGAGGGAGAAAGGAAAAAACAAAATGAATGTACATGAAACATTTAGAACAATACAGGACTATAGCTACACTACAATTCTATTTGAAAGCTACAATGTTTTCTCCTCTGTGATCTCTGCACCTTTCAGAATCTTTACTGGTACAAAGTCTGTTCAACAATCTCCTAGGGAACCAGTATACTCGAAGTTCATTTTTTATACTTTTCCTAGGGATCAATGGAGATTAAAGACATGGAAGGCTAGATGGACAAAGTGGGATTCCAATGATGAACTCCAGTAATTCTCTCTTGCCTCTAGTGTCAAATACAACCTCTTCTGTTTAACATTTAAAGATTTTCACAACCCGCCTCCAACTGACCTCCTTAGATTTATGCATCACTACCTTTCACATACTCTTTGGTCCAGACAAATTGACCTTCTTACTGTCTCTTATATATAACACTCCATATTGAATTTTTGGACCTTTGTAATGACTTTCCCCTTCTCCTTTCCTCATCTGCACTCCCTTCCTGCCCCCCTTCCTGACCTTTGCCTCTTAAAATCCACCCCTCTTTCAAAGCTTAGCTCAATTGCTACCTTCACCTCATAGTTTTTCCTTATTCTTCTAGAACCTAGGACCTGTGCTTCTTTATTTTCTGTATTATTTTACAAGAGCTTACATACAGCTTATTTCCCCCAGTAAAATGTCAACTTCTTAATATCAATTATTAGTTAATTTTTACCTTTGCAAATAGCTTAGTGCCAGGTATATAGTACTCATATAAATACTTCTTTATTGATCACTGTTAATTAATTATTTTGGTTCTCCTTAATTGGAGTATAGCATGTGTTTTCTGGAGTTACACTATCACATTGGTAAGATAGGATGGGGCCAAATTATGGAGTTTTTGAAACTAGGGAGAAGAGTTTGTATCTTATGCATCTAAACAACAGAGATCATTGAAGGGAGCTGAGAATAGCTTATTTACAATTTTAAGACGTTGGGTCTTATTAAACACTTGTAGAATTGCATACTGAAAATAGCAAGCAGGTATAAATCAAAGGAAATGAACAAAAATAACCAGAATACTGTTGGACTTACACAAGGACCAGGCTAGCTCAGTTCAGAGAAGTATCTCATCAGAAAGATGGCCAGCAACAATTCATTATAACACTTTCTAAGGCACAGAGGGACTGTAATCTGTATCACTAGAGGGAACATTGTCAATAATGAAAATCACGGATTTTTGAAGTGTGAAGATATATATATGTCAAATGTCAGCAAGAATTACAGAATCAGATATTAACAATGAATGAAATAATTTTTGGAAGCTTTTCATATTCCAGAAAAACAAACACCCTTATCTAAAGGGTGAAGTTTATGTAAGGAAAAAAAAAAACTATGAATTAAATAGGGGATTTTATACTTTAAATAGGAGTGATTTAAATGACCTCTAGGGCCCTTTTTTGTTCTAAGATTTCTAGATTCAGTCTTCCAAAATCACTGCTGAATTTGACTTCTGCAAGCATGACCACTCTTTCCTAATACTTTTCCTTTTTAAGGAGAGTGCCATAACATGAAATATTGCTAATACCTGAACAAAAAGTGCAAATGTTAGAATCTCATTGTATTAGTGACTTTGACAACGTAAAGGGGCTGGAATGGGTGGAGTGAATGAAAAAACCTAAATCCAGCTCTTCCTGACTCCCAAATTAGCTTTCTGGCACTAGTGTATCAAGAGTAGGTGAGCAATATATGAAAGTCAGCATGGCATAGTAGAGAGCTAGAGCAAGAGAGAGCATTGTATTTAATTTGTCTGGACCAAAGAATGCAAGAAGAGTAGTAATACATTTAAACCCCCAAAGATTTAGGTTTAAATCCTACTTGAAGTATCAATTTTGTGACCCTAGGCAACCCTTAATACAGGTGTACTTACTAATTGATTAACTCACTGTTATTGGACTTCAATTTTCTTTTCTGTAAAATGAGAATAATAATATCTATGTTACAGTGTTATGAGAATCAAATGAGATAAAGGTTTTTAAGCTTAAAGAATTACATAAATGTGAACTAATTCAAACACATAGAGCTAGGAATCAACTGTCTAACTGTCTTAAATTCAGTTCCCACTTCTGCTACTAAATAGCCAAGGCTACTCTTGGATAAGTTATGTGATTTCTCTCAACTATAATGTGAAGATTGGACTAGCTTTGAGGTTCTTCTCCTGGCATCTATAAATTCCTAAGGGGTTCACAAATAGATTTCAGAGGATCTGTGAACCTGGATGGGAAAAATAAAAATTACATTTTTATTTTCACTAACTTTTGATTTTTTTTTGTAATCCTATGTATTTTATCTTATACATTTAAAAACTTGATTCTGAGGCGTCCAGAGGCTTCACAGACAGACAAGGGCACATAACTCAAAACAGATTCTATTTGGTCTATGAAATCCCTTCCAGATCTCCAAGACCTTTCTGATCTCTAACATTCAATGATTTTATCCTTGGAGTTTGAGAACATTCTAGGGCTCTCATACAAACAATACTCTGTTGCATATTGACTTAAAGTGGCAAGCTTTTCCTTCATGAAATTGAGGGGACAGGGGAGCTAACCATAAAACAGTCACAATTTGCATTCAACATTCCTTATATTTCCTTTTATAATCCCTGTCTACCTTTCTTCCTTTCTGATGAATTGATCCAATCTTTTTCTCCTTTTTTTTTTACCCTTAATACAATATTTTATACTATTTCTTATTCCCTTATTGATTTTTATTCCCCTCTTCCAAGTACCTTGTGACTTTATACTTCCCTCTGATTATATAGGATCACCTAATTCATTGTCCTATCACAACTTATCTTTTCAATACTTTCTCCTTTGTAGATTGCCCCATCCTCTTGGGACATATGAAGTAAAGGGATTTTTTCTGAAGAAATAATTCAGAATAAGAATTTGATGACTGACAGCATATTAATACAATACTTAGACATCTTATCCCCCAAAAGTCATAAATTTGCATTTTAACAAGGTCTTCCAATGCCTTAATCCATAGATTATGTTTAAGGTTAAGGTTACACTTGGGTTCAATAAATCATCTTTACAAGTAAAAGATAGTAACAGTATGACCAGCAGAATTATATCTACAAAAAAACTTGAGAGTGGAGGGAAAATTACCGATATGATTCAAACATGTGATATGGTAGCTGAAAAAGCTAATGCAATCCTTGGCTGCATTAAGAGAGACATAGTGGCCAGGACCAGGGAGGTGGCAATCCTGCTATACTCTACCCAGTTCAGAACACATCTAAGGCATTGTGTTCAAATCTAGGTCCTATATTTTAAGAAAGATATTGATAACCTAGAGAACAACCAGTGAGGGATAAACAGAATAAGATTCTTTTAAAAAAATCAATTTCACAAGTACTGATGGGGGAAGCATGGTTAGACAACAGTTCAAAAAAGATCTTGGGGGTCTTAGTAGACTACATTCTCAATGTGAGTCAAGAATAGATTATGGAAGTGAAAAAAAAAACCTAATAAAATTTTATTTTGCAATGAGAGACATAACATATATAACAAGAATGTAGAGGTCATAAGCCTAATTTTGGTCAAATCATATCTGGAATATTATGTTTAGTTTTGTGTGCCACATTTAAGAAATATAATGATAAACTGGAAAACATCCAGAAGAGGGCAACCAGAACACTGAAATACCTTAAATTCACAAAAATGCTTTGCAGTAACTGGGGATATTTAGCCTAGAAAAAGAAGACTTTAGAAAGGTTTGGGGATGAAAAGCTGTCTTCAAATACATGAAAGGACATGATGCAGAAGAGAAATTAGACCTTCTCTGAATGACTCCAAAAAGTAGAATGAAGAAATCAAGAACACTGAATAGGAGTTGCAAAGAGGAAAATTTAAGTTTGTTTTTTTTTTTTTTTTTTTTTTTTTTTTTTTTGCTTTGAGGGAGAGGAAAAAGCCCTCCAAATACCTAATGATTAAAGCCACCTAGAAGTAGAAGAGGCTACTTTAGGAAGTAGTTGGTTCTTCCTTACTAGAATTCTGTAAGAGAAGGTGGATAAATATTTGCCAAAAATTATATATTGGTGAAATTTCACTCAGGTACAACTTAGACCAGATGGCTTCTGTGTTCCTTTAAGTTTTCAGATTCTTTTCCTCTATGTGTTCAGTTTGGGATGCTATACATGTTAGAAAGGACATTGACAATCTGGAGAACATCAAAAGGAAGGCAGTGGGAAAACTTAAGAATCCTGAGATCATGCTGCAAGAGAATTGGTAGAAAGAATTAGCCTACAGAGGAGAAGACTTGGGGAAGTGGGGTGCTGCATATGCTATTTGTCTGCAAGCATCTGAAGAACTCTCATATGAAAAAGAGATCTTATGCTTAGCCTCAAAAGACAGAAGTTGAAGTAGTGGGTAGCACCTAAAATGAAGCATATGTGAGTTCTATAAAAGAAGTGACAGCATAGAAATTAGAGCTTTCTAGGAAGAAAGGATAAAGTATATTTGCCTTGGGAGGGAGAAAGGTTTTTTTCCCCAGAAGTCTTAAAGTGAAGTCTCAATAGCCACTTGTCAACTTTGACTTCTTGATAAGATATAGATTGAATTAGATTATTCATGAGGTCTTTTTTCATCTTTGAGATTTTGTCAATTTTAGACACTATGCTGACTCATAGAAAGATAATGAATTAATGTAACTTAGTGACCTCTCTATAAATATAAACCAAAACAACTGCCTGTTTTTAAATATATATGTATATGCATATTTGTGTATATATGCAGAGGTTTTTTTTTTTGTTTATTTTTTTAGCAATAGTAGCAGCAGTTGTAGTAATTCATCTTTATATAGTATTTAGCCTCAAAGGTATTTTCCTCACAACCGCCTTGTCAGAGGTTGTGGAAATGGACAAAGAAATCACACTAAAAATGCCAGAGCTTGGATTCTAGCTTAACATCACTTAACTCCAAGTGCTATGTTATTTCCACTTAAACATACATTATTTCAATCAGATTCAATAAAAAGTAATTTCATCAATTGAAATTCTGGTAAAACAACCAAAATTGTGTTTCCTTAGATACAAGAAGAATTTAGGTAATTTCAACTATAATTATAGTTTCAAAAGAAGTCAGGATTCTCATATATAGATATAGATACATCCAAAAAAGATAAGAAACTAATTCCAAAGAAGAGAAAATAATTTTAAACATGCAAAACCCCCAACCCAACCACAATAAAAGATAAGCAGACTAAAAATGCAATTTAAAAAAAAGTATATCATCTGTACCATATAAAGTATCAGAAACAAAACAAATGGAAAAACATTCACGACATCATGATGTTCTCAAATGGTCAAGTGATACAAAGAAATTAAACAAGTGTTAAGACATGAACACATTAGGAAATTATAAGATCAAATAAAAGAAGGGAATGAAAAAAGCAACAAATAATGGAAGGAAATCAAGCAAAAATTAAAAGATGCTTTTAAAAAAAGGATTAAAAGGAAACAAAGAAGAAAATAATCAATGTGCAGAATAGAAAACTCAAAAGACTCAATAGACACAACTAACAAGGGACACCAATGGCAATTATATACAATACAAATCATCTGATGGGAAAACAAGCATAGAAAAATAACTGGGGGGAAAAGGGGAAAGAAAAGACATCCAAACAATTGGCCAAAGAAACATATGACAGACTTGGAAAATGAATCATTCTGTGACTATATCAGAATAGTTGAAATTTAGAAATTTAGAAAAAAACTAAACAACTTTAATAAGCTTTTTAAAAAATCATTTCCCAGAATTAGCAAAAAATAAGTTGTATTATGCAAATTGAAAGCATCCAAAGGACCTCAGAAAGGAAAAGCCTAATATCCAATGCTCTCAAATTCATTATGGTTAAACTCTAACACTATAAGAATATGAAAAACAGACTTCAAGCTTCCAGAACAAAGCTGGAAATTATTTTAGTAGCTTTTTATTGACAGAACATATGCATGGGTAATTTTTTTACAACACTGCCCCTTCTACTCACTTCTGTTCCAACTTTTCCTTTCTCTTCCCCTGCCTTAGATGGCCGGCAGTCTTATACATGTTATCCTAGATATAATATATGTGTGCAGATCCGTACAGTTCTCTTGTTGCACAAGAAGAATTGGATTCAGAAGATAAAAATAACCTGGGAAGAAAAACAAAAATTCAAGTAGTCCACATTCATTTTCCAGTGTTCCCTCTCTGAGTGTAGCTGGTTCTGTCCATCATTGATCAATTGAAACTGAATTAGATCTTCTCTTTGTTGAAGAAATCTACTTCCATCAGAATACATCCTCATACAGTATCGTTATTGCCGTGTATAATGATCTCCTGATTCTGCTCATTTCACTCAGCATCAGTTCATGTAAGTCTCTTCAATACCCTCTGTATTCATCCTTAAAGATGGAAATTATTTACCAAGGAACATTTATTAGGATTACATCAATTTTCTCAATAAAGATGGACAACTGTGAAATTGGAATGGAAGCTATAAGCTTAATAAGTAAGGTCAAGAATCAACAATTACCTACCCATTGAAAATTGATATCCTGTTTCAATGCCTAGTAATCGCTGGTAGTGACTTTGAGGTATAGTTTCAAATTATTTTCCATAAGAACTGAAATATTTCACAATGCCACTAACAGCACATTAGGTATGCCTGTCTTCCTACACCCCCTCTAACACTGTCATTTTCCTTTTTTACAATCTTTGAGTATCTGATGGGCACCTCAGGATTTCTTTAAATAAGAGTTAATCAATTCTAATTTATAGTCTGATTTTTGTCAAATTAAAGATACTATGTAGGCATTAATATAACAAAGAGGTTAGGATAGTTTTTTCAAGTACAGGCTAATAGAAGTAATTATGATAAGAAAGTTGATATTCTTTTCTAGTAGAAAGACTAAACAAAAGGCAAAACTAATTCAGTTAGTCAATAAAAAAAATTGTTAATCAGCCATTGTTGTTATTTGATACACAGATCTTAAAATTGAAAAGTATATCAGAGGTCATCTATTCCAAACTCTAAAACATCCCCAACGAGTAGTCAATCAGCCTTTACCGGAAGACCTCTAATGGAACCCATTACTATGTCCACCTATTCATACAAGCTCTAATTAAAGATTCACTTTTCCCCAAAAGACTTTCTTCTTGGCTTACTCCATATATAACTGTGGATCACTTCAAACTCAGTCAAATCAATAAATATATATTAAGTATATAATATGTGTTAGACTAGGAATTCAGAATAAGTTAGAAGGGCTTGAGAGCTCCTGCCCTCAAAGAGCTCACAATCTAATGGAAGAGGCAACAAGCAAACACATATATACAAACAAGCCATACTAAGGGCAAATAATTAAAAGAGGTTAGGCACTAGAATTGAGAGAAGTTAGGAAAGCCCTCTTATAGTAGATGGGATTCTAATTGAAGCTTAAAGGAAGTCAGAGAAGCTAATAGATGGAGATCAGGAGGAAGAACATTTCTGGTAGGGGAGCCACCAGAGAAAGTGCCTGGGGCTAAAAGAGGGAGTATCTTGTTCGTGAAAGTATAAGGTGTAAGAAGACTAGAAAGTTAGGAAAGGCTTTGTAAAATTGTAAAGGGTTTTGAACATCAGAGTATTTTGCATTTGATCCTAGAGATAATTGGGATTCACTGAAATTTAGTGAGTGGGAAGATGACATGGTCTGATCTGTGCTTTGGTAAAAATCACTTTGGTGACTGAATGAAGGACTGACTGGAGTAGAAAGAATCTTGAGTCAGGCAGACCCACTAGCAGGCTATTGTCCTAGTTCAGATAAGAAGTGATAAGGGTCTTATCCCTTGTGGTGGTGTGAAAGGAGAAAAGGGGTCATATTTGAGAAATATTGCAAAGGTGTACTTGACAGATCTTGGTAACAGATTGGACAGGATGGGTAAAAACAGTGAAGGGTGGAGGATGATATCTAAGTTGCAAGTCTGGGGGATTAAAAGCCTTAATAGTGATATGGACATTTGAAAGGAGGAAGGGTTTAGGAAAAAAGATAATGAATTTACTTTTGCATAAATTGAGTTTAAAGAAGTCCACTCAACATCCAGTTTAAAATGTCTGATAGGTAGATTGAGATGCTATGAAAATTTAATAATCATCAGCATAAAGATGGTAATTCAATCCATGTATAGAGAGGGAGAAGAAATGAGGGCTCAAGACAGAACTTTGGAAGACACCTACAATTATAGGACATGATCTAGATTAGGATCTAGCAAAGGAGACTGAAAAGAAAGAAGCAGGTAGATAGGAGGAGGACCAGAGAGAGAAGTGTCCCAAAAACATAAAGAGAAAAGTAATGATAAAGGTAAGAAAATGGACTAAAATCATCATTAAAAAACTAGGGAACAGATTGGACTGTTTGTCCAACTATGAAGTGAAGAACATTTTTATCAAATAAAAGAAATAGGTTTGATTAAGTACAGATAAAACAATCTTATACAATGAAAAAAATCATTATTTCTAAAATTAAAAAGAACAGAAACAAATTGGAGAAAATAGGTGGTAAATGTATTAGATAAGACTAACATGTAAAAACTGTAAAGAATTGATACAGAAAAAATCTTTACATGGCTTCAAAACATCAATTTTACAAAATACAAGATGGAAGAAACATGGCTAGACAGTACTTTGAGAAAGATCTGGGGCTTTTACTAGACTGCAAATCCAATGATTCAAAAATGTGATATGGTGGCTGGCAAAGCTAAAGAGATCTTGCAGTGCATTGTGAGACATAGCTTCCAGTAATAAGATAATGATGGCCTTTTTTATTTTATTTTGCCCTGGTCAAATAAATTTTGCTCATTCCTGGGACCACACTTTAGGAATGACATTTATAAACTGGATAAGGTCCAGGGGAAGGCAACTGAAATGATGAACAGCCTTGACTTCATGACTTATGAGGATTGGTTGAAGGAATTAGGGATGCTTAACCTGAAAAAGACAGGATTCAGGAAAGATGTGATATCAAGTATTTGAAGAGAATTCATGTAGAAAAAGGGATTAGACTTATTTTGCTTGACTACATAGGGCAAAATGTTAGGAGTACTCTTTCAAAGTTGCAAAGAAGTGAATTTTAGGTAGATGTCAAGAAAAGCTTCTGAATAATTAGAATGGTCTAAAATAAAAAGTGTAACTTTGGGAAGTAGTCGATTTCTACTCACTGGAGAATTATAGAATAATTTTTTGGGGTAGGGGTGGGATAAGAGGGGGAGATGAAGTGAAGTAATGCTGTATTAGGTGAGATTATCAGTATTATGTAGGCCTCTATACTCCACTGTGTCTGATTAGATCTGTTCCCCACCATAACAAGGAGTAGGGCCAGAAAGTATAATTTATATTACTCATTAAATTATATAATCCCAGATTTAGATGAACCATCAAAACTTATTTAATACATGAATTAGAATTCCCTCAGCAACAATTCCTGTGTTTTGTCTTTATTTGAAACTCTTCATTAATAGGGAATTTACTAACTCTAAAACTTGAATTCTTAACCTGGGGTGCTAGGATCCTCAAGAGGTTAATAAACAATTTTCAGCAGGGCATGATTTGGATTTTTAAAATTATTTTGATAATTGTTTTAGCATCATTGGTTCCCTTTGTAATCTTATGCATTTTATTTTAAGCTTTTCAAAACATGATATTGACCAGTGATCTTTAAGTTTCACCAGACTACTACCATGACCTCAAAAAGGTTAAGGATTTCTGCTATAGAGGGAAAATAATCTATTATTAAATAGCTCTAATTGTTAAGGAGTTTTTCTTCATATTGAGCCAAAATTTGCTTTTCTACAACTTCTACCTATACTTCTTTCATCTGGACCTAATGGAAAAAACCTGATTCCACTTCTACATAATAATACTTCAAATACTTGCAAAAAAACTATTATGTTCTCATAAATTTCTTCTAGGCTATACATCTCCAGTTCCTTTTAGGGATTTTTATGTGGTATTATTTCAATGTTCTCCCACAATCCTAGTCATCACTAGTTTCTTAATGTCCTTCTCTAAATATGGCACATAAAACTAAACATAATACTCCAGAAGTGTTCTATATAAGTCCAAAAGAAAAAAAAAACAGAAGGACTATCATGACCCTAATTTTGGATACTTATGTTTTTATTACTGCAGCCCATGGTCACATCAGCTTTTGTTTTTTCTTTTTGGCATTGCCACATGCTACTCCATCCATTAGGGGTGCTTGGGTTATTATAGGACCATAATGTAATAGATCTACAGTTGGAAGGGACCTCTAAGACCATATAATCCACCCTTCTCATCCTTAAATTTTCAGTTAAGGAAAGAATTATGTATCAGAGAAGTTAGATGACCCCATGTCTTCCTGATTCTACCAGTTCTTTATCCAATTTACCACACTACCTCTTATAAGTAATAGTTACTAGTATTGCTCATTTGTTCAATTGTCACCAATTCTTTGTGACATCATGGACCATAGCATTCTGGGTCCTTCTGTCCTCCACTAATATGTTAGACACCTTCCAACCTGAGGGAATCATCTTCTGATGTCATATTTTTAGTATTTTTAATACCACCCATGGAGTTTCCTTGGCAAAGATATTGGAGTGATTTACCATTTCATTCTCCAATGGATCATCTCTTGTCAGAACTATCCCCTGTGACTTCTCTATCTTGGGTAACCCTACACAGCATAGCTCATAGTTTCATTCAGCTGTGTAGGCCTCTATGCCATAACAAGATTATGATTCAGGAACGGTATACAATAGTATCTGAACATAAATGTTTTGGCTTCTGGTTAAACTGGACCTTAATGCATAACATTGAGGAAAACTTACCATATTTTTCACAGTTACCCAAGCCTCAGGATGCTTGTGTCAGGGCCTTAGTTTAGCTTTCCATTTGATTACCAACTAACTAATTGAGAATTCATACACTTCTGTGGTGAATGGCTGATTTTAACTATTAAGCATTCACACTGAAGACTGCCTTTCCCAACATGAGGGTTCTTTCTCTTTCACTTTCACTTTGGCAATTCAGATGTAGTGAGATGTATCTCCTTTATCACCCTTCCTTAAATCATTTACTCCTGAACCTATTGTCTTTCACATGGGTGTACCTCCTTGCCTGTACTTGTCATTAAATTAGGGAATGACAGACATGGCACATTTCATTATATTCCTAGTTGTGCTTTTTATTTCTAAGTGACTTATCTCTTCAATTGGGCTGCAAGCTACTTCTGGACTTTTCTGTTACATAATCATATACACTTTGCTATTTCAGTGCATCCATATTGTCATCTGTGACTTTTTTATCCTGTATAATTTTCATCCATATCTTTCTGAAACTCCTTCATAGAGCCACTGCTGAGGCAATTGTAGTTAAGTGACTTGCCCAAGGTCACACAGCTAGGAAGCATTAAATGTCTGAGGTCAGATTTGAACTCGGATTCTTCTGACTTCAGGGCTGGTGTTCTATCCTTTGTGCCACCTAGCTGCCCCATATAGAGTTGTTTTTAATGTCCATATTACCTCCTTCCAAATCTAAACCACCATGGTAATAACTCCTCCTCTCCTACTCTAATCCAGGTCATTTTATCATCTTATCACCTAGTTCATTACCTCATCCTTCTACTCATCCAGGTTTTTGCTTCCTTTCCCTTCATCCTTCAAGCATTATTAAGTTTAATTTTACATCTCTTGCATCCCATTGTTTCCACAAAGGTGGCCACTCCTCTCATTCAAGCTTTTGTTCTCAGTCTGTTCTCTTTGTATCCAATCTCTCCCCTTTAAAGATTGTCTTTAACATATACTAAAGTATTCTTCCCAAGACAGAGCTATGGTCATATCATTTCCCTGGCTACAAATCCCCAACGGTTCCCTTTTGCCACCTAAGAAAATTGCTTGGTGAGGTATTTACAATCTACAAGTTATGGTCTGTAATCCAGCTCTTCCTATCTTTCCAAGTTTTATAGTAATCCTTTTCATATTTTCTACATTCTAGCCAAAATAAACTATGTGTTCCCCCAGATTCCACATGCCATTTCCTATCTCCTGGCTTTTGTACAAGTTATGCTCACATCTAGAATGCCCTCTCTCCTCATTGCTACCTTTTAGAATTCTTAGCTTCCTTCAAGGCTCAATTCAGATGTGTCTTTCTGCAATGGAATTTTTCCTGATAGAACTTTTCCTTATTTAGTCTGTTTCTTGAAATTATTTTATATACGTAAATGTTTACAGATTATATCTCTCCAATCCAACAGAACCTGAGTGCCTTTAGGGCAAAGACTATTTGGGTTTTGTATTTTTTTGTTTCAATACAATATTTTGAATATAGTAGGCATTCATTGTTGTTGTGGTTGTTCATCCTTCATTCTTGAAGCATTATGTCTTCACTTACACATGAATTAGATTTATATAAGGTAGAGCTGCAAAAAATCATCAGTTTTATTCTCTCCTTCAAAGTCATCAGAGTCTAGAAACACAAAGGTCAAGACAATTGGTGATGGCTCAGGATGCAGTGATCTTGGCCTTTCTAAAGTAAGGTCTTTTCCAAGTCTCAGTTTATCTGAAGCCATATCCATTCAATGACTAAAGTCTGTGTAAGAATTGAGAAAAAAAGATGACCCAATTCATTATTCCAAAGATATCAACCTGGAAAGAGAAGGAGGAGTTTGAACTGGCAGACTCGGTCCTCAGAAGATAGCTACTTATGCTCTCAGATAACATGTTATAGTCAATTAATTCAAATTTTTTTCCTAAGAAGTTAGTTCACTCTTTCTCACAAATATTCACAGCACTGAAGGGAAGAACAGGCTTAAACTTAGACCATAATAGTAGTGGAAAGATAAAAGGTCAAGAATATCAAGGGAAATTTCATGAAATAAATATGAAGGAAGATGACCAAAGTATGTCAGATATAAAACTATATTATAAAAATATAATCATTAAAATAATCTGGTTCTGGCTAAGAAATAGAGTGGTGGATCAGCAGAATACATTAACTACACAGTAAATGATCATAGTAATCTGGTGTTTGATAAATAGAAAGATCCAAGCTTTTATAAGAACTTACTATTTGACAAAATTGGGAGGGAAATTGGGAAGCAATTTGACAGAAACTAAGCATAGATCAATATCTCATAGAGTACATCAAGATAAGGTCAAAATAGGTACATGATTTAGATATAAAGAATGATACCATAAGCAAATTAGGGGAGCATGGAATATAAGCTGTCAAACCTATGAATTTGAGAAGAATTTATGACTAAACAAGAGACAGAAAGCATTGTGAGATATAAAATGAAAAAATTTTATTCCATTAAAAACAATACAGATTAGAAGGAAAGCAGAAAGTGTTTTTAATAAAGGCTTTTTTTTCCTCAAACATATAGAGAACTGAGGCAAATTTATAAGAACACAAGTCATTCCCTAGTTGATAAATGGTCAAAGGGAATGTGAACAGACAATTTTCAGAAGGATAAACCAAAGTTATCTGTAATTATATAAAAAAGTTCTAAATCACTGTTTATTAGAAAATATTAAATTAAAACAATTCTAAGATATTATTCAGTTTACCTAATATGTCAGAAAAGGAAAATGATAAATACTAAAGGAAATATGGGGAAATAGGGACACTAATGTACTCCAGTTGCAGTTGTAAATTTGAATTAATTGACTATAATATGTTATCTGAGAGCATAAGTAGCTATCTTCTGAGGACCGAGTCTGCCAGTTCAAACTCCTCCTTCTCTTTCCAGGTTGATATCTTTGGAATAACGAATTGGGTCATCTTTTTTCTCGATTCTTACACAGACCTTAGTCATTGAATGGATATGGCTTCAGATAAACTGAGACTTGGAAAGACCTTACTTTAGAAAGGCCAAGATCACTGCATCCTGAGCCATCACCAATTGTCTTGACATTTGTGTTTCTAGACTCTGATGAGTTTCTAACTCTGCAGTTAGAATGATCTAATCATTCTGAAAAGCAATTAGAAATTATGCCCAAAGGGCTATAAAATTGTGTGTTCCCTTTGAACCAACAACACCAAAGAGATTTAAGAAATAAAAGGAAAAGGACAAATATGTACAAAAATATTTATAGTAGCTTTTTTTGTAGTTTCAAAGAACTGGAGGGGATTGAGGGGATGCCCATGAATAGAGGAATGTCTGAAAGAAGCTGTTGTACATTAATGTGATGGAATACTATTACGCTGTAAGAAATGATGAGCATGATGCTTTCAGAAAAATGTGGAAAGATTTCCATGAACTGATGCAAAGTGAGCAGAACCAAGAGAACACTGTCTACAATAATAGCAATATTACGTGATGATCAATTGTGAATGGCTTAGCTATTTCCAAAAGTACAATTCCAAAGGACTTAAAATGAAAAATGCTATCCATCTCCAAAGAAAGAACTGATGGAATCAAGTGCAAATGAAAGAATTTTTTTTGCTTTATTTTTTTGGTCTGTGTTTTTTTCCCCACAACATGATGAATATGAAAATATGTTTTACATGATAGCACATGAGTAATCTACATCAAATTGCTTGTTTTCTCAAGGAGGGGGGGACAAGGGAAGAAGGGAAAGAATTTGGAACTCAAAATTTCAAAAAGAATGCTGAAATTGTTTTTACATGTCATTAAAAATGTGCACACACACACAGACAAACACACACATACTAGGGGAAGGAGATCCCGGGTTGGGGGAAAGCTTACTGATAAAAATAGGTAAGCAGATTGTGCCTTTATTAATAGTGTTTGGGTTCTCTGTGGGAAGTCAGCTTTTGAAAGGAAGGAAATTACTATTTCTGATCAGTTGGAGTAACATAAATCCATATAAACTTTCAGAATGGACAATTTGTTATTTGTTTGGCATTTAAAATGGGAGAAGCAGATGGAAATCAGACTTTCTAATGCTCCAGGCCCAGGTTGTCTGAGCTGAGCTATGCAGAGAGGAGAATATCTTGGCTTGTTTTTACGAAGCTCCCTCTGCTGGTTCCGGGGAGATGTTTCCATTTGATCAATCCAATGTGTGAGCTTCACTGTACCTTCTCTTTAAGGGAATACAGGCAATACATTTCATATTTGCAAGGTTAATTTTCTTTTAAAAAATGTATATCTTTTCCAAATATAATTTCTCCCCTGCCCTATATAAAAAGTCACCCATAACAAAAAAATACAAAAGAAAGAGGAAAACTCTGTGCAACAAAATGATTCAATGTATTGATTGCCCTTGACAGTATATATAATGTTTCATACTCAACTCTCCTAACTCTGCAGAGATGGAATGTTTATGCATTTTCTCATCCCTTCTGAGGGACAAAGTTTAGTCATTATAATTGCCCAAAGCACAACAATAGATGCTGCCTACATCTACCCAATGAGACAGCTAACTGGTTCAGTGGATAAAGGACTGATCCTGGAATTAGGAAGACCTGAATTCAAATCTGATTACTAGCTATGTGATCCTGGGCAAGTCACTTAACCTTGTTTACTTAACTTTCCTTATCTGTATATGAGCTGGGGCAGGAAACAGGAAATCACTTCAGTATCTTTGCCAAAAAAACCATGCTAAAGATGGTAATAATATGATCTGAGGATCACAAACAATTGGACACAGCTGAGTGATTCAATAACAACAACAAACAACAAGAACAATATTTGTTTTAAAGTAGTAGAGAGAAAAAAAATTGGCTCCGGAGTCAGAGGTTCTGGGTTCCAATCCAGTTTCTTACATTTATAACCTATATGATCTTGAGCAACTTACATGACCTTGAGCAAAGTCTCCCAACCTACCTGGACCTTAATTTCTTCATCAGAAAAATAGGACAACTAGACTAGATGACCATGTTAAGTCCTTTCTAAATCTATGACATATGTACATTGTTGCTATCATGGTATATCATTTTCTTGGTTCTAACTTCACTCTATATCAGTTCATATAAGTCTTCCCATACTTTTTTGTGTATTCTTCATACTATCCATTATGGTCTAGGACATTGTTAGATCACTCAGTTTAATTATCCACACCTTATTTGATGGAAACTGGCTTTGTTTCTGGTCCTTTGCTCCTACAAAAAGTTTTATTAGAGATATTTTGAAGTGGATGGGGTCTTTCTGTCTTTGTCCTCATCTTGCATATAATGGAATATCTGGGTCAAAGAGGGAAAGACTAACTTTAAAGATGTTATGCTTATGACTCCTTCCAATTGCATAGAACAAAATACTCCTCCTATTATTTACTAAAGCAGAATTCAAACCTGGGGAACATTTTTTAAATGGATACTCAACATGCCTGATAGTTGGAAATGCGATCAAGTGAAAAGAACATTAACTGGAATCAGAAAATCTTAATATGAATCCTGTTTCTGTGTCTTCATTCATGTGTAATATTGGCAAATTTCTTCCCTTAGTTACTTTAACTATAAAATGGTAGGGCTAGATTAAATAATCTCTTGAGTCCTTTCCAGTTGTGTATTTTTTGACTAGATTCTACCCAAATTAGTTAGGAGCAGACTGAGTTTTCAGTAAGTACTAACCCATGACTATACACACATGTACACACCCCTCTTTCCAAGGCTGTAGGTCTCCCACAAAAAGGTCCTGGATTATCACTTACATACACATTTTCCTGGCTGATTCTCAGAATCACTCAAAACACTCCTCTTCAAAGCATGAGCTTGCCAGGAGCAAAGAAGAACATGGGATATTATCAAGAGATGCATGTGGCAGCCTTTGAGGCCCACATTACAAAGCTATTTAAAAATAAATGCATCTATTTCAGTTTTTCTGCCTCCTCCTGAGATTGCTTCCCCCTCAGGAATTCCCATTCCCATTTTTATCTGGAGGATGAAGCATGATTTGTGAACTATGTCCAACTTAACTTTAGCTGCTTGCTTTTTATTCTGTCAAAGGACTCCAGAATTCTCTCTCTTGTCATTAAAACCACTTGAGGTGTAATTATAGCCTCTTTCTGCCCACTAACCCCTCCAAGCTAAGGCTCTGAAGGAATGGAATGGAATGGAATGGAATGTGCTTCTTTTAGATTTCTCGGCTGTTTTCCCCTATAGTAGCTATTTAAAGCTTTATCATATGAGAGATCACTTCATTTCTGTCAGAAGTATTTCTAGCTTTCTCTTGTCTTCCCCCAATTTAGCATTAAAATCCTTAATGGAAGGTATACTGAGGGGAAAATGCATGGCTATCTAGATAATGTGAAATATAATATTGTTTTTCTTTCTTGGGAGCTTTAGTTTCAGAATATTTGTAATTAATAGGGAGTAATATCTACCCTACAGTGTGAAGTTAACTCTAAGCAATTTCACAAGACAGATTCTCTGCTCTGGTTTAGTCTTTATATCGCATATTTGGAAACATCTGGATGAGCTGTTCATTTTTCATCCAGATATGCTTTTTAGTATATCTTTGTCCTTTCCTGAGTACATGGTCAATTTTACCTTACAGAAAGAGAGAATGAATGATATTCACAAAATCTATACTGTCCAGTTCCCTTCCCCATTTGCGCATCAAATTTCATCAAAACATGGTACTAATGTGTAGGATGAAGTTACTGAAAAACTTTGAATTATGTAAAAATTGTATACTCAACTTTATTTCTGCTTTCCCTGGTACTTTTGTACTCCCACAAGCCCAATTCCAATGTCTTCATGCTGTCAGATTCTTCCTATAAGGAGAGAAAATAAATGTGCTATTTCACCAGTAGTAATTGTCTTTAAAAAATTACCAAAAGGAACCCAAAGGAATAAATTTCTAATGATGAAATGTTTCCTATTACTTTTGCTCCTAATGGAAATGAAATAAATACGAAAGACATCTCTACAAATCTTAGTCCAATGAGTTTGACACTCAGAATTTGACATAAGCAAGTCACTTAATTTGTCTGAATTTCCATCTCATCTGTGAAGTAGGGATGATTTCATTTGCTTTAGCTACCTAATGAGTAATGTTTCTCTTTGTTCCTTACAATAGTGAGTAAAGAACTTTGTAAACCTTAAAGTACTCTGCCAATTAGAATTGAGATGGAAAAATATTGGGAGGATAAAAGGTTTTGTGGCCTCCCTTCTTATCTCATAGTATAGGTTACCATATCTTCCTGTTATAGGTAAGGATGACTTTTTTTTTTTTTTGTGATCACACTCAAAATTAACTCCATAGTTAAATTATTCACAACTCTGATTCTCAACAAAATGGGAGCGGTAAATAAACTTTTCATTTTCCATGTTCTCTCTGACTTTAATATTTAGACAAGGATATCTTATTTCCTTTAGGTTATCTCCTTTCTATTGTAATCATAGACTCATAAAATGTCACAATAGGAAAGAGAATTAGTGTTTCTCTCCTCCAATTACTGAAATCCAATGAAGTTGAAGTAATTTGCCCATTCGTAGGACAAAAATTAGAATTCATACTTGAAGTTGACTGAAATACAGACTTCAAATCCAGCAAAGCTTGAGAAAAAGAAATAACTAAACCCTAGCTCTTCCAAGTTCTTAGGATAGGTGTCATTTGGGAAGTAACAATATTAGTCACAGGATGTACTGAAGAACTGTTGAATTAAATGTAAACTGCACTTAATGAGGAAAATGTAGAAGTGAAATCTGGAGGATTGTGTGGAAGATTTGCCATTCATTTCTGTTTAGGAATGGCAATCCAGACTATTGACTTTCTATATTATTTTTTAGGTTTTGCCCAAGGCAACACAATCATCCAGTGGAAAGAGCAAAGGACTACGTAGGAGTCAAAAGACAAGGGTACTAGGCACACGTGATTGTAGTGGGAAATCCTATTCATCTTACCATTGCCTATTTCCTTTTTTGTAAATGTGTGAATCATAATAATTTACATTGCTCTACATGTTTATTCATTTTGATTCAACAGCCTCATTTTGTTATTTTTCCAAAAAAGAACAACATACATTTATCTCTTTCTACTTATTTGTCTTTCAAATATTTTCAGTTTTTATTCTATGTTCCAGGAGGTGTTGGTTGGTTGTTGTCCTTCATTTTCTAAAAAGATCAGTGCCATTATGTCTTGATTCTTTGATGATGTCTTCACTTGTGTGTGTAAATTAGATTTAAGTTTGCCAGAGTTTCATAAAGTCATCAGCCTCATTCTCTCTTTCTACGTCATCAAAGTCCAATGGCAGGAGAAAGGTCAAGATAACAAGCAATGGCCTGGGATGAAATGAATGACCTTGGCATCTTCTATGTTAGATCAAGCTGAATGTGCTCCACAGTTCCTGCTTCAGTTGTCTTCATGGCTGTTGGAACAAATTATTCTATCTTCCCATTCCATCCAGGAAAAGTAGAATAGGGAATAGAGAGGATCTGAAATTTGCTAGAAGAAATTGCTTTAGCTCTGTATCTGAGCAGAAGTGGAAAGAGAATCATAGAATCTCAACAAGAATTCAAGAAGCTGTATGGTTCAAACTAATCAAACCAATTCTTTGATCACTCTCAAGTACTCAGCTAGACTTTACTTGAATAACTCCAATAAGGGGAAGCTCACTTTCTCTCAGGTAACCTATTTCATTTCTAGCCAGCAGTAATTGTTTGAATTTTTAAAAATTATATAGAAATAAAACCTACTTAACAAAAACAAAACAAAGGAAAAAAAAGAAAGAAATCTAGGGAGAAAACAATGACTGACCTTAGTAAACCCTCAAGGATCAGCTAGAAAAGAGGTCTACACTGAAAACGAAAAAAAAACTTCCTAGTCCCAAAGTTATTTTATCAATTTTTGTAACAAAATTATTGTTTCCATAGATTAGCAAATATATTCAAAACCTAGTTCCTAAGAGAGCAAAGATATATAACTTTGCTGACTTCTCAGCTTAAATATTTTTGTGTAGTTTGTGCTCGGTGCCACATTTCCCAGAACAATGCATCATAACTAGAACTTTATCTTTATTTCATTTTTTTGTGCAAAACCCTTACTGAGCATCTACTGAGTGCCTAGCCTTATGCTGGATTCTGAGAGGGATAGAGGAAAAGAAAATCATTAAAGACACTTATTTGAGAAGTATAAGTTAATGTACATGGAACAAGACAAATTGAAAGTATAAAATCCTATGTCTATGTGATAAAGACCAGAAACATCTTTTGTATAATGATCTTTTCTCTCTATTCATACCAACTTCATTCAGGATCTCATAACTTCTCTCCTCTATTATTTCAATAGCTTCCTATTTAGTCTTCCTATTTCAAGTCTCTTCCTACTCCATCCATTCTCCAGGCAGCTTCCAAAGTTATTTTCCTAACACACAATCCTGACTATATCACCCTCTCCCTTGCTAAATGAACTATGGCAGCTTCTTATAAGCTTCTAGGATTAAATAAAAACATTTCAGTTTCACATTCAAAGAACTTTACAACTCGGCTCCTTCCTCTCTTGCCAGTTTACATACCCATTATGCTTTCTTTGATCCAATCACTCTTGTCTCTGTATCTTAGCACTGACTGGTCGTCATTCATGAAATACTTATCCATTATATTCTGCCTCATTGAATTCCTGATTTCTTTCAAGATTCAGTCCAAATGCCACCTTCTACAAGAAGCTTGCCTTGAGCCCCATCCTGCTGCCTGATATCAATGTCTTTCTCTCCAGTGCTGTTATCTTTGATTTAAATATGTCTTGTATTTACCTAAATATGTCCATATGGTCTCCCTCATTTGAATAAAGCTTCTCAAAGGTAGGGACTCATCTTTGTCTTTATATCTCCCATGTCTGGTATATAGTGTAGATTTAATACTACTAAGGAAATATAGGGGAGTTTAAAATATCAAACAATAGGGGAGAGTTATTAAGTTGCAAGAAGGGGGGAAAATTGTAAAGTATCTATTATGTGTCAGGAACCAGGCTAAAAATTTTAGAAATATTATCTCATTTGGAGCTCCACAAAAAGTCTGTATCAGTAGGTTTTATTATTGTTTCTATTTTTATAGTTGAAGAAACTGAGGCTGGCAGAGTAACTTGCCTAGCTAGTAAGCATCTCAAAATGAGAGGAACCTACTACAAGTCGGATGGAAGAAATGAGCCCTATGGCAACTCTGTCCCTACCATAAACAAGTGATTTGGATAAGGAAAGTATCAGTCATTCCCCAACTTTTTATTTAAGCTTGGTCTTAATAGCCAGCCTGAAGGTCTATTGATACTTCATAGGTACAGGAAATAATCTTTTTGGCTCTTGAATTATCAAGATTATCAAGGATTTAACTGAATAAATAAAAACTAGCAAAGGCATTTTCATACATTCATATCAACATTCAAATGAGAACATTTGAGAGTTGAAAATATTCCTTGGCTCATCTTCTTAATCCAGCTCTTCTTGATCTCACCCTGGTCCTTGTCTTCCTCTGAAATCCTTCTAAATTCGAAAACTAACAAATTCTTTATTCTAGATCTCTTGCTCTAAAATTATTTCTACCTTTTTAGTGATCAAGAAAACCTAGATTTTTCCAGAAGAGTCTTCATTCCTTACCATACTGTTCAATGTTAGCCACTCCTTTTACACATTCTGACACACAGAATAGGAAGAATAAGCGCACTGTTTGCTCCCAGTACCATTTCTAGACTTTCCCTCTGCTACTATTCATTGAGAAACTCAGTTATATTTCCATCTGACCTATACTGCTGTCAACTTTTCCCCTTTCTACCCCATCCTTTCTCAGGACCATTTATTAAATACTAATTATGTATTAGGAGCTGGGAAGCAACGACAAAAATGAGATATCCCCTACCCATGAGGAGGTTACATTTTACAAAAATAAAAATACAATGAGGACACATACAAAATAAATACAAAATAGTATACTAAGAATAAGGAGAGAATTAGGAAAGTATCCATAGTCTAATAATCATGAACCCCCCCCCCAACATTTCTAACCTAATTTCACATTCCCTCCTTTCATTCATTGAACATTTTTTCTAAATTGAACTATTAATTATGCCTTGAACTCAACATGCCACCTTCCAATGCCATATTTTCACTTGCCTGAAATGTACTCCTTTCTTATTTCTCCCATTCATGAATTCTCTTTTCTCAAAGATCAGCTTGGGTACCTTTTCTTCTTCATAGTTACCTTTAATTTTTTTCATTTGAAAAGATTTCCTTCTTCAAATTTTCCTGGAGAACTTGGTATGGATCTCTCATCTGCCCTACACTACTGCTTCCTCACTTAGTTCAATAGACCTTTCAATTCCTGAGGTTTAAGATAGGTAATTTATTTAATATAAATAGTATTCAGTAACCACCACTTTAAAAAAAAGTAATTCATCAAAAGATAAAGGCAAATATAAGAACTACACATACTGAATTGTCTGGCATCTCAGGAGTTCCTCATAAGGGCACTGACATTATCTTTACATGTTCCTTATCAACAGGGACCACATATGCATCCCAGGTCAATCTATTTGAAGGCCTAGTTAATCCCAATCTGACCCAAGTCTGTTTTTATCTCATCATAGTTGTGGCTGGTGGTAGGGGAGTGTGGGGATCGAATTCAGCCATTTTACTATTCTGGACTACATCACTTCTCTACCTTATATTATACTTATTTTTGTATATATTGAATTTACTCATTCCTACCCTCTGTATAATGGAGACAAAGACTATTTAATTTTCCCCTACATGTCTAGTTATTATTTTAATGCCTAGTTCATATTGAGTACTTAATAAATACTTGCCGAATTGAGAGAAGAAGGGCCCTTAGCAGCCATAGAGATTGATTTCTCCTTCTTAAGAAAGGGAAAGTAAAGACCAGAGAGATGAAGTAATTTTCCCAAGGTCATTTTGTAGTTAGTTGACTATTTTCTATGTTTAGAGTGAATTGCAACCCTCTGAGATCCCTATGACAGTAAAATTTGGAAGGCTTTTTCTTATGGACAAGAAAGATGAAAAAATATTGTAATATAAAATTTTAAATAACTTTTTAAAATGTCACAATACATAAAGTAGAAAACAAGTTTTCATCTGTGAATTTTTTAATATTTTTGTTTATATTTTAAGATTGACATGACAATAGGCAATTGGTACAACTATTTTTAGAACATAAACTAAGGACTTATAATTTTTTTAAAAAATGTGGATTCAGAAAATATAAAAATGATCCCAACTGTAAAATTACATACATTTTAAAAACTTGAGAAAAGATGATAATTAAATGAAAAACAATCAACAGAATAATATATTTTTCAAAGGAACATCAGAGCAACTGTTTCACATAATAATACCAACACAATAGGAAAGAGGGAAGGAGAATAAGAATAGAGGGAGGCATCCTTGGAGAGAGGCAGCAAGACACAGGGGAGAGCTGACCTCAGCCTCAGAAAGATCGTTTTCTTGGCAAAAATACTAAAGTATTTTTCCTTTCAATTTTCCTATCAATTTCCTTCTCCAGCTGATTTTTACAGATGACAAAACTGAGGCAAACAGTTAAATGACTTGTCCAGGATCACACAGCTAATATATAAAACTGGATTTCAGTTCAGGTTTCCTGACTCTAGGCCTGGAGCTCTATCCACTGTACCTTCCTTAAGCAAAGATCCATTTTTCTCAGATAGGTAGATAGCCCTGAGATGGATAGAGAAGAAACAGGAAGGAATTTCAGCCAGAGAAGCAGAATAAGCAAATGCTCATAAGAAGAAATAAAAATGAGTAGGGTTACAGAATGGACCAACTATGGTCTAGTACAGTTTTGTTGCCATTTAAATTCAGTTTAAGCATATCATAGAATGTAATTTCTATTTGGCTGAGAGATTATATCAATTTCAACTTCTCTGCCTCGTGCTTGAGACCTACCCCAGTCTGGTCACACTCTATCTCTAAGCTTACTATTTAGCTATTCTCAAAATGAATCTCACTCCATCACTCTAGCCAAGCTGTCACTTTACTTCCAAGAAGACATCATACTTATTTCCTCCTCTAGAAAAAAATTCCAGATATAATTCCAGATTGGATTCCAACTTAGCTGATTACTTTGGTCATTTTGAGATTGGTTCTAATACCTACATCTCTCTAAGTCAGTACAAAGGCTTATGTGAACCCCCAAAGCTTATTTTTAGCTTTTTCTTTGGAAAGTCAATATGGGTTAAGTGACTTGCCCAGCATACAGCTAGAAAGTGTCATGTTTCTGAGGCCAGATTTGATATCGGATCCTCCTAACTCCAGGGTCAGTGATCTATCCATTGTACCACCTAGCTGCCTATATTTTTAACATTTTAAGTAATCTTATACCTGTTTTTTTTAAAGGTTAATAAAATCCTGAACTCTTGCTGTTGTCCAAAATTCTTTTAAAAGTAATCTCGATATGTGAGGCCACTTTTAATTTATCTGAACAACCTAGGACAATCATTTTTATTTTCAAAGTACCCAATACTATTCATTTTGCTTTCTAAGTAGCTGCTAATGAAATGCTACAAGAACTACTCTTCCACACCCCTAAAGGGAATAATCATTCTCTTTGCTTTTGATTTTATGAATTCAGATATTCTTCAAGATTCCTCAGATATCTTGTTATAGATGGAACATGAGTAGGGAGTAGTACCCTTTTACTGGTAATCATTAATTTTTTTTTCCAACTTCAACACTGAGATAAAGAACATAATCTGGAAAACAAAGTGTATATTATTATTATACAGCATGGCAACAACTGGACTTTACTTAGTCCTGAAAAGTATTCTTTAAATTACTCTGTTCCCTAAAGAGGTTTTTTACAGGCAGGCCTTCCAAACACTGAAAGCTAAGGCCTAGAGCAATATCCAATTCTTTTTTTTTTTTTTTTCATCAGTGATGTAATTATGAGTTTACTGGTCACTGAGGCACTGCAAAGGGGTCCATTCATTTCTATCCCTTTTTTAATACCATTTGTCCATCTGCCTATCTGTATTGTTTGTATGGCTACATTTGTAGTGTAGTATTAGAATGAACAATGTCCTATAAGTGCATGAAGATATGGAAGAGTCTTTGATTTTAGTGGCAGTGGGGGAACTCCTGCTGTAGAAACCCTTTCCATTAAGGCAGATTACAACTCAGGCAACATAGAGATTGAAGTGATTTTCCTAAAGTCAATCAGCTATTGAATGTTCAGAAACAACATCTGAATCCAGATCTCATTGACTCCAAAACTTGTTTTTTTTATCAGCTATTCCACATTGCTTCTTATCCTAAAAAATAGTCCCATACTTCAAAATACTAATACAATTATAAGAAATTCTTCAAAACTATTCAATCCTCCTGAGACCTTTGTGCCCTCTAGTTCATTTACTCACTTCCAGGCTGGAATAAAAAACATTTCCTTCTCTGAGCCTTAGTTTTCTCCCATGCAAAACCACATCAAGTGTTCCTTCCAGCTTTAACTTCAGAAAAGGTTCTAAACATCTCAAACCATACTATTCAATAATGAAGTAGCAAAAAATATTAGCCAAATCTTCTAATTCCTTTGTCTCATGTTCAAGGACCTTCACGTTATCTTTCTTTGTTTCATATGAATTCCCTTCATATCATTGCATTCTATTTAAATTGGAGGATTTTCAGTCTTACAAACATACATGACACATTTTCATATATATACCTTCACCCATATTGTTCTGTCAGAAATCTCCATCTCTTCTTTTTCACTTATTAAGTTACTATCCATCCTGTAAAATTTAGCTAAATGTCACCACCTTGATGAAGCTTTGTCTAATCCACTTTCCATCCTCCAATTTTCTGCACTGGGTCTTTCCAATTTGTTTTTCACCTCTGTAATATATTTAAATTTATCATTATATCTTCCTCCACATTCACCCATTAGATTAAGCTCCATAAGTATGGGTATTAAAACTTAACTAAATTCTCTAACCTCTCCAGTGTCTACTACAATGATCTGTACTTAATAGACACTTAATGAATATTTGTCGTATTTCATCATACTGAATTGAATGAAAAATTCCAATTCAATTGAATAAATATCAACAGTAATTTTTGCTTACTTAAGATGTTCTCCGGAGTTACAGATGATGATCACTGAAGTGTACAAATGAAAGAGAGATTTCCTGGTCTCCAAATATTCTTATTTACAAATAACTTTGTACTGATTTAATTGAATTATATTGATTTTCATTCAGAACTACTACAAAGCTTCCTCAATGAAGTTCACTGTAACTCAAAGATCAACCTAATCATAAACAATGGCAAAAACCTAATGGATGAAAAAAATGCACATAGTTCAGATTATGACATTCTTATGGGTAAGCAGTTTATAACTAAGTTTCTACAATTAGAAAATTAACCAAGAAAAAACTTAATTAATTGGATATTAGGGAAAATCCTATCTAAGAAACTCCCAAAGATGCTGGATACTACAAAAGCCTTTTTTAAAAATATAGATATTGCTGAAAATCATAAAACCTAGGCTCTGAGAGGAATCAAAATCATAGATGATCTAATGAACCAAAGAACAATTTACCATTGATGACTTGTGCATGAAAAGTGATATAAAAGATGCTATCAATGATATGTATGAGTAGAAAAAGAGGTGGGCTAGTTATACAACAAAAGAGAGAGATAATAGATAGACAACATTAGTGCCACAGGTAATCCACAAAATACTAAAAGAGTCCCCAAAAGACCTTCAGCACATTGAGCAGAATTTGTCAGAATGAGAGAGTATGAGTAGCGGCCATCTGCATCCAGAAGGAGTATGTCCACACTGATGACATCAGGGAGCTATTTAAGTTTTTCTGAGGTGCCGATCTAATCATGTCATCCTCTAGTCAAACTACAGTGACTCCCTATTACATCTAAGATTAAGAGCAAAGTTTTCTGTTTGGCATTCAAAGTCCTCAATGATATAATCCCCTTCTTCCTTTCCAGTCTTCTTACGTACATTAATTCCCTCACATATAAACCCTGATCTCACAATACTGACCTCCTTGCTGCAAGCATCATGAACAAGACACTCCACCTCTTGGCTCAGGACATTTTCCTGGTTATCCCTCATTCTTGGAACACTCTCGCTCTTCTACTTTGTCTACTGATTTTCTGGGTTTCCTTTAAGTCTCAACCAAAATTCTATCTTTTATGGAAGTTTTGCCCAGTCCTTAATTCTAGTGCTTTCCCTCTCTTAATTATTTCTTATTTACTCTGTATATAGTTTATTTGGTATGCATTTACATGTTTTATGCCCCATTAGATTATAAGCTTCTTGAGAGCAGGGGCTTTTGCCTTTTTGCAACCCTAGTAATTAACAAGTACCTAGAACATAACTTAATAAATGTTGCTTGTGTGATTGAAAGTTTTTAAACACACATACACACATGTACACAATCTCTGAGTATATTATTTAGGTAGCAGAAATTCACATGACAAAGTGGTATAAATTTTCACAAGTTTTGTGACTGAACAGATCTTTGAATCAAACATTTCTGAACTCAAAGAACAATCTTAATATATGTCATAGAACACTTTTCAATAATCTAATCCTAAAGAATGAGGTCAATGAACAAATTACTGAAACAATCAATAATTTCATTAAAGAGAATGACAAAAAAAATTAGACAACATACCAAAATTTATGGGATATATCCAAAGAAGTACATAGGGAAAAATTATATCTCCAAATGTTTACATTAAAAAAGACAGAGATAGACAGACACACACACACACACACACACACACACACACACAGAAAGACACAAGAGAGAAACAGAGAGACAGAGACAGAGATAGAGAGACAGAGAGAATAGATCAATGAATTGGACAAAGAAGTAAAAAAAAAAAAAAGGTAGAAAAAGAACATATTTTAAACACCCAGTTAAACACAAAACTGGAAATCCTGAAAATCAAATTGCAATTTACAAAATTACAAGTTACAAAAATATAATTAGAAGTAAGAAAAAAAAACATTGAACTAGGAGCTAATTTTATGAAAAAAGAAACCAATAACATTAATAAATCATTTTGGCAATTTTGATTTTAAAAGAAAGAGGAAAACCAAATTATCAGTATCAAAAATAAAAAGGATGAATTCAAGAAAAGTGAAGAAGAAATTAAAATAATTATTGGGATTTATTTTGCCAAATAATATGCCAACAAATATGCCAATCTAAGTAAAATAGATGAATATTTACAAAAATATAGATGACATATATTAACAGAAGAAGAAATTGAATACTTAAATAAGCCCATTTTAGGAAAAAAAATATGAATGAGCCAAAAATAAGCACTACCCACCAAAAAATCTTTAGGACTAGATGTATTTACAAGTGAATTCTAAAGAACAATTAATTCTAATGCTAAATAAACTATTTGGGGAAATAGGCAAAGGAGTCCTACTATTCTTTTATGACATAAATATGCTTCTGACAACTAAATCTGTAAAAACAGAGAAAGAAAACTATAGGCCAATTTCCTTGGTTAATATTAATTCAGAAATTTTAAATAAAATACTAGCAAGGAGGTCACAGCAATATATCACAAAGATAAATACACTATTACCAATTGAGCATTATACTAGGAATTTAGGCTGGTTCAGCATAAGGAAAACAATCAGCATAACTGACCATATCAATAACAAAAACAAAAATAAAATATGATTATCTCAATAGATGCAAAAATGCTTTTGACAAAATACAACACTCATTCCTATTTAAAACAACAACAACACTGGAATGCATTGGAATAAATGGAGTTTTTCTTAAAATGATAAGTAGTATCTATTTAAACTCATCAGAAAACAACTGCAATGTCAATAAGTTAGTTTTCCTGTTAAAATTAGTAATGAAGCAAGGATGTCACATCTCATTATTCAAAATCATATTAAAATTCTAGTTCTAGCAATAAGAAAAGAAAAAGAAGTTAAAAGAATTAGAATTGTTAATGAGAAAATAAAATTATCACTCTTTGCAGACAATATGATAGTATACTTAAAGAATCCTAGAAAATAAATTTTAAAATTAGTTAAAAGAATTAACAACTTCAGCAAAATTGCAGGATATAAAATAAAGCCATATCTATCTTCAATCAATCTTTGTATTACCAACAAAGTCTAGCAAGAAGAAATAAAAAGGAAAATTCTATTTAAATCATTGCAAAAAATTTAAAATACTTGGAAGTTTACCTGCCAAGACAAACCTAGGGATTATATGAATACAATTACAAAACATTTTTCACACAAATAAAGATGGGTCTAAACAACTAGAAAATCATAATTGCTCATGGGTAAGCCAAGCCTATATAATAAAAATGACAATTTTATCTAAATTAATTTACTTATTCAATTCCATGACAAACTATGAAAAGATTATTTTATAGAAAAGAAACAATAAAAATTAAATGCAAGACTATCAAGGAAATTAATGAAAAAAATATGAAGGAAGGTGATCTAGTGGTACCAGAAATCAAACTACAAAATGATAATCATCAAAATATTTCTAGTACTGGAAAAAAGTAGAATGGTGAAACAGCAGAATAGATTATACTATATATTAGTGAATGACCATAGTTATTTAGTGTTTGACAAAACCATAGACCTAAAATAGTGAGTCTATTTGACAAAAACTTAAAAGCAATTTGTCAATTGCTAGATATAGATTAACATTTCACACACATACTAAGAAAAGGTCAAAATGGGTATGTGATTTAGACATAAAAGGTGATGTTAAAGCAAATTAGAGGAACACAGAATATCATACCCCTCACACTAAAGGAAAATGGAAGAGTTTATGATCAAATGACATAAAGAAGACCATGGAAAGCAGAATGGATAATTTGGATTACATGAAATTAAAAAGATTTTGCACAAACAAAACTAATACATCCAAGATGAAAAGGAAAGCAGAAAATGAGATTGGGAGGTGGGGAAAATTACAGCAAGTTATTCTCATAAAGGCCTCATTTTTCAAATACATAGAGAGCTGAGACAAATTTATAAAAATATGAGTCATTCCCCAATTGATAAAAAGTCAAAGGATATTAACAATCAATTTTCAGAAAAAAATTGAAGTTATCTGTAGTTATATGAAAAAATGCCCTAAATCACTTTTGATTAGAGAAGTACAAATTAAAACAACTCTGATCTCACACCTCATACTTATTAATTTGGCTATTATGACAAAAAAGGAAAATGACAAATTTGGAGAAAGGCATATAGAAAAATTGAAACAAATATATATATATATATATATATATATATATGTGTGTATATATATATATATATATATATATAAAGTAATTCAATCATTATAGAGAGTAATTTGGAACTGTGTCCAAAAGGTTATAAAATTCTGAATACCATTTGATCCAACAATACCATTACTACTCTCAAAGATATTTTTTTAAAATAAAGAGAATGATTGATTTATACAAAAATATTTATAGCAGTTCTTTTTGTAGTTGCAAAGAATTAGAAATTGAGAGAATGACTGAACAAGTTGTGGTTTATGACTGTCAGAGAATACTATTACATCTTAAGAGATGATGGACACAATGCTTTCAGAAAAATGTGAGAAGACTTACAAAAGTCACTTGTAAGCAAAGTGAGCAGAACTAGGAAAACATTGTATATAGTAATAGCAATATGATCAGCTGTGAATGATATAGCTATTCTGAGCAATACAATGATCAAGACCATTCCAAAGCCTTCTGATGAAAATTTTTTTCCACCTCCAGAGACAGAGTCTAAATACAGATTAAAATATACTTTTAAAAAAGCTTTCTCTATTTTTCCTTCTTTTTTTGGCTACATTTTCTTGCAACATATCTAATATGGAAACATGTTTTACATGACTATCTGCACATGTATAATCGATATCAAATTATTTGCCCTCTCAAGGAGGAGCTGGGAAATGAGAGGAGAACTCAAAATTTTAAAGAAACAAATATTTAAAGTTGTTTTTAAATGTAATTAAAAAACATTTTTTAAAAAACTAAAATTCAGTAATGTAATAAAACCTAAGTATCAGAAATAGTAGAACCAAAATTAAAGATTAGCGATAGCTACCATCATGTATTTATTTTTATCTGAAATTTGGTCAAAACTTGGTCTGTGAGTGTTTTTTAATCATAAAAATTATGATTATTAAAACTTTCATTTTCTTACTCCATTAAAATTCCTGATTTTACCCAATTATTCATAATGGTCATTTGTACCAAATGAAATGTTATGTAGACTAAAAAAGAAACAACAAAAAATATAAGTAGATGCTACTTGTTTTACACAAACTTTACAGAAGCAGAATTACCCAAAAAAGCCATTAATTGCTTTTCAAACAATAATTCAATTTTTCATTCAGATTAAATTTATTTAACTGATTTTCAATCAATTAATCTCCTTATTAATGAATGACCATACTATATATAATCAACATAGAAAGATTTTTTTGCCCATATTTACCTTACATTAATACTTTTTTCCTTTGTGGAATTCCTTCAGGGCCTTTATAGGACATGATAATTCTATAGAAAGTCTGAATGAAAAAAATTTCCAGCATCTTCACTCAGATTTCTCAGAAGATATGAAGTGGGCATCTTTTTTTAAAATAATAGCAGTAAAGTTGACATCCTTCCAATTATTTCAAGGTAGCAGAAAACTTGGTGGTCTGCAGGATAGATTGGGAATATGATGGAGACCTAGAAGAAAGACATATTTTATATTTAGTTATATTTAAAAGCTTATTGCTTTCAAGTACCTAAAATGTAATACCTAGAACCCACTACAGTGCTCCCAAGGTGAGCTCACCAGGCCAAATGAGAGTGATCATATCATAAGAAAGCAACTTCTGCTTCTTTTTTGGGGAAAGAGAAGTTTTAAAATCAAAGAAGTAGGTTCAAGTTTCTGTCACTTGCTGACTTTATATAGCTGGGTAAATCACAACCTCAGTGGGTTTCAGTTTCCTCAACTATAAAATGAGAAGGTTGTAATAGATAGTTTTTGAAATACCTTCTGGATCTATGATCCTATATCCTCCCTTTTTCTGGACACTATGCTTATATTAGCACAGCCTAAAAGCCAAATTCTATGGCACACACTATTGACTGTCTCAGAATGAGCCTATACTCATCTGTTCTTTGCCCTCTGGGTTTTAACTGCAATTGAGAAAGTATTCAGTACTTTCTTTAAAAAAAAATAGATTTTGTTTATATCTTTTATTTTACATTGCCCAGATTCTCTCTCATCTCACCTTCTTCCTCACTCAAAGAGCCAGTCTTTATATCACATAATTTTTTTAAAAAGAAGAAAAAACAAAAAGAGCAAAATCAATTAATACATTAAATAAACTTGGTGTTTTATGCATTTTTTCTCACCCAAGAACTCCATACCTCTGCAAAGAATTAGGAAGAACTATCTTCTCATAAGTATTTTTTGTGGCTAAGCTTATTTTTAATAAATTTACAACATTAATTTTCTATTTTTAAGTGTTGTTCTTTTAATTTACATTATTGTAGTCATTGCTTTCATTTATTTTTTTTTATTGTTTCCTGGTTCTGCTTCTTTCACTTTGCATCCGTTCATGTAAGTTTTTCTTTTTATTCCCCATTCATCATTTATTACAGATTACAGTGTATCATTACACTCAGTTGAGGACCACGCTTAAGTGTGGAACCCAGAAAGCCTGTAAAAAAGTTTAGGGAAACTTTATCTTTAAGGAGTGGCTCAGTTTTCCAAAGTCCCCTCCTGCACCACAGTTGTGAATCCCAGCCTCCACAGCTGTGAATCACAGCACAGTAACCAAAGGAATGTTTTGGTAATTTTTATCAGCTCTCTGAGCAGAACTGAACGACTCAAGGAAAGACCATATGATTTAGAAAAATCAGAGGTATTTGTCTGAGATCACAAAACAAATTTACTGATGCAGATGTTGCTTGCAAAAGAATATATGCTTTTATTTTAATAACCTTTTTTTAAACTTTAATATATTATATGTTCTTTTTAATATATTTTAAAAATATTCTTTTATATAAGAATATAACTTTTATATATTCTGTATTGGAAATAGAATAGAGAGGTTAAGAGATTTTTCACTGCAACTGTCTCCCTATCTCCTTATTGTCATTATTTGTCCTTTCACATCATTATTGTCCTTTCACATAACACAATCTATTCTGCTGGTCAGAATTAGATCTCCAGAAACTATTAACAGGTGGCTCTTATGATATTTATGTACCACAATTTGTTTATCCCATTTCTCAATTGATTGACATCTATTTTTTTCAGATTTTAATGATAGTTTTTTTTATTTTCAAAATACATACAATGATAGTTTTCAACATTCACCCTTGCAAAACCTTGCATTCCAGATTTTTCTTCTTCCCTCCCCTGGATGCAAATAATCCAATATAAATTAAACATGTTTAATTTCCTTTAACATATTTTCACATTTATGATGCTGCACAAGAAAAATCAGATCAAAAAGGAAAAAAGTGAAAAAGAAAAAAAACAAGCAAACAACAAAAAAAGGTGAAAATATTATGTTGTGATACGTATTCAGTCCTCATCTCTGGTTGAAGATGGCTCTCTCCATCACAAGTCTATTGGAACTGGCCTGAATCACCTCATTGTTGAAAAGAACTGAGTCTACCACAATTCACCATATAATCTTGTTGTTGCTGGGTAAAATGTTCTCTTGATTTTACTCACTTCACTTAACATCACATGTAAGTCTCTCCAGGCCTTTCTGAAATCATCTTGATTTATATCTACTTAGGTTATACTTCTTTACTATAATAAAAAAGTGCTACTATAAATATTTTAGTGTGTGAGAAGCCTTTCTTTTTATCACAGATATTACTGCTGAGATATATGCCTAGTAGAGGTATCTCCGGATCAAAAGGTATAGACACTTTAAACACTTTATCTGCATATCAAAATGATTTCCCACATAGTTGTACTAATTTATAGTTCTATCAAAAATGTATTAATATTACTTTGCACAAGTTTCCTAATATTGATTTACTCTCACTTTTTGCTATCTACAAATTTGCTGAGTGTGAGGTGAAACTTTATCTGTTATTTTTAGATTTGTATTTGTCTTATTATTACTGCTTTGGATATGATTATTAGTAATGTGTAATTCTTATTTTAAGAACTTCTTATTCAAATCTATTCTTTGACTACTTTCCTACTGGGGAATGGCTTTTGGTCTTCTATATTTCTGTTAGTTTTCCATGTCTTAGACACCAAACTCTTATCAGAGATGTTTAATACAAAGATTATTTTCCCAATCATCTCCTTTTCTCCTTATCCCAGATGCATTAATCTTTTGTGCAGGACTTTCAATGATCTGAAGCTTCTCCCAGTTTGCAAATTTTTCCTATTAATATTCTATAGTTATAAATTATGGGGCACCATAATCTCAGAAGAATCAAGCATAAAAATAATTTTCAAAAGGTTCTTTAAAAGATGTGAATATGACAGTATGGCTCCATGGGGATGACGGCCTCTAGCAACAAGTCACCAATTTTCCTGACAAGGATCCATTAATCAGAACCAATCTAGACAATATGACTCAAAGCTTTCAAAAGTTTACATCCCAGGTGAAGATTTGGAATGGAGGGAGAAAATTTCACATTACACTTTCTGGATGCCAAGAGGAAGTTCTTTCCTTCCCTGGACAATTTTCCCTATCTTCATTACTATTTCCAGAACCTATTTCCAGAAAAGGATACGAGATGATGTTCCTATAGGGCAGGATTAAGAGAAGCAGAAGAAATTAATCAGAGACGTGTGTGACAATCTTAATGATTAATCAGCCACTAATTTGTTCTTGTTTCATTTCATATCAATGATTTTTGGGAAGAAGGAAATATGGTTGATTATGGCCTATTGTCAATGACATTCTGGCTTCCTCCTAAAGCAGGATAGCTACCTTTACTTTTAAAAATTGTCGTCACATTATTATAACATTTTATCACACAAAATTCCTATGCAGTCAGCAAGACAAAAATATTATGCTTCTCTTTGATAGACACAATGTGTATATGGGTGTAGGAGGGGCAGAGTATGTGTATGTATCTATATATCTACATATATGTACATAAATATATCTTTTCTTAACTGTAGCTTGCATGGGGGGGGGTGGAAATGAAAGGGGGGAGTGGAATAAAATAAATAAATTGTGCAGCAGAAAACCAAAGAATAATTTATAAGGAAGTAAAGAAAAAATGGACATTCATGAATATAATCTCTTCTATTAATATATAAATATATATATGTATATATATATATAGATATATATAGATATATATATAGAATCCTCTCTCATGATCTGTGGGCCCATGACAATGTTCTCTTTTGTTTTGCTTTTGTATTTCTTTTATGTTTCTTTTTTTCTTACTCTGTTTTTCTTTCAAATAAAATAAATTTTTAAAAATAAAAAAGAAATTAAAGCAAAAAAGGTGAAATTATTTGTTTGAAATGCCACAGATATTTAGTGCCAGAACAAAGATTAAAACTCAGGTCTCCCCTAGTCCAATACGACTCTTTTTTTTCCCCTGAGGCTATTGGGGTTAAGTGACTTGCCCAGGGTCACACAGTTAGGAAGTGTAAAGTGTCTGAGACCAGATTTGAACTCAGATCCTCCTGATTTCAGGTGCTCTATCCACTGTGCCACCCGGCTGTTCTGACTCTTACTATTAGAATATGCTGAAATCCAAGATTGCATAAGATTGAGAAATTGAGAATACCAAAACTAATTAAAGGATGAAGAGCTAAAATTTAAGCTTGAACTCTGACCCCAAAGGGAAAATGGATTAGAAGATGGTCTCTTATAAGCCTATAACTTACTTAGCAAATCATTAGTTTATGTAAAAATCTCCCAAAGCTGGAAAAATTGAAAGAAAAATCTATTCTCTCCTCTACTTCAGCCCCCAACATCTGCACACATAACTGAACTCTTTCATAATCAGTATGCTATTATCATACTGGTTGTGAAATCTTTGTCCAGATGATTCCAATACTCTCATACTCAGTCTTCCCACTTCTTCTCTCCATCCTTTACATCATTTAGCCTTAGTAATTCTCCTAATGCCCAATGCTGATCACAAACCTTCAGGGACTCCCTATTGCTTACCAAATAAAATAGAATACATGATCCCATCATTCAAGTTCATCACTTCCATCTGGCTTTAACTAACGTTTCTGGCCTTACCCTTTCCCCTAAAATATTATCCTAGTTAAATTGAACACTTCAGTCCCCTCTTCTCATCTTTTTTTCATTTCTGTGCTTCTGCTCCCCTGAATCTCATGCCAGGAAACAATTCCTTGTTTCCTTCATTTCGATGTATTAAAGTTACTTCTTTCATTCTATTTGGGTGCCTTTTCCTCTTCTCCACTTCCATTCCCTGAAGAAAATGAGATTTTCTTCCTCAAATTTCTCATAACATTTTGTCTTTGCCTCTTCTTTGTATATATTTTACTCTCCTTTTCATTCCTTCAAAAGTTGTTTCTGTGTTTGCCTTTTTCTCCAACAAGTTATGAGCTCCTAAAGAGCAGTATCATAATTATCATCAAACCACAAGGTATAGTACAGTGCTTTGTATTTAGGGTTCAATAGTTTTGAAATATAATTAAATAATGTGGTTTATATTAAAATATCCTTTGATTGTGGGTTATTTTTTTTAAAGACATTTAGTAACATATTTCTAAAATTGAGATTAAAATTCTCTGTTATTGATGAATCATCTTCCTTGCCATCAGCATATCATATTTGAATTTACCCTTCCCTTTGTGGCTCCCCTTTATATTTTCTTCCCCCATTAAAATATAAGTTTCTGCAGGACAGAGGCAGAGATTGTCTTGCTTGTTTATATTTATATCACCAATACTTGATACAGTGCCTCACACAAACTGCTTAATACGGGCTCTGTCTCTCGAACTCTAGATCCCCACATTTATTTCCCTGAGTGCTATTTTTATGATCACATAACAAAACAGAAATTGCTAGGTTGGAGATGAGAAAAATTTTATCCTCATCAGTATTATCAATGTTCATAAAAAAACAAGAATAATCAACCAAACCACAAACATTTAATAAATATCCATTTTATATTCCTAACTGTGATAGATACCATGAGATATATAGAGAAGGAAAAGACATTATGGTTCTTTTTCAAGGGAGCACTAATCTACTTGGGAAGATTAGACATGTTAAAAAGCAAATAAGGACAGACATTTTTGTTACATAAGATGACAATTTCTGGGAAATCTTTCCAGGGAATAAAGATGGGGTGAGGGTTGAGCTCAGCCACTGAGCTATAGCAATGCTTAGGCTGAATCTGCAGGATTTGTCATCACTGCGATGATCCCCTCTCTGATGTACTTTGTGTTTGGGTTCCAGAGAAGCTTGCCTGAATACCAACACACAGACATCTGCTGGGAGGAGTGAGAGCCAGTCAGATCACATAAGCTCCCAAAAGTTTTTCTCCCGAAGAACAAGCAGATAGACATGTGAAAAACAAGCACAGCAGAAAACAATAAGCAATCTCAGACCACCAAAAGTGAGCAGCTTCATTAAATTTTACCCTTGTACTCTCCCACATACTATGTCATGAATCTTTTACAAGATGAACCAGTTTACCAAGTGTACATCAGAGCTGGATACAGTATAAATGTAATAATACACACACAGTGTCTCAAAAGTCTTAGTGAAAATTTAAGTCTATTAAAGCTTAAACTTACACAGAGCATCACCCGAGATGATATTATTGTGACAATAGGCTTAACTAAATACAACATATAACTTATGCACATTTTAAGTTAATGAAAGCTTAAATCTGCAGTGAGATTTTTGGGACACTATGTATGACTTTGCATACATTATCTTATTAAATCTTCACAGAAACCCTGTGGTACCAATATTGACATCTCCATCTTATAGACAAGAAAACATTAAAGAAGCTCAAAGAGATGAAATGCTTTGCCTATGATCACACAGTTACTGTGTCACTAGTGAGATGCAAACAAAATTCCTGAATCCAACACTATGTCCCATTATTTTCCGTGACTTATATGCCTCATTTCTCCTAACCTAGGTGTGGGAAGGATCCAAGGTGCTGAGCTCTCATAAATGAGACCATAGAAATAAACCACTTCACAAATATTAAAATATTATATAAATGATAGTTATTAATGTCTGTATTATTATTGTTGTTAGTGTATAGTCTTATCTACCCATTCTACTAGGGAGTTTTCTTATGCTTGAGACAGACACCCCCCTCACTCAGTGCAGGGTTTGAGACTCTTTGGTTACCTTCAACCTGGTTTAGCTGTCAGCCAAAACAGTTTATCGGGGTGTGGCTGCTGTGCACGCTATAGCTTCTTGGAACCACAGGTGAGAAATTAGGCAGATCAGATGGACACCAAAGATGGAAAGCAATCCTGAAAAGGGCTCAGAAGTTCTCATAATAGAAATATCACTCTTCCCTAAAAATACCCTAAATCCCAAGTTGATAGCAAAATAGAAATCAGAGGTCAAATTCTCAAAGATATTGAAGAAACTCAAGAGCTTCAAGGGAGTGAACCTCTTCCCCTCCTTCTCAACAACTCTTTTCTGCCTCCCATATAAGCACAGGGAATTGATTTTCATCAGCAAAGAAAGAGTCCCATATTAATGGACTTTGGGGCTCAGATTACATTTCTCCCTAGCCTTAAATTTTGCAGTTCCTTGCAAAGATCAACAAGGATAAGTCTAAACTTGGCATAAAAAAAGAAAAGCATCAGTGCTTTTAACAAAGGTGATTTTTTTCTAGTGTTCAGGTTGGGAAGGGGACCCCAAAAGTTTGGGATCACAGACTGGTGTCACAAGGTGTCTCAAAAGAATTTGCAGGCTTGAATCCATTTCCAAGTCAAGGGGCAAAGTTTGTGTTTGTAATGTCCTTACAAAGCAGGCTGAATTTCAAAAGAAATTCCTCTAAGAGAGAGGAGACCCCTTTATCCAGCTTTCTATCACTGACAAGCTAATTCTATGATCCATAGGGGAGGAGTGGTCTCCAGAATTTGGTTATCAGACCAACAGATTATCTATCTGAGTCGGCAATGAACTGAGGAGTGGTCTACTCACTCTTATCTCAGGAGTTTGATTTGTGAGACTATCTTGACTGAGAACTGATCTATTCAGAATCAGACAGATTGGGCATGGGAGTTTCCTGAGGCAGACTCTAAAGGCAGAAGATTTAGGATTTACTGACCTATTGTTAGAAGTCCCCTCCCCCCCTAAAATCAGGGGACCACAGAATCATTTTCCATCACTGATATGCCAGATAAGTTACTTTTGGTACCACTGAAACAGAGATATAACAAATGTACGTTGAAATGAAAGGAATGATTTCATAGAATCTGGGAAGACTTATATGAACTGATACAAAGAGAAGTGAGGACAACTAGGAGAACAATCTATCCAGTAACCAGAAATCTTTAAAAAATAATCAATTGTGACTGGGTAATTCTGATTAATACAGTTAGATACCACAACTCCAAAAGACTCATGATGTAAATACTATCTATCTCCAGATAGAGAATTGATGATCTCAGATAACAGACTGAAACATTTTTATTTCCTTTATTTCTCTTGATTTTTTTTGGGGGGGGGGAGGAGAAGGAGTTATGCATGGTTAATGTGAAATGTTTTGCATGATTTCATATATACATATGTACAGAGCAAATAACAAGTAGACATTGCTACTGAACACAACACAAAACAAAGTCACCCAAATATAAAAGCAAAATTAAAATTAAAAATACAGTAATTCACATGTATATCACTAGACATATAATTGCATGCAAGTAAGTTTTCATATGGAAAATCTCAAATATTGTTGCCTAGATACAAGTGAAATTATATCTTCAAGTTTACCTATAACATCATAACATAGCCTAGTGACTGATCTAATAAGCCTAGTTCTGACACTGAAAGATCTCTCAAATCCTATACTAGAGCTAGTACAGTGGTATGAGCTGACCATCAGGATCATTTATAAACTTGTTTGTCTATACTTCGTAGTTATTTTGAATTGCTGCTTTTATGTTTAATCCGCAGTATTAACATTTTCTTGTCTAGGCAATCAATCAAACAATAAATCAAGTCCTTATTTGTAGCAACTTCTGATTTCTAAATTGAAAATTTTCACACTTACAATTTAACAATTAACTTATAATTAACAATTTCTTTCAAGCTGATTAGAGCTGCCTCCTGCATATTCCCAAAAGAATCTCTAAAATTTATTTGTAGTATATGAAGAATAAGATATAGAGATATAAGGAGTCACCTAACCCAACCCCTCCTTTATATAAGTAAGGAAATAGAGCTCCAAAAACATTTTGACTTGTCCAGGAATAATGAGTGACTAATCTGGCATTCAAACCCAAGTCTTCTTATTCCAAAGGCATTGTCCTTTCTGCTATACCACACTATTTCTATCCCTATCTGTGTTCCTCTGCCCCCATACCAGTTGTTGACCTAATCATATACTACTATAAATAGTGCAAATTATAAACACTAAAGGATTTCAAAAGACAAAATGGTCAAAGGGAGCTAGCATAAGGAAGAAAAATTTTATAGAGAAGAAATTGGAGGTAGGTCTTAAATTATATCTCATTTGATGTGAAGGAGGAAAGAAAAGGGGTTTTCAGGAAAAAAGGAACAAAATAAATGAAAATAAAGATGAGAATGAGAATGGGTTGGGGTGAATGGCAAGAACACTGTTTCACTAATAAACATCTTTATTTCGTTAAGAAAGAATAAGAATGGATAGCCAATGAATTTTCATATGTGAAAAGGTCAGTAGTTACTATTTATCCAAGAACTCAGATCTTGGAAAAGCAGAGCTCAAAGCATCATCAATTGCTTCACAGCTAAATTACTTGGGAAATGGACTTTTTAAAATTGAGGAAATGATTTTATTTTTATAAATGATATTCTGATGCTGCTGGGAACTCCAGAAAACTTTACAATAAAGAAACCCAAATTCCCAACGATTGAGGATTTTTAAAATTGGAGTTGGCATTTGTATAAATTTTGCTGAATCTGAAATATTTCCTTTTTTCTCCCCCAGTATGATGGTTGGGAATAAAAGTGTTCCATTTCTAAAGTCTAGGTAAAATACTTCTGAAATTATATCCCAAGGGAATAGATTAAGGCAAGTACCTACTGTTGGTTTCATCCATTAAGACGCTCATGATAGCAAACAGTGCCTGGAATTGATTGCCAGGTTCCAGTATGATGCATCCTGCTTTCACACTTTGAATAGATGTCTCCCCATTGTCTAATTCCATTGCCTCCTCTTACCCACAATCTGGAAGAGAGGAGGGAGGAGAGTGTTAATGAATGGACCAACCTGTTAAGATGTCTCAGGAACACTAGCTTGAAAGAACCACCCCTCAGACAGTGCAAAACGATTTTCAATATTATGTTTTTGATTGATTTTGATCAAGTTCTCTTGAGAGAAGTCACCTGGACTGCTGCAACAACTCTCCTCCTCTCCCTATCCCAAATCTGTTCTATTGATTGCCATGAGATCAATCTTCCTGAATCCATTTTGCACATACCAGAAATGCTCTTATGACTCCCAATTGTCTATTGGATCAAATCTAAGGTTTACTACTTCAGGATGGAAGCTTCTCCATAATCTGTACCTGGCCTGCCTTTATAATTTTGATTTTTAATATTCCTCAGCATGCACCCACTCCTCTAGAGCTACCTCCCTGTCCCCTGCATACACCATTTTTATTTTACCTCCTTCCCCCTGCCCTCCTCCTCCCTCTCCCATTTTCCCACTGCTTGCACCCCATACAATTCATCCCAACCTAAAAAGCCCAGCTTCAGTTCTACCTCCTCCAATAAGTCTTCCTTAATCATTTCAGCCCACTTAATTATCTCTCATCTGAATTACAATAATACTGATTTTCTACATAATTCACTTGGCAATAAATTATAAAGAGCTCTGTAATATGCTTTAATTGTTTCATGTAGGTATGCCTTGTTTCCCCAAACAAGATTTTGAGCTCTAGGAGAACACAGTAGCACAGTGATTGATGTATGGTAGGTGATAGAAAGTAATTATTAAGAAAATAGTTTAATTAGCGTATTAAGTAATGTTGGCATTTTTTGTTCTATGATACATGAAATACTAGGTTTTTCTCTTCCTACATTTTTCATCACCCCTCGAGGCCAAGGCTCACATGTGCTAATTATTAAAGATCAAGAAAGCAAGCATTTATTAAACATCTTCTATGTGACAAATGATGTTCTAGGTATTGGCTGTGCAAAGAAATGAATGAAATAGTCCCTTTCCTCTTACAACTTACATTGTATAGAAGGAACTTGTCAAAACTTAAATTATCAAAGTTAAGCTTAACTAAAATTGTTTTTTAAAAAATATTTTGATGATTGTTTCAAAAAAAATTGGTTTCTTCTATCATTCTATTACTTTTATGCATTTAGAACTACCATTCTGAGAAAGATTTTATACATTTCATCAATCTTTCAAAGGGGTTGTTACTATGACACAAAAAAGGATTAAGACCTCCTGATGTATAAGAAGGAATACTATGTACACAAAAAAGTTATGCCAAAAATTAAGTATGCCAAAAATTAAGGAAACACTCAGGAGAATGGTGACCCTCCTTTGGGTCTACTGAGTTTGAGTCCAAAGGGGGAAGAGACAAAGTGTAAGCAGAAAAGTCAAGCCTGATTAGTGATGAGGTGTCTAAAGAATGCCAGGATTCATGGGACAGAAACAAGTAGGAAATTGCCAATCAGAGAATGCAGAACCAAGGAAATGGATAGGAGATTAGGAAATTAAAATCAAAATTGGAAATAAAGAAGATGTCCATCAATTGCAGAATGGCTAAACAAATCGTAGCATGGGAATATAATGGAATATTACTATTGTATAAGAAAGGATGAGTGTAGTAAATACAGAGCATGGAAAGATCTACTTGAAGAGTAATAAGAGTCAAGAAAATAATATACATAGTCATTACAAGTATGTAAATAGAAAGAACTAAACACCAAAAAAATCAGGAGTAAATGTCACAAAATTATAAAGATCAAACTGCATTTTAATAAAGTGATATGACAGGGCACTCCCAAACCACTCCTTTGTGCATGTGAGAGACCCATAAGTTGTTACACAGAGTATGTTTTCAGATCTTTCAATGTATCAGTCAGTTGTGCTTTTTTTTTTTCCTCTCTGAAAAATACTATTTTATATAAGATAGCTCTCTGAGAGGCAGAGGGGGAAAGATACTTGAGGTAATATGATAATGTAAGAAACAGAAGATATCAATAAAAACCTATTTTTAAAAAATTCAGGGAGTCCCAAAGAGTTGACATTTTGTCTGACTTTAATTTCCTGAAACTTGTTCTTTTATTTTTTTTTAACTTCAGCTGTTTGTGTTCCTTGTCCCCAATGAATGTGGGTCACCCTGCATGATCCCTTGCTGACAGTCACCCCCACTGAGCTGCAGACCCATATGTTTCTAAAGAGAGAAAAAGAAAAAAAAAACCTCATCATAAAAGTCACGGTTTGCTTTTGCTGACATGCTTTCCCCAGACTTCCAAGCAACAGTGGTGAGGTTATATATTATGAGAGGAATCAGAAAACTGCTATTCTAAAAACTCCAAGAATAGATTTTTCAGTTCTGTTCAACACTAGTCCTAGGCCATTCTTGGAAGAGGAAATGATCATTTCATCATCGCTCTGTATAGGTTGCATTTCTGGCATCACTTCTATGCTAAGTGGGATATTTTTAAAATAGTTTTAACAAGCATTCTGACACAGAGTCCATTTTAGACATGAGAAAAGATGTACTCTCAGAGAATTCCATTTAGTGAAACCTGAGTTGCTGTGAGAGAGAACTGATCTCTTGGTGGAGAGTAATCCTATGGAGGGAAAGCACAATACTAGAATTGAGAATGCAGTGTAGGTTTGATACTAATAGCCCTAAATGACTTTCTCCACCTCTCTTACCTGCTGCTTCAGAGATCATGACAATGGATTCATCTATACAAATTAAGTTCTATAAAAGGTCTAGAACCATCTTTCAAAGGTGGTTTGCCTCTAATGAAATAAAAAATTCACAAAAATTATGAAATAATTCATAAAAATTATGAAATAAAAAAGCTCTAATTAGCTTTATAGATGGGTATATGAAATGTTAAAAGATGGAGCAGCTGTCTGAGGATGATATCCCAAGATCTGAGAGCTAATTCTCACAGAATATACATACACACACACACACACACACACACACACACGCCTTGTATTTGCAGACATTTCCATTCCTAACCCAGAAGATAGGCTACCACAGAATGAAGAAATGAAAATGTTACAAATGTCAGTCCTGCCCAGATGGGGCAAGACTCACTAAGGGAGTTGTTTTTTGGTTGTTTTGTATTTTAAATTCTATCTCAGACTCAAACTACAGTGATATACAAGACATTAATGTCTAATCAGACCTGCAAATCCAAGGGGAGAAAGGATGCATGATCCCTGATGCAATTCACACCACCCCATGACACTATTACACGCTAACAATAAGAGGAACTGAGATCTGAACATGATATGTTTTTCTCCCAAGGAAACATTCAGGTCCACAAAGGTATTTATTTATCATATAGAAGCAGGGATTATCTGAATAGCTACGCCATAGCTGTTTACATGATTCAGAAAGACAGAACTGAAACACAAAGATGTTTAATGAAATTAGAGGTGTTATTAGATACAATTGCATATTAGCCCTATGTTGTTTTTTTTAACTATATTTCATTTAACTTGATAAAAAATTGTGTTATGCTATATATGAATCGATTGTTTAAAAATTCCATGGTAGAAATAATAAGAAACTGATTTTCTTGGGGGAGGAACCCCATTGGCAGTTTTTAGGGAAGAGTCTTTAGAAAATATTTTTGGGGAAGAGAATCCCTTTGACAGTTTTTTGGGGGCCAATATTGGAGCCTTGTGGCAAGACACTTGTGAATTAAAGCAAGGAAGCAATACCTGGAAACAGATTCTCTCCATTAAAAGAGAGAAGAAGGTTCAAAGGCCAAAATCAGCTGCATCTAGGTGATGTAGGACATGGAGTATTGAGCCTTGAGTCAGAAAGACTTATTTCTTGAGTTCAAATCTGGCACCATGCACTCAGTTCCATCAACTGTAAAATGAGCTGGGGAAGGAAATGGAAAATCACTGCAATGTCTTTGCCAAGAAAACCCCAGATGAGGACACCTATAATCAGACACAATTGAACAACAACAAAAAAAAGAGCTTAAATTTTGTGTCAATGGTGGTCACTCTAGCAACCACAAAAACAAAAGGTATATCTCAAAACAAGGTATATCTATCTGCCTGGTATAGTGTCTATGCATAGAACTTTTCATGCACATCTTTCTTCTCAGTTTCTTTAGGGCATGGACCTTATCTTTCCCTTTTTTATATCTCATGCAGTATCTATGTTATGCACATGTCAGCATGGCAACTCCTTTCTCTGGCTCTTATTAACTGTATCAGTTTGGACAAATTTCTTCACTTTGATGAATCTATTTCTTCTTCGGATTTTGTTTTAGTTAAGAATTGTGTAATGGGCTGAAGTTTGAGTTGATGCACTGAGGTCCCAAGTACATGAGGCTAAATAGTAATTGGGCTATACTCTATTAATATACATGATTGGATAAAGAACGGTCCCTTCCCACTCTTTGTGCAAGTCCTGATGTGTTGTATAGGAAATGACGATTTTGGTGGGTGGAGGCAGAGAGAGACAGGAAGTGAAGCTGGGGGAGATTGGGCCTGTGTTGGATACTCCTAGCTGCTGGTTGTGTGGCTGCTGGTCGAGCTAGCTTCTTGACTCAGCTACACACATTGCTATCGCCAATTCTCTTCCACCTCTGATCCTTCTTCACTGAGAATAAAGATAGACGATTTTCCCCTAACCTGAATTCCTGACTCCTGCTGATTTTAAAATACGCAATCTTCACAGAATTGTTATTTCATTGATGAAGGAAATTCTAAATGAGGAAGCTCACTCTACCAATACAGAGGGGTATCTCCAGATTATCATTTTAGAGGGTTATCTGAGGACATTAAAAGGTTAAGTACTTGAGTCACCCAGATTTTTTTCAGTTGAGCCAAATACCTTTATTCCTCTCTGGGTAGCAGCTTTCCTTGTAGTAGTTTTAGATTATCTTGGGGTCTCCCTGAGGTCTCCTTTGGAGCAGGTGATCAGATTTCATCTCCTCCCCTCCTCAAGCTGAAGTGGTCCCTAGACTTTGTTTCAGGCTATTCATTTTATATAATAAAATTTCTAGTTAAGACTCTCATGGCCAAAGTAGTACTAGAAACTGTGATGAAAATAGGTAACCTCATCAGCCTTAGGGTATCAAGAATCACCACAATAAGTAGCATCAATCAGTACAAGAAAGTGTGAAATGGGGAGCCATACTATATATTTCTGACTTCATTACTCTAAAAGTTTCAAGAAAAGAACGACTAGAATTTGAGGAGATAGAAGTAAGAGACTTTGGTCTCAGACACTGAACACTTCCTAGCTGTGTGACTCTGGGCAAGTCACTTAACTCTAATTGCTTCAGGGGGAAAAAAAAAGAAGTGAGAGACTTGAGATGAGTCTTGATGACCAAATAGGTCAGTGGTTCATTATGTTGAATATGACCTAGAGCCAAAATGTTTGTCACAGACAAGAAGCATTTGAAAGTCTCTAACTCTAAAGACTAGGAGCATGTGCCATTCTAACACTGTTATTCCTGTGTCGGATTTTCCAGAAACATTTATCATTTCTGATAGGCATTGCTGCATGCAAATGGCCCCTGATGCTCTCTCTTCAATACAACTTTAGAAATACTAACTCTATCCTTATTTCCAGCTTGTTTACTTTTCTATTTCCTTCTGCTCTCAACACTTTTTCTTGCACTGAGAGAGCTATTAAGAACTACCTCCTGGTAGTTCTCTGCTTCTTTGCTTCATGCTTCTTCCTTATCCACTATGCAGAAATATATCTGTACTCTTCTTGGGGGACCTGAGAAAACTGCTATCTCATCCTTCCCATGGGAAAAAAAAAGAAACTGCTTTTTATCTATTTATTTTTTCTACTTTAAAGTATATCAGTGAAAGGCAACATGGTACAGTAGACAGAGAGTTGGCTTCAGAGCCAGGAACATTTTGAATTTTAGTCCTAACTGGATATGTGAACATGGACAGATCATTAAACCTCTCAGTGCTCTAGGCAACTCTCTAAAATTCTTCTTTGGTAGAGGGAGTTTCCTCATCAGAAATCAATGGAATAGAAGTCCAGTTCTTCTCCCTATCCTAAAATATGTTAGTGCTTTGAAAAAATGAAAAACAGTGACCATCTAGACCAGTGGTTCTCAAAATATGGTCTAGAGAATCCTGGGGATCTCTGAAATCCTTTTAGAGGGTCTACAAATTCAAAAATAGTTTTATTTCCAATATGGTAAATGTCTATAAATACAATCCAGATAAACAAAAACGCTTAGAAGATATCCTCAATAATTTGTAATAGGATAAAGATACTGAAAACAAAAGTTTGAGAACCACTGATTCTGGAACCTACATCAGAACTGAATTCTCCTAGTTTTTTAGGAAATTGTTAAAAGATTACTCTTATCTATAGGCAAAGAAGAGTCACCTGTAAAAAGTTATTAAGTAAATACAAATAGGGACCAACCCTAACAAACACATAACTTTACCGTGGACTTGTCACAGTAGCTAAAATTCTTTTATTAGAGATTCATTCCTTTGGATGGCGAAGCTTTTCTTTTTTAAATCTCTTGTTAGTGTTTCTGTTTGTCTGTGGATTTCTCCCTCTAGTGGGTAGATACTGGTGGGATCTCACAACCTTGACATTTAGAAACAAGATCTGCTGAACATTAGCCAGTTGTTAATGCTCATCACCAGATCCTGGAGTTCAGAACTGGAAACAGTCTAAGGGTTCATTTAATGCAAACCCATAATCTTACAGGAGAAAAAACTGAATAACTTTCCTGTGGCCAGCAAAGTAATAGGCTGTAAAGACCGGATTCAAACACTGATCTTCAGAGTCAGCAGCCAGTTCTCTTTCCTTAATACCAACCAGTGTTACCATCATTTTCATAATCAATGTTTTGTATTTTTGCCCACTTAGTGAGTTGTTGCAGCCAAACCATATGTCATCTGATGGCCAAACCTCTGATGAGCTTCTTTGCCCCAAGGAAGACATATAGAGTCATGTCTGACTCCTCATAAATATATGGACCACACTATATATGAAGTTTATGTTTTTGACAAAAGATACTGGAGTAGTTTGTCTTTTCATTCTCTAGTGGATTGTATATATTATATGGATATTAAACTGAGGTTAAGTGACTTGCCCATAGTCATATTTCTGGTAGTATTTGATTAATGTACTATGTAATATGATTTCTAGTAGTATTTGAGGCTGGATTTAAATTCATGTCTTCCTGACTCCACTCTTGGTGCTCTGTCTACTGAGATATGTAGCTGTCTTACTCTTTTAAGGAAGACTAGACCTAGTTATACATTATCTATTATTGTTATTAATGTTATTTTCATATTTCCCATTTAGCAGACTCTCCCAGAGCCTCTGTTCTTCTCACACTTCTTTTGAGAATACAGAATCACCTACATATAAGGCAAAGAGGCCTTTAAGATATCATTATTGTTCTTTCCATTTATAATAATAATGATAAAACCAATATACATTTAATAAATGACTGATCCTCCTAACCACCTAGTATGCTAGATTATGTAGATGTTATCATCATACTACAGATGAATAAACAATCTCAAAGAAATGAATCAACCTTGACTTAAGTCATATAGCTAATGAGGGTGCTAGAACCAGAAACAAAAACTAAGATTTTCTTAGTCCACATACAAGATTCTTTTTACTCTTTCATGCTATGTCTTAATGGCTCTTTAACTAACTCATTGCCAGGCTCCAAAACCTTTCTGTCTAATCCACTATAGTGGGTGAAAGATGAAATGACTGAGGAAACAAAAATTAAAGCTTCCAAGTATTTTGATTTATTAAGCAATGTACACCAATTCTCTTTTTTATTTATTTATTTATTTTTATTTATTTAATAGCCTTTTATTTACAGGTTATATGTATGGGTAATTTTACAGCATTAACAATTGCCAAACCTCTTGTTCCAATTTTTCACCTCTTACCCCCCACGTCCTCCCCCAGATGGCAGGATGACCAGTAGATGTTAAATATATTAAAATATAAATTAGATACACAATAAGTATACATGACCAAACCGTTATTTTGCTGTACAAAAAGAATCAGACTCTGAAATATTGTACAATTAGCTTGTGAAGGAAATCAAAAATGCAGGTGGGCATAAATATAGGGATTGGGAGTTCAATGTAATTGTTTTTAGTTATCACCCAGAGTTCTTTCTCTGGGCATAGCTGGTTCAGTTCATTACTGCTCCATTGGAAATGATTTGGTTGATCTCCTTGCTGAGGATGGCCAGGTCCATCAGAACTGGTCATCATATAGTATTGTTGTTGAAGTATATAATGATCTCCTGGTCCTGCTCATTTCACTCAGCATCAGTTCGTGTACACCAATTCTCAACAAGCTGAGACCACTCCTTCTCAACTTAGGCCTGGACCTTGAATACAGGAGAAACAATCTTTTATATATTAAAAACAATTAATCAAGTAATACAAATTAATTAAAAGAAAATAATTAACCAGGACAGAAAATTAGGCAATATTATTTCTAATTGAGGGAAAGATTAGGGATTTTCCAAGTTGAAAGGGTGAGAGTGAACAAGTGTAATTCCCAAAATCATAAAAAGAGGTATATCCCACTCCCCCCAAGACTGTGTGAACAATCAAAGGAGCATAGAAACAATACTTGTTTGATCAGTACGGGACTAGTTTTCAAATAAAACATATGGGTGACTTGAAATGTATAATGTTTTGAAAATAAAAAGCTTTAACAAAAAAATAAAATCATAAAATAAAATAAATACATAATGTGAGAAAACTCCTTGCATCAGTCTTTGGATCTGACCAGGTTTTTAGTTAGTATAACCTAAGTTCTTAGTTAAAGATCACTAAAGAACAAGTAGAGGTGTTCCAGCTATCCAGCCTAGGTCCAAACAGCAAGGTAAAGTGTACTCCAGCTCCCACAATTGAATAGTTTTCTGGTTAGACAGAAGTTGAACCCATCATTGAATAGAAAGGAAATTGAGCTGAGAATTGAGTTACAAAATGGATTCATTGTGGTTCACTTAGATCTCACAATTAGCCATTTGCTATCTTAATCCCCTTAATTTACTGGCCAATGGAACTTCCAAAACTGAAAACAACTCAGAAAAACTGGAGACAACTGATGCCTCTCATGAACTAATTTCCAATCCTTGATAACACTTAGCACCAGATTCTTAATCTGGTGTTTGTAAATTTATTTTATAACAATTTTATAACTACTTTAATATAACTTACTGCCTTTGCAATCTTTTGTATTTTATTTTAGCATTTAAAATAATTATTCTGCAATGGAATTCATAGACTAGCCAAAAGAGGGGTCCATGACACAAAAAATGGTTAAGAACCTTAGCACTAGAAAGAAGAAAATGACTATCAAAAGCTACAAATATAGAATGCCTTGAGTAGGTCATGCAACAAAAGGTCATTCAAATTGCATAGTATCAGCCATTTCTTTGAACAAACCCCTCTCTTGGGCAGAAATTCAAGTGAAACAACAAGGAATAGGGTCTTTTTCCTGGGTTTTATATAAATGGCCTTATATAAAGCCGGGCCAATACTGGACGAAGCTGCTACTCTATATCACAAGCCGTAGATAGAAAACAAGACAGTCTATTTACAGATTAGCTATCTATGTCCAGGACAGGCTGAGTCCTCAGCTATTGAACATGGTTCTGGTGCCTTAAAGACTCAGAACCATAATCACCTACCAGATGCTTTTCTTTGTCTCCGAGTTCCCATTAAAATACAAATACCCATGAGAATGTATCAAACTTGGGCCAGCCGTTACCTCAGCCTTTCTGTCACCATCTCCCACAACCTACCACCTCATGGTCGGATCTATATGTGCTGACTTCAACTCCTCCTCCTCAACCCCCATTCTAGCGTCACTCCATTACCGCATACAGTGGGATGGCTCTACACTGTGATTTATTCATTGACTGGCAATTCCATGCCTGGAATATTTATATGGTAAAAAAGGTCCAATCCCACTGCTCCCCTGTCATACCCTTTCCAGCATGGAGGGTACGGATTGTTCATGGAAGGCAGGCTCCTCTGGTAGGAGGGTTTCCTTAATTAAGCCCTTTTCAGTACTGCTCATTCAGGCTTCAGTGTTCTCCTCTTACCAGGGTCTCAGCTGTGACTCCAGGAACACGTAGCATGCACAGGGACCACTCCTTGGTAAAACTGTCTTGGCAGATAGATAGACTAAATAAGGTTGAGGACAACCAAGGGGCTTTCAAACCCATCAGTTTGTTAGGGGGATATTAAACCTAAGCATAGGGAGACATCCCCCAGTGGAATGAGTGGATGAGAACAATGTGTTGCAATGGTCACAAGACTAGAGCATTTAGAGCTTGGTCAGACATTGAAAATTCCAAAATCATCCACAGCAAAGTGGGCCATCACCAGAAGTTCCAACTTTTGTCTTGCCACTGGAGTCTGATGAATCTGTAAACCTGATTTTACCTGACTATGCAACTCTGCTTCACATAACTCCAGTTCGTGCAAGTCATCACCCTATGTCATTGGTTCTCTTTGAAAATGAAGGACAAATAGCAATACCTCTTCAGTGATTCTGAACACCCAGGTGTCATTGAAATCTTTATGACCTCTTTCATCATTGCCCATTCACTTATTCTCATTTCCATTAAATCAACCTGCCCTCCCTCAGGTCCACTCAACGTGGTCTCTATAACGCATGCTCCATAGGTAATAAACTTGCTTTCATCTTGAACTTTTTCCTTTATCAACCTCAGGCACTTAACTAGTTGTGTGATCCCAGGCAAGTCATTTAATCTTTGCCTATGTTTCCTCAAATGTAAAATGAGAATAATAATGGCACCTATCTTCCAGGGTTATTGCGAGGATCAAATGAAATATCAATTGAAATGCACTTAGTACAGACCTGACATGTAGGAAGAGCTATATAAATGTTAGTTATTATTATTGTTATTATTATCATCATCATCATAATCATCAACATTATCATCAATCCTCCTCTTCTTGAACTTACTGAGACACAATTTCATTGGTCATCATTTATAGCACTGGTTATACTTTCACTCATAATCCCCAACTCACTGGTCATGGTAGAAGATTTAGAATTTTCCTGACTTCCCATTGTCATTTCCAAGTTCTCCATATACTTCTATAACTTAGTAACCTTTCCTCCTTTGAGTTTCATTCAAATCATATTTATCACTCAAGATTTTGGTGGCTGTTATCTAGGTATGATCAATACTTCTAAGAATCAATACTTCTAATAAATCCATTTCCTGGTTCACAGTCTTTCTCTTCTCTCTAAATTCTGTCCTCATTCTAGGAGACCTAAGATACATGATACTCTTTCAAATCACAATTCCTCAACTTACTCATTTCCCATAATCTTAGCTATGCACAAAGATAGTCATACTCTTGATTCTACCATCACTGACAAGTGTTGCACTTTCACATTCATGAATTCTGAAATTCCTTTATCCGATCGTTGTCATCCACCTTTCCCTCTGCCTTGCAACCCTAAAATCTCCAATCCTTCAATTATTCAATTTTTTCTTAGGCCATAATCCCTGATTCTTTCTTATATTGCCCCCCCCTTGAGAAACCAGGTTAATCTTATGGTATTCTCTCTTCTAGAGCCCTCTGCCCCTTATTCTATCTCCTATCTTGACTTGTTATGCCTCAGCCTTAGATTACTACCACAACTATTCTCACTCCTATTCACATGCTCCTAAATAAAGATACCCACCCTTTGACTGGGTCCACTACAAATTTTACATAATTTTAACTAGACCTTTACTATGACAAGGCAATCTTTTTATATTCCCTTAAATAATTCATTATATCACACTCAACATATCAGCTTTCCCATTGCTTTTCATGCCTCTAAAAAACTTTATAACTCTCCCTCCACCCCCACCTCATCTGATAACCCTGCCTCATATTTCACTGAAAAAAAACTGAAACCATTTATCAATGTTTCTCTCTTTTCCCCTCCTTATTTCATATTTCTTAGATGCTTCCCCACTATTTTCTCCTTCACTGAGGTGATGAATTCCTAGTATGGAAACTCCCTTCCACCAAGACAGATCAGTAACTCATCAATAATGTATAGTTTTAAAGCTCCATCTGGGGTACTGAAGGTTTAAATGATTTGCCCAGGGTCACAGAGCTACTAGGTATAAACCATACAAATTGAACTTGGGTTTCTGGTAAGTCATTTATCCACTGTGCCATGATGTGTCATGATATGTATAAAGTGTTTACATGAATTATCTTCCTTAAACTTCCTAACAGTCTATTATGCATTACTATCCCCATTTCACAGACAAGAAAACTAGCTTGGAGAAATTAAAGTGCTTTGCCTAATTCACAAGCTAGATATTAGGGGCAGAAATCTAGCTAAGTAAGGTCTACCAATCAAAAATGCTATGCATTATGTCCTGCCTTACATCACTGGATGTAATAGATAAGGTGTTTAGAATTTTCTGATTGGTAATCAGGAGCCAATGAAGGTTATTTTTAGAAAATACGCAAAATTATTGAATTTGTGCTTTAAGAACAATCTATAGTCTAGTTTAAGATGGATCCAATCTGGGAAAGATGTGGAAGAAAGATAGAGATGTTGGGGGACTAGTAAGATACTAGTGCAACAAAGCCATGGCCTAACATTATTAACTGGCATATCGCCCAAATCTTTAGGACATATGTAACTAAAATACAGGTTCATATAGGTACAGTATATCCATACTTTGTAGAATTCAGGTGTTTCACCAGATGGTGTAAGGGTATTCCAGAAGGACTGGTGCTTCTGACATGAATGCTGGCTAAACCCTTTTCAGGAATGCTCATTCACCTTCGGTGTCTCCCTGGCTCTCAATTCTCACCTGTGGTTCACCTGTATCAAGAACAGAGGCCACATCCTACAAAACCGTTTTGGCAGATGGGCTAAACTAGGTTGATGGTAACTGATAAACCTCAAATCTGTTGGTGAGTTAGGGGAATATCTACCCCAAGCAGGTGAAGACTTCCCACAGTGAATGGGGTGGGGTGGGGAGATAAGAACAAGTTATTCCAACAGCCATGAAGCTATCTGAAGCAGGAACCATAGAGTGTTTAGAGCTTGGTCAGACATCAAAGAGAGCAAGGTCATCACTGTATCCAGGCCATTGCCAGTCATCCTGTCTCTTGTCCTGCCCTGGACCTCAATGACTGGAAGACAAAGTGAAGTTGACAACTCTGTTTAATCCTGCCTCGCTTAAATCCAATTCACACACAAGCCAAGACATCACCCCACACAACCAGCCTAATCCTAACATCCTCTTGCTCTTACTTCTTCTTACAGGTTCTCTTCTGCTATCCTAAACCCAAACCCGTAAATACTTTAGGACTTATCATAGTGTTACAACAAAAATTAAGGCCATGGTGAGCCCTGTTCTCTCTAATCCTGAAAAACCTGACTCTTAGATGCATGGGCTCAAAATCCATTTTTATCCTTTACTGACATTTCTCACTCTTTTTTGTCTCAACTCTGACCCTTCTTATGTAAGTACAGAGGCAGAACTTATATATACTATATAAGCAGAACTGTCACCTTAACTGGAGTGAAGTACCTTACTGGCCAGTCATGGACCTCCTCATTTAGATCCTCCTTTAAAATCTCTTAGATTTGACTGTTACAGCTGGAAGAGGCATTAGATTCAATTCCTTCATTTTACAGATGAAGAATCTTAGACATAAAACAAACAAATGTATTAAATCTGCCAAAGCTCATGTTCTTAACCAATGCTTGTTATTACTGAGACGGTGTCTCTAGACTCCATACCATCTTAAGCAAATAATTTAACATGACGGAAGAAGGGGATAGTCTGTCATACACAGTGCTCAATACTGGTTCCCGCTTTACTTTTGATGAAAGACTGGGAATAAGCCCAGTTGATAAAATTATATAGGTAACTCTAAATTCAATCAGAAATGCAGTTTAATCACTGGCCATATTCCCTGATTCTGGAGCAGATCAAAGCACAATTCCAAACCAGCAGATATACCAGTAAATACCCCATTCCCATTACAGTAATAACATAGGAGAAGGAAAATCCCCAAAAGTTTCAACATCAGAGGCATCACTGTTAACTATGCTTTCTAGTCTCACCTGTCTGTTCCACCTACACTCTTACCACACTGAGTTCATTATAATGTTCAGGTTAGTTTGATCAGAGTACATCAATTTTATCTCTGCTCTTTGACTGCATAACCTGAATAGCCTCAGCCTCTGATAAAATCAATGTTATAATCGGCCTTCAACTTGATCCTGCTTTTCCTTCTCTCCTGATGCAATGGAAGTATCCCTAGGGAGTTTTCCAGGCTCCCTGGAATTAAAAACAAATTCCTTTTTTTTTATCCACGTCTGTCTCTGGGGTCCATAAAGTCCCATCTCCCTCACTCCCCACATTATGCTGGCTGTCATTAGAAAACAGAGAGGAAAATGAGGAATTCTTAAGAATTCCCTAACTTATAGTTTAAGATTTGGCCAGATATGACCCAGGACATTGTTTATATCTATGTATTTGTATATATGTACATATACATGTGTATATGTGTAATATAATAATATATAGTATAATAATAATATAATACATATGATAAATAATAATATATAATATGTATGTAATATATGTAAATACACATATATTATATGTCTACATAAATACATATATATGCATAGACATTCACACACAGATATATATATATGTATATGTAAATGTAAATTACATACAGGATGTTCCAAAAGTTTAATTATGTTACTAATGCTTAAAACTGCACTAAGACTTTTGAGACTATATGTATATGTATGTATATATAAATACATATGCATATATATGTGTGTGCTTATATATAGGTATGTACACACCATTGTATATGTGTGTTTTACACATATGAACACATGTATATATTATGTATTGTGTGAATGAATGAATATATATATGAATGCATGTACTATAATCCAGAGCAGAGTATATGTGTGTGAGGTGGGATGGGGGATAATAATGTTACAATCCTTCTCTAGATAACAGGTATTGTTAATCTTTTTATGTCATAGATCGCTTTGGCTTCTCTGAAATGATCTAGTGAAGTCTATGGGATCACTCTCAGAATATATTTCAATACATAAAATGACTAGTAATAAACAAAATGATAAACATTCTCTGTATAAAACACCATACACAAATGCATAAAAGAAACCAATTACATTAAAATATAGTCATCAGAATACTTAAACAAGTTCACAGACTTCATGCTAAGAACCTCTACTCCAAAAAAATTAATCAATACCCACCCAAAAAAAGTCTTCAACTCTGATGCCCTCATAAAAACAAAACAAAACAAAACAAAAAAACAGTAATTGATTCAGAGTCTGGGGATTAAGGACTGAGTCATCCTGATATTCCTTTCCAGAGATCATAAAAAGAGAACAAGCAAAGAGACAATTACTCTAAATCTACAAATCTGGGCTACAAGTTTCAAATCCTATTCCTGGGGCAGCTAGGTGGCACATTGAAAAGAGCACCAGCCCTGAAGTCAGGAGGATCTGAGTTCATATCTGGTCTCAGGCACTTAACACTTCCTGACTGTGTGACTCTGGGCAAGTCACTTACCCCCAATTGCCTCAGGGGAAAAAAGAAAGAAAGAAATGAAAATCCTATTCCTACCTATACCTACTCTTTTCTTTTCCTCTGTGTTCCAAAAATATGTAAGAGAAACAAATTTCACATTCAGCTTTTTGCTGTGAATGGAACTGCTGCAAATAAGAGCACACCTCCCCCTTTCCCATTAGTCAACTAAATAAAACACTTAATATCTTTCAGTGATAGTTAAAAACCCAAGTGAAGAACAAAAATTGGACTTGGGAACTAGACTGAGCTGAGCTATTCTGGGATTGCCTAAAGTTTATGTTCAGTAATGAAACTTGGGTGATTCTGAAAGACTATTTTGAAGGAAAAGAAAAAAAAAAAACTTTATAGAAGGTGTGCCTACACAGTTCAGGCAAGAGAATGAAGACGTGGACTAGGATGAGAGCGATAGAAATGAAGAGGGGGAAAGATGGAATAAAAGTTTAGAAGTGGAATGTTAAAAACTTGAAGATTGATCAATTAATTGGGTATAAACATAAGAGCAGGGTGAGGAAAAGAAAGGAATCAAATATGTGTAGCCTTCCTTTATGGTAAAGAGAGAAACCTTCAGTTTCGTCTTCCCACAATTCCTTTATACTCTTGGAGATTTAGCTGAGATTTATTCTGAGTAGAATAGCGATGCCATTAAGGGAGAGAGAGAAATTGGGAACAGGTTCTAGAAAAAGAATAATGACTTCTGTTTTAACTTTAAAATTTATTGCATAGCACTAATCATGCCAATGATTCATTTCAGTATACTGCACAGTGAAACCAAGTGTTTTACATTCCAAAATACCAAATTAAGTTAAAGCAAATTCAGCTACTTTATATTTAGATCCCCTTCAAAAAGTTTTATCATAATTCAGATTATTTAGGTGAAAAGAGTTTGAATTTTGGTTTGGTTTAATTTGGAGAAAGGGAACAGGATTTATTTAAGTTGGAGGCTTAATTATCAGAATAATTTTCTCAGTTCTCCACTTCATTTCCCACCAATAGACTACAACCAATTTAATACTCATCTCTAAATATCAAACAGTCATTTTCCTGATGTGAGAACCTTTTTTATGGAGTCCATTGAAACCTTACCCAGGATCACTGCTTTTGTGAAGTATTTGATTGTTCTAATTTGAATTTTTTTTTGTTTGCAGAATTACTGCCGAGAATAGCTAAAAATTATAAGCACACTATATATGTATGTATATATATATACATACATATATATGTATGTATGAGTACACATATGTGTACAAGTATGTATATCTTCATATATAAAAATATGACAACACTCTGACTTTAGTACATTCATTTGTACACTTGAGTATACAGAGCATTTGTTTGTTTCTAACAGATATCACAACAGTTCCTGAATTTCATTTCAATGGTCCCATAGTCCCATAGTGAACCCTGAGTTCACTTCAGCATCTCTTTCCCACCTATTATGCTCCTGGTAGTGAAGTTGTACCAACTAATCCAAGGATATGACATAAGTTTCCCCTTATATCCTAGTTCTCTCTCCTTTCCAGGGTTATCAAGACTATGTCTTCAGGCTTTGGAAGCCTTCTTGGGCTTCAACAGCCACACTGTCCAAAGCTTTTCAGGATCAAAAGCCTGTCAGGAACAGTATCATTGAAGTACTGGGACTGCAAAGCTCTAAACTGGCAGTTCTGGGGAAAACAGGCTCTGAATTCCTGGTGCTAACTGAGGAACAGAGGAAGTGAGACAGGTAATCAGACAGCACTGTGCATGTATGAAACTGTTCACAGTTGCTGTGAACCACCAGCCCCGTAAAAAAGAACCAGGATGGGGAGGACAGGGGAAAAGTTCTGACCACCTGTATGTAAGTCAGATGGGGACAGAGAACTTAGGCTGGTAAACTGTGAATTGTGCAATGCTTTGAGATCCAACACCCAAGGAAAAGACTATCACAGGGGAAGAAGTAAACAAGTGAATAAGGAGAACAAAGGGAAGAAAAGACTGAAGGTACTAAAATTTTCAGGAAAAAAAATCTCAGAGATCTTGACCATAAACAAATAAGTTAAAAGAAAAAATACAATAATAGAAGTTTATATGGTCTCCAGTGCTAGCAAGTGAGTAATGAATAAATCTATAACTATGAATAAATCTGAATAAATACTGCAAAATAAAGGAAAGTCATCTAATACTTTTCAAGACAGGGGATCCTGTGAAATTTGAAGAAAACATGGAACTACCACATGCTCTTCCTGAGTAGTTTGAAAGAAAAATTGTAGAGGGCCACAGATAGTGGGGTAACTCTGGGTAAGGTATAAGACCCTTCAGCCCAGAGGAAACTTGCTAACAATATCTGGTTTGGCTCCCCATTTCCCCTAAGGCTCCCAGTCTTCCTGAGAAGTCAGGGGGCAGTGACAACCTGTATTGTGATTAAAGTAGAGTAAGACCAGGTGGCAAAGATAGCAGGTGGCAAACCACACACAATTGCAGTTGTTTATGTGGTCCCATGTGCAGTATATACTTAGCGCATGCCCAGTGTTACTTTGGTTATATAAGGGTATGAGGGTATATAAGGGTTAGAGAATTTGGAATAAACAGACTCCATATTTCAACCATCCTTGGGAGTCTCACCTCCTCACCCCTCCACTAAGATGGTATGTTTTTTTACCCTGGCATGGAGGCTCTAGAAAGCACAGTACATCTTGTCACCCCAACTTAGGGGCTTTAGAAAGCAGGATACAACAAAAGATAAGAATTGTAAAAGCAGAATTTGACCTACACAGCAAAAATAATGAGCAGAATAGAAAAAACTTGAGTTTTTACTGGCAAGCCTTGGGGAGGGAAGTGAGATGGGGAGAAAAATAGATTGAAAATGCAAATACATAGAAATGAAGGACAACCTACAAGAAGAGAAGCAAAAAACAATAATATTAAAAAATGTTCACTATTCAAGCAAAACATATAGATCTAGAGCATGGATTTTGCAGAGGCAGGTTAAGAATCACAGTTCTGAGAAGAACATGATAGAGCAAAAAACCAATAATATTATAAGGAAGGAAATGATAAAAAAAAAGAACTGCCCAGAGTGTCTGAACATAGAAAATGAAATTCCAATGGAAAGACTTGACAGATTATTTATACACAATTAAAAACTCAAAAATATATAGTAGTTAAATTTCACAATGCAATTCAAAAACAAGTTCTATAAACCATTCAGGGAAAGAACTTCAAAATACCAAGGAAAGGACATTCAAATAATGTAAAACTATTTTGTACCCACTAGAAAAAGGGAAGGTGGAATAAAATAATCTGTCAAACATTCGAGCGCAGGATGCAGTCCAGAGTGGCCTATCCTGAAATCAATCTCATCATTATTACTTCTTATAGAATAAAAATATTCTATTACACTTATATATTGTAGCTTATTCAGCCATTCCCCAATTGATGGACAGATGGATGTTCAATTATAAGGAAGAGTTTGAAATATTTTTATAAAGAAAACCATACTGAAATAGTCATTTGCCTCTCAAACATCCTCAAACACAGAAATTCAAGAGGATCAAATAAATGCAATGGGCAAAGATGGCAACAAGAGTGACCATAGAGCGACCAATGAGAGGTTTTTGTTTTTCTAAATATGCACAAGGAGACTGGAGAGAAGGCAGAAATCTTATAGAAAGAACAGTGAAGAGGACAGGGAGTATTATAGACAATACCCTGTCTACTATGAGTCAATGATGCATGGGCTGAGGGAATGGGGAGAACCATATGACAACTTGGGAGGGCACATAAGATAGGGGGAGAAGAGCAGAGAGATAAAAAAGAGTAACAAATACACTAGTATTAAGGGAAGGGTCAGAAATGAGAGGAAGGTGACCTCTATGGTCTCAAAAAGAAAAAAAGCCTACAGGAGAGTAAATAAGGAAGAAGGAGACAAGACTGAAAAGTGAGGAAGCAAAAAATAAGGCTTTACTGGGAAAGTGGGAGGAGATTCCACTGATAAATGCGTCGGTGGAAGAAGAGACATGGTGGATAAAGGAAAATGAGAGATTTATGCTAAGGCCTGGAAAAAAAGGGAGTTGGAACCCCTAAGAACAAATGGCACATGGAAGAATGCGACATGAGCAGAAGATTTCCTTGAAAATATCTAGAAAATTGGTCAATAAGAGAGAGTATAAATTAGTGATGAGCTAAGTAATCAGGGATGTAGTATAGGAAAGGCTCTATTATATAGTGCAGTGTCCTCCCTGACATTACAAAAATTGACATTGTTCTGGGAGTGAGGCATAATGGGGAAAAAAAGGAATACATGGGGTAAGTCCTATAAGGCAGTGGCAGAAAGAAGCTAGAGGAAAAAGTTTACAATGGATACCTTAGAAACTGTAATTGTATGAAGAATACAGAGAGAAGAGAGATCAAATAATTATAGGAGTCATGAATTAGGGAATAAGAGTCTAGAATAAACAGAAAGAGAAAATGAATAAGAGTGAGAAAAATACTTTTTTTGGAAATGAGTGCAAAAATGAGATTTTAAAAAGTAATGAACAGGATTAGCTGAAAGAGAAGAGAAAAAGGAGAAATCTACTTGATTAACTGAGAAGAAAAAAGAAGTAGGAAATATATAACCAAATAAAAGCATAAGAAAAAAAACTGATAAATAAAACTCTAAAGGAAGAGGGAAAACAACCAAAAAGAGGAGCTCAAGAGTAAAGTGAAGAGAGTGAGTAGGAATAAAGCCAAATTTAAAAAAAAAGGATAAAAGTAAAATAACTGAAGTAATATAATACTATTTGTAGCAGAAGAGGGAACTTGAAACCAAAAAACTTATAGGTAGACAACATTAATAGAGAAAGATAATGAAAGTGATCAAACAGGAAAAAATATTTGTATCAAATTTCTCTGAAAAGGGTTTGATATGTAAGATACATAAAATACATGTGTTAATGAATAAATAGAATAAAAACAAAGGTTTTGTGTGTGCATAGAAATATATAGCTATATGCAATTGCCATTCCCAAAAAAAAGGGTCAAGAGATATGAAAAAAAGTTCATCTCAAAAAAATGAATTGCAAGATACTTTCAACCATATAAAAGTGTTTTAAATCAATAAGAGAAACACAAAACAAAACAAAAAACCACAGATCTAAAGTTTATCTTATGTCCTATAAACTAGTTTTTAAAAACAATCCAAAAAATGGCAACAATCTTTGAGGAGTTATGGAATGGCACATATTGTTAGTAAAACTATAAAATGGTACAGCTATGTTGAAAAGGATCTAGAATTAGGCAATTAAATAAAATGCTCATTCCTTTTGAACATAAGACTGATATTGGGTTTACACCTTAAGGAAGCCATCAATAAGGGGGAAAAAACTCCTCATATTCTACAAAATATTTATAGCAGCACTTTTTCTTGATATCTAAGATTTAGAAACAAAGTAGATACCCATTAATTGGAGAATGGCTAACCATAAGATCTTATATGGATTGCTGGTGAATATGGGATATGAATAAGAAAACTGTGGGGATAAGTCTTTTCCAAAAATAAAACTAATGACAGGCAAAAAGAACATGAAAAAAGAGATTTGAACTCCCCATGTTTTTTGACCTCTTATCCAGTTCCATCCCTGTTTTTAACTTGGGTTCTGACTTTCTCACCTTTGACAGATTAAATCTGTTTCTCTTGCAGCACCCCACCCCCAACTGGAAATTTCTATAGGAATGAAATGTATTGCAAACTTGGGTACATACTCTTTCAGGCAAATCACAAAAATTAAAAGAAATGATAACTGGCTTTTTTGTACTCTCTCTCTCTTCCCCACTTTCTCTTTCCCTCCTTTCTTCCCTCACTGATCCCCATAACTATGGTGGCTTCAAATATCTTCTCTATGTAGCTGTTATCTAAATCTAAATATCCAGCCCTCTTACCTTTTCTGAACTCTAAGCTCATGTTCCCAACTCTCTTCAGTTACATACATGCTCCATTGGCATCGCAAACTCAACATGTTCTAAAATTAATTATCATCTACTTAGGATCCCCGTACCCACTAATTTTTCTTTTTTCCTTGATGATATCACCATTCTTCCAATCACTCAAGTTAGCAACTTCTATATAAAACCTTATCCCTTCTATCTAATTTATAAGTTCTCTCTAGTCTACACTTCATCTGTTTAACCACAATCATTCTGGTTCAATCCCTCACTACCTTTCCCGTGGTCCATTGACTGCAATTGCTTCTTAATTGGTCTCCCTAAATCTAACCTCTCCTTGCCATCATCCATTCTCTATACTTTGCCAAATTGATCCTACTAAAGTACAGTATGCTCCTGCGATTCCCCTGCTTAAAGAACTTCAGTGGCTTCCTTTCATTTCTGGGTGAAATACAGACTTATCCATTTAGCATTTGAAGTCCTTCATAATTTCACTCTAGTCTGTCCGTATGATAGCCACATGTCAGGTCAAGATTTTTGCAAAGCACTTTACAAATAACTATCTCATTTGATCCTCATACCTACCATCAGAAGTTGGTGCTTTTATTGTCTCCATTTAATCATCCCCATTACTCCCCCCCATGTACTACTCCACATTAATCTTCTTGCTCTTCCCATTATGACATTCATCTCTCTGTTCCCTTCCTTCCTTCCTCACCTCACCTTCATTGAATCACCTTTTCTGCAAAATTCAGCCCAAATGCCATCTTTAGGCAGCTAGATGGTGCAGTGGATAAAACACTTAAACCTTGAATCAGGTAGATCAAATCCTACCTTAAACATTTAATGGCTGTGTGATGCTAAGCAAGTCATTGATTCTTTGCCTCAATTTCTTCAGCTATAAAATTGGAATAACAATAATACCTATCTCCTTGGGTTGTTGTGAGGATCAAATGAGAAATTTAAAAACTGTTTTGCAAATCTCAAGATATTACATAAATGCTAGCTATTATTACTCTCTCCTAAAGGAGACTTCCTGATTTCCTTGATTGGTAATGTCCTTCCTCAGAGAATATTTTGTTTTTATTTTTGTGTATAGCTTGGATTTAGTCATATGTGTATTATGTTGTATCCTCCATTGAAATGAACAAGTCTTTTAGGCCAAGGATTGTTTCATTTTTGTCCTTGTACCCCTAGCACCTTGTCGGGCACGTAAAAGGCATTTGATAAATGTTTATTGAATTGACCTGAATTCTTCTTGAATGCTAAACTCCTAGATAAAGTTTACTGTGGAGAAAAGAGAGAATTTCTTTTAAAAAGTTTTTTTTATTTGCTTAACTTCCAGAATCCAAGCAGAGAAGTTAAGAGATGAGTGAGAACAAACTAATTGTACAATATTTCAGAGTCTGATTCTTTTTGTACAGCAAAATAACGTTTTGGTCATGTATACTTATTGTGTATCTAATTTATATTTTAATGTATTTAACATCTACTGGTCATCTTGACATCTAGGGGAGGGGGTGGGGGGTAAGAGGTGAAAAATTGGAACAAGAGGTTTGGCAATTGTTAATGCTGTAAAGTTACCCATACATATAACCTGTAAATAAAAGGCTATTAAAAAAAAAAAGAGAGAGAGAGAGATGAGTGAGAAGAAGCAAAGGGCAAGAGATAAAGGCAAAATGAAGGGGAGAAAATTTGGACCATGTTTTTGACTAGCACTGTGAGTTACCTACTTTGTAAGTCAAGGGAAAAATATTCACCTTTAAATTCTTTCTTTGGTAGAGACAGAAGAGATCAGAATTCTGGATGACTAGGTCCTTAGCAAGATGGAATTCAATGGAAGGAAGTTTTCCTTTAACCTCTAGTAAACATAAGAGGAAGACCTGGGGAACAGTTGCTTAATTGAACAAGTATTTTAAATGTAGATTGCTATATAGATTGAGTAGAGCCTAAAGGGAGGAACAGAGGTCAATTCTCTAACAACACTAAGGGTTTTCCCCTCATTGGAGGAGGCCCTTATCCATAGAGAAGGTAGCATGGATCTGGCAGGCTATATAGTGAGGGCCAATAAGAGAGGGGGGAAAATAGTTGTTTTGACACTTTTTGAGAGAAGATTTGAGTTCTTTTTGTTTTGTATTTTAGTTGCATTAAATAAAGCTTCTTTTTATACTTGATGTATTCTTAGCCTGAGGGCTTGCCTGGAAACTAAAGGTCCCTTTACCCTTTCTATACTAAAGATAGAAACATGCTACAATCTAATGAGCTAAAAAGTTGGTTTTGTTAGAAGTGCCCTAATAGTTACTCCAGTTGTATAAACATAGTCTCAATTCGAGGTTATAGGTTTTTGTTTGTTTCTAATCAAGCCAGCCTTGCTGAAACTAAGGAAGAAGGAAGAAGAAGGAGAGAGGGAGGGAGGGAAGTGCCGGGTAACTTAAATCTCATATATGACTTAGACCACTATTTCTCTTGGAAATTAAAGTGTTCCACCAAACCAACAGTCTTGCTTCCAGCTCAGCTCCTGCAGCCATAACTGAAAAGCAAAATCATTTCCGAGAGAGCCCATTTTCCCCAATCACCACCGGTCACAATTGCTCTCAAACTGCCACCAATAAGCAGATAAGTACAAGAGTGAAAAAAGTAGTAGCTCTTCCTCCACAGCCCGACTATTAGTCCTGCTTTCAGCCCAGCCCTCCTAGCCCTCATTCAAGGAAGCAACTTTTGTAGAAAAGGGGCAATCATCCTTGTCAACTGCCAGCTGACTGCCACATACAGAGCAGATAAGTCATCCTAGCTAAAACATCTTGAAGGAAAGATTGGACCTGCATATAACAAGTAAATCAAACCAATACCATCACCTCAACCACTATCTCCCTTCAGACTGAAATGGAGAAAGTTCAAGATCCTAAACCCATAGCAATGTTTTTAGCCCAGCATACTCTGTCATCCTCCTGGAAAGCAACCCCCATAGAGATGCAGGCTGGCAACTGCTCCTGTAGGTGCTATAAATATAGTAACAGATACTGAAGACCCAGAAAAGAAAGTGCTTTCTGAAAGTCTTTATTACTATCAAATGGTTCAACATCATAAACTGATATCATTTTAACATTTGAAATGAGATTAAACAGGGGTGGGTGCCAAGGACTGTCTCCGCATATATATTTTGTTTTTAACAATAGATTTTTATTTTCAAAATACATGCAAAGATAGTTTTTAACATTTACCTCTGCAAAACCTTGGGTTTCAAATTTTTCCCCTTCCCTTCCCCCTGCCTCCCTCTCCTAGACAACAAATAATCCAATATAGGTTAATCATATTTTGCATGTATTTTGAATGATGGAAAGCTATTATAAAAAATGAAATATTAAAGAAGAGACTGTGACATCTACTTTACTGCTACAATCTAAGGACTATGGGATCTTTCCATATGACTTAAAGGTGAAACATTCCATATGTGTTGGCTGTTTCCCCCATTGGTATGTCAGTTCTATCCTGTCTTATTTTTCTATTTGTATCCTCAGTACTTAGCATAGTACTTTTCATATAGTGTTTAGTCAATATTTTTCATTCATTTATTCTCATCTTAAGTTCAGAACTTACTGTTTTAGTAGTAAATTGTTTCTGTTTTCTTTGAGATATTCATAATCAGGTTCACTGTCATTAGCCATGTAAGTCAGCACAGGAGGTAATGTAGGTTAGATAAGCATGGACATTCTGAGAGGTGGGGTGCTTAAATTGTGACTCAAATTCTTCAGGTATTCAGAAGACTGGTTATCTATATTGTTCCTATTCTAATGCAAGAGAGAACTTGAAGAAATAATAAACAGGAAATGAATACTGATTAGATGTGATTGGAAATGAAAAGAGGGGAGTCAAAGATAATTGAACTTTCAAGCTTGGCTGACTGGTAACATTATACTCCCTCATTCCCACCTTGTTCCATCTTCCTGACTAAGGCTATTTTCATTTTTCTCTGAGATTGTCCCACTGTGTGCAATGAGTTTTACCATGGACAGCACCAATAGTGTCCATATAAGTTTGAGTAAACCATTTAATATTACCACTTATCGGTTTCTCCATCTATGTAATATAGGCAGTGATTGTATCTCTTCTACCACTTAGAAGAATGCTGAGGATAAATGTGATAATAAATAGGGAAATTCTTTGAACGTAAAAAGGCTATGTAAATGGAAGGAATCATTTATTATTTGTTTTGCTTAAATTTATTATGTGTTTGGTCTGATCTTAACCATTAAAACATTTCTGGCCAAATCTATTATAATAATCTATTTCCTTATGACAACTTTTTAGAAGTGACCTCAAATCAGGATAGCTCCCCAATTACAAGCAAAGATTAATCCACCCAGCTTAATTCTTTTATTTTTTTTGTTTGCACTATCTCTATTTATCCATACAAGTTAGAGCTACAAATGAAGATCTTCTAAATCAAAGCACTTAAATACTTCTCCTACCCCTCAGAAAAAAAGGCAGTAGTAATCATAAAAAGAGAAAAAGAATTGTTCTTAGGCCAATACTTTAAAAAAATCAAATTAAGAGTTCTATTCCCAATATGGAGTGGGAACCAAAGATGAATTGAAGGACAAATCAGGGAAATTGATCAACTTATGATCTTCCTTAAAGTATTGTGGGTTTCAAGAAAGCCATTTATATCTATTTTCAAATATATGTACTTAAAAATCCAAAGCCAACTGAACACATAAAAGATTTTTAGATTATCCACCATTTTGAACAATCTGTACCAATTATCTCCTGCTTTAATTAGTTCAAGTAGTAAAGAGCCAAAAATTGACTGGATATGCAATAAAATCTAATCAAAGATTGAAATGGAAAAGTGTAAATAATGAGCAAAAGAATCACAACCACCTTTGAGAAAAGATGCTTATTTTAAAAGTTCTGTTTAGATACCACTAGCCTGTCTAATTTTTCCAGACTTTCAAGACAACCTTCCTTTCCAGTTAAGAATTGTGCAAACATTGCACATCTTCAGCATGCCTTGCTAACCACAGATTCCATTATATGTTTAATAATTGACTATTCAATAGAGCATTGATGCATTTTTGTCGGGAACTAATTCACCTTTGTCTGTGCATCAGCATGAATATACAGCGAATCACAGATGCGATCTTACAAGTGCTTTCAAGGGCTCCATTCAGTTCAGTGTTTTCAGTGTTATTCATGCCAGGCACTGTTCACAAAAAAAGCATTCTCACATGCTAAAAACATCCTGCAAATGTGATTTATGAAAGCAGGCAGATTGTAAGACTACACCTTCTCCCTTCTAATGAGAAAGAACAAATCACTATATGCAAGGTGCTTAACCCATCCACGAAAATTGTCGAATGCAAAATTAACAAAAATGAATACCCTTACAGCCCATTAAAGCAGGGGACCTGCCCAACAGGAAATCAAGTTGAGATAAGTTGGAGGAGAAAGCAAATATTTCATACATCTCAGCTTTTCTGAAGTGAAAAAAAGGAGGCAAGGAAAATCCCCATTGTATCCGGTGGAGATTTCACCCTCCTTTTATCGATTTGAATTTATGAATTTTAGAGGGATTGCAAACAGCACAAATGGTGCATAATATTTTGATGAACTGGCCGCATTGTCCTATGTAATGCTTTCTTGTGAAGGAGAACTCATAATCTTTTGGCTGAATAAATAAGCCCAGGGCTGATGGTGTGGATCAGATGTTTAGGATGATTTGTATTATATTAACTTTGCAGATTAAAAAAAAAAGTTTATGAACTTATTCCACAACCATTCTTATTCACTGCCATCAGTATAGCTATATTAAGTCAATTTCTCTAGACTTCAAGTGAGTGCTTGCTTAGCGGATGCCTGCTTATTCAATTAGATATAACAAAGAAAGAAGACTTCCTGCTAGTTCTGGTTACAAATGCCCAAAGTTCAGCCTGTTTTAGGGGAAGAAAAGAATCAGCTGTTAGAATAGGTAGCAACATAACTCCTCTGCAATACATCTTTTGAATTATCAAATATTCTGGGTGGGTGAAACAGTATTCTTCCTGACTTTTGCAGAGGCTAGGCACATGATTTGATGAGTCATGTGTTGTTATTCATAAGATTAACTGTTCCTTTCAAATACCTAATCACAAAATCTGATTCAACGACTTTCTCACTATTAAAGCACAGGTCACAATTTGAGATTCTCTGCTTGGGTGTTGGGGGAAGAAGTCTAATTTTTTTCTTTCTGAACTTATTCTAAATGAATTATTCATTAATTCCATCAAGGAGCTCTTTGTTATCACATTTTAGACCTAAATGAAATGAAGTTGTTGTCTCCACCCCACAATTTTCTTTGTGTTCTTTGTTGCTTTCATAATTTTCATCAAATTGACTCTAATACCATCACTGAAAATTAGCATGGACTCAAAAGTCTAAAGCCTTCTGAAAGAAACCAAACTGTGTCTCTTAACTCACAGAAAATATAACCCTTCTTCTAATGCTTATTGGAGGCTTACTTAAAATTCACCTCGGTTGGAAGAACAAAATCTGATGACTACTAATTAATATTACATTAATGTAATAAAAGCCATTTGAAAACTTTCCAAACATTATTGCCTTGTGTTCACCTCTCAAATTAGTCTACCTAATGTAATATCCAAAAAAGGACCATGTCATAGACAATCAATTGGATGTAAGATTACAGAGGCTGTCCAAATCAGAAGCCAACCAAGCTCTAAACAAATAATCAGATTGAATTTTTCAAATCTCCAGTAGCTAGAAAGCAGAATCAAGTTAAGAAATTAGTATGTGATGACACAACAGGAGACATTTTAAAAGTCTGTCTCCAGAGATTGGGTCTTTTATGGCAACCACTTATAGGTTGTTGCTTTGAAGGGTTTTGTCTCATTCTGCATTGATATGCTATCATGCTCCTCAACCCCAAAAATGCTGTGACCCTATCTGAACTAGTGATTACATATAACGGTATATGGCTTCAAAAATATTGTGAAATCAATTTTATTTCCTGAACTGCCCTTTCCTGGGTTCTTAATAATTGAAAGGCTATTTAAACTCCAGAGATCCCTCAAAAAGTCCAAATAATTTTAACTATTTCAAAAAAAGAAACCATATAATATAACTGAAGCAATATGGTATAGTATAGCAAGGGCACAGGCATTGGAGTAAGAGGATGGACCTGGGTTCAAATCTTGCCTTACTTTGGAAAAGAAATAAACTCTCAGAGCCTCAGTTTCTTTACTTATAAAATGAGGGAATTGAATTAAATGGGCCTTGAGGTCCCTTCTAATTCTCTATTTATAAACTTAGAGTAATAAGCTACTGATACTTCACTGAAAACTTGGAGACTTTAAATCATATGGTAAAGATTCATTCATTCATTTAAAAGGTACTTATTAAGCAAATATACAAAAGAAGCAGAGTAAAGGTAAAAGTTGACCTTAGTGTCAGGAAATCTGTGTTCTGTCCAGCTTCTGACCCTTGTTAAATGAGCCACTCTGGGCAGTCACTTAACCTTAATGCAAACAATTGTATAAGTTATAGATTAGCTGCCAATCTACTTTGGTAGGTGGAATTTGATAGTAAATTTTTATTAAGAGTCTGTTGTGTTTCAGGGACTATGCTAAGTGTTGCCTACAGAAAGAGGCAAAAAAAAAAATCTCTATCCTCAAGAAGCTCATAATCTAATGGGAGAGACAACAAGCAAGCAAATATGTACAAAGCTATATACAAAGAAAAAAAGAGGGAAGGGATTAGAATTAAGAAGTTAAGAAATGCTTCTGGTAAAAGATTGGATTTTAGCTGAGACTTGAAAAAAGTCAACCAGTAGATAGAGATGAGGAGGAAGAGCTTTCTAGGCATGGGAACAGTCAAAAAAATGTGTAGACCTATAAGATGGAATGTTTTGTTCATGAAATAGGAAGAAGGCCAATATCACTGGATCAAATAGCATATAGTAGGGGGTAAGGTGTAAGAATAGTGAAAATATAAGGGAGCAGTCCTATGTTATGAAAGCTTTGAATGCCAAACAAAATTTCGTTTTGAACCTGGAGTTGATAATTAACTGGAGTTTATTGAATAAGGGATTTGGATGGTCTAATTTTGGAAAATCACTTTGGTAGATGAATGGAGAATGGATTGTAGTGGGTAAAGACTTCACACAGGCAGACCAGCAGGCTATGATAATGGTCTAATAGTAAGTTGATGAGGGCCTGCACTGGGGTGTTGGCAATATCAGAGAACAGGAAGCGTATTGAAGAGAGATTGCAAAGATGAATTTAAAATAGCTTGGCAACAAATTAGATAGGGATGGGGGAAAGTGAGAGAGAATAAAGTTAAGGATGACAAGTAAGTTGTGAGCCTGAGAGATGGGAAGTAGGGTTATGCTCTTGACAATAACAGGATTAGGAATAGGAAGGAGGACACTGGGGAAAGATAACTTCAATTTTGGCCATGTTAAGTTTAATACATCTACTGAACAACAGTTTGAAATGATTGAAAAGCAGTTGGAGATGTAGACAGGAGGGCAGCAGAGTAGCTGGGACAGGATAGGTAAATTAAAGAATCATTAATATAAATCCATGGGAGCTAATGATATCCCAAGGGTAGGGGGGAAAAGAGAAAACAGCCTAGAACAGAACATTAGGAGACATCTATTCTTACTTTCACCTGGATGAGGATCTTACAAAGTAGTTTGATAGGTAGGAGGAGAACCAGGAGATAATAGTGATTTAAAAACCTTGAGAGAAGAGAGTATCAGGGAGACAAGGAAGATCAATAGTCAAAGGCTAGAGAGAAGTCAAAAAGAATAAGGATTCAGAAAAGGCTGTTGAATTTGACAACTAAGAGATCAAAAATAATTTCAGAGAGAGAGAGAGATAGTTCAATAGAAAATTAAGTCCATACTCTAAGTTTCCATATTAGGAATTTGCCATCCTGATTAAATCACACTACTAGGTAACGCTTTCCTCAACAAAGGTTCACACTACTGTGACAGATGCTAGAGGACATGCAACAACTTTGTCACTCTACTGAGTCTGGTTTGGAATATGGTAGTTGGAAGCTGATAATTAGAGCTATTCCTATCTTATGGAGAACAAAGATGATGACTTGGACCTCAGTCTTAAATACACAGTCACAGGCATGCACTGATTAGGATAGTGTTATACCACATGCACACTTCACATATACAATATACATTCCTTTTCTTAATCAGAGAGTCAGGACACTAACAGTGGGAAGGAGATAACTGTCATACTTCCATACATTCCTTTGGCTTTCTGTTAGTAAATTCTTTTCCACCTTCAAGCCTGTTCTTGAGGTTCTTTTAAACTCCATTTGTTCTATATAACAATGTTTGGAGAGGTGAAAACATACTCTGATTTGCCTAAGGTACTTTGGCTCCTAGAAGTGATTCTGATGATGAGATTTATTGATTGCTTCTTGTGAAAGTTTTTATTAATTCTTTGGTTATTTCCATTATTGCTCTGATTCTAGCAGCAATTTGTTCATCTGCTTGTTTTCTCAAAAGGGTGGAGAATTCTTAAAGACACTGCTTGGGATTTTGAGGCTGAAATATTTCAAATTGGATTTCAGTTCCTAAATATCAGGTACATAAATGAATGAATAAAATTGGATAAATAGGCAATGAAATTGACACTGTCATCAATTTAGTCATCTATATGGGAATGAGCTACTACACAGATTATCTTATATTGAATTTTAAAATATTAGTTTTGTCTCTCCTCCCAACTACATCCCTGTGGCATAGTTAACAAATGACTTATCAAACTCTCTAAGAAAAAATCTCCAGGACCAGATGGATTGCAAATGAATTCTACCAAACAATTAAGAACAATTAATTCCAATACTGAGTAAACTATTTGGAAAAATAGGTAGAGAAGAAGTCCTATCAAATGCCTTTTATGACACAGATATGGTATCATATGACATATGACATAATATGATGCTGATACCTAAACTAAGAAGAGTGAAAACAGAGAAAGAAAATTATAGACCAATTTCCCAAATGAATATTGACATAAAACCTTAAATAAAATATTATCAAAAATATTACAGCAATTTATCACAAGGATAATACACTATGACCAAGCAGGATTTATACCAGGATTGCAGGATTGGTTTTATATCAGGAAAACTATCAGCATAAATGACCATATCAGTAACAAAACAAACAGAAATCAAATGATTACCTCAATAAATGCGGAAAAAGTATTTCACAAAATATAACTATTATTACTAATAAAAGCACTAGAGAGCATAGGAATAAATGGAATTTTCTTTAAATTGATAAGTAGCATCAACCTAAAATCTTCAGCAAACATTATATATAATGAAGACAAGCTAGAAACATTCCCAGTAAGATCAGAGGTGAAACAACAATGCTCATTATTAGTAATATTAATATTATTGTTGATATCAATTATTATATTAATATACTAATTATTATCAATATTGCTAATATTATTAATATTAATAATATTATTGATAAATATTGTATTAGTAATATAAGCTTTAACAGTAAGAGAAAAAAAAGAAATTGAAACTATTAGAGTAGGCAATGAGGAAAAAAGCTATCATTCTTTGTAGATGCTATGATGGTATATTTGGAGAATCCTAGAGAATCAAACTAAGAATCTAACGAGAAACAACTTTAGCAAAGTCACAAGATATAAAATAAACCCACATACATTTTCATAATTTCTATATGTTACCAACAAAGTCCAACAGCAAAAGATAGAAAAAGAAATTCCATTGAAAGTAATTATAGACAGTATAAACATCTAGGAGTCTACCTGCTAAGACAAACCCAGGAACTATATGAACACAATTACAAAACACTTTTCACACAAATAAAGTTAGATTTAATTGGAAAAATATCAATTGCTCATCAAGGCCAAGATAATATAAATGACAATTCTATCTACATTAATCTATTTATTCAGTGCCATAGCAATTAATCTGCCAAAAATTTCCTTTATAGAGCTAGGAATGTGTTCAGAAGAATTGTACATGTTTAACCCCTATAAGACTGTTTACTTCTTGGGGAGGGAGAGAAAAAATTTGGAACACAAAATCTTGCAAAAATAAATGTTGAAAATTATTTTTACTTATATTTTTAAAAACCCCACTATTGCGAGGGGAAATAAAACAAGTAACCTATCTTTCATATGTTTAGGAATTATCAATTACTTTTGATATTTATATTTGAAAACCTACGCCAACAAAAGCAGAAAATGAATTTTGCAGCTAAAATCTTGAGAAGCATATCCTAAAGGCATATATGTATTTTAAATTATCAATGCTATAAGGGCAGCTATGTGATGCAGTGGATAGAGCACTGGTCTTGAAATCAGGAGGACCTAAATTCAAATCCAGTTTCAGACACTTATAAGCCATGTGATCCTGGGCAAGTAAATTAACCTTGATTGCCTCAAAAAAAAAAAAAAAAAAAAAAAAAAAAAAGAAAAGAAAAGGAAGAAATGATCAATGTCATAAAGCATCTTCTCTCAATTCACACATATAATCAATATTTGAGTAAATAGTAAATGATCAAGTAAGATTGTCTATCTCAGATATCAGAAGAGTGGTCCAAGTATATAATTTTTATAGTGCATAGTGAAATTGATGATAGATACTAATGATATTAAGTATGGTCTTTACAAAATTTCTCTTCTAAGTAGCTCATTGATCCTCAGCTACCTTGCATCATACAATTTTGTGTCATGATTGAGGTTTATAAGAAGCACAATATATTGAAAAAATGCTGAATTTGGAATTGAAAAATCTTGGTTAATGTTCTGAATCTACCTTGGACAAGATCACAGCTATATGAACTTGTTCTACCTTAAGACCCTCAATTTCTTCATCTATAAAATTAAGGACTTAGGGAAGATAAATTCTAAAGCTTAATATTCTGAGATTCTGTGAGAGCAAAAATAGAAATTATACAACCTTAGATTTTCAACCTAAAAATTAGATACTTTACAGTCAGTGTAAAATTAGGGATTCAATTATGTTTCATGAAATGCAGTTAGAATCTATAAAAATCAGATGAAATCTTCTAGACAAATTTAGGAATCATGTCTCACTGTTTTGAAAAAGAACAGGTTTTCTCACCATCTATTTCTCAGTCGTCAGTATTAGTCAATGTTCCTATGTAGATATGCCATATTTGAGTCAGTCTCACTTCTGTTTCTTACCTTTTCATTCCTTAGGTGAGTATATTATATAGTATTTTGAATTTGCTTCTCTTGATGGTTATCCACTTTGAAACTTCCTACTCTTGCACATAATAGGCACTTTATAAATGCTTATTGGAATAGATTGAATTTCCTTATTGAAGACTATAACCTTCCAGTTCTTGATCTGGAAGAGAATGACAGCCCCTAAATTCAATGGGTTAACTGCTTCATTTTTTACTAAGCTTCAAGCCTAGATGTTTTGTGTTAAAAACTTAATTATTCAGATTTTTAAAAACTTGTCTAAGTAAAATACGTTTATGATTCAAGAAAATGTTTTTTCTTCTGTTTGCAGGTAATATTATTTAATTTTTGCGGTAGAAAAGGGATTTTATTTAGGAAGAAAAGAGGAAAAAAGAGAAAAAAATTTTGTTGAATAGAAGACCTAGGGGAGATAATTATAGAAATACTGCAGATTCTGCATTAGCTAGAAAATTGTAGCCATTTCATTGTATGAGTGAGGCTATTTTCTTTTGTTTCAAAGGGCATACTTCACCTTTCAAAGGGCTAATTATGGCACTGACTACATGTTCCACTCATGTGCTCAAATTTCATCTTTTCATTAACAATAACAAATAACAAAATTGTGGCTGAGCTGCAGAGATATTTCAGTTGATGGTTCATATAACAAGCAAAACGAACACTAATCATTTATTTCACAACTAAGCCTAGATTCTGCGTTATTGACTTAGCTCCCCCACCCCCATCCATGCCATTAGGATACTACCATTTGCCTTACCACACATATATACGCATATACCTTTTGCAAAACTGTGGGAATATTCACAAAATAAAGTCATGGAACAATAGGAGAATGGGATTGCTTCAATAATCATGTACCAAGGACAGTGTAAATCACAAGTTATAAAATAAATGTTTTGCTTGTTAATACATAACACTCCCATCACATAGAAAGAATTTCTTTACTGCACAGGAGGTCCAATTCTGAAAGCATATTCAACTATTTGAATTCAACTTGACCTATGTATATAAGTCTAGGAAAAATGAATAATTTTTATTATATACACATATGTCTATGTAAAGCTGTAGCATCCACAGCAGCCAGACTCTAGGAAACCATCTCGATAGATGGGCTAATCCATGTTGAGGGTAACCGATGTGACTCAAACTTGTCAGTAAGCTAGGGAAATATCTACCCTAAGCACATAAAGACTTCATTGAGAGGAATGTGTGGATGAGAACAATTTGTTCCAGTGGCTTTGAAAGCAGCTGAAGCAGGCCCTGTAGAGCGCTTAAAGTTTGGTCAGACATTGAAGATATCAACACCATCCACTGTTTCCCAGGCCATCACCACTTGTTTTGACTTTTGTCTTGCTACTGGCTTTTGATGATTCTGACTGAGAGAGAGAGACTGTCAACTTTGTGCAACTCTGCTTTACTTAAATCCAATTCATATATAAGTTATACAAACATTGTGATGTCATTGGTCCTCTTTGAAAATGAAGGACAAACAACCGCATATGCATGTATATATACATATACTGAAAAAGAGAGAGAGGAAGGGAGAGACAGAGAGAGGGAGAGAGAGACACAGAGAGAGAAAGACAGAGAGGGAGGGAGGGAGAGAAAAAAGAGGGAAGGGAAAGGGAGAGAAGAAGAGAGGGAGGAAGGAGAAAGACAAAGAGAAGAGAGGAGAGGAGGGGAGGGGAGAGATGAAGAAGAGGGAAGAGAAGGAGAGAGGAGAGGAGAAGAGGAGAGGGGAAGAGAAGGGAAAGGAGTAGAGGAGAAGGGAAGGAGGGGAGGAGGAGAGAGAGAGAGAGAGAAAGAGAGGTAGGGAGAGAGGGAGAGAGGGAGAGAGGGAGGAGGAGAGGAGGAGAGAGAGAGGGAGAAAAAGAGAGGTCTTGACCAGAGTATGAACATAAAAGCACACTTACCCTTTCTGAAAATGATCTTGTGGGAAAAAATTCCTTCTTGAGGGTTTATTTCCATAGTGGCTGCCAAAGGAATAGGGCAACCTGTCACATCCAGTCACCATCATCTGATCCTGATTTGCCAGAGGAAAGACAGGCCAATTAGTATCTGGCAATAAGTCATCAGGTGCAAATGAAGGGAATATGCAGTCTGTTTCTTCCTTTCTCAAGAGGCACTTAGCCTCTCTTCTATAGCAGTGATAACTTGAAGCTCTGTTGCAGGTGCCATCTGGCACCTGAGCAGAGCATGGGCCTGGGCCTAAATGTGAAACAATAAAGATGGATGAAAGACTCAGGGCTTCGTGCAACCAATTACCAACATTTTGTGTGAGATCTGAGGTAATCAAACAACCCTTCACAGGTGATCTGTGTTCTAACACATGATATTGATTGAATATAGATTGAAACATGCTAAAAAAATGAATGAATGAAGAAAGACAAAAGATGGAAAGGAAGGAAAGAGGGAATATGGAAAAAGAGAAAAAGATATGCTGCCACGGAGAAATTACCCAGCCAAAAAGTTGGAGTTTCAAGATAAAAAGGATATATTTTGAAACTTGGGAGTGCTTGCAAGAGGGAAAAAAAAAGGGAGAATTGCTTTTTCATTGGAATTAAATTTTTATGTAAGTGTATATTTTTTAAAGTAACCCAGGGTTGTGATAACAATAATCTCTTAAGAAGACTACAGAATGACAAAATTAGAAGGGATTTGAGAAGTTATTTACTTTAAATTTTATCTGATGGATTAATCCTCTTGACATCAGTTACCCAAAAGTTTGAGGCATAGCTTAAACATTCTTTTAAAAAACCCTCTCACAAAAGAAAACTCACTATTTCAAAAGGTAACTCATTACATTTTCAGATCATTCTATTTGTTGTGTAGGTATATTGAGCTGAAGTCTGCTTCTCCAATTTTATCATCTACTAATCTTAGTTCCACCTGTAGTTATACAAAATATGTCAAATCCCTATTTCCCCAACATGATAATTCTTCAAACACTTGAAAAAAGCTTTCACCCAAAGTTTTATCTTTCCCAAACTAAATATTATGAGTTTCTTCAATTGATACTCATATAACTCATTTTCAAGTCAACTTAATATCCAAGTCCTTGTCTATCCATTAAATTCTCTCTCAAAATACAACACTCAGAATTGAGCACAATGATCCCAAAATGATTTTACCAAGGAAAGAAAGGTGGGCTTATTACCTCATTTATTTTAAATATATTTCCATTAATACACTTAAGTTATATTAACTTAAGGAAAGTTAAGGAGGAAGTGGGGAAGGAAAGAAGAGATTGCTGCTACATAGCACGGTTCTCTATTTAGCTTGCAGTCGACTAAAATGCCCAAGCATTTTTCACATGACCTGTGTGTAAAAGACCTGTGTATGAAGAGGGTGTATTAAAGTACAAAGAATATGAAACTAGACATGAAGCTAGACCTATATGAGTTTGAATTACTACCTTTGACTTTTACTAATTGTGTGGCCATAGGCAATTCAAGTTACTTACCTCTCTGATCCTTGCTTTCCTCATATATAAAATGGAGTGTATTCTTTTTGTACCTACCTCAGTTGTTTTGAAGATCAAATGAGATAAAAGTATATAAAACACTTATGAACATTAGCTATCATTATTTATATCTCTCAAATTCTATGCACGTGTGTTTAATTTTTTTAACTTAAATGTAAGACTCTGTAATTATACCTATTTCATATACTAAAATGCAGCCCATTGCTCCAAAACATCAAGATCTTTTTTGGATACAGACCCTACCATCCAGTATAATAAGTATGTTTCCTAGATTTATGTCACTCTCAAATTGAATGAATATGTTAATTATTTAATAAATAATTGAAAAAAAAATTTGAACAACAACAAAAAAGGATTGGTAAGTACAGTCTTACAATAAGTTACCACAAGTCTCTCTCCAGGTTGATATATATAGTAATCATCTGGGAAAGTCAGTTTATTTAACTATTTTTTTTTATTTAGCCTACATCTCTCCATGTTGTCCATAAAGATATGTTTGGTTTGTTGCTAAATTTCAAATAGATAAGATTTTCAGCATACTCATTAATTATAATTTGTAGCACCTATCTTCTTTCCTCTTTTAAGAGAATAGTGGAAGATAAAATCTAGAAGAAACCTAACAAGCTCTCTAATACAACCAGCATCTAACCATAATTCCCTGTGGCAGCATCACCAATAAATAATCCACTAATCTCTATTTAGTTGCTTGTCGATTCTGACAGCTACTCAACAGATCCTGTTCATTCCTAAGGATCCAAGTTCTGGGGTAGTCCCAAGCTCATCCTACATGTTTGTGCTTACTCTGTTGGACAAAAATTCTAAATTGTGTTTATTGTTCTGGGAGATTCTCAGAGTATCACACAACTTTACCCTTGTCTAGAAGGCAGAATTGATTCATTGCCAAAAGATATGTAGATGATCCAATCAGAAGCCAGATCTCAAGCCTCTACCCACTAATGAAAGCTGCCTCCTTTAAGAACCTGCCTTATTTCAGAAAGCCTTAGATATGATATCTTGACATAGTAGAGACAACTCTCCATAAAAGTAAACAAAAATGCTTAAGTACTATATACAACTAAGTCACAATGTGTTTAGAATCAAATTTGCTAAAGTCATATTTTATTATTTACATGCCCTTGAAAATAGATTGTCTCAAGAACTCTGAGTAACAGACATGATAAAGTAGCTTTTACATATTCTAAATATTAATCTAGGACATTATTTTTTCATTTAATCATTAAATGTAAAATGTTGCAAATCAGGATAAAATATTTCAGAGAATAAACTCAAGGACTTTTGGTAGTATTAACAAGACAAGACATATAACATATAATCTCTGGAAACCTTACATAAGGGATATTATCAGTCTGCAATATTTTAAACAAAGTTTTTTTTTTATTCCTTGTTGTCATAGTTGCAAAACAGTTTCATCCTCATTCAATAATTCTCTTTCGTTTTGTCCTTGTCTCTGCCTCTGTCTCTGTGTGACTCTCTCTCTCTCTCTCTCTCTCTCTCTCTCTCTCTCTCTCTCTCTCTCTCTCTCTCTCTTCAAAATTTAATGTCTATCCATATATTCTACTATTTTTAGGAGGAAACAGAAAACTGATTTGCTGAATGGAAAGCAAACCACATAGCTACCATCTACCTAGCTGCTCCAGAAAAACTTTGAAGTTTACACTAGACAAAGTAATGATCAAGAAATTCAAAGGGAAAATATAACAAAAGACTTCTTTCTTCCAGCCCTAGACAACAGGTTAGCCCAAGGGCAACCAATAAGTCCAGCTACCAGTAAAACTAACATTAACTCAAGGTAGGCTTTAGCAAGACATGTAATTCTTCAAGACTCTTTGTCCAGAGGCAGTATGAGTTGAGGATTCCACTGACCAAGTTCAAGAGTAATAAAAAAAAGTACCAAGGTAGGAAACTTAGAGGTGTCAGAGACTGGCAACAACTATAGCAGCATAGCCGTGTAGACAGTTCTTGTTTTCTATAAATTCACATTACATAAATTCACAACATAAACATTTGATTTTACATAAAAAATACTGAAAAAAAAATCTTCATTCCAAAAAGTACTATATTAACTTTGCTGTACAGAACCGTATTTTCTCTCCCTGTACCTGTCCTGACTGTGTACTCTACACTTCTAGAATAGAATAGGACCTTGACTTCAAACTTCCCACTCTCTCTACCAACTCATTTGCATATCCAGACCCTAGAAGTCTGCCCCTTTGTGTTTTTTCCTCTCAATTCAGGCCAGGTTCCAATGTAGTTAGCCCTACTCTCACATATTTGAGAGCGGTCTGCAGTTAGACTAAGACAGCCCAGGCACATGAGGACATGGAGATTCCTAGAGTTCTGTCCTAAAATACCATAGAGAGTCTATGAAAAATTCTCAAATTTATAGATTGGGGAGGAAGAAAAGTAACTGCCAGAAGTGGACATTAGTGCAAGAATCCAGGTGACCTAGGGTAAGACTAAGCAGGGTCAACCACTTTAGCCAAAAGTACAGCAGTCAGAAGAGACATTTTAACACATTTTATAGTAGATAATGTCTTCTTTGATTTTCTTTTCAGCTCTAGTTCAATGAAAAAAAGCCCCAATTTATCAAACTAGAGCTGAAAAGAAAATTAACCAAAGAAGACATTATCCACTATAAAATGTTATTTTATAACTAAAGATGCTTTAGCCTAGAAAGAGAAAATTACTCTGACAACTATAAACAGAGATCCTAAGAAATAAATGGATTTTTTGCATGGACTATATGAATACCTAAAAGAAATGAAAAGAGATAATAAATAGAAATGCATACACATGAAAGAGAATCATAGGGAGTGATCATCCCTTGAGTCTTGCTTTCATCTCAATTGACCAAAGAAGAGTAGAATAAGCAGACACATACACATACATGCACAAAGAGTTTGGTGTAGAAACATATTCAACCTCACAGAGGAATATCAGTGAAAAGAGATAAGGGAAAGAAAGGAATAAGAGGATGCATAAATTCAAGAAGAGATTAATCACAAGCAAAAAAAATCCTAAACTCAGAGAGGGGATTCTGAAGAGATGTATAAAAGGAAAATAAGAAAGAATAAGAATGTATAATAAAGAGAAGATAGGGAACAAAGAAGATAAAAGAAAGCATGAGAGAACAATAGGATGAAGAAAAATACACAATTAATGATTATAACTGAATATAAATGGGATGAATTCACTGTTAAAATAGAAGAGTGCACAACATCAGAACAACTAATATCTTGACATCCTTTCTCTCACCTACAATTTAGGAGCTCTAGGTATGCTTAGGTAAGCTCCTTAGGGAGTTTGGATATAAGATGACCTGAGCATGCTCCAAATTTCTTATTATAAGAGCAAAATCTATCATGAACTAAATAAACTATTATGAACTCAATAAAAAAACATGGATATCAATCATAACATCAGAGAAGGAAACAAAAAATGGCTTAACTAAAAGAATTAAACAGGGAAAACTACATTTTGCAGAAATATGCCATAGGCAATGAATTAATTTCAATGCTAAGTGTATATGCACCAAATGGCAGAGCATTAGAATATGTAAAGGAAAAACTAGGAGAAGTGGCAAGCAAAATTATGAAGTAGAGGACTTCATTGTACTCCTTTTAGAACTAGGCAATTTAAACAAAGAAAAAAAGAACAAGAAAAAAATTAAGCACTTGAACAGATCTATTGTGATTACTAAGTGAGAATAAAAGGGAGTATACATATTTCCCAACTATATGAGGAACCTTTACAAAATGTGACTCTATATTAGATAGATGGTAGAACAGTAGATAGAAAATTGGGCCTAGAGAGAGAAAAATTTAAATTGAAATCTGGCCCCAAACCTTTAGCAGATTTGTGATGCTAGGCAAGTAATTTAACTGATCTTTGCCTTGGTTTCTTCAGTTGCAAAATAGCAATGATAATTGTACTTACCTTGAAGGGTTGTTGTGAAGCTAAAATGAGATCATATTTGTAAAAAGCTCTTAACAAGTTCTTGGCATTATATAAATGTTTATTCTCTTCCTCTCCCTATAAATTAAAAACATTAAGATCTCATAGCAAATGCAGAATAACAATGGTATAAAAGAGATACATTACTAACAAAAAGTGGACTAATATATATTCAATAAAGGACTATCAAAGAAAAGATTAAAAATGAACTTGAAGCTAAATAACTTGGTGAATTAAAAAAAAACAAATCATAGAAACAACAGATAATTTTATTAAAGGCAATGACAACAATAGGATGATATGTAAAAAGTCTTGGGATTTATCCAAAATGATCATTAGGATACATTTTATATCTCTAAACACTTTCATCAATGAAATAAAGAATAGATGAATGTACTAAATATGTAATTTTTTAAAAAACAAAAAAATTTAAAATACAATAATAAAAAGTAAAAATCTTGAAAATCAAAGTAAAGATTAATAAAACTGAAAGCAAAATTACCACTGAATTAATAAATAAAACTTACAGATTTTTCTTAAAAATTTAATATTAGAATAATCATTAGCTAATTTGACTTAAAAGAAAAAACCAAATTACTAGTATCAAATATGAAAAAGGAAAATTCACAATAAATAAGAAAAAAGGCTTTCATTAGAATCTATTTTGCCCAATGATTTACCAACAATTGACAATTTATACACACACATATACATACACACACACACACACAACCCAAATTAAAATTAAAGGGATAAGTAATAAAGAATTTAAATAATACAATCTTAGAAAAAGAAATTATCCCCCAAAGGGAAAAAAGAGCAGAAGGATTTATAGATAAAGTCTATAAACATCTGAAGAACAAGTAATCCCAATATTGAACAAACAACAAAAGAAGACAATCTACCAAATTCCTTCTACAATAAAAAAAATGTTCTTGATGCCATAACAATAAAGAACCAAAACAGAAAAAAGGGGGAAAGAATGTGCATTAAGCAACTATCATGTACCAAGCACTGTACTAAGTTTTATCTCTTATAACCAGCTCAAGATGGAGTCAAGATGACAGAGAAAAGCCAGGAAGTTATCTGGATTCTGCCCAGGTTCCATTTGATGTCAATATTAAATAAAGCCTCTAAATGGAGTCTGAAGTGACAGAACATACAAAAAAAAAAAAATAAATAAAACAAATTTCTAGTTTAAGATAACTTAGAGGGATTTCAAGAAAGATCTGTCTTACTTGGGCAAAGGGGGAATGCATCCCAGTACAGATGGTGTCTGGGCAAACCAATAGGAGGTTCTTAAACACAATACAGACAAACAGGTGATGCCCCTCAAATCTAACTCATCAGGCCAGTAGCACAAAAGGTTAGCTGTGAGGCCTTCAGCTCCAGATCAGAAGACAAACTGAAAGAAACCCTGACCATAGAAAACTACTGTGGCAACAAAGAAAATCAAAACATAAACTCAAAAGAGTACAGCAATGTCAAAATGTCTACATGTGAAGCCTCAAAGGGTAATAAAAATTGGTCTCAAGGACAAAAAGCCTTCCTAGAGGAGCTCAAAATGAAAAAGTGAGAGAGAAAATAAAATAAATGGGGAAGAAATACAGTTGGCAATAGTAATTATGTCAAGAATTTTGAAGCAAGTTTATCTGATAAAGACTTATTTCTTAAACATATAGGAAAAGGAGTCAAATATATAAAAAGTAAGAGCTATTCCCTAACTGATAAATGATCAAAAGATATGAATAGTATTCAGATGAAGTAATAATCATAGCTGTGTATAGTCATATAAAAATACTCTATTGATTGGAGAAATGCAAATTAAAACAATTTTGAAGTATTCTCTCTTACTTATTAGATTAGCCAGAAAAGGAAAATGACAAATGTTGGATGGGCTGTCAGGGAAAATGAGTTATACTGTTGGTGGAATTGTGAACTGATTCAACTATTTTGTAGAGCAATTTTGAGCTATGCCTAAAAAGCGCTAACAATACCACTACTAGGACTATATCCCAAAAGAGATTTTTTTTTAAAAAGGAAAGGACAAATATATAAAAAAATATTTATAGCAGTTCTTATCTATGAGCGAAGAATTGGAAATTAAGGAGCTGCTGCTGATCAGTTGGGGAATGGATGAACAAACTGTGGTATGTGATATTGGTGGAATATTATTGTGATATAAGAAATGATGAGCAGTATGCTCTCAGAAAAACGTGAAAGGACTTCCATGAGATCATGCAAAGTGAAATGTACTATGTATAAAGTAACAACAATATCGTAGATCATCAGCTGTGAATGACTTTGCTATTCTTAACAATATAATGATCCAAGAGTATTCTGAAGGACTTATGATGAAAAATGCTATCCATACCCAGAAAAAGAACTGATTGTATCTGAATAGATTGAAACATGGTTTTGTTTTATGTTATTTTTCTTGAAGCTTGGGGTTTTGTGGGGAGGATTCTGTTTTCTTTCATAACATAACTTTTATGGAAATGTTTTACACAACTTCACATGTGTCTTCTCACTGGGCAGAGGGAGAATGGGGAGAAAGGAAGGAAGAGAATCTGGAACTCAAAGTTTTAAAAACAAATGTTTAGAAATTGTTTTAGATGCAACAGGAGAAAAAAAATATTAAATAATGTAGAAAAAAACTCCAACAACTGTAGGGTGAACAAGACCAATGAAGATAAAAACTTGCTATTCCACGAATATGTGAATATTGTGCCTTTCATTTTTTTTCTCCATTGTCACAATCTTTATTATGTAGTGTGAAAGTGAAAAAGGTTACTAATAAAATCAGTAAATGCTTAAAGTAGTTAAAGTTAAAGGTCCACATGGTGAAGATAAACTATATGTTTGAGAACAAAAGTCAATCCTCAATAGAACTGTGGTCATTGGAAATGAAATAACAGTTCTTAAAAGAAGAATTATAAAGTATGGACAACCAATATGAAAGAATACTCCAAATGACTAATAATAAGAAAAAATGCATATCAAAATAACCCTGAGGTTTCACCTTCTACATTGCAAATGGAATAGTTAATTTTAGAGGAATTGTGAGGATATAGGCACACTAGTACATGGTGGAGCTATGAATTAGTACAACTATTTTGGAAAGCAATATGTCATTATGTGATTAAAGTGACTAAAATGTCCATAAATTCTGACACCAGGATTCCATCAATGTGGCTATTATTCTATTATGTATTTATTTATTTTATATATGTTACTATATAAACCAAAGGAAGTCATTGATAAGAAGAAAGCCTCACATAGGCAAAAAAATGGGAACAAAGTAGATGCTCATTGATCAGGGAATGGCTAAAAAATCAAGGTACATGAATGTACTGTACTATCATACATATCATATATTACTGAATTATCAAAGATGATGAAAGTGATGAATAGAGAGAAGCATGGAAAGATCTGCATGAACTGATGCAGAGTAAAGTAAATAAAATCAAAAAAGATTATAAACAATGACTGCAACAATGTAAAAGGAAAGAAACACTTCCGCATACACATATACACACACACACACAGACACACAAATCAAAAGTGAAATATTCACTTTTATATAAACAGGTATGTTTATATAGAACAGGCATGGTTACAAATAATAAATTTGAAAAAAATATTTTCAAACTCTCTCCTTTACAGATGTGGGAGGTTCACAAGTATTGTCCATTGTACATATTTTCAGACACATATTTTTTGATACAATGATTAGTTATGCTCATTTTAATCTTCATTTTCATTTTTTTCTGTGTATTAAAAACTGCTGTTCGTTAGAGGATGGCTCTGGGGGCAAATAAAAAGGAAGGATATTGCAGAAAGCTATGGTGATTTAAAAAACAAAAGACATCAAAAAAAACTTGGTTTAAAAAACTATATGAATGCTAAAATATAATTACCTCTTCTAATCAAAGAAAAGTCTTTTCTTTTAGCAAATAGTTGGTGTTTAGTCACCATTTATGAAAATTTTAAGTACAAATTTATTTTGAGGGAGAGAGTTGCCACTAGTCAGAATAAGGCACAATTAACTGTTATTTATTTTATTATTATTATTATTATTTTTAAATTAGTGTGTCTTCTATGGTAGAGCCAAATCTATCTGTTCCTTGCTGATTTTGTAATACAAGATTGTTTCATTTTTTTGGAGCACAGACTATATCTTCAAGGAAAAATTATTTTGTTACAATGCTAGTAGCCCTAGTTTATTCTTATGTTCTAGCAAAAGATCATTGTATTGCTGCATTTAATAATCCATGAAGCACTTTTATTACATTTAGTATATGGTTAGTGCTGCTGAAGAAGAAAAGTAGAACACCAAAATAAAAAAAAAATGTAGAAAATGAAAATAAGTGGAATCTTAAATATTTGATCAAGACTTCTATTTTCAGGTAACTAGTTGCTATCTTGAGCTTTCAAGTGTGAATTGAGTAAAAAAACACTATTCTGAATTATTAACATGACTCGAGGAGTCTTTGTTAGGGGGAAATTTATTTTTAACTAGAATAGTCTTCTAAACCATTCTTTGCTTAAATATTTAACACATGGATTTTATTTTTAAAAAGTATAATATATTCATCTGAAATTGGGAATTAGATTTCATCATGGATCTAAAAAGAAATTTCTTTCTAGGCATAGTAATTTGAATCTAGAAAAAAGCAAGTAAGGATTACTGAAAATTCTGGATTCTAAAACATTCTTAATTTTTTTCATTTAAGATTTAGATAGATATCTATCTAAGATAAGATAGAAACTGAAATTATAATAAAAAATGATATTAATAGAAAATGCTTTATATAAGAATATTTGTTGATTAGCAATATTTATTATTTAAGGTGTTTGTTTTCAAAATATTTGAAGGTGCTTAAAAAGTTCATTCTCTTATTTATTTTAAATACTCTCCCCATTCTTTTTGTTTAATATTTAAATATTGCAGTTAACTTTTTCTTCTCATTAAGTACAGAGTTAAATTTTAGTCTACTCCAAGGAAGTAGACTAAACCATATCATAAATTCTGGAGCAGAATTTCTCTTCACAGTAATCCTAGGAGATAAATGTTATTGTAATCACCATTTTATAGATGAGGAAACTAAACTATGATACCAAACTGCCTCAAGCTAGTAGTGCCTCCTCTATTAAAAGACTTCAATTTATAAGTGAAAATTTTAAATAGGAGGCCCAAAGAAGGGAAGTGATTTGCCAGCTTCATGCCTAACTTTGTGCTATGAACTGAAGATGTTAAAAAATTATAAATTAATATTAAATTATTATTATTTTATATATACACATATATTTTATCAATTTAATTTAAATTTATTTTATATAAATATATAAAAATTAAATAGTTAAATTTATTATGGTTATTATTTAAAAATTTAAATATAAATTAATATTAATTTCATATTTTTGTTTTTATATTATATAAAAATAACAATATCTATGATATTTTGCAATATATTAATTTTATTTAATTAAAAGAGACTTTCAATCTAGATATAAAAGTAACCTAATAATATAAAACAGAGAAGTGAAGAGGAATTTATTAAGTAGTTACTATATACTAGGCACTATACTTAGCATTAGGAATATAAGCAAAAAAATAGGTCCCTATAATTCCCTGTCTTCAAGGGATTTAACAATCTAAGTGGACAGGAGAAGAAGATGGTGAATAACAGGAGGTGAAGATTAAGAAACCTTAGTGAGGTCATGGAAGTTCTGGTCACTGCCTAAAAATGGAGATTTTAGGAGAAGCACAACAACAGGAAAGGGAAGCACAGGGACAGTGGAATGAAGTGAAGTATGGCTGGCTGGGCACTTTCTAAAAATGGAGGTTCCCAACCTATATGTATTAAAATATTTCTAGCAGCTCTTTTCTCAGGACAAAGAATTGAAAATTGAGAGAATACCCATCAATTGGGAAATGTCTGAATAAATTGTGGTATATGAATATGAAGGAATATTATCGTTCCATAAGAAATGATGAGCAGGATGCTGTCAGAAAAACATGGAAAATCCTCCATGAGCTCAAGCAAAGTACTGTATACATAGTAAAAAAACAAAGTTGTGGGATTATCAGTTGCGAATGACTTTGCTATTCTCAGTAGTCTAATGATCCAAGACTACTCTGAAGAGTTTTTAATGAAAAATGCTATTCACACTCAGAGAAAGAACTAAATAAAGACTAAAGCATACTTTTTTTAAACTTTTTTTTTTCTTCAGGGTTTTTTGGGGGTAGAGGAATGTGTTTTATTTTGCAACATGACTTTTATGGAAATATTTTGCACAATTTCACATGGGCCTTTTCAATGGGGGATGTGGAGAGGAAGAGAATCTGCAACGCAAAATTTTAAAAACAAATGTAAAAATATTTACATTTACATTTTTGCAACTGGGCAAAAAATTTAAAAATATTGTAACTAAAAAAATGGAGTTTCCCAGAGGAATTCAGTAAGGGAAGATAGAGGCCTTAGGGATATAGCAGATACTGGTATAGAGAAAAGAGAATCCAAAGACCTCAGCTCTTGGTTCTGTCTATTGACTACACTGTACAAGTGAGTGTGCATGCAAACAAGCAAACGCATAAGCATATATCAGTCTCCTCATATATGCAGTTAAATCTGATTCAGATATGAACTCTTCTGTTGGATATTTAAAGTCTTCAAACCTTGACTCTGTCCTATCTTTCTAAGGTTCCAATACTTTACCTCTGTTCAGTTATTTTGTTATCCAGTCATAAAGGCCTACCTCCACAGGCACACCCAATGTATCACATACCATATTAATGTGTTTGTATTAGCTGTTCATTCTCTTTTAGGAAATTAAAGCAATAATTAGGAGTTATTTTACCCAATTGTATGCCAATAAATCTGATGATCTAAATGAAATGAATGAATACTTACAAAAACATAGATTGACTATGCTATTCATAGGTTCTTCTGAGAACATCCTGCTCATCATTTCTTATAGCATAATAATATTTCATCATAATCACATACCACAGTTTATTCAAATATTTCCCAATTGATGGGTATCCCTTTAACTTCCAATTCTTTGTCCCCTAGGAAAAAAATGCTGCTATAAATATTTTTGTACATATACATCCTTTTCCTTTATGTTTTCATCTCTTTTAGGATACAGTCCTAGTAATAGTATTGTTAGGTCCAAAGATATGTATGGTTTTATAGTACTTTGGTCATAGTTTCAAAGTGCTTTACAAAGTGGTTGAATCAGCTCTCAATTCCACCATTTTTCCTACATTCCCTCCAACATGTCATTTTATTTTTCTGGCCTATTAGCTAATCTAATAGTGTGAGGGAGTACCTCAGATTTGTTTTAATTTGCATTTCTCTAATCAATAGTGAATTAGAGTATTTTTCATATGGCTATAGAAAATTATAATTACTTCATCCGAAAACTGTTTATATCTTTTCATCACTTATCAGTTGGGGAATGGTTCTTATTTTTATAAATTTGACTAAATTCTCTATGTGTTTGAGAAATGAGGCTTTCTTCAGAAAAATTTACTTCAATTTTTTTTTCACAATTACTTATTGCTCACTCTATTCCTCCCCCCTCCATTTGTTTTATTTTCTCTCTCTTTTCACTCTGACCCTCCTTAAAAGTTTTGCTTCTGACTACTCCCTATTCCAATATGCCCTCCCTTCTATCATACTTCCCCTTCTCTTATCTCCTTCCTCTCCTACATTCCTGCAGGTTTAGATAGATTTCTATACCCAATTCAATATGTATGTTATTCCTTCTTTGAGTCAATTCTAATTAGAGCAAGATTCACTCACTTCCCTCATTTGCCTCATTATATCTTTTAGTTGTTTGATTTTTTCTTGATTTTTCATAAAATTATTAACTTTCATTTCCTCATTTCTAAGTTTTAAGGTATTATTTTCTTCAGTGAACTTTTGTACTTCATTTCCCATTTATCTAATTCTACTTTTAATGGAATTGTTTTCTTCAGTAGAATTTCTCTCCCATTTGACCAGTTCTACTTTTTAATGAATTTTTTCTTCAGTAATTTTTTTGTTCTTCTCTTTCCATTTGTTCAATTATGTTTTTTAAGGCATTCTTCTCCTCACTGGTTTTTTATACTTCCTTTACCATTTCAACTAGTCTGTTTTTTAAGCTGTTATTTTGTTCGGTATTTGTGTGTATACATGTGTCTCCTTAACCAAGTTGTTGACTTGTTTTTCATGATTTTCTTGCTTACCCCTCATTTTTCTTCCCAGTTCTTCCTCTACTTCTTGTACTTGATTTTCAAAATTCTTTCTGCATTCTTCCTTAGCCTGAGACCAATTTTTATTGTTTTTTGGAGGCTTTGGATGTTAAGAGCTTAGACTTTATCTTCCTCCAAGTGTATATTTTGATCGTCCTTGTCACCATAATAACTTTATAATCAGAATTTTTTTTCTGCTGCATGCTCATTTTCTAAGCCTATTACTTGACTTTTAAAATATTAAATAATAGCTTTTTATTATCAAAATATATGCAAAGATAGTTTTTATTAACATTCACTCTTTTTTGATTCTTTATTTTTTATTTAATTATTATAACTTTTTATTTACAAGATATATGCATGAGTAATTTTTCAGCATTGACAATTGCAAATCCTTTTGTTCCAATTTTTCCCCTCCCTCCCCCAGATGGCAGGTTGACCAATACATTAACATTCACTCTTGCAAAACCTTGTGTTCTAAATTTTTCTCCTTCTCTCCCCTAACCTTTCTTTTAGAGTTAACAATCCAATATATGTTAAACATATCCAATTCTTCTATACATATTTCTACATTTATTATGCTGCACAAGAAAAATCAGATCAGAAATGGAAAAAATGAGAAAGAAAACAAAAAGCAAGCAAACAATAAAAAAAAGTAGAAATACTGTGGTGTGATGCACATTCGGTCCCGACAACCTTTTTTATTGTAGTAAGTTTATTTATTTCTAATACACATTGCTTTATGAATCATGTTGGGAGAGAAAAATCAGAGCAAAAGGGAAAAACCATGGGAGAAATTAAAAAAAAAAAAAAACAGAAAAAAGTGAACATAGCATGTGTTGAGTTACATTCATTCTGCTTAGATCTTTTTCTGAATGCAGATGGCATTTTCTGTCCAGTCTATTGGAATTGCTTCAGATTACTGAACCACTGAGAATAACCAAATCTTTCACAGTTGATCATCGCAATTCTTGTTGTTATTGTATACAATATATTTTTTTATTCTGTTTGTTTTGCTCAGCATCAGTTCATGTAAATCTTTCCAAGCTTCTCTATAATCAGCTTGTTCATCATTTTTATAGAATAATAGTATTCCATTACCTTCATGTACCACGCCATTCCCCAATTGATGAGCACCGAAAGCTTTTCCAATTCTTTGCTATGACTAAAAGAGCTGCTGCAAACATTTTTGCACATATGGTCCTTTCTCCTTCTTTATGATTTCCTTGGGATACAGACCCAGTAATGGCACTGCTGGGTCAAAGGGTACACACATTTTTATAGCCCCTTAGGTATAATTCCAGATTGCTCTTCAGAATGGTTGGATTGTTTCACAACTCCACCAACAATGTATTAGTGTCCTACTTTTCCTACATCCTCTCCAACATTTATCATTATCTTTTCCTCCAATCTGAGAGGTATGAAGTGGTACCTCAGAGTTATTTTAATTTGCATTTCTCTAATCAATAGTGATTTAGAGCATTTTTTTCATATAACTAGAAATGGCTTTAATTTCTCTGTTCATATCCTTTGACCATTTATCAATTGGGGAATGACTTGTATTCTTATAAATTTGATACAGTTCTTTATATATTTTAGAAATTAGACCTTTATCAAAAAAATTGGCTGTAAAGAATTTTCCTAGCTTTGTACTTCCTTTTTAATCTTGTTTCTATTGGTTTTGTTTGTGCAAGAACTTTTAAATTTAATGTAATCAAAGTTTGCTATGGGCCAGAACTCTGTACTTAAAACAAGTATTCTTACAAGGTGTTAAGTCAGTGGAATTGACAAGACAATAGTTATCTAGTTAAGCATGGTGATTAATAATTCTCTAGGTCAGTATATATTCCTAGTATTTAATATAATTCTATAAGATTGACACCTATTCTACAAGATTCACACCTATGATAATGTAATTATAATAGAGCAGATGAGCTGGGACAAACTCAGCCAGACAGGTTCATTCCATCTCACACCACCATGGTGGAAGGCCTGTCCTCCTTCATTTCTCCACTGAGACAAAGGCACATTCTAGAGACCTCAAGAAAGCTAGCCTGGGCCCCAGGCAAGGAAACTAGATTGTAAAAGAGACAATAAAGATTTTTGGACTTTATCTCTGGCTATTCTAGTGATTACTCTGAGGAAACGAAGGCTAGGTGAGAGACCTCCAGAAAACGAACCAGAAAACTACAAAAGTTGTCCATTTTGCCTTTCATGATGTTCTCTGGCTCTTCTTTGGTCACAAATTCCTCCCTTCTCCAAAGATCTGATAGGTTTAAAAAAGGGGGGAAGGGAGGAATACTTGTTCTCCTAACTTGTTTATGGTATCATCCTTTATGCCCAAATCATGTATTCATCTTGACCTTGTTTTGGTATGGGTATGAGATATAGATCTATGTCAATTTTCTGACATTATTTTCCAGTTTTCCCTGCAATTTTTGTCAAATAGTAAATTCTTATTCTAGAAGCTGGAGTTTGGGAATTTATCAAATACTAACTTGCTATAGGCCTTGATTGTGTCATGTATATCTAATCTATTCCACTGATCTACCACTCTATTTCTTCTTAGCTAGTACCAAATGGTTTTGATGACTGCTGCTTTATAATGTAGTTTTAGGTGTGGTACTACTAAGTCACCATCTTTTATAATTTTTTTTTCATTAATTCCCTTGATATTCTTGACTTTTTGTTCTTCCAAATGTCAACAGTCCTTTTTCTGGATGCAGATGACTCTCTCCATCAGAAATCTATTGGAACTAGCCTGAATCACTTCATTGTTGAAAAGAGCCAAGTTCATCACAGGTGACATCACATAATCTTATTTTTGTTTTGTACAATAGTTCTACTCACTTCACTTAGCATCAGTTTATGTAAGTCTCTCCAGACCTTTCTGAAATCAGCCTACCAATCATTTCTTATAGAAAATGGAATAATATTCCATTACATTTTCCCACTGATGGGCATCCACTCAGTTTTCAGGTCCTTACCACTTCAAAAAGAGCTGCTACAAACATTTTTGCACTTGTGGGTCCTTTCCCCTTTTTTATGATCTCTTTGGGATACAGACCCAGCAGAGATATGGCTGGATCAAGGTATGCAGAGTTTGATAGCCCTTTGGGCATAGTTCCAAATTGTTCTCCAGAATGGTTGGATAAATTCACAACTCCACCAACAATGTATCAGTGTCCCAGTTTTCCCATATTCCCTCCAACATTCCTCATTATCTTTTCCTGTCGTCTTAGCCAATCTAAGAGGTATGTAATGGTACCTCAGAGTTGTCTTAATTTGCATTTCTCTGATCAATAGTGATTTAGAGCATTTTGTCATATGACTAGAAATGGCTTTAATTTCTTCATCTGAAAATCGTCTGTTCAAATCCTTTGACTATTTATCAATTGAAGAATGGCTTGCTATTACTTGACTTTTAACTCTTTGTTAAAGCAGGGGTCTGTTTCTAGGATGGAGGATGTAATATCCCAAACTTCAGGACTTTTTCTACAACTCTTTTCAGAGATTCTTCTAGGGACCTGTAGGTTTTCAGTTCTTCCAAGGTTGCATGATTCCATTACATTCCTAGCCTGTGCTTTGGTCTATGAGTAACCACAAGTAATCTTTTCTGCCTGGAATTTTGAGAAGGGTCCCAATTCCATTGTGGCTTGTAAGCTGTGTTATGCTAATGCTCCATCTCATCCTGGCACTGCCAACCAGAACTGTGACCCAGATCTGAGTAGAGGAAAAGCAACAGAGTCCTGCCTCAGTGCTAGCAAAGAGATCTCTGTACTTTCTTTCTGATTAGTTGTTTGACCCCCTTTACCCACTTAGGCTGAAAGTTCTGGAAATTGCCATTGCTGCTACTCATTGAGTAGCTCCCAAAGCCTGCTTCTGGTTTGCTTGGACCAACTGTGATGGCTCTATCTGCATTGGAATGTGCTCCACTCTCATCCTGATAGACAGACCTTTTCTGGTGATGTTGTCATGGTCTATATAAAACTGTTTCACTCCATTTTTTGTGCATTTTACTACTCTAGAATTAGTTTAGAGTCATTATTTAAAGGTATGAGGATGGGATTGGTAGAAAGCTCAGGCTCTGCCTTTATTCAGTCATCTTGACTCCACCTCCCAAGAAAATGATTTCTTAAAAAAAAACATTAGAATTGGCCAAATGAAAACTAATGACTTTATGAGACATCAAGAAACAATAAAGCAAATAATCAAAAAAAAAAAAATGAAAATATAGAAGAAAATGTGAAATACCTCATTTCATTGGAAAAACAACTAACCTGGAAAACAGATTCAGGAGAGATGATTTAAAATTTTCTGCACTACCTTAAAGCCATAACAACAACAACAAAAAGAGACTTTCATGAAATTATCAGGAAAACTGCCCTGATTTTCTAGAACCAGAAAGTTAAACAGAAATGGAAAGAATTCCCCAATTACCTTCTAAAAGAGATCCCAATATGAAAATTCCCAGGAATATTACAGCCATACTCCAGAGCTCCAAGATCAAGGAGGATATGCTACAAAGACACAGAGAGAAATACTTAACCCTAAGTGCGCTTTTGTTTTGGCTGTATGCCCATCTCTAGCTAGGGTGCCTGGTTCATTGCAAGTGCTCAATAACTGCTTGCTGCTTGCCTTTCCTACAGGCACAGCAGCACTGCCTGGATTTCTTCAAGGCCCAGCTCAAATCTAACACAATTTAAGTTTTTGCGCTCTCCCCTTATAAATCCTACCTGGCGTCCCTATTTTATCCTACTTGGCTCTTGTCTGTTCAGAGTGGTTTGCGCGCGGTCTCCCCTCAAAGACTGCGAGTTCCCTGAGGGCGGGGGATGTCTGTGGCTTTTCCATGCGGCTCAAAGCAGGAAACAGAGTAGTCTCTAAATAAAATGCTCGCTGACGGGCTGATTGACAGCTAAATTCTAGAAGAAAGAGGCCTGGGAGTACCTGCACAGGGGATCGTGGAGGGGCCAAGCCACGAGAAGACAGGAAGAGCGGCACCTAAGGCCCGCTTGAGTCCACGCGGATAGCTAAGTGCAGGAGGCCTCCGGCCTCAAGAAATAGGGAAAGCCTCCTGCCAAGGAGAGGAGGCGGGGAAAAGCAAGGAGAGCGCGTGCGGCTGGTGGGCGGGTCCGAGAGCAAATTGCGGGGGGCGGGGCCCGAATGGAGACAAAGTTATTTTGGGGGGGGGGGGGGGAGGGAGTCGGAGTCCTAAAGGAAATAGGGATGAAGAAGAGCGAAGTGGGAAGGATGCTGGACGGAGCCTGAGAGGGGACACAGAAAGGAAAAAAAAGGCACAGGGCTTTCGGAGCTCGCGCAAGGAAGGGCTTCCGAGAAGGCAGTCAAGGTGAAAGTCAGCAGACCAGGAAGGCTAACGCCAGGTGCCAGAACCGACAGCTCCCCGAGTCTGTCAGGGCCCACCAGGTGTTTCCGCTTCTTTTCTTAGTAACTCGGCGATTGGAGAACCTCGATAAGTCCCGCCTTCTATGAGATAGTCTGACCAATGTCTGAGAAGTAATGGAGGAGGGGCCTCTGAAAGGGCGGGGCTTTGCTTTCCTAGTTCTGCCTTCTCCCTTCCCGGGATGGGGGGAGGGGGGAGGGGGGGAAGCTCGAGGTAGTTCTTCGCCCGTTTCGCGCCCGCTCTGCCCCGCGCGAGCCCCTGCCTGATTGGCAGGCCTGCTCCGTCTAACTTGTTGGCAGGATTAGCTGGCGGAGCTGCGCCCCCTTAAATCATGAAGCCTCCCAGGTAAGAGTCGTTGCCCCTGCTGCCCTTCACTTGCCAACAAGTTTTCTTTTCCACTGTTGCTCTCAGCCCGGACACTGACATAATTTGTCACCGCGCGCTTCTATCCAATGAAAACGTTTCTAATTCGGGGCTTTCCCTTTCAAGCCACTAGTGAGTTGTTCCGCTCTAAGACCTCCTAGACTTTCTCATTACTATTTAGATATATCCAGTCTTTCTGTTGTGAATGTGAATTTATAAGAAATGTTTTCTCAAACTGCGGGATCCTCACGGGGGGGGGGAGGGGCGGAGAGGGGAGGGGCGGAGAGGGGAGGGGCGGAGAGGGGAGGGGCGGAGAGGGGAGGGGCGGAGAGGGGAGGGGAAGGGCGGAGTCCCGTCCGTCAACAGCAGGAAGTATTAGCGCATCCCAACTCGACACCCCTTCATCACGCTAGAAAGAGAAGCTGTGCGATGCAATGGAGGGAATACTGAACTAAGAGTCGGTGGATCCATAGATTTAGAGCTAGAAGCTTCGTTTACTCGCCTAAGCCCAACCCCCTCGTCTTAAATTTAATTCCCAGATGGGTGAAGGGACTTGGCCAAAGTAACTCAGTACTCAAACTCTAAATAAATCCAATCCCCTTTCTGCTGTCCAATCTAAATTAACAACTAGATGACATAGGAGGCAGAGCTATCAGACTCTTAGTAGCTTTGTGATCATGAAGAAATCATTAATGTTGTTTGCCTCATCTGAGTTGGAGGAGAAAGATAGCCCAGTATCTTTTCCAAAAAAAAAAAAAACCCAAATAGGTTCACAGAAGAATCAGACACGGCTGAAAGGACAAAAAGTCCTAAACCCAAATCAAGTTAGTCTCTGTAAAATGACACTATTGAATTACAGCCTCCACTAATTTGAAATGATTATAATTTTTTTCTGTTACTGTACTTAGTCCTGTCTCTGTTCTTTAATATTTAACCTCCTCCTTCCCCAATTATCTCCTGTTTCTATTTAAGTTTTCTCTAATTCCTTGAAGCTGTCCTGACTATTCAGACTCACTGAATGTGTAGGTGGTACTTAACATTTAATTATTTAATGATTCCTCACTAAAGTTAGTTATGTGCTGCTAAATAACAAATGACTACCCAAAAAGTACACACAAACATTTTTTCTATCACTTTCCTAAGTCTAGGCAATCACCCAATCTGTGCTATATAGGTGTGTCATTTCCCAGATGTAAATAGAGAGAAACAATTTGTCTGCTCCAACACACCCCCTGACTAAAATCCTACTCTAACGGAGAAGTCACTTAAGATTTCTTGATTTTACAGATCAGGATAAACTATGGCAAATCTTACTCAGATAGAAAGTCTTTTATATGGATCCCATATTGATTCTTGCCTGAGGCTAGCCTAAATTTCCATTGGAGAGGCACCTTCCCAGAAGGTTGGCTGCCAGGTGATGAATTTTTTACTCCAGTGATTAAAAAAAAAAATCTTTTAAGATGTGAACTACTTGCATGGTGGAGAGAATATCTGTACTAATGAAATCATGAAACTTGGAAGTATTTGCCATCTGTACTGTTGTTTCATGAGGCTTGTAAACGTATTGAGCAGGGAGCTTTTATTTCTCTTGTATTCCTTAAACTAGGCCACAGGAGCTCTTGGTAGATGATCAGCAAATACTTGTTGGTTGTTTGATTTATTTTCCTTTTTTTCATTTATGTTGATTCAATCGCTTCCATCATTTTGTCTGTATAGATATAGGCCATTTGTTTGATGAGAAATAGAGAACAAACAACAAGAACAATTTTTTATTAAACAAAAATGTGAAGCAAATAAGAAGAGTATTTGTTCAGTCCTCTTTTCCTCTTTCAAAGCAATAGGTAATATCTCAATAGCTTGAAAAAATGAATTCACCTAATTAAGTCATTTATTCTTCCACGGGCATCTTCATATACATATGTATGTGTATGAATATATATGTGCATATATATATATATATATAAAACATTTTTTAAATAAGGAAAAATAGGAGCATTCATGAAGCAGTGGATGGAACACTAAATTTGGAGTTAGAGGCCTTTTGAGTGATCTTACTGTCATTTATGATTAATCTTTTAGATTTGTATTCTCATCCATAAAAAAGAGAAGTATGAATTAAATGACCTCTAAGATTCCTTTCAGATCTAGATATATTGTTCCTAAAATGGATAAAAATTAGAGGGATAATGTTTATTGCAGTTGTATGAATTTAAAGGAGAAAAATATACAAAAATGTGTTATTGGATAAGAGCTACTAGTAAAGAAAGTATTAAGCAAGAAACTAATTGATTTTAATTTTGAGTCCAAAGTCAGGAAAAGGAAAATGTTTCTGACCAAATTTTACAAGTTACAGAAACTTAAAAAAAAAAGAGTTGGGATAAAATGAAAAAATATTTGTAATCTTTGTCAGAGCATGCTACTAGTTAAATGGAAAGAATTACTGGGGAATGGATAACTCTTTAAAAGTAGAGAGAAATGAAAAAAAAATTCACATTTTCACTTTTAAAGCATTTGACTGATTTTTTTAAAAAACTGGATGAAATTGTTATTTATGTACCTTTCAAGTTTTAGTTTCTTACTATTTAGATATATACAGTCTTTCTATTGTGAATGTGAATTTATAAGTAAAGCCATTAGACTACTTAAGTCAATCTTCTTTAAGTTACCCTCCATTCATTTAAAGAATTTAAGTTTTTCCTTCATATAACCTGCAGAAAGTAATGTTTAATACTACCAAGTTATTAGACTAAAGAACATGCCATTTAACACTTTTATTTTTCTATAGAATGCTGTAGAACTATATCGGTTTCATGATTTTAAAAAAAATGTCATTTTTTGTCATGGTCAATGTGTGTGTGTGTGTGTGTGATTGTTACTAGGGAAGACTCACTGAGGACGGGAAGGAAGTAATCAAAAAATTAATATATATATTAAAAGCAAGACACAAATTTCTTTTTCTTTTAAATAGTATTTTTCTCAATTACATGAAAAGACAATTTTTATCTTTCAATTTTAAAAAAAGTTTGAGTTCCAAATTTTCTTCTTTCTCTTCCCCTCAAGACAGTAAACAATTTAATATAGGTTATATATGTACATTTCTGTAAAACATATTTCCATATTAGTCATGGTGTGAAAGAAGAAACAATAAAAAGGGGGGAGGGAGAACTGCAGAAAAAAAATAAAATGAAATTACTATGCTTCAATTTGCATTCAGACTCCATCTGTTCTTTCTTTGGATGTATAAGTCTTTTGGAATTTTTCCACTATAAGTCTTTCCAGTATAAGTCTTTTGGAATTGTCTTGACTTATTGTATGTATTGCTGAGAAGAACTAAGTCTATCATAGTTGATCATTGCACAATGTTGCTGTTACCAGTAAAACTTAAAAAAAAAAAAAAAAAAAAAAAAAAAAAGAGTCCTTAGATTTTAGTCCTTCTAAAACATTGTATCCCACTCTAGGTCAGAAACATCAGTGTGTAGAGAGAACTCAATGATTAGATGAGATCCTTAAAGCCATAAGTATGCAAAGAATTGTTATTTTGCTCTTTATTTTGCCCTAGATTGAGTTATCCATACTTTTTCAGCTAGTAAGTGTCAGAGGTGGAATTTAAATTCAAGTCTTCCTGACTTTGAGGCCAACATTGCATCCAATATGATTTATTGCCTTTCTAAATATATGCAGAAGAGATTGAGAGGAATAAAGCAAAATTTCATTTTAAAATTACTAATTTATAATAATATAATTTATAGCTTTTTTCATGAAATAATTTTCCTAATCAGCAGATACTACTAAGGTAGCAAATAGCACATTTCTATATCCATATTTTTAATGCCTAAAAGATGTTTTTCCATTCCCTAGTTGATAAATGGTCAAAGGTTGTGAACAAGCAGCTCTCAAAAAAAGGTATCTAAGCTATGAAGAGCCATGTGAAAAACAAAAAACAAACAAAACACAATTATTAATATTCAGATCGTTAATATTTAGAGGATTGTAACAGATTCCTCTTTATCCAATCCATCAGGATTGTTAAAGTTAGAAAAGTAAAATGACAGTTAATGAAGGGACTGTGTTAATTTGTTAATGGTGTTGTTGACTGAGGGAGACTGAGGAATTGATTGATCCCTGAGGCACCAACAGAGATCAGTCCAGCTCCATGGTCCCATCCTCGGAGGAGGTCCTCAGTCGAAATCCAAGTAATGTCTAACTCCTGAGACCCAACCTCTGCATAAGTCTCCAGCAGTCACACCTTGCCATGCCCTGTCAGAAATGTTCCTGAGGTTAAATTTTCCCTAAAAAATCTACTTATGGGCCATCCCATGATTGCTGCCTTCCTTTGGGTCAGTCCACCACAGCATCCTGCCTCCTGATATTTTTCCCCTTCCCCTCCCTCCATGCCACATGGTATCTCCCCTAACTCCACTATGCTTCCTAACCCCACTTCTTACAACTAATAACTTTAAGGTGCTCAGTCCCATTCAGGATTTAGCCTGCCAACTAAGGGCATTCCCCAACCTCATGGGGTGCTCCCCTTCTACTGGGTAATTGTGACTTCCACCCAGGAGCTTGTCTTTCATATGCTCTCCAAACTCTATTTCATATTTACCATTCCTGGTGTTTATTGTATCTCTTCATTTTGTTTATAACGCCTTCCCCTAAATAAATCTACCTTTTGCCAAAGAGAATGGCCATTGTGGATTCCTTGGTGCCTGAACCCCAACTTTTGGTTCCTGCCATCATCTGGAGTCTACATTACCTACATTATTTTAATCCTCCAGCCATGTCATTTGGTGCCCAACCCCCACATCATAAACCACATCAAGAGGGCTTTTATGTGTATAACTGGTAATCTGCCAGTGTCAGTTTACGCCCTTAAACCAGTCTATTTCCTGTTGGTAAAAGATGAAGACTAGAACAGAAAGTCTTTAAAAAGCAAACTATGTCTCATTAATACTCTTATTATTATATAATATTATTTTATTTAATTTGACAAATGAATGATTAGTTCCCATGAATCTTAAACTTTGATCATTTTACTGTCTCCCCTAAAACAAAGAAAAAATACTCATTATTATATAGAAACTAAAAGTTAACTATCTCTGCTGGTGTAATTATCAGCATAGTACTTTTAGGTTGGTGGGGTTCTTAAATTACCTTTGTAATGGAATAGCTCCTTATTAGTAGCAAGATTTAAGCAGAAAGGAGAAAGGAGTTCCATTTACATTTTTCTCTAAGAGTAGTACCCAAACAAATAACATTTGTATCTTTTGAAAGTAAATATTAATAGTAATTATGAAGAGATTCTCTCAGAATAAATTTGTTTATCAGTAAACCTAGTATATAGTTAGCAGTTTTAGATTTTTTTTCTTTTTAATCCAATTGTTCTTTCTTTAGTTAGAAGCTCTAGTTTATTCTGATGACCACTTGAAGATGGAAAAGGAGGAACCCTGAGAATAAAACATTTCTAGCTCACCACAGGAAATATGCATTTAGGATCCATATAAAGAAAAGAAAGTGATTGAGGTTTGATGGGAAAAGTTTAACAGCTGTAGAATTGATACAGCTTTAGCTAGTTTCTAGTCATGAGCTCATGTAAAAGCCAGAAGGAGCAGGTGTTAAGATAACTCTGCAGTGTTTGTTTCCTTTCATTGGGTTCTTTAACTCAGTAGCTCATTAGTTGATCTTCTTAAAGTTTAAGAAACACAGTCTGGATTTCACTCTATGTATGTGTGTTGGGGAGGGTGGAACACCAGCTGGGCAATTGGGAGAGGGTTGAGATAAGGGATGGGATTATGAGAAGTTTAGAGGCTCTAGTTGCTTTTTGCCCATTGTTCTCTAAGAGGACCAATGACATCCTGAGAGTGATGTTTTGACTTGCAAGTGAATAGAATTTTTAAGTGAGGTAGAGCTACCATCGTCATCAGCTTTACTCTCTCTTCCAGTCATTGGAGTCCAATGTCAAGTTATAGGTCAAGACTACTGGTGATAACCCCAGTGTAGTAATGATGGAGTGAATTAGTCCCTGGCAAAAAAACCATGTTCCTGAGAGCAACCTAGTATCTGGGTGGGCCATAGGAAGGCAAATTGACAGGAAGGCTTTGGTTGAATTTAAGTGGAATTTAAGTGAGCCTTTGTTGGAATGGATCCTACCTAGCTGAATTCCCACTGCTACTCCTTGATGCAAGCTAAGAGGAGCTCTTGAATTCTTTGTCAAATTCCTTGTTTAATTCCTTGCATTGACAAAATTATCATTGACCCCAGAGTTAATGGATCCAATCAGAGGGCCAGGTTATGGTGTCAACTCCCAAGGTTATTTTTCCCCTATAAAAGAACCTACCTGTACCCCAATCTCCATCCCCAACTCCTTTTAGGACAATCTTTTTAGAGATAGAGGCCAGTCAATGGTGTAATCTTCCCTGATCACAATGGCTAACTCCCAATTCATTAGGAACTACCCATCTTTTAGCAGCAAGTTCTTTGCCTGCCTTATAGCATCTTTTTTCTTGTTGTACCTAACTCCTTTTAGGGTTATCCCACCAGTCAATTGCACAATAATAAAATCATTGCTCTTGATTTAAGCCTACAAATTCTTTTAGACACTTCATGATGCTATGATGATGGGGTCCAACCTCACTTCCCAACATTTGGTAGATCATATAGGGATACCTAATTATTTGGGGACTTATGCACCCCTGTACTCAATAATTAGGAGACTGTGGCCTGTATAAGCTAAGGTCTTTCCTAAGGTCTAGGTTTCTCTGAGGCAATAACTATGAATTAAAGGATAGGTAAAAATTGAGGAAAAGAATGACCTAATTTGCCTTCATAAAAAAATCAGTCTGGGAAGGGCAGACCCTCAGAATTTCTGACCTGAACAGTAGAGAATAAATGGATTTGAAACATCAAATTTTTATCTGATGAATTTTTATGTGATAAAAGGGAATAAAGAATACTTGTTCTTGATTTGAATCCTAAATGTCATTTAGTAGTAGTGTAATTACTTAACAAGTTGTTTAACTTTTTAGTTTAAGTTTAACAGAACTGGGATCATAATACTTGGCAATGCATACCTCATAGGGATCAAATTAGAGCTATGTCATCCTAAAATACCATATAAGTATTTATTATCATTATTTTTAAATAATAGGTTTTTATTTTCAAAACATATGCATAGATAGTTTTCAACATTCAACCTTGCCTTGTGTTCCAAATTTTTTCTCTCTTCTTTTCTCCCATCACCTCCCCTAAATAGCAACTTATCCAATTTATGGTAAACATGTGCAGTTCTTCTATACATATTTTCACAATTATCTTGCTGCTCAAGAAAAATCAGATCAAATCAAAAAGGAAAAAGAAACGAGAAAGAAAACAAAAAACAAGCAACCAACAACAAAAAAGGTGAAAATACTACATTGTGATCCCCACACTCAGTCCCCACAGTCCTCCCTGGATGCAGATGGCATTCTTTATTGTGATCTTTATTAATAAAAATGAGGTACCAAATTTATTGGATGGAGAACTAGCCTCAGAATCAAGACCTAGATTCATATATTATCTCTGCCATATACTAGCTGTTTAATCCTGGGCTAGTCAGTTAGCTTCTAAGTGCCTCAGGCAACTCTTTCAGACTATAAATTGTAGAACAAATTTCTGACCTGCCTTGGTAGAGGGAGATTTCTCATTGAGAGCTGTCTCTACACCAAGGAAATTATAGGTCCACATGGGGGTGGGGGAATGGGGAGAAACACCTTAATGATTAGGTTTCAGAGGTACATAATAATTCAATTTAAGGATTTCTAAGGCATGCACAGTATACCTGTTTCATAAATTATTAAACAGGAATTTGTTATCATGGACTTTGAAATGTTATAATAGACTTATTATAATAGAATTTTTTGCTTATAATCAAAAAAGATTTTTTTTAAAAACAGGTGGCCTTCTTTTATCTTCACTTGATTAACTTTAGAGGAGCCATTGACCATTCTTTGTCTTGGTTTGTTTGTCATCCAAATACTTGATGTGTTCAAAGGGCCTTAAATAAAAAATGCATTTTTATATGCATGGCTTGTTTTTTAAAGAGACGCAGATTTGTGGACATTGACTTAATTAAATTAAAGATCTAGACCTTGTATAGTTTTGGGAGCAAATAATACTTAATTTCTACATCTAGGTTCAAATTAACCCCATTCTCTGCTCCCAATCTTTTCCCTAGCTAGGGGAATTTAACCACTACCTGATAGGACTTCTGCTAAAATTCTAACCCTAATTAGCCTGCTGTGGAATTAATACACCTCTAAGGGATATCTGGTTCAGCACTATATCAGTCTTGCTGCTGGATCTTAGGCCCCCAGTAGAAACTTCCTGACATTTCGAGCTAATCTGTATGTAATCAGGAATTCTTGAGTTCCAGCCCATTTTATCTGAATTTTATTTAGACTAAAGGAGTATTTAAAGCAAAAAGGGACAGTTCATTTAGTCCATATTCCTTATTTTCCAGAGGGTCCCAGGAAAAAGACAAGGGACTTATCAAAGTTCACACAGAAACCAGAGACAGAGCTGGCAAACTAGCACTGAACTTAGGTCAAGCATCTCCAAGTTTTATCATATTTTTTCACTTCATCAACCTGCTTCATCCTATCAGGAAACATTTATTAAGTTAGGCACTATGTTAGGTACCAGGGATACAGTGACAAAAATGAAATTGCTCCTGCCTCCAAGAGCTTCTACTTTATTGGGGAAGGTGTATAGGACCATATGGGACTCCCTCTGGCCTCACTACCCCTAATTCATTTTAGCAGTTTGGGGAATCCACAGCCTAGCTATTACTGTTATTTCTTCCAGATCTCTAGGGGTGATTCTGAAGGGCCATTCATGAATGCTACCATTTATGAGCCCTAACAATGCGTTTCTCATCCTCCAGCCTTAATTAGATTTAAAACAGTGTTTACTGAGCAGCTGTAGCTGGGACAGTTGTTACAGACATATCCCCAGAATTGTGAAGATGCATACTTCCTTATACAGTGACCTTAGGGAGAACTGGCCCAACAAAGAGATTACGTGTGGCCCAAGGGGAAAGTTACAGCTACTGTTAAAGAAAAATTATGCTATTTAAATCCAACCTTATGTGATTGAAGATTGTCCATCCCAGAATGTCTCTTGATCCCAGTAACTCTAAGACTATTGAGACAGTTCCAAAAGCATTCTTGTTTTGGCTTACTATGCCCAGTTGTGATGACTCAACCAAGCTTGTGTTTTGAGTTATCGTGTATTTCAGTTAAGTGGCTCCCTGGGCAAAATCTTTTACTATGGATTATGAGGGTGTTATGAGGGTATCTTTGTCTAAATCCTATAGAATGTAAACCTTCCAGAGCCTGAACCAGGGGGAGCCATACATACCTCCTCTCCAGCACAAATTTCTTTCTAAACCCCATTTCAGAGATGGGGTTTGTTCTGTAAACAAGAGTCATTTTTTTCCCCTCTTCCTTCATGGAGTCCTAATCTAGTCTATCTCATTTTACACACAAGAAAATGAAGCACCAGAAATTAATGTGACTTATCCAAAATTACACAGGTGTTAACTAGAAGAGTCAAGATTTGAACCAAGTTCTTTGACCAAAAATTCAGTGCTCTGGATGCTGCTTCCACTTTTATTTCCAGTTCATTTGTTTGACAGAATTCTGAGAAAAACACAACCTTGTTATAAAATAATACTTCTCTTATTCTAGGAAGAAATTGTCTAGGTTATTACTGTATGTTAAAAATATTAGAATTCCCTGAAACTGTAAGATGGGATTCTCTGAAAGGGCCGTGTCACTAGAGGTCAAGAACCAATTATGAAATGACTCATCAGCTTGTGAATCTAGGAAATTGGTGATTCCAGTAGCTGGGTCAGGCAAAGATTTGAAATATAAATTAGACCACATGGGTGTCAGTCTTTTCAATTTTGCAAATGAATTGAGAATTAGTGAACACTGGAAGCACCTCTGGCCTGAAGTTATAACCTAGTGAGAGGTGTAGCACAGGGATTTAATTCCAAAATTAGAAAAGAAAGGCAATTTTTAAACTGAAGAGACAACTATGTGTTGAGAATAGGCTTGTGGGCTTAAAATAGGGTTAACCAAATATCTAAAGGCACATGAACTGAGACTAATTCAAGAAGCTAGTTAGAAGTAAAAGATCTTAGTTTTAACTGAAAATAAGAATCAATTTGCTTTATACTTATGTTGGATGTAGTCCCAAAGATGCATCAGAGGATGAAGATTACCCTAGTAAAGATAGATCTAGGGGTAGTGAAATTAATTAGCAAAATGCAGGATGAGTTAATATGCAAAGGAATGCAAAGATAGATACATTTAAAATATTTTTAAAAATACATTTTAATGACTTAAAATTGCATTTTCTATGGCAAGTAGGTTGTGTGAACTATAGTGAACTCCTCAGAACCTCCAGTGGATAATAACCCTCTGGGGATACAATTTTCAAACTTTGCTTTAGGCATTCAGATATCTCTTTGTTGTTCCCCAAGTAGGGTTAAACGGAAGATTTTCATTATATCTTTGTAATTCAATGATTCTATACTTAGGGTTTTTTTTTGGGGGGGGGGGGTTTGATGGTGGTTGTTTTTTTTGCTTTCCCACTTAATTCTTTAGGAAAGTTTTTTTTTTTTTTTTTTAACCTTGTTGAATTTCATTTGGATTGAGGGAGAAAGAGATTTGCTGACATCTGGTCCAGAGAGTCAGAGGGAACATTGACATTCTCTTGGTTATCTCCCATGGGATATTCACTTATCTCATTATTCCATCTCATCTCCAAACTCAACATTGCAGTCTTCTACTCTATACCTTCATATAAACTATGCATCTTTGCCAGTAATCAATCCCTTCTTCATTACCATCTTTAATAATATCTATTTTTGAGTCAAGGTTTAACTCGGGTGCAACTTTTTCTCATACTCTTCCCTAATCCTCTAGGGTTTTTTTTTTGTTTGTTTTTGTTTTTTTTTTTTTTTTTTTTTTTTAGTATTCCCCTCCCTTTTCAAATCACCTTCTCTGTACAATACAAATGCCTTGAAGTAATTAACTGTTTAATTTTTGTCCTGTACCTTCTCTATACATAGTAGATTATAGATCCTTCATCTAATTAACTTTGGTGTTCTCTTCAATGACATATTACAATCTATTTATGCCTTCTTGTCCTGTGTGATTCTTGTCTATATCCTCCCATAAATTTGCCACAGGGATCCATCTGGTTTGCTAGAAGTCTTCCTTGATTTTTTCTGTCATCAAAAGGATACCCAATGGAGCATTTGGACTATTTCTTTCTGTTATCCCTTTCTTTGGACATATGATCAACCAATTTTCTTTTTTTTAATCACAAATTTTCCTGGTAACACATTTTACTCAGATTTATCTCCAGAGTTCCATATTCATTGTATACTGAGTCCCTTTCATAACCCCCATTTTCCTCTCCATTGCCCTCTATATGTTATTCATTTTTAATTCTTCAGAAATTAAAGTCTTCCATCATTGGAAGCCATGCAATAGTAATGTTATGTTCAGGATAGCAATTCCTAGTTCCAAATGATGTGTTTGAGGTTTAGCACACTAAACATTGAGATTAACAGTCACTACATGTTAGGGTTCAGTCAAATTCACAATGGCAATTCTCTTTGACAAAAGGTAGGTTTATTTGGGAGAAAAGGTTTCAGACAAAATGAAGAGGTACAATAGATACCAGGAATGACAAATATGAAATAGAATTGGGAGAGCACATACAAAGAAAGGGGTTTTGGAAGTTAACCATGGAAAAGACAAGTTAAAGTGGAACTCATAATTAACTAGGAGAAAGGGAATACACCATGAGGTGGGAGTATACCCTTACTGGCAGGCTAAATCCATGAAGGAATTTAGCACCCTAAAAGAATTAGCTAGCTAAAAGGAGGAGAAAGACACTGTGAGGCATGGGGAAAGAATGAGAGGAAAGACACTGTCAAGCATGGTGGGGGAATAACAGGAATGATACCATAAGGCAGAGTGCTGTGACAGGCTTACCCCTTAGGAATTCAGGAAACATGGCCTGTACCATGGACAGATTTATAGGGGAAATTTAATCTCAGGAGTTTGACAAGGTGGGGCTACCCATGACCTCCACAGAGGGTGAGACTATAAGGTCAAACTGATCCCCATCAATATCTTCTCCTGCTTGCCTCAGTACTTTGGGCTGTCTTTGCCAACCTTTCCTAGTAATCCAGGATCTCATCAGTAATATTGAATATTAATATTAAGGATGAGACTTTACTTCTGAGAGAAGTTTATGATCATTAACAGAAATTTTGAGATCATTAACAGAACTTTGCAGTTTCCTAAAGACAATCCAGTTCACTCTATTTTCAATATAATTCTAGACCCCACTAGCTCTTTTGTACCTTTATCATTCATACATACATGTATATTTGTTTGAGTTTATATAGAGACATTATACATATACAGGTTCAGATGTATGATTGCATTGGTCTACAGAGTTCGCCTAACAAGAAAATTTCATCCACTGAAATAGAGCAACAGCTATTCTGCAACTTATAATCTTTTTTTTTAATAATATTTTATTTTTCCAAATACATGTAAAAATAGTTATCGATATTCATTTTTGTAAGATTTTGTATTCCAAAATTTTCTCCTTCCCTCTCCCAACTCCCCCAAGACAGCAAGAAGTTTGATATAAATTTAACATGTATAATCCTTGCAAACTTATTTCCATATTTATCATGTGCAAAAAAAAAAACGGGGGGGGGGGGCAGAATGAAAGGGAAAAAACCACAGAAAGAAAAGGCAAATAAACAAAAAAGGAGAAAAAATGCTTTGATTCACATTCAATCTCCATAGTTCTCTCTCTGGATGAGGATGGCATTTTCCATCCCAAATCTGTTAAAATTGCCTTGAATCACCTCACTGTTGAAAAGAGCCAGACTCATCATAGTTGATCACCATATAATCTTTGCTGTTACTGTGTACAATGTTCTCCTGCTTCTACTCATTTCACTTAACATCAATTCATATAAGTCTTTCCAGGCTTTGCTGAAATCAGCCTATTAATCATTTCTTATACAACAATAATATTCCATAACATTCATATACCATAACTTATTCAGCCATTCTCCAATTGATGAGCATCCATTCAGTTTCCAGTTTCTTGCCACTACAAAAAGAGCTGCCACAAACATTCTTGCACATGTGGGTCCCTTTCCCTCCTTTAAGATCTCTTTGGGATATAATCCCAGTAGTAACACTTCTGTGTCAAAGGATATGCACAGTTTTTAGCCCTTTGGGCATAGTGCAACTTATAATATTAAAGAATTGAGACCAACAGGATGATTTCAGAAAGTCCTGGAGAGACTTACATGAACTGATGCTGAGTGAAATGAGCAGGACCAGGAGATCATTATATACTTCAACAACTGTGGTGGTTTTCTTAGAGGCAGCCTTAGTTTCAGTTGAAATAAATAATTACTCCAAAATGCAGCCAGCTGGTAAAAATGCAAACGTTTATTTCTCCTTCCAAATTAGCCCGGTTAGTTGAGGCCTATCTCTCTGCTTGGTTCCAAGAGATCTTGTAGCTTTGTCCTTGGCTTCTGCCTCTTCTTTCTTCAGCCTCCAGCCAGCACCAAGTTGGAAGATGCAGTGAATCTCTCTGTACCTCCAGTCAGTTCCACCAGAAGAAGTAACTCCAAGCTTCAAGCTTCAAAAGCTCCCTATATTTATGTGATCTCCCAAAGGTTAACTCCACCTTCTGGAGGGAGAGGGATTCTGGGTTATCTCCCAGAGTGCTCTCTGGTCCTAAGGAAGGTGTGAATTCAGATATCTCTTTCTAGACCCTGAATCTCCCAAACTGTGAACTCCATTGAGTTCTTAGAGCTCTCTAAAGGTGTGAACACAAGCATTGTTTCCATCAGTTGTACTTAGTACCTAGTTCAAGTTCTGGCCCAAAAAATCTTCTTCTAAGATCAAATCAACTCCAATGTCTTAACACTTTGTAAAGATTCCAACATCTCCCCTTTTCTTTTGATTTAGAACATAGGCGATCATAATGTCCTTGACTTCTTAAGGAGGTGAGAACTCCAAAAGGGTGATCACGCCTTCCCTGACATCTCAGGAAGGGAGATGAAAATACCAAAGGAAATAGAAAATCAAATCAGATTAGGAGGTTTCTAAAGGGGCTCACTTGAAACAAGGTGTACATAAATCCATCAGTATGGGAGGCATTACACATAGTTACATAAGCACATAGTAATATAACACAGACTAGTATCAATGTAACAAACAACATGAATTAACATGAGAATTTACACATTTAAACATTGTCTATTAGTTCATGTGCCAGGAATCCAATGATTCCTGTAAGCTTTGAAATAAACAATTTTTCATAACATGAATCAACATACAGAATTATACATCTCCATAAATCCTAAAAATAGTCCCAAAGAAATCCATTGTCCATTAGTTAATGTGCCAAGAATCCAATATCAGCCATGCTCTTTCAGTGTCAAATGTTTCTTAAATCTTCTCCTTTGTTTTGAAGAACTTGAAATGGTCTCTTCTGTTTACCCCTTTTGGGATTTGTCTTCATCACCTGGTAATTACATTGGAGCTGTTTGCACTGGACACTGCTCTGTTGGGTTAAAAAATCTATATTCTCTCCAACTGTAATCCTGATTGCTTTTCTGTTGATTAATGACATCAGAGTCCTGAATTTCTAAAGACTCTCTGGGTGTAACCTCAGCTGCTATCATGCCCCACATGTCCTTTGATTAATACTTAGGAGCTGAGCTTTGCCTTTTCACTTCTCTGAGTCAATCTACATTTACATTCAGAGGCCCAATGAAAGCCTTGATTGCATTTTGGACATGGGGTTTTGGGTTTTCTCTCACCCTGTCTTCTCATTCTATCTCCATATCTGCATTGGGCCCTCAAATGTCCAACTTTTCCACACTGAAAACATCGACGAGTTTCTCTAGAATTCCGTTGCCAAGAGGGACTCTGTCTTGCCATATTAATCATAGTTTGGGTATAATAAGCATTTATGCCCACTGTGGCACAGCGTCTTATGATCTCCTCTAAAGGAGTATCTTTGTCTAGTCCCCATATAATTCTTTTGCAAATCTCATTGGCATTTTCCTTAGCCAGATGTCTCGTCATTATTTCTGTAGCAGCATTATCTCCAATGGTTCTGATTATAGCTGTTTGCAAGTGTCCCACAAAATCTGCAAAAGGTTCATTGGGACCTTGCTCTATTTTTGTGAAAGCTACCCCTAGATCTTTTTGTCCCCGGAGGGAACACCAAGCTTTTATTGCAACCTTAGAAATCTGCTCATACGCTGTTATGGGATAATAAATCTGTTCTGAATTCTCTGCATACTGACCTTCACCGGCTAGTTGGTCAAAAGTGATTTGTCCAATAGTTCCTGTTTGCCTATTATCTAGCAACATCTTCACATAAGATGATGTAGCCCCATAAAGAGTGCAACCCTTTTTCAAATCTTTAAGTTTTTCCAGATTAAAAGGAGTGTATTGTCTTTCTTTTTGACCTGAAGAGTCAATCTTTTCCATCACAGGATATGCATGTATAAAATTAGATATATCTTCTCCTTTATTTTTTGCTTTAATTAATGCTTCTTCTAATCTTGTCATATTCTGCTTCATAGGAGAAGCTGATTGCTGAGGGGGGGTGTGCTGGTGCTGTCACTGCCTCCACTCCCCCCACCCCCCACTGCCCCTCCTTCCTCCATCCCTGAGGGTGGAGTTGATGGAGGAGAGTCAATCACTTGCTCCTGAGGTGGCTGCCTCCTGAGGTGGAAAGTCACCACACCCTTGCTCACTTAAGTCTCCATGCCCTGTGGGGATATGGTCATTAATCTCTTCATTGTCTTCCTCCTTAATATCAGGCTTCCCTATTTGGCTACTCTGAGAAGCAACTTTTTTCTTTCTTCTAGGGATAGGGTTTCTTAGTACTAACTGAATTATATTGCATAAATAGAATGCCTCCATGGAAATTGAATGAGGACCGTTTTCATTGTAATATGCGGACATCTATTGTCCAACCAGGGACCAGTTATCTCGAGAGATCTGCTCCTGCTCTACAAACCAAGGGGAGATGCGGTTTAATGTACCCAGAAGTCTAGCTACCTGTCCCCAAGTTATAAGTAGCCCTTGTCCTTCTATCAGCTTAAGCATGCTTTCTATAGCACCACTCATGGCTGGGGTTGAAGGGGTTGAAGGCGGGGATGGAGAGTCTTTAGTTAGCATTTGTCCCATTTTAGTCAAAATTCTACTTTAATTCTTTCAACAAAATTTCTTTGTTGTACTCTCTGATTTCTGAGTTGAGAAGACTTTTCCACTCGATCAGGGTCACAGGCTTTTCCTCTTAAATCAGGATCGGAGCTTTTCTACTGAAATCAGGATCAGAGCTTTTCCACTGAAAATCAGCTGAGGGTCCTGTCAGTCCCACGTTCAGGGCGCCAAAATGCGGAAGTTTTCTTGGAGGCAGCCTTAGTCTCAGTTGAAATAAATAATTACTCCAAAATTGCAGCCAGCTGGTAAAAATGCAAACGTTTATTTCTCCTTCCAAAATAGCCCTGTTAGTTGAAGCCTAACACTCTGCTTGAGCTCTTGCAGCTTTGTCCTTGGCTTTTGCCTCTGCTTTCTTCAGCCTCCAGCTCATCTGTGACTTGTGGCTTCTCAATCTCCAACTGAGGCAAGTAGTATTCTGTATCTCCCAGAGTGCTCTATTTATGTTACTTCTTTGAGAGTGGGATTGTGGGATATCTCCCAGCATGCTATCTGAAATCTCCCAAACATGTGAACTCCATTGAGTTCTTAGAGCTCTCTAAAGGTGTGAACACAAGCATTGTTTCCATCAGTTGTACTTAGTACCTAGTTCAAGTTCTGGCCCAAAATATCTTCTTCTAAGATCAAATCAACTCCAATGTCTTAACACTTTGTAAAGATTCCAACAAACAACAATACTATATGATGATCAATTCTGATGGATGTGGCCCTCTTCAACAATGAGATGAACCAAATCAGTTCCAATAGAGCAGTAATGAACTGAACCAGCTACACCCAGCGAAAGAACTCTGGGAGATGACTATGAACCACTACATAGAATTACTTCTATTTTTGTACACCTGCATTTTTGATTTCCTTCACAGGCTAATTGTACACTATCTCAAAGTCCGACTCTTTATACAGCAAAATAACTGTTTAGACATGTATACATATATTGTATTTAACTTACACTTTAACATATTTAACATGTATTGGTCAACCTGTCATCTCGGGGAAGGAGTGGGGAGAAGGAAGGAAAAATTTGGAACAAAAGGATTTGCAACTGTGAATGCTGAAAAATTACCTATGCGTATATGTGTAAATAAACGCTATATTAAAAAAAAAAAAAAGAATTGACTGGAGCACTGATATTAAATGATTTTTTCAGGGTTGAGAAATCACTCTCTGTTAGAAGTAAGGATTTGTGCCCAGGTTTTTATGACTCTAAGATGGTCTTTCTATCTGTTATGTCATGTTGCTTCTGATGGACATAGATGTTATCTATCTAACACCAACATATTCTAGGTAATTGATATTTTTGATCCTTTTGGTTGTTCTTCTGTGGATAGTTAGACCAAACCCTTTTGATTACTAATTGGTTACTGATGACTACAAGGAAGCTTTAAAGTACATATATAATAAATAAATATTTATTTAATTTATGTTCTCTGGACCTACTCTTGTGCTAGAATTTAGCAGGAATGCCCACAATTCAAGGGAAGACAACTATAAGCACTCAGGGAAATCTATCCAAACCACCAGATTTCCCACTGCTACATTTCTATGCCAGTTTTCTTCTTTCAAACTAATCTACTCTGAGAGAAGGGGAGAAAAAGATTTAGATTTAGATTTAGGAGAAAGATTTAGAGAGACAGACAGAAACAGAGAAACCAAGACAGAGACAGTGAGAGAGACAGAGACAAAAGTTGATAATCTCTTTAGAAAAATTTGCAAAAATTTCTGCTCCATAATGAGAACTCCATAAAGGGGTTCCTTTGCCTTTCTGATATCATGGAAATTCTTATCATTTTACTGCTTTATATTATGACTTTGTTAAAATTTTTGCTACATCTTGCTAGAGTTTAGGCCTTCCCAACCAACTCTGTAACATATGACAAACTACCCAATATGTGTCATCTTCTCCCGTTATACTTTTTGAGGGTAGGGACTCACTTGTTTGCTTATATTTATATCTTTAGCACTTAGTTTAGTGATTAGTATATAATAAGCACTTATAAATGCTTATCTATCTACTATCATTATACTGTTTTGTATTGTTATCTATCTATCTATCTATATTTGTAATTAACAGAATATCTAGGTATGTGTATATATCTCCTCATTTATATGTAAGCTCCTTGAGTACAAGGACCTTACATATTTCTTTCTAGTATCTATCATTGTTAACCCAGTGTTGGACATGTATCAGGCACTCAAACATTTTTTGATTAATTGACGTTCTGAAAAACTCCAATAAAATATACTTACCTCTCTAAGGGGAATACCTAAAATAACTCTGAATCAGATATTTTTATTGCTTTCTATCAGAAAATTAGGTTTTTTTGTTAAATTTAGAAAAACCTCTTGAAGGTGATTGGAAATTGAAGTAAATGAAAGATGTATTTAGTTTTAACGATTTTTATGGAATGCACTACATAGAGGTGATTCACAATTCTTGAATTTCAGATTAATGAGAACAAATATAAATTAGGCAAGCAGAAAAGTAGAGTTAAGAATAGCTTTGCTTAGATTAGACATTGTGATTGTCAATAAGTATATTTATATTTCTTTATGTATACTGGCTATTTTCCTCCTGTTTTTCTTTCTTTTTTCATTTTGTAAAAACGACTTGCTTCTTTGGGACTGGAAGAAGTCAGAGGAAAAATGACTGGAAAGGTGCGAGATGCTTGGAAGTGGCAGATGACTCTAAATGGTAATTGAAAAGGAGTGAGGACATCTATGTAATTCCACGGCTGAAAATCTAGTAAAAATGAGAATTTTGAGCAATAATGTTAGCAAAATAAATATTTGATAACAGTGCTACCACATATCTTCTGGCTACTCAAATTCATGTTAGTTCTGTAAACTTGGTAAGAATTATTTGCTGGTAAATATTTTCTGTGTTACTCCTTTCTAATCTTTGTGATATTGAGAGGAGCCTAGCTTCAGATTAATTGATTAATCCACATTAATTCACCATCCTTTAGTAAATCTTTTATTTGAACTCTGAAGGATTCTGCCTAGAACAATTGTGAACACCTTTGTCAAAAAAATTCTTCCTGAAGATTGTTGAGCAAAGTTCTCTTTGATCATATTTTCAAAGAAAAATTATTAATATCATATTTTGCATTTTAGACATGAGTCTTCCAGAAACAAATTTTATTAATTTAACATTATTCTTATTCCTAGCATTGTTTATTTATTTCAGTTGTGTCTGACTCTCTGTGATTCTATTTTGGGGTTTTCTTGTTAAAGATCCTGAAGTGGTTTGCCATTGCCTTTTGCAGAGGAGGAATAGAGGGAAACAGGGCTAGGTGACTTGTTCAAGTTCACATAGTTAGTAAGTCTCAATCAGGATTTGAACTCATGAAGACCCCAAGTGTTCCCAAGCCCAGTGTTTTATCTACTGCATTACCTTGCTTTCTAGTTTAGAGAGAAATCTCCAAAATGGCATAATATCTTCCCCTTCCTTCCCCCATATCCTTGGACATCTCTTTATTCCCATCACAATGTAAGGTAACATAAGAATCTTGAATAAGGAAAAGCTCATACCATGTTAAAATGAAATTTTAGGTTAATATTAGAAAACAATAATCATCCTCTGTTCAACTAAAACTACTTAGTTCCTTGCTTGGCCCCTGTCCTTAAGGACTGTTTCCTCAAAGTAATCAATTTCTCAATCCTTTTTGAAATGAAGAAGAGTTATAGCACCAGTCTCTTCATGGGTCAGTAAGGCAATGATCTTAACTATAAAAGGGATATAAAAGGGATTATTTGTCCAAAAAGCCTCCAAAAAGAATTGCCTCTCAGATAACAAAAAGATGAGGAAATGAGCAAGCATTAGAAAAAGGGGGAAAAAATCTCCTAATATGATAAACAAATATTTTGGATTTAAAGAGAATTTAAGAAAAAGGGGAAAGAAACAATAACCTCAATAGTTTCCACAGAAACAAAGCTGGAATTAGCACAAGAATTCAAACTTGATTTAAAAAAAAAAAAAAAAACCTGTTAAAAGAAATGAAAGATGATCTGATTTTAGTAAGGGAAGATCTATTTTTTTTATTAATAAAAACAATAAAACAGACTGATATAGTCAATAAAATGAAGAAAAATAGGACAAGTGTTTGCTGGCTATTATTGTTGTCTTTAAGCATGTCCAACTTCATTTGGGGTTTTCCTGGCAAAAAAGCTAGAGTGACATGCCATTTCCTTTTCCAGCTCATTTTGCAAATGAAGAACTAAAGCAGAGTTAGGTGACTTGCTCAGGGTCACCCAACTAATAAGTGTCTGAGGCCAGGTTTGAACTCACTAAGATGAGTTTTCTCATCTTAGTCCACAGTGATCTATCCACTTTTCTACCTAGCTGCCCATTTGCTAGCTAAGCAGATGTTCATAAATATTGCCATGAGGGAAAGCTTTGTTAGGAGCATCACTGGTATGTGAATAGTCAAAAGAGTTCTAGAGAATTTACGTAGTTCATGTCCCTTTAGCAACTATATATTTTGAGATCATTAGTTATCATCACAAATAAGTCAGCAAAAAAATTCTGATTTTTTTTTTTTTTTGCACTGTATTACTTTGATTTCTCTCCAGCTAATCAAACTCATTTGTGAATTAAAGCCAACAGAATTGAGGGGTACAAATAATTGAAACAAAAAATAATTGTCTCAGTTATAGGGAATTCTGCATTTAGCAAAAGATTAGATACTATTTTAGATTTATTCTTCTATAGATTTTTTTCCCTTCGTGATGGTATTCTAATGCTGAAATATTTATTTTAAAATTCTTATTGTTCAGTGTCTATTCATATTACATATTTCCTTGAAATTGTGTACTGTTTCAAATTACTAAAGTAAATTTTCTTTAGCAAATTCTGTAACATTGGAATATTATGACATAGAATTTAGTAACCAATTGGATTTGAAATTTTGAGGGGAAGGATAGACTTAACACCAAGATTTAAAACATGAGCTACTGGATGAATTTTGGTGTCACTTTGAATGAATGGATGAACAAAGCTCTGATTAAGAGCTTACTGTGTGCTCAACACTATGCTAAATAACCAAGATACAAATAGAAAAGTAAAACAGTTCCTGTTTTCAATGAAGAGATAATACATGTGAAAGGTTTTAGCCGCAATTTGAATGGAAAAGTCCCACGATCCTTAGGGTGCAGCAGAAAAGCAAAGATTAAGATAGTCACAATTTCTGACATTGAACCATTTGACGTTGCCAAGCTTTGGTGAAAAGAACCTTCTCTCCTGTATCTTCAATACTTATAGCCCTCTGACCAACAGAAGCAGTTGCCAGAGGGATGATCGAGGGCGTAGGCTAGATTGCTATCCTCAAGGCTCTTGGGTTCAGGCCCTCAGCTGGGTCCATCAGGCTTCAGTTAGAGAGGCTTCCTGCCCTGTTGGAGGAGATAGCTTGATCCTTCTCCACAAAGTTTCTTCCCTGGGTAACAGCTGTGAAGATGGGGCTGGAAGCAGGAGCGATGTTTTGGAAGGTGCTGCCGCTTCTAGGGCTCCTGCATCTCTCACAGCGGGTAGCGGTAGTTATTGCTGTCAGTAGTAAAGAAGGTGGACTCTTTGTCCGCAAGGATTTCTAGGCTAGAAACAGGTCCGGTGTTTTCGATGAGCGGGGCATTACTATTCTCAAGGCTTTGGGGCTCGGGGGTGAATGATGATCAAGGTGGTGGTGATCTGATTTGCTCTGCACATGCGGCTTTCTCTTTCTCCCGAGGGGTGGGGTGTGTGTGTGTGGGGGGGGGGGGGGTGTGTGCTGTAGCTAAGCTGGCGGGTGTGCCCTTTATGTGACAATTGGCTAGTACTTTGAAAATAGTCACTTCAGTAGAAGGGGCGCGTTTGGAGGGAAAGTTCGGGTTTGAACAAACTGAGTTGGTGAGACATTCGAGCAGAAATATTTTGCTAGCAGAAGTAACAGTTTGGAACTTGTGAGAGGTCCAAGGGAAAGATATAGATTTAGGTACCGTGGGAGAAAAAAGAAGGCGGCAGAATTTAGGGGAATAATCTTATTATAGACACCTAGCCTTGGGCAGATGTATCTTTTACTAATTAATGTTTCAGAATTATGAAAAAAATCAGAGCCATACATGGAAACTTAGAATTTTAAAGTTAGAATGATTCCATTCACTTCAGATAGTGAATCCTCCTTGTATGCAACCATTATGGACCTACTGACCAGCTGTGTCTATCATGTGATCAACAGGCTGACCACTTAATTTTGAGTCTTTTAGTAGTGATGGACCATAAAATAGATTAAAAATATAAAATGGTCCTTAGTCCTGGGCAGCCCTGTGCCATTTCCATATTCTTTTTGTGAATAAGGAGGGAGGGAGGTAGTGGAGAGGGAAGATATAGGATACTAAGAATCAAATAGGGTTTTGTTTTTCTTTTTTTTTTTTTAAACCATTTACAAATATCAGTTTAATTGTTGTTACTCTTAAAGGTAGGCATTTATCCAATAACTAATGAGTTAAGAGACTGCCAGATTAAATAATTACAACAATTCTGAACTTCTCCCCCCCCCCAAAAAAAAAATGAAACAGAAAGGTAAAAAAGTTATAACTTAATAGAAAGACAGCTCATGGGATCTGGTTAGAGAGGTGAATAAATAGAGAGATATTGGGAAAGTTGGTTTTATATTTGCCCAAAGACAGAAAGAAACATCCTTTTATGAATCACTTGGTCATATCAATTGAAGTATATTTAAAAAAAAAAAAAAGACCACTACGAAGTTAACTGTGGCTTATGTAACAACACCTATTGAAAGGATGACAAAATAAAGAAACTTGGCAAGATCCTTCAAATCAGGTCAACATATATCTGGAAATTCAGTCATTTCCAATATGAAACACAGGAGAGGATAGTAAAAAGTGTTCCAATCCAAAACTATATTTTACGAACCCACTATGTATAAAGGCACTGTGCTAAATTCTAGAAATACAAAAATGAATGAGAAGTAGGCTAACATTAAGCTTGCATTCTTTCTTTTTTGGGGGGGAGGGGAGATTCAGCATGTAAATATATAAGCATAGACATAATTTCCTACCTCTCCAATAAAGGAACATTTCCTTATCTCTTTTCTGGGGGCAAAAGTGAATGATATAATCATCTAATTTGGGGCTTTATTATTTTTTTCAATTATGAAGTGGTATATTTTCAATAAACTCAACAAAATGGTCTCCCTACATAAGCATAAATTGATGGTCAGAAGGTATGAAGAACTAGGAACTACAAAGAATGAAAGCAGAAATAATAATAGGCAGTGAAGAAGGCACTAAAAGGGAATCAAGAATTTTTTTAGGAAAAATTTATTTTATGATTCTAAATAAAAAAATATGTATGTATATGCATTGTGCAGTTTTACAGAAATATTATGTCACGAAAGTAAGTATATCAGATGAGGTAAAGAGATACTTACAAAAGTAATGTTCCCAACCTTTATGTCCATCTAATTTCCAGAGTAGAGACAGCAACATTTCTGAGTTTAGATTATGTTTCTCACTTTTCACTATTTAATTTGACCAATTTGGTCCTTCCAAACTTCTGCTTGCTCTTAGACACACTAATTTATTTCATTCACTGCAATGTACTTTGATTTACTTGCATAATACTTAGTATTTTTTGTTATTACCAAAAAAAAGGTGGGGAGGAACCATCATAGACTCAGGCAAAAGCCAAGTTATATGTGGACTTGTGAATTCCATAGAGGCTGGTTAATGAAAGGAGCTCTGGGTGTGGATTGAGAGGATCTGGTTTTCAGATTCAAAAGAGAATTCAAGTTGCAAGTCTCCTTCTGCCTGCATGATATTGCATGTTTTGACCTTTCTGAGTATGTTGGCATATACATAAAATGAAGGAATTGGACTGGATAATCTTTGAGGCCCTTTCTAGCTCTTAGAATATTTGCAAGCCTGGGCCATCCAAAAGTGGTCAGCCTGGGAATCTACACAGGAAGTCACATAGATAAAGAATGGCTATTTTTCAAATTATAACATACAGTTAGATAAGCAGCTCATTGAATTAGTCCATCCCTGCATAAAAGCATTGCTGAAGAATTGTGAGTTAGGCTCAGAGATGAATAAAAGTCAGAGAGTTGAATTATTTATGAAAAACTGTGCAGTGATTTCAGCAAGTTCTTGTTTTTCTTAGACACAGAAGCCAATCTTTTAATACCAGTGTTTTTCAGTGAAGTTAATTGATTGGGGATCATGCAATATCACAATCTCTCACAAATCAAAATTGTGTATATCTGAAAGGTCAATGGAGATCTATAAAGTAGATGTAAGTGAGCTACAATACATCACTAGTGATGATGTATGAAAGGATGGCATAAAAAATATCAAAGATATGTTTGACAAGGGAAGAAGATGAAGTAGTCAAATTTGTAAGAAGGAATAATAAAGCTGTACTAGTATCCAAAAAAAATTTTTTTTAAAAATAACTATAGGAAGATCACAAAATTAGATACAGATTTTTTGTGTTAGTCTTATAGGACATGTTCAAGAACTGCTGAGGAGGAGAAGGTTCTGTTTTAACCTTTTGGACTTCAAAACCATGATCACTCTGCTACTGTGGTCTCTTTGTCCCAGAACAGGTGATATGTCCTGCTTATACTTTAAGATCTTCCCCCCTCCCACATACTCCCAGATGATTCTATTGATGAATCCTTCCTGGAGCCTCTGTTTTGGGAGTTTGCCTTCATTCTCCTCCTAGCCTTGTTCTTGATTTTTCTGGACTGCAAAACAGGCACCCAGTACCATACTTGCCATCTCAGCTCTCTCTTGTATATTATCTTCCCCCATTAGAATGTAAGCTTGTTAAAGTCAGAGACTATCTTTTTCCTTCCCTCCTCTCTCCCTTTTTCCTTTCCTTTCCTTCCTTCCTTCCTTTTCTCTCTTCCTCCTTTTCTTTTTTATTTCATTCTTTCCTCCTTTCCTTTCTTTTTTCCTACCTTTCATTCTTCCTTCTTTTTTTTTTTTTTCTCTTCCCTTCTCTTCTTCATTTTACCCAAACTGGGTAAGAGAGAGAATCCATAGTAATGAGGTTGTGACTCTATTGAAATATAACTTAATAAAATTATAATGTAGGTTACAACCCTTGCAAATGAAAAGGCTTTTTGTAATGTACACAATGTATCAGTGGGTACTAAATATGCAAGCTAATAGTTCCTGAGTCACATTAGGGAATAGTTGAGTGGCATGTAAAATGCATGGTTAGTTAGGGTTAGACTATTTGAATAGATTGTTTTGGTCTTGGCATTTTAATGCCTCTTTCTTCTAGGTATAGCCATCAAATACTCTGTAACGATGGCACTTCTAGGAATTCTTATATTTGATTCCCCTTCTTAGCTCATAGTAAACTATTGCTAAAATGGTTTCTGAGGTTATCAAAGAAACTCCTTTATTTCTTTTGATGTATTCCTATATTTAGGACAGGTAATGGTACAATGAATAGAGGGTTCAGTCTGGGGTCAAAAAGACTCACATTCCTGAACTCAAATCTGGCTTCAAATACTTCTGACCCTGGACAAGCCTGTTTGCCTTTGTTTTCCTGTCTGTAAAATGAGCTAGAGAAGAAAATGGCAAAATATTCCAATATTTTTGCCAAGAAAGCCCCAGATGGGGTCATAAAGAGTCAGAAAAATTGCTGAACAATGACAACCGCTATATCTATAGATTTTAAATGATATTGTTCTTGGGATAGTGGAATCCACTAATTAGAATAATCAGTCAATGTTCATGAATGCCCTGGACTCTATACTGTTGACATCCTTTTGTTTTGCCTGTATAAGTATGCAAATAAAATAAATGTTGTAAGACATAACTACAACAAAGTATAAGTTAATAATAATCACTGTTACTTTAATATGTTGATTCTATAACAATATGTAAATAAGCAGATTATATATAAATTATATCATAATGTATTAATTATAAAATGACATTAATATGTTGATAATATATCCTTTATATAGTAGATTAAGGTTTACAAAGTGCTTACAGTTTCTGTCACAACTGGAAAGTAGGTGTTCTTATTATCTCCTATTTTACAGATGAGAAGACTTCCACAGATAGAGATTAAATAACTTGCTCTGGATAAATGTTTGAAGCTGGATTTGAACTTGAGTCTCCTGACTTCATGGTCAGCTTTCTAATCACTGTGCCACCTAGCTTCCTGTTCATTTCCACTAAAGTAAAGAATCAGTAATTTTGAGAACTTGCTTATACATGAACTTTATTATCTCTTTGCTATTAAATACATATACATCTAAATGCTGGATGTTTCAAGCATATCGGGCAAATAAAACCATAAATTCAAATCTGGAAGATAACATTTGGCCTTGTATTCTTATTTTCCTAGGTTTAAAACTTAATATGTATGAAAATTGTGAATATTTTCAGTTATAAGGCCACTTCCAACTCTAATGTTGTATGGCTTGAATAGAAGACAGGTGCTTACATATTCAAATAGACTTTTTATATAGTTGGTGTTTAGTGTTAAAATAATAAAATTCTTCAATTTAGTTGAATTTTAAATTTAAAGTAGAAAGTAGCTAACTATACATTCAGAGGCATTTTCCTATTTTCTTATATTTAATTAAATGTTTCATTGCCAATTAAGGTTGACTATCAATTAAATGGTACATTAAGCTGCAAGTAACCTCTTTCCATGAAAAATTCTAGTCCATTTCACTCAGGATGTCTTTGATTGATTGCATTAAATTCATTAGTTGTGATGCATTGCCTCAACAAAGCAGTTTTCTCCTCCATGCTGCTGGCTTTATTTTTGAAAGCATTGAGATAAGTTTTTGATCCTTGAAGAATTCTTATTTTAACATGATCCAATACTTAGATCAAATACTTAGATTAGGATATCCATGCTTTTTGACTTCTTAGTAAAAGTAGAAAAGTAAGTGCTTGAATTTTAATATCCAACATACTAAAAACAGTCCAACTTCCAATTAGTGGATTAGAATAAGTTTTTTTGGTGATATCATTGTTTTGTTTCACTTTAGGTAGATTGTTGGTGGATATTGTGAGTGACTCTCAAATGTCTGATATAGCAATTCTTGTCTAACATAACAGGCTAGTTTATATTTAATTTTTAACATTTCTATGTTATTTTGCTATAGGCAAAAGATGTAGTAATACTTAATCCTTTCCTATATCCATAGCACAACAACTTGGAAAATTTAAAACTGCTTAGTTTCTTTCTTCATCTAGAGAAGTAAAAATAATTATAATCTAAAATGGGTAATTTGCAACTCTAATGCCTGCCTGATAATCAAAAGCTTTTTAAATGGAAACGTGAGCATATGTTTAGCATTTCTTGAAATGAGTAAAAGATTAAAATACCTATGATGTTCTTAAAGGGGGAGGCTATTATTGTTGGGAAATCTTGGTTGGAATGCTGCTTGCTATTGAGCTTTTATGATGATTACATCTGCAGAACAGTATATAAAGCAGGTTGTTTTCCTTGGAACTGCTTAGCATACAATAGAGTTAACTCTCATTTATCTTTTTTTTGAATTATTTGTATGTATTAAGGGAATGCAGAGTAATTTTAATATTACTCTTAAAAATAATTATCAAGGCAAGATCTTTCCTGTAAAATCAACATGAATTCCAAAGGTTAAGTAGGATTTAAGAATTATCTATTGATTTGGATTATTTTTATTTTTGTTTGCCTTCATTAATATGAATTATTGACAATTGATTGTATGATAGATTTATTCCATTTTCTAGCCATACACAGCATTTATGTGGAGCAGTTTTGTTGTACCTTGCTTTAAATCATTGAAGAGTTTATAACAAAATAGGTTTGAATTCATCTTATTAAATATTGTTTTTGTCATAATTTTGAAGTATTGAGATGAATAATAGAGAAAAAAACAATGTGAGCTTAAAAATGAGATGGGATATCCCATACAAACATAATTGTATGTAAAATATTTTTTATATTTGTTTGATTTTTTAAGTAGTTAGCTTTATTGTTTTTTTTATTTAACTCTAAATCAAGCTTCTTTTTTTCCTCCATAGTTGAGAAGATCCCATCTGCTAATTTTCAGATGGGTGGGCCCATCTGCAAATACACTGTGCTCATATCAACCATAACAAATAAATTTCCCTTAGTGTATTCTCCCTTTCATAGATGAAATCCAAACAAAAACTGCCTATACTAATAGCCTTCATTTCCTCCCTGCTCACTAATTTCTCAGTTCTGCCATTTAAATGACATTACTCTCTTCAAGGTTATCAATGATTGTAATAAATATAGCTTTAAATATAGCTTTTACTAAGTCCTCATTCTTCTTGACTTCTACACAGTGTTGAACACAATTGGTCTATCCCTTCTTCTTTATATTTTTCCTCCCTGGATATTCATAATATTTGTATTCTGATTTTTCCCTAGTTTTTGACTTCTTATTTTTATTTGCAAAATTAGCTATCCTTGTCCTTTTCCCTAAGTCTATGTGTACTCTAAGGCTCTGTTCTTGAATCTTTTTCTTCCTTCCCCCCCTCATCTCACTTTCTCCATTCTCTTTTTCTCTTTCCCTGTTTTTACCTTCCCTTCCCTCTCCTCTCCTCTTCCTATCATGGATTAAATTATGATCTATTCAGATGACTTTCACAGCTACATATTTGTAGCTTTCATTCTCTCCTGAGCATCACTACTGCAGCACTAACTACATAATAGACATCTCCACCTAAGTGTTCGATAGTATCTCAAACTTTCTTGTCCAAAAGGAATTTGCCATTGCTTTTCCCCTTAAGTTTGGCCCCTTTCTGAACTTCCCAATGTTGTACAGGGTGCTCTTATTTGACCAGTCGATGAGTTTGAATTATCTTTGAGCCTTTGCTATCACTCACCCCCAATATACAGTCAGATGCCAAATCTTCTGAATTTTATTTCCTCAATATGGTTTGCATCTATTTCTCTTTTTATTCATTCTAAAATCACCCACAGTCCACAGCATTTTTCACCTGGACTATTGTGGTAGTCTCTTTGGATCCACTTTCTCTTTGCGTCTAGTCTCTCCAGTCTTTACACAGTTGTCATATTAATATTCCTAGATACAGGTGATGATGCTTTTATTCCCTTTCTCAAGAAGGTTCAATGGCTTGCTATACTTTAGGATAAAATATAGACTCTTTTTGTTTGCCATTTAAAACCATTCATCATCTGTCTCCAACCTCTGTCTTTCCAGACTGGTATAATTATTCAAACCCTTTGTGTACTCTACATTCCAGCCTGACTGGCCTACTTGGTGTTCCTTGTACACAGCAGTTCATCTCTCATCTCTGTCTCTTTGCACAGGCTGTGTCTTTCATGCTTTTCATTGTTCTTCCTCACTTCCAATTCTTGGAATTTCTGGCTCCATTTAAAGTTCACCTCAAATCCTATTTCCTACATGAGAGCCTTTCCTGATTCTTCCCAATTGCCATGGCTTCCCTCTCCTTACTCCTTCCTTTGGCTCCCAGTACTTTATATGTGTGATTTATCTATATACTTTTATTTATAATAATAGCTTTTTTATTTTTCAAAATACATGCAAAGATAGTTTTCAACATTCATCCTTTTTTTTTTTAATTTAATAGCCTTTTATTTACAGGATATATGCATGGGTAACTTTACAGCATTAACAATTGCCAAACCTCTTGTTCCAATTTTTCACCTCTTACCCCCCCACCCCCTCCCCTAGATGGCAGGATGACCAGTAGATGTTAAATATATTAAAATATAAATTAGATACACAATAAGTATACATGACCAAAACGTTATTTTGCTGTACAAAAAGAATCAGACTCTGAAATATTGTACAATTAGCTTGTGAAAGAAATCAAAAATGCAGGTGTGCATAAATATAGGGATTGGGAATTCAATGTAATGGTTTTTAGTCATCTCCCAGAGTTCTTTTTCTGGGTATAGCTAGTTCAGTTCATTACTGCTCCATTAGAAATGATTTGGTTGATCTCGTTGCTGAGGATGGCCAGGTCCATCAGAACTGGTCATCATATAGTATTGTTGTTGAAGTATATAATGATCTCCTGGTCCTGCTCATTTCACTCAGCATCAGTTCGTGTAAGTCTCTCCAGGCCTTTCTGAAATCATCCTGTTGGTCATTTCTTACAGAACAGTAATATTCCATAATTTTCATATACCACAATTTATTCAGCCATTCTCCAACTGATGGACATCCATTCAGTTTCCAGTTTCTAGCCACTACAAAAAGGGCTGCCACAAACATTCGTGCACATACAGGTCCCTTTCCCTTCTTTATAATCTCTTTGGGATATAATCCCAGTAGTAACACTGCTGGATCAAAGGGTATGCACAGTTTGATAACTTTTTGAGCATAGTTCCAAACTACTCTCCAAAATGGTTGGATTCGTTCACAACTCCACCAACAATGAATCAATGTCCCAGTTTTCCCACATCCCCTCCAACAATCATCATTATTTTTTCCTGTCATCTTAGCCAATCTGACAGGTGTGTAGTGGTATCTTAGAGTTGTCTTAATTTGCATTTCTCTGATTAATAATGACTTGGAGCATCTTTTCATATGACTAGAAATAGTTTCAATTTCTTCATCTGAGAATTGTCTGTTCATATCCTTTGACCATTTTTCAATTGGAGAATGGCTTGATTTTTTATAAATTAGAGTTAATTCTCTATATATTTTGGAAATGAGGCCTTTATCAGAACCTTTGACTGTAAAAATATTTTCCCAGTTTATTGCTTCCCTTCTAATCTTGTCTGCATTAGTTTTGTTTGTACAAAAACTTTTCAGTTTGGTATAATCGAAATTTTCTATTTTGTGATCAGTAATGATCTCTAGTTCTGCTTTGGTCATAAAGACCTTCCCCTTCCACAGGTCTGAGAGGTAAACTATCCTATGTTCCTCTAATTTATTAATAATTTCATTCTTTATGCCTAGGTCATGAACCCATTTTGACCTTATCTTGGTGTACGGCGTTAAGTATGGATCAATGCCTAGTTTCTGCCATATTAGTTTCCAATTTTCCCAGCAATTTTTATCAAACAGTAAGTTCTTATCCCAAAAGCTGGGATCTTTGGGTTTGTCAAAGACTAGGTTGCTATATTTGTTGACTGTTTTATCCCTTGAACCTAATCTATTCCACTGATCAACTAATCTATTCCTTAGCCAATACCAAATAGTTTTGGTAACTGCTGCTCTATAATATAATTTTAGATCTGGTACAGCTAAGCCACCATCATTTGATTTTTTTTTCATTAATTCCCTTGAAATTCTTGACCTTTTGTTTTTCCATATGAACTTTGTTGTTATTTTTTCTAGGTCATTAAAATAGTTTTTTGGGAGTCTGATTGGTATAGCGCTAAATAAATAGATTAGTTTAGGTAATATTGTCATCTTTATTATATTTGCTCGCCCTATCCAAGAGCATTTAATATTTTTCCAATTGGTTAGATCAGACTTAATTTGTGTGAAAAGTGGTCTGTAATTTTGCTCATAAAGTTTCTGATTTTCCCTTGGCAGATAGATTCCTAAATATTTTATATTATCAGTAGTTACTTTAAATGGAATTTCTCTTTGTAACTCTGACTGTTGGATTTTGTTAGTGATATATAAGAATGCTGATGACTTATGTGGGTTTATTTTATAACCAGCAACTTTGCTAAAGTTGTGGATTATTTCTAATAACTTTTTAGCAGAATCTCTGGGGTTCTCTAAGTATACCATCATGTCATCGGCAAAGAGTGATAATTTGGCTTCCTCATTGCCTATTCTTATTCCTTTAATCTCTTTCTCAGCTCTTATTGCTATAGCTAGCGTTTCTAATACAATATTAAATAGTAACGGTGATAGTGGGCAACCTTGTTTCACTCCAGATCTTATTGGGAATGGTTGCAGTTTGTCTCCATTACATATGATGCTTACTGATGGTTTTAAATAGATGCTGCTGATTATTTTAAGGAAAAGTCCATTTATTCCTATACTCTCAAGTGTTTTTAATAGGAATGGATGTTGGATTTTATCAAATGCTTTTTCTGCATCTATTGAGATGATCATATGGTTTTTGTTAATTTGGTTATTAACATGGCCAATTATATTGATAGTTTTCCTAATATTGAACCAGCCCTGCATTCCTGGTATAAATCCTACTTGATCATAGTGTATTATCTTGGAGATGATTTTCTGTAGTCTTTTTGCTAATATCTTATTTGAGATTTTAGCATCAATATTCATTAGGGAGATTGGTCTATAATTTTCTTTCTCTGTTTTCAGCCTACCTGGTTTAGGTATCAGTACCATGTCTGTGTCATAGAAGGAATTTGGTAAGACTCCTTCATTCCCTATTTTATCAAATAATTTATATAGCATTGGGGCCAATTTCAACATTCATCCTTGCAAAACCTTGTGTTCCAAATTTTTCTCTCTCCCTTCCCCCCTTCCCCTTTCTCTAAACATAAGTAACTAATGTAGGCCAAGCAATACATGTTTTTATCTTTGTATCCCTAGCACCTCCCATAGTAAGGTATTTAATGGCTGCATACTGAATTGAATTTTTGAATTCATATAAATATGGTTTTGTCAGATTGGGAACCCACTGTTCATAGAATTCTCTTCCTCAAGATCATAATTCTTTGATGATGATTTAGTATATATATATATATATATATATATATATATAATATATGTGTGTGTGTGTGTGTGTGTGTGTGTGTGTGTATCCTAAAGAATCATGGGTAGAAAAGATAAATTAAATGACTTACCCAGGATTTTCCCTGGGTCTTCCTGCCTCCAAGCCCAGTACTTTACCCACCACATTACTGTAATTGGTATATGATATTTTAGACAGGTGATGAGAGTCAGATTCTGGAAAGCCATAAATGCCAGGCTTTGGAGTTTATATTTTATCATTTAGACAAGGCAGAGCCATAGAAATTTCTTGAGCAGGAGGGTGAGACACAGACTAACTATTGCAATATATTCTAATTCAACAAAGCATTTATCAAGTAATCTACTATGTGCCTAGTAACTGTGCTAAGTATTGGAGATACAATGGCAAATAATGAAATAATCCTATTTCTCCCAAATTAACTTAGTTCTTATAGGGGAGACAGCTGCCAAATATAAGTATGAAAGACACACAGCAGACACAGGATAATTTTGGATGGGAAAGTGCTAAAAACAAACAGGAGAAGGATTATTTGAGTTGTTTTGAAGGCAGGTGGAGACTTTAAGGTGCTTAAGTGTGGATGGGAAGAAAGGAGACTATGACAGATATGGGGGGATAGCCTAGAGGTACTGAATCATGAGATGGGTTGTTTCTGTATGAGGAAAAGCAGGCAGATTGTTATGGTTGGACCACGGTATGTGGAGAAGAGTCATATTTAAGGAGACTGAAAGGGCAAGCCTGTAAAGAGTAAATGCCAAATACAGGGTTAGGTTTATACCTGAGGGTATAAAATTTCCTTTTAGGAAAATCATTTTAGTGGCTACATGGTGAAGATTGGATTAAGGAAAATCTTGAGGCAGGTTATCAGGAGGCTGTTTTAGGAGTCTAGACAAAAGTTGAATTGGCTATGTGAATGAAGAGAACAGACTCATATAAGGGGTATGGAGGTAAAATGAACAATATTGGGCAACTAATTGGATATGAATTATGTGGGTGAGGGAAAAGTCAAACATGATTCCATGACTATGAACCTGAATGACAGTAAGAATGATAAGACAAAAACAGGGGAATTAAGAAAAGGAGAGTTTAGGAAGGGAAATAAATGAGATCCATTTTTTTAAATGTTGAGTTTTGATGTGCATTTAGGATTACATTAAGAATAATAATCTTACTGATGACCCTTTAATCCACTGGAGCAGATATAATCATTAATAGAGAGAATGAAGAAAGCAGAGAGTTATTAGTATAGAAACCTGGGAAACACCTTTAGGGTATACATGGCATGAATAGGAGCAGGATATGGATAATTATGTAACAGTATATTGGGCAGACAGGAAGGAACAGAACTAGTACAGGTGTCAGGGAAACTAAGGAAAGATAGAACATCTGGTAGAATAAACTTACCATTTCAGTAGTTTGGTGCTTTTGTTAAAAAAAAATATGAATTTAATAGAGTGCATTATTTTTGTTCTTTTTGGAATCTACAACTTCAAGAATTGACATTTTCTTTGTCTACAGAAAAGGGGAGATCCAAATTTATGTATTTTTTAGATTATTCTCATAAAAGTATAAGGGATGGAAATATTCCCTGTTGTTCATTATAAGAAAGTGTAACATAATGTTTTATTAAAGGATAAAATTTTATGGAATTTAAAATTGGGTAAAAATTAATTTTCTGAAAGTTCCTTGAAAATAAACCCTTAAAAGGGAAAACAAATTGGAGAAGGGATCCAGGGGAAATTTAGGTGATTTTAATATATATATATATCAATTCAAAATTTAAAAAAAATGAGATTATTTTTATTGACTGATTATTTTTTCAGGCTTAATTCCATCAAATGTTAATCAGTAAATTTATTGATCATGGGGTTATAAGATTTATAGTTTGGAGGTAAGAAAATATTAAGTCCAAGTGGCTCATTTTGTAAATGAAGACTCTAAAGCATAAATTGGGTAACCTTCCCAAGGTCACATCAATACTAAGTAGCAGAGTTAAAATTTGGACCTAGATCTATATTTTACAATCACAGGATAGGGAACTACTTCAAAGCACATCTAGCCCAACCTATAGTTGAACAAGAATCGCCTCTATAACATCCACAATAAGGACAACTTTAAATAAAATGGGGGTCACTGAAATTTGTCCTCATTCTTTCATAGTCCACCTTCCCTAATTTTCCCAGTTTCACATTTACTCAGGGCTTCCATTGGAGAAATCCATCCTGATCAGTTCTCTCTTCTCTTGTCATACACCATATGTCTCCTAGTCTCACAGCTGGTTGTTACTAAACTCTTTTCTCTAATAAAACTCCTTTCCCCCCCCCCCCCACCCATTCAGATAAGACTCTGTGCCTTCTGAGATGATAATTATTCTTTTAAACACATTTTTGCTGGTGTGTTGGAAAAAATAATTCAAGACATTTTTTAAAGTTTAGTATACATTTAATAAATTCTTGTTGGATTAGATTAGATTGTACTGAGTTGTTTAGAAGCAACCTTTTCCTCCCAAGCAATATCTGCATTTTTAACAGTGACCTTTTGGAGATGATGCTTCTGCCCTTGTGGTTTAATACAAAGTAATAACTAAAGCTCTTCAACACCAGGCAGAAGTTGCATATGCATGGTATTGTACTGGTTATCTCTCTTATACATGAAACAAGAAAATAGACTATGCTATTTAGGTCTTCTAACGTCATGGAATAAATGTTGGATTGTGATTCTTGGTATTTTTCACATTTTCTAGAAATCTGTAAATTTTGCTTTTGAGATGAGACTAGCTTCATATTTATGTTACCATTGAAGTGATTATTATGGTGTTCATAAAATTTTTTCTCTTCTGAATTAATGTAGTATCACATAATTGATCATATTGATTTTTTTCTTTAATCTAATCAGCTGTTAAGATGACTGAGTCAACCAGAGTGAATCTTTGTGATCCAGTTATTTCTTTCTTTGAGTTTGACAGAGCTTGAAATGGAGTATTCAGAAGAGTGAGTACAGTAATGAAAGTTTCAAAGGATGCCAGCTTGAGGAGAAGAGCAGACTATTCATAAGAGACTCATTCAATACACTGTAAGCCTTCATTGTGTTTGCTGGTTTATTAAAGGTTATTATCTGCAAACATTCCTCTCTCAGGAAGGTCTTAATGCTTGCTATAGCATTGTGTGAAAATCATTTTAAAGATGTGACCGCCAACTTCCAGAAGTTCCTCAAATATAGTATATCTCATTTGGAACAAGAATACTGTTTATATGACACGTATCCTGATCATTACCCCTTTTCTTTTTCACTTTGGCACTGATGCAGTCACATTTCACAGTTAGATATATATCAAATGGCATTTCCTGCTGCATTAGCTACTTTAGCAAAGACTAAATTTCTTTGAATTTAATTAGAAAGAAGTTATGAAAATTCTAGCTTTTTTGAATGTAACTTTATTTTCATTAGCCATAGTGGGTATTTGTACAGTTAGTGCCTATTGGCTACAGCAATCAGTTGTGGACAGTGGTAATTAACTTGGCTGTTTGAAGTTCTCTTCAGAGTTATGCCACTAAATCTAGAATTTACTAAGCCTTCAAAGATAGGAACTAAACAGACGCTGATTTAATAATTTTAAAATGATATAGCCCTCATGGAATGTATTCCAGCTTTCTTCTAGCTTCTATTATATGGCAGGTAGTGTCTCCTATTCCAGTTTTGTAAAGGACTCAAAAATATGTAGATTTAGGTTTCTCTTTACCTCAAAACTCTGATCTTTAGTTTTCATTTCTTACTCTTTATGCTACCAGTTTTATTCTTTTCCTATTCTCTGTGGTTTTATTTATTTACTAATGCTTGGGGTTTTTTTGTTTGTTTTGTTTTGTTTTGTTTTGTTTTGTTTTGTTTGCATTAAATCCAACTAAATAGTTTAGATCTTTGTGAGGAAATTCTGTAATTAAAACTTTGAACTTTTGCCCAGGGCCTTATATTCTTTACAACTAATCCTTAACCTGAGATTCTGATCTGTCACTACCAGCCTATTAGATAATCAGATCCCCTGTTCTATTCCCCTGATATTTTAGGATTAACTTATATAACCAGCAATTAAATTGTAAAGTTCTTAATGTTAGGCGCTGTTTTTCTTTTTTCTTATTTGTGTCTCTAGCACTTATCACAGAGAAGGTTCTTACTAAATATTTGTGGACTATTGGTTATTGATTATAGCCTGTTTTGAATAACACCATGTTATGCTTGCTAGTAAATTGTCTGTGATGTGCTGGGATTCAATAACACTATGATCATATCCAGTTTGGTTAACGCAGAGAATAGACTTCTTTCAGAAACTAGCAAAAAAGAACAAGAAAAAAAAAACTCACTCAGTTAACAAAAAAAAAAAATTGCTTTTTTGCAGCCTGAAAAGCCTACCAGTAATGTTAAAGGTGGTCATCAAATCTGGTTTCCAATATGATTAAACTTACTCCTGAGGTTGTTGTGATATCTACTTTGAACTTTTCAAAAGAAACTTTTTATTACACTATTTTCATTCATAAGGAAGATAGAACTAGATATTACCTTATTCTGCAGTTTGAAAAAATAGGTCAAGAGGTTAAGTTGCATATTCAAGGTCACACAGACAATCTACTAACAGAGTGAAGGTACCAAGTAAAAGATGAACCATGCTTATTACCCAGTGATATTTCATAGCCACAAAGCAAGTAAAGAATTATAGTTTTACATTCACATCATTTAGATATCGAATCTTTTTTTGAGGGACATAATGTCTTAAGACTAGCAACTGAAGAACTCTGTACTCGAGCCTTTAAATTAAACCTTGCCTACACCCAGAGATACTATTATGCTCTTAAACATCTCCAGAGAATACTATATCTCTATGTCTAGACAGTATGTTTACTTAAATGTCTTTCTTTAGTAGGTACTTAATAAATGCTCAGCTGAATTAAATTCAATTGCCAAAAAAAACCCAAATGGAGTTAGGAAAAGTCAGAAGCAACTGAACAACAACAGATTTAACCTAGAAATTTTCTTGACAATCAAGATGTCCTGCAGTGTCCTCTAGAAAAAGAGGAAATTTAAGAGTTACTTTTGTCCTTGCCTGCTTGTGCTAATGTTTTATACTTTAGTTTTCAAATCTTACAGCAAACCTGCAAGCTAATAAATTAAATTGCATTGCTCAGCATTCCAGTGTGCATTCTAGGAATTAATCCAAAATGGCTTAGACTATTGCATGTTTCAGCACAACTGACTTTGGTTGTCTGCTATTGATATAGAAATAAAAGCACAGTGATGTTTGCTGAAAGTAGTATGTTAAAGTATCTTATAATGTAAATGACTGATATTTTGAAAAAAATTAATGTAAATATTTTAGAGAAAAGTGGAACCACAAAAACAAAAAGCAGACAGACAGAAATGCAAAGAATTAAGTAACTCCTTTGCCATATGCTAAAATAACAGATCTTTCTTACCTACTATGGGGAAAATCTGATAACAAAATCTATACTGGTTCCCAAATTTGTTCCCCTGAAGGCAATTAATGATAATGTGAAAGAAATGCACATTCTTTTTTTCTTAAAACAATCAACACATTGATTTTATATTCTTTTGGTGTTTTGTGTTGTCTCTGGGGTACTAAATCAGGGTTAGGAGCCAGATGAAACAGAATTAATTAAAGAAAAAAACTCTATGATAAGCTCAGGATGGATGGAGAAACTAAGGTAAATAAAACAGTCTCTATCCTCAAGAACCTAACAATCCAGTAGGAAAGTATATCACATAAACAAATAACAGAATGAAACATAAGTTCATAATAACTATGAAGGAAAAAGGATTTTTAGAAAGAAAGAGTGGTATTCAGTTTCACACTGCCAGTGTCTCTCTCCAGTTGTCATTGTTGTTGATCTATCAACAAATTCACATGGGAATAGGAAGAAAAAGGCAAATGTGATAGATTAGTGAATTTCTTCTTTCAAGTATTACACATCATTGCTGTCCTATCTCTGTAATGATGCCTTGGAATTACAATAAACCCTATACTCTTTTTTTTAATTTTCTTTTTTTTTATTATTATTATAGTAACTTTTTATTGACAGAATCCATGCCAGGGTAATTTTTTTTTTACAACATTATCCCTTGCACTCACTTCTGTTCATTTTTCCTCCCACCCCTCCACCCCTCCCCTAGATGGCAAACAGTCCTATATATTTGAATATGTCTAGTATATCCTAGATAAATGTTTTGAATCCAAACAGTTTTCTTGTTGCACAGGGAAATTGGATTCAGAAGGTAGAAATAACCGGAAGAAAAAAAAAATGCAAACAGTTTACATTCATTTCCCAGTGTTTTTTTTCTTTGGGTGTATCTTTTCCATCATTATCAATTAAACTGAATTGGTCTCTTTGTCAAAGAAATTCACTTCCATCAGTTACATCTTCATACAGTTCGTTGTTGGCGATATAATGATCTTTGGTTCTGCTCATTTCATTAGCATCAGTTCATTAAATTTCCAGGCTTTCTGTATTCATCTTGCTGGTCATTTCTTACAGAACAATAATATTCCTTTCTATACCAAATTTATCCAACCATTCTCCCAATTGATGGCATCCACCAGTTTCCAGCTTATAGCCACTACAAACAGGGCTCCACCATTTTGGCACATCTGGTCCCTTTCCTTCTTTAGTATCTCCTTTGGGGTATGCCCAGTAGAAACACTGCTGGATCAAAGGGTATGCACAGTTTGATAACTTTTTGGGAAATTCCAGATTCTCTCAGAATGGTTGGATTGTTCACAGCTCCACCAACAATGTATCAGGCCGTTTTCCCATCCTCCAACCCTCATCATTATTTTTTCCTGTCATCTTAGCCAATCTGACAGGTATATATCTCAGAGTTTTTAATTTGCATTTCTCTGATTAATTGATTTGGAACACTCTTTCATAGGGGGTAATGATTTCCAATTTCATCATCTGTTGCTTTCATATCCTTTGACCATTTATCAATTGGAGAATGGCTTGGTTTCTTTAAATTAGGTTAGCTCTCATATATTTTGGAAATGAGGCCTTTTAGAACCTTTAACGAAGATGTTTTTCCCAGTTTTTCTTCCTTCAATCTTGTTTAATTAGTTTGTTTGTCAGAAGCTTTTTAATTTAATGAATCAAAAATTTTATTTTGTGTCAATAATGGTTTAGTTCGTCTTTAGTCACAAATTTCTTTTTCTTCCCAAATCTGAAAATAAACTTCCTTTCCTCCAATTTTTTTAATCTTTCTTTATGTCTTCATGGACCCATTTTGATCTTATCTTTGTTTGGTGTTAAGGTGGGTCCATGCCTTTTCTGCCATATTAATTTCCAGTTATCCCAGGGTTTTTTCAAAAATAATGAATTCTTATCCCAAAAGTAGGGGATCTTTGGGTTTCTCAAACACTAAATTGCTATATTGACTATTCTTTTTGAACCTAACCTGTTCCATGATCAACTAATTTTCTTAGCCAAACCAAATGGTTTTGGTGACTGCTGCTATAATATAGTTTTAGATCATAACTGGGATTTAATTTGTTTTTTTAATTTTTTGGGGTTCTTGACCTTTTATTATTCCATATAATTTTGTTGTTATTTTTCTGATATTAAAATATTTTTTCTTGGAAGTCTGATTGGTATGACTAAATAAATGATTGTTTGGGGTATTGTCATCTTTATTATATTTTACCTATCCAGGGCATTGATATTTTTTCCAATTGTTTAAGCGACTTTATTTGTGTGGAAGTTTTTTTTGTAATTTGCTCATATAATTCCGACTTTCCTTTGGTAGATAGATTGAAATATTTTATGCTGTCGACAGTTATTCTGAATAATTTCTTTGTATCTCTTGCTGTTGGATTTTGTTGGGATGTATAAAAATGCTGAGGATTTATGGGGTTTATTTTATAACCGCAACTTTTAAAGTTATGGTTATTTCTAATGCTTTTTGTGAACCCTAGGGTTCTCAAGTATACCATATATCATCTGGAGTGATAGTTTGGTTTCCTCCGCTATTCTGATTCCCTTTAATCTCTTTTCAACTCTTATTCGAGGCTAGTGTTTCTAATGCAATATTGAATAATAATGGTGACAGTGGGCAACCTTTTTCCTCCAGATTTACGGGAAAGATTCCAGTTTTGCCTGCATATGATGCTTACTGATGGTTTAAATATTTCCTGACTATTTTAAGAAAATCCATTTTTCCCTATTCCAAGTATTTTATTGGAATGGATTTGGATTTTATCAAATCTTTTTCTCATCTATTGAGAATCATATGGTTTTGTTTTATTGATAAGTCAATTATGTTAATTTTTCCCAATATTGAACCAGCCCTGCATTCCTGGTATTCCTACTTGATCTATTATTATCCTTGGATGATTTTTCTGTAATCTTTTGCTAATATTTTTTATTTAAGATTTTAGCATCGATATTCATTAAATTGGCCTATAATTTTCTTTTTCTGTTTCAGCCAGGTTTAGGTATCATACCATGTCTGTTGTAAAAGGGTTTGGTGGATCCTTCATCCTATTTTTCAAATAGTTTATATAGCATTGGGGTTAATTGTTCTTTAAATGTTTGGTAGAATTCAATTAAACCATTGTCCTGGGGTTTTTCTTGGGGAGTTGGGTTTAAACTTTTCTATTTCTTTTTCTAGGATGGGACTTTTAGGATATTTACTTCTTCCTCTGTTAACCCAAGCTTATTTTTGAGGATTCTTCCATTTCATTTAAGTTTTGAATTTATTGCCATAAAAGTTGGGCAAAGTAATTCCTAATTATTCTTAATTTCCTCTTCATTGGCGAGTTCTCCTTTTCATTTTAAGCTTTAATTTGATTTTCCCTTTCCTTTTTTAATCAGATTTACTGGGTTTTGTCTATTTTTTGGTTTCATAGAACCAACTCTTAGTTTTATTAATTAATTCAATAGTTTTTTTACTTTCAATTTTTTGATCTCCCTTTTATTTTTAGAATTTCAAATTTAGTGTTTGACTGGGGTTTTAAATTTTTCCTTTTCTAGCATTTTTAGTTGTAAGCCCAATTCTTGACCTTCTCTTTTCTACTTTATGCAAGTAGGCCTCTAGAGATATGAAATTTCCCCTTATTAGCTTTGGCTGCATCCCCACATTTTGATATGATGTCTCATTATTTCATTTTCTTGGGTGAAGTTATTAATTATTCTATAATTTGCTGTTTCACCCCAATCATTCTTTAGTATAGTTATTTAGTTTAATTATTTTTGGTCTACTTTCCCCTGGTTTTGTTGAGTGTAATTTTTATTGCATCGGGTCTAAAAGGATGCATTCATATTTTCCTTACTGCATTTGAGTTTGAGGTTTTATGTCCTAATACATGGTCTATTTTGTATAGGTTCCATGGAATGCTGAAAAAAAGTGTACTCCTTTCTGTCTCCATTTGTTTTTCTCCGGGTCTATCATATCTAACTTTTTTAGTATTCTATTTACCTCTTTGACTTCTTTCTTTTTTTTGGATTTGTTTATCTAATTCTGAGGTGAAGGTTGAGATCTCCACTATTATAGTTTTGTATCTATTTTTTCTTGCAGCTCTCTTTAATTTCTTTTTAAAATTTAGATCCAACCATTGGTGCAATATGTTTAATATTGATATTTTTCATTATTTATACTACCTTTAGAAGATTAATACCCCTTCCTTATCTCTTTTAATTGATCAATTTTTGTTTTGTTGATCTGAGATCAGGATGGCTACCCCTCTTTGATTCACCTGAAGCATAGTAGATTTTTGTCCATCCTTTTACCTTTATTCTGCATGTATCTCCCTGTTGTGTGTTTCCTTAAACAACATATTGTGGGATTCGGTTTTAATCCATTCTTTAGCTTCCTCAATGGGGAGGCCCTTCTTTATGGTTAAAATTACCAATTCTGTATTACTTGCCATCTTTAAACCCTATACTCTTGAGCCTAAAGCCCACACATATTATAAACTTGAGCCAAAAGGGATCTTGGAAACCACTAGCCCAACCCCAACTTTTATTGAGGAAAATGGAAGGAAATGGAAGCTCAAAGAAGTGATAACTTGCAAATTAGTTAGCATGGCCATGACTTGAATCAAGTTTCACTGACTACAATAGTTCAAAAACTCTTAGAATCCCTACTTTTCAAGAACTCTGGGAGATGACTAAAAACCATTACATTGAATTCCCAGTCCCTATATTTATGCACACCTGCATCTTTGATTTCCTTCACAAGCTAATTGTACAATAATTCAGAGTCTGATTCTTTTTGTACAGCAAAATAATGTTTTGGTCATGTAAAAAAAAAAAAAAAAAAAAAAAAGAATCCCTACTTTTCCTTAAAAACTCAATTCAAGCAGCATATTCTATATGGGGCCTTTTCTTATATTTCCTCATTATTAGTGTTCTCCCTCCAAAAATTTTATTTTGTTTTTGTCTTTTTATTTTTTAATTGTATTTATTTGGGGCAGGGAAGATATCATCTTGAAAGCACACATAGAAGAATACAGAGCTTGGCCAATAAAACATGAGTCTTTCTTCTTCCTTCCCTCCCAAATCTGACTACTTGCCTATATCTTGTATATATTTCTACATGTATGACATGTTTGCTGATAAATGATAAACATATTCAAGTCAGGAATTCTTTCACTTTGTCTCTGTGTGTCCAGTATCTAGTATTTGCTGATTTTTTAAAAATATACATATATAATATATATTTTATTACCACTCCAATCTCTGAACCTGCTGTAGGAAAGAAAATGTTATAATGCTTTTGCCTTTGACATTAAAATTGTCCATTATAAAAATAGTAGTCATTTATTCAACTTTCAACAGATATTAATTAGATGCTTACTCTACATAGAGTGCTATGCCAAGCCTTTGTGAGAGTTACAAAGTTTAGATAAGGAACACAAAGCTTTCCCTTCTGGAGTTCACAGTCCAGTAAAGGGATATAACTCAGGTACAAATAAGTTTAATACAAAGTATTTAATAAGTTCCCTAGAGAGATGTAATTGAAAAAATGTTACATAAAATTAAGATAGGCCCGACTTAAAGGTGGGAAAGTACAAAATACATTCAACAGACAGAGGGTAATAATAGCTAGCATTTATATAGCATTTTAAGATTTACAAAGCCTTTTACAAATATTATCTCATTTGATCCTCACAACAAACCTAGGAGGTAGGTGTTTTTTTATTATTTCTAATTTACAGATTAAAAAACTGAGGCAGACAGAGACTAAGTGATTTCTCAAGGGTCATAAAACTAGTAAGGGTCAGAAGCTGGATTTGAACTGTCTATACTTTATCCACTATGCTATAAGTTTAAGTAAAGCAAAGAAGAGGTGAAGGGAAAAAAAAAATTAAGACTGGAAATGTACCATTGTCTCAGATTTTGGAAAGGCTTAAATGCCAGGCAAAAATCTTAAATTTTATTCAGTAAAATTAGTGAAATATTGAAGATTTTTTGAGCAGAATAGCATAACTGGATCACTGCTTAAAGGCTAGTCTGAAGATTTTATTAAAGCAAAGGTTCTAAACCTAAACTTGGGATCCAATGACTTCACATATAAACTTTGATGAGGGAAATTGCATCTTTATTTGAATATAATTGGTTTCCTTTTTAATCTTCTATACTTTATTTTATGCATTTAATAACATTTTAAAGGGGGTTTATTAGTTTCACTAGATTTCCAAAGAGGTCTGTCAAACATACTTACACGCACATACATACAGGGTAAAAAAACTCTATTAAAGGGAAGGAGAATTTAAGTGAGAAGCCCTATTTGAACACTATTGTTTTGGAAGGCAAATAAAGAAGACAAGCAGTTACAAAAGTGGAGCTTCCTCAAAGCTAACCTCAGATGTTGTTCAATCCTTCAGTCATGTCCAATTCTTCATGACCTCATGGACTATAGCACTCCAGGCCTTCTATCTCTCTTAAAATCTGTCCAAGTTCATGTTCATTGTTTCCATGATGCTATCTCTCCATCTCATCCTCTGCCATCCACTTTTCCTTTTGCCTTCAATCTTTCCTAACATCAGATTCTTTTCTAGTGAGTCCCATCTATATGGTCATTATATGGCCATAGTATTTGAGCTTCATCTTTAGTATTGGACCTTCCAGTGAATAGTCTGAATTGATTTTTTTTTTAAATATTGGTTTGATAACCTTGCTATCCAAGGGACTTTCAAAACTTCAGCACCACAATTGGAAAGCATTGGTTCTGCACTTAACTTTTCTTTTAGTCCAAGTCTCACAACCATAGACCCTACTGGATCTTTGCCATCAAGGGGATATCTCTACTGTCCAGATTTGCCATAGCTTTCCTTTCAAGGAGCAAGTAGCTTTATTTCATGGCTGAGTCACCATCTTCAGTGATCTTTGAACACAAGAATATAAAATTGGACACTTTCCATTTCTTTTCCTTTTGTTTTCCAGGAAGTGATGGGACCAGTTACCAAGATCTTAGATTTTTTTGTTTTGTTTTGATTTTGATGTTAAGCTTCAAGCTAGTTTCTACACTTTCTTCTTTCACATTCATCAAAGGCTTCTTAATTTTTCTTTACTTTCTGCGATCAGAATGGTATTATCAGTATATCTAAAATTGTTGCTCTTTCTCCTAGCAATCTTAATTGTTTGTTTTTATTCTTCCTGACATTCCACGTAATGTGCTCTGCATATAAATTGAGTAAGATGGCAATATATAACCTTGTCATATTCTTTTCCCATCTTAAGCCAATCCACATTTTTTTTATCATTTCTAACTTGCTTCTTGGCCTGCCTACAAGGTCCTCAGGAGACAAATAAGATGATCTGGTACTTCCATCTGTTTGAGGACTTACCATATTTTGTTGTGATCTGTCTACAGTCAATGGCTTTGGATTATTAATCAGTGAAACAGAAGAAGATGTTTTTTCTGGAACTTCCTTCTTTCTCCAGGATTCAGCAAATATTGGCAATTTAGCTGCTAATTTCTCTGCCTCTTTGAAAACCAATTTGCTCTTCTGAAAAGTCTTAGTTCACATATTGCTGAAACTTAGCTTGAAGCATCTTAAGCATAACATTTCTGGCATGTAAAATGAGAAGAATTGTTCAGTAATTTGAATGTTCTTTGGCATTATCCTTCTTTAGCATTAGGATATAAACTTGTTCCGATCCAGTGACCACTGTTGAGTTTTCTAAATTTGTTGGCATATCGAGTGCAGCACTTTAACAGCATCATCTTTTAGATTTTAAGTAGCTCATCTAGGATTCCATCACGTCCATTAGCTTTATTGTTAGCAGTGCTTCCTAAGGACCACTTGATTTCATTTTCCAGGATGTCTGGCCCTAGATCAGTAACCATCGTGTTTTGTTAAACTCTTTCTTCCACAGTTCTTTTGTATGTTCTTGCCCTCTCTTCTTAATATTTTCTGGTGCAGTTAAGGGCCTATCTTTTTTATATTTTATCATTCCTATTTTACATGAAATTTTTCCCTTGATATCTCTAATTTTCTTGAAGAGATCTCTTGTATTTCCAATTCTGTTTATTTTCTTCTATTTCTTTGCATTACTCATTTAAGAAAATCTTATTTTTCCTTGGTATTTTCTGGATTCTGCATTCATTTGGGTATATATTTACTTTTCCCTTTTCTCTTTTGTTTTCCTCTTTCCTCAGCTATTCCTAAAGTTCCATCAGACAGCCATTTTGCTTTCTTAGGGATGTCTTTTTGCTGCTGCTTCCTGTATAGTATTGTGAACTTTTTTGTCCATAATTTTTCAGGCTCTTTCTACTAGATCTACTTCTTGAATCTATTCACTTTCACTTCAAATTCATTCCTTTATGTAGTTTTCCTAATTCCTCCACTTGTAAGTTCTTCTTCCACATTACTTTATATTTACTTTTCTGAATACTTGATGTATATCCCCTCAGTGGCATATAAACTCCCTGAGGGCTGCAACTGTTTTTATTTCTGTCCTTATATTCCCAGCTCCTATACCTTGTGCAAAGTATATGCTGAGTAAACATTTGTTGAATTGAATTATTTTGTCTTTGAAACCAAGAGAGCAAACAATATATAGCAAGAATCAATACATGAAAAATTTTTTTGAAGTGTTTATTACCTGCTAAGCATAGTGCTAAATTCTGAGGAATTCAAATAGAAAAAGTGAGACAGATCCTGATCTCAAAGAGCTCACTCTAATGGGTTAAATAACACATAAAAGAAAGCTTAGTTTTAAAAGGTGGAAAGAAAAGCCCAGGAATATTTAGGATGTCAGGGTCAGATGACAGTGCCCAAGGATTTTCAGTCATAGAGGCAGAACAAATAGTAAGACCTGGGGATGTTTCATCTCACTGGAAGGAATATAGTTCATGACTTCCATTTTATATAAGCTATGTGAACAGTCATATGGCTGGATGAAGTCTGAGAGACCCAGACTTGTGGAAGGGTTGTAGAGAAGGCTGAAGAGAAGGGAGATGTCCCTATTGCCAGCCACCACCCTCCTTGCCTGACGCCTGAAGAACACAAAAGAGCAGGACATATCTGGTGATAGCTGGTCACAGGTTTAGAGCTTGAAAGGACTTTTTATAGACGAGGAATTGAAACTTAGACAATTCATGTGTCTTACCTATGGTCATATAATTGGTAATAAATAGCAGGCCCCTGATTTGAAGTCAGGTGTTCCGACTCTACATCTTGCACTCTTTCCATAGCAATATGTGAAGATAGAGTTGATCAGAAGAGGTCAAAGAGGCTGAGCACAGAAATAAGTAATAGGATCAATCAATTAGGAAGTAACTGAGGTCACTGGCAGGGCCAGAAGCTTGATTGCAAAATGGTAAGGAGAGAGCAATTAGCCAAGTAGAGGAAATTTTTTTCCCAGAAATTTAGTTGTATTGTTCAGTCACATCCAACTCTTCAGTATCCCATTTGGAGTTCCCTTGGCAAAGATACAACTCTTCCCATTTCCTTCTAGAGAATGTCCCCACTGTTAATCTTTCAAAACCTGATACAACCTGGCCCAATCTAGATTTCTAGCCTCATTAGATATTATTCTTCACAAAGTCATTAAGATCTAATCAAACTGGCCTTCTCCTTGTTTCTCATATATTGTACTCCATTTCCCATCTCCCTGGCTTTGTACTTGTAGTCTTACACGACAAAAGTGCACTCCCTCCCAAATAAGGTTTATTCAATAATTTTGTATATATTTGCATTTATTTCCTGTACATTTTTGCCTGTGTAATAGCTGACATTTATGTAGCATTTTAAAATTTGCCCAGTGTTTGTGAAGTGGGTTCTGTTATCCCCACTTTACAAATGAAAAAAAAAAAAAAACCAGGCTGAGTGGTTAAGTGAATTGTCTAAGGTCCTACAGCTTACGTGATTGAAATGGGATTTGTGCTCAGGTCTTTCTGATTCTACTATATCATTTAGTCTACACATGTGTGCATGCATATACATGTATTGTACACATACATATGCACATATATATTGCATGTATAATTGAGTATCCCATTTGTATCATGTATGCATATGTAGTATACATGGGTAATATATTATATGCCTGTACTACATGTCCTGCAAATGTATACATCGTATAATTTACATACATACATGCATACATACATTAACTAGATGGCATAGATGATAGAAAAATAGTAGATACATATACAAGCTAACACAGATATATATATTTGCCAAAAAGTGGAATGTGACAAGATTATCACATCTTCATACCAGTTAAAGTTCTGAAAAGCCCCAAATGGACATGAAGTGGGAATCAGAACTCACAAGAAGGAAGGATAAAGGACAGAGATGGAAAATTAAGTTGTCCTGCCCCCATTGATTGTTAGTTTTATGCTTTGTGATTGAACAGGCCCTAAAGATGACTCGTCCCCTAGGAAACCCAACTCAGCATTCATTGGGATGCTTTAAGACACCCATATAAACCTTTCTAGGAATGACTGGTTAAGAAATGTGTATCCTTAGGGGTATTATTCAATACAAGTAGAGCTAAAAACCTAGATGTATTTATGATGTTCTATCCATAAGGGAGTAGAGTGTAACATCTTACAGTAAATTTCTTAAGTTTAGGAGGGACTTATTACCCTTCTCACTTTATTACTTGTTGACACAGGTTTTGCTTGCCACCTAGGGGTTATGGATTAAATTCTAATAACTTCCAAAACAAACAACAAGGGGAAGTACCATCCTGAGAGCTAATTCTAATCAACAAAGAGGAACCAATTGCTAAAGTATTTAAAAAATAAAAGCTAGCCTTTAGATTATGGTCAAGATTAAAAAACACTTTTCACAAGTTAATCTCATTTGTTCCTCTCAAAAGCTCTGTATAATAGGTATAATAGGAATATATATATATATATATATATATATATATATATATTATATAATATGTATAATAGGAAACTGAGACTAAGAAAAGTTAAATGACAAAGAAGAAAAAAATGGTAACTAGGAAATTTGTTTTAGACAAGAAAAGCAAAATTTCATGTATATTTTGAGGGAGCATATTTCAAAGGACTCAGATTTAAAAAATAGGTGACTTCCAGTATCATAAAATATTACAAGAAATGTCATCCTTAAGAGGGGATGAGAAGTTCTCATGAATGAAATTTCAAACATAAACAAAATTGAGTTCAAAGGAGAAAAAAAAATGTCGGCAAGCTGTCTAAAGAGAGACTTATTGACCAAGTTAAATTCAAAAGGATGTGTACTGAAATAGACACAAGGACAGATAATGGAATATGAATACAAAAGAGGGGTATGTCCCATAAGAATTGTCAGGAACACTAAAATTGAGAATGAGCTGTGTCTAGGGATGAATGTTAAGGATAATTAAATGAGCTTTTTCTTTATTAGCTATGTTAGAGAGAAGAGGGAGGTCAAAGTAGAGATAGGATTGGCCACTGCTTGAGATGGATAGAATGATAATAATAAATGAAATCAGAACTACTGAGCTTTTATCTATCTATCTTTCTGTCTGTCTGTCTGCCTGCCTGTCTGTCTGTTTGTTTATTTTACTCCAAGAGTGAGCTTCAGACCAGGAAGAATAGAATAGCCAAAAAAAAAAAAAAAAAGTTTACTAGGGAGTTGAGTTCAAATTGGTAGGGCCAGACAAACTGTATCTCAGGTATTTAATATCTGTGATCTTAGAGGAATTGTAGAGAAAGAGACAGATATGAGTGACAAGACTGGCAGCATACAAATATTGTCAGTATTAAAAAAAAAAAAAAGATAAAAGAAAAAAATCTTAAGATCCTGGAAAAATTCTAGGACATACTGTTAAAGGAACAGTTTATGAACATTTTAGAAAAATTGGTAGTTGTTACTAAGAGGTAGGTAGAGCAGTGGATAGAGCACTGAGCCTGGAGTTAGGAAGATTCATCTTCCTGAGTTCAAATCTGTCCCTAGACACATACTTGCTGTGTGACCCTGGGCAAGTCACTTAACCTTGTTTGCTTCAGTTTCCTCATCTGTAAAATGAACTGGAGAAAGAAATGTCGAACCACTCCAGGATCTTTGTCAAGAAAATTCCAAATGGGATCACAAAGAATCAGATGCAACTGAAATTTGATTCAATAATAACAATAAATATTGCTTCATTCACAATAGATTGATTGTTCTTTCCTTTTTTGACAGAATTACTAGATCAAGAGATTTCCATGCTACACCTAGGATTCTAGCAAAGCATTTAACATAGTTTCTATTGCTATCTTTGGTTATAAGATAAGACATGGGATTTCAGCAGAATGTCTGACTAGGTTTTTCATTTTGTCCTCATAGATAAGATGGAAAGATATGAGGTAGATATTAGTACACTTAGTTAAATATAGAACTGATTAAATGGCAGAATGCAAAGTGTAATTATTCATTAATGAATCAGTGTCAAGTTGGACTCTGATGGAGTGCTCTAAGGAACTGTACTCTTGAACATGTGCTATTTGACATTTTCCTTGAAGATATGGATGAAGGCCTAGATGACATGCTATCAAATTTGTAAATGACACAAAGCTGAGAGTGATTACTAATATGAATGACAGAGCATAGAATGATGAGTTGAATCTAATAGTAAATTTAATGGGGATAGATATAATCTTAAAAATTAATATCAAGTATAGAGTTGGGGAGATGTAGCTAAAAGACAGGTTATGAAAATAAGATCTGGGAATTTTAGTGAATTACAGTGTTTGTATATTTCAACAATGTGACCAGGACAGAGTTGGGCCCCACTAAGAGAAGTATGGTGTCTGGTATGAGAGAAGTAATAATCCAGCTGTGCCCTATTCTGATTAGATAACACATTATGAAGGACATTCATAAATTGTGTCCAAAACATGATAGCAGCAGAAACTGTGACACACAAGGATGTTTAACTTTGACAAGAGAATAATTACTGGGGACATAAAAGAATTTAAGAAATCTGTCTTGTTTTGCTTGGCCCCAGCTGGCAGAACTAAAACAAAGAATTAAAAGTTTCAGAAAAGTAGAGTTAAGCCTAATATAAGGGAAAATTCACCAATAATTCAAGCTGTGTAGCAGTAGTAGAATATTCTACTTGTAGTAGTAGGAATACTTGTTAGAATCAGTAGCACTCTGATTCATCTATTAGTTGTTCTAAGTCAGTCAGCAAGCACTTATGCCTTGCCAGCCACTGTGCTTAGCATTTATTCATTATTAGGGAGCATCTGGCAAGAATCTTGCCACCAAAACGTAAAAGAGAGAGAGACAGGGAATAATGAATAAATGAAAAGACCTTTGAGGTGTCTTCCAACTCTGAAATGCGGTGATTCCGATTCTATGTGAAGGCCAGGTCATTTCTGATTGGAGTCATCAAGCAACACTACATAGAAGAGGGAGCATTTGGCTGAGCCTAGAGAAATGAATGAGATTTCAATGGGCAGAGAAGAAAGAATTCTCAGTTTGTGGGAAAGAAAATAAGAAAAGGAACAGAAAAGTAAAGTTAGTTTAGTAGAACAATAGACTGGTTTAGTTAAATTGGAAAGTTCTTTAGAGCAAAATTGGGAGATAAATGGAAAGTTATGGGAAGATGCCAGACATAAGATTTTTATATTTTAATTTTCAGGTAATAGATTGAAGTTTTCTGATCAGGGGATTAATATGATGAAAGTGGTATTTTGCAAAGTTTAATCTGATTACAGTGTACAGAAAAGATTAGAAAGGGCATAATAATATAGGAAGAGACTTTTCAAAATATTTTGGAAGGTTGTTAGTTGAATTAGCTATGAAGTAGTGAGAATCCAATGGCATTGGATTTAGAAAGACATAGATAAATGTGAGGGATATTATTTGGATACTTATTGTCATTTTTCTTTTTTGAATCTTCTAGATCATGTCCCCTAACCTTGAATGCCCATTCTTAGATCCTTTTCTCTTCTACAGATTTAGTTATATTTTTATGCTGATAGTTCTTGAAATGTACCTTTTCAGACCTAACTCCTTTGCTGACATCTCCTGTTACTCCTCCACTAGCCTATTGGACATCTCAAACTGAATGTCCTTTATATATATATATATATATGTGTGTGTGTGTGTGTGTGTGTGTGTGTGTGTATATATATATGTATATATATATATATATATATATATATATATTAAACTCAACATGTCTTAAATGAATTCCTTATCTTTTCTCCCAAAACTCTTCCCTCTTCCAAACTTTCCTATTATTGTTGAGGGTACCACCATCCTCCCAGTCCTCTGGGCTTAGAATCAGAATCAGGACTCTTCCCTCTCAATTAACTTCCTTATCTGATCTATTGTCAAGGCCTGCCTGTCAGTTTTACCTTTGCAGCTTCTCTCCTATATGCTCTTCCTCTCCTCTGACACTGCTAGTGCTATGCTAAAGCTAGATAGGACCTTTGAATTTATGAAATACTAGATTACTATGACCATTTACTACCATGTCTTATGTGCCTAATCTGTTCCATTGATGTACCATTCTGTTTCTTAGCCAGTACCAGATACTTTTGATGATAACATTTTTACAATACATTTTGAGATATGGTACAATCAGGCCACAGCCTTCCTTCATATTTTTTCCATTAATTCCTTGATGTTCTTGACCTTTTGTTCTTCCAAATGTTATTTTTTTTTCTAATTTTGTAACATAACTTTTTGATAGTTTGATTGGATGGCATTATTAAGTAAATTAATTTTGGTAGAATTGTCATTTTTATTATATTGCCTTAGTTTTCTCATAAGCAATTGAGATTTTTCCAATTGTTTAAATCTGACTTTATTTCCATTTAATATAACTGTAGATAATATAAATATATATATATATATAATATAATATAAATATAAATAAACATAGGCTACCTATAAAGATAAACCCAGGATCTATATGATACAGAAATTCATACATTTCGTTCCATATTATGATAAATGAATATCCATATCTACCCAAAGGTACTTTATTTCTTGGAAACAGTTGGGCCATATTTTGCATATTAACTAGTTTCACAAGCATTTGTTAAGTATTTACTGTGTACGTGCCTCGGGAAATAAAACAACCAAAAAAAAAAAAAGAAAAAAAGAAATTTTGCCTGGCTTAAGGAATTTACATTCTACTGTAGGAAGGGGAAGGAGGGAAAATTATAACATATACAGAGTTAAGTACATACATAAAATGTGCAGAATAAATGTAAAGAAATCTCTGGAGTGATGATTTTAATAACTAAGAGCATTAGGCAAACTCAGCATTTGAGCTGAGCCTTGAGGAGATTCCAATAAGTCTAGGAGGAGAAGCTTCTGAAATCACATATAGTCATGAAAGTCAAGAAATCCTGTTAGAGAGGAAATATGATGCCAATTTAGTATTAGTCAGATTCTTATTTTTACTTGCAAAACCATTTGTCATGTAAAGGATAAAATACTTATCTCTTGAGAACCGCCCCCCCTCCCCCAAGAAAAGGAGACTGATGTCATTGATGTCAAGATAATTTTTTCCCCCTGTTGAAATTAGGATTAAGAGACTTGTCCAGGGTCACACAGCCAGGATGTGTTAAGTATCTGAGACCATATTTGAACTCAGGTCCTCTTCACTAAAGGACTGGTGCTCTAGCCACTCTATCCACCTAACTGCCCCTAGATAATTTCTTAAATGCCCCTAGTGTTCCCAGAAAGCTACAGTATACAACAAAATAAAGTAAAATAATAAAAAGCTCTAGTTTTCATTGTTCTGTCACAATTAAAAGTTTATGGAGCTATTCTAAGACCAAGCAAAATAGTGACTTTCCCCCTTAGTGCCTCCCACCTCTCTACTTTTTTAAACCAGGAAAGAACCCAATAGCAGCCACTTTATTTGAAGTACCTAGTTTCAACCAATGTATTCTATGTAGAAGGCATTTGTATTTTAAATTTTACTCTGTAATTATGGAATAAGTTACATTGTGCCCATTAAAGGGATTTGAAGGATCAGTAAGCATATGGGGAAAATATTTGAGGTGTTAAGGAGAATTTCTTGATTCTTTTAAAATTATACTGCAATTACTCTTCCTAAGGTTCTGAAGATAAGCCAGCCTTGTTCAATGAAAGGTAGAAAGCAGAGCCATAAAGGACAGTTGATTTTTAAAGAGGCAACATGGTATAGGGGAATAAATTGTGAATTTAGAACCAGAGGAAATGAGTTTGAATTTCAAAATGTATTTACAACCTGAATTACTTTGGAGAAGAAGGCAGCTAGGTACCACAGCAGATACAGGTAAAGAGAATAGATTGTCCTGTGACAATCACAGGAGGGTCTGTGTCTGTCTGTCTGTCTCTCTCTCTTTTACGTTTTGGTTTCAAGATTCTTGCCATATGCTCCCTAATAGCTGACCCCACACCTAGAAAAAGGTCATCTACCTGAGAGCCACTATGGCTTCAGAAGGGACCGAGGAACATCGATATGGCGTTTATTGCCCAACAACTCCAGGAAAAATTCCAGAGGTTTGTATACAGCATTTGTAGAGATGACCAAGGCCTTTAATACTGTCAGTTGTGAGGACTTATGGAACATTAAGTCAAAATTCTGTTGCTCAGAGAAGTTCATTGGGATGGTCCGACAGTTTCATGATGACACGCTTGTCCGGGATCTGGACAATGGGCAATGCTCAGGCTTTCCCAGTCACCAGTGCAGTGAAACACAACTGTATGCTTGGTCCCATGCTTTTTAGAATGATGTTTTCAGCCATGGTGTCAGACACCTTCAATGAGGACAAATATGGCATCAAAGTCAGCTGCTGCACTAATGGTAAATTCTTGGTGCATGACTTTTTGTTTACAGATGATTACGCACTTAATATAGCCTCTGAAGCAGAGACACAACAAAGTATGGGTCAATTCTCTGCTGCTTGTGCTAATTTTGGCCTAACAATTACCAAGAAAACACAGGTCCTCCATCAGTCAGCAGCACACCATCCATATCATCAACCATCAATGACAGTAAATGATGAACTTTTGGATGATGTGAATAAGGTCACTTACCTTGGCAGTATACTATACATGGGTGTCCATGTTGGCAATGAGATTGACACACATATTGCCAGAGCTAGCTCAGTGTTTGGGAGGCTCTAATGGAGAATATGGGAGAGGAGAGAGATTAGACTGACTACCAAACTGAAGGTCTACAATTTGTGCTGATCTCATTGTTGTATGCCTGTATAACCTGGACATTTTACCAGTGCCATGCCAGCAAACCGAATCCCTTCCATTTTGTTCAGAGTCTTCCTAAGATCCCCTGGCAGGATAGATACCAGACATTGAGATCCTTTCTCAAACTAAACTTCCAAGCATTCCAACTGCACTGCAAAGAGGACAACTCCGTTGGGCTGGCCACAATGCTCATGCCAAATGTATGCTTGTCAAAAAAATTATTTTACGAAGAACTCACCCAGGATAAGTGCTCACAAAATGGTCAGAAAAAGCAATACAAGGACACATTCAAGGCATTTCTCAGGAACTTTAGAATCAATTGTATGACATAGGAGACATTGGCACAGGATCATCCAGCATGGTGTGCCCTCATCAGAGAATGTGCTGTGCTCTATGAGCAAAGCAGAACTGAATTAGCCCAAAGGAAATGAAAAATATGCAAAGTTAGAGAAGTCACCCAAATGTTTATATGGACCATTTGTGTCTGACATGTAGCAGAGTGCTCCAAGATTTTATCGATCTGATTAGCCGTAGTCAGACACAGTCTATTCCAACATAGTGATGTCATTTTGGTTCTCTTTGCAAAGGAAGGACAGATAAAGCCCCAGGCCTGGAGTAAGGAAGGCTTATTTTCCTGAGTTCAAATCTGACCTTAGAAACGTACTAGCTATGTGACCTTGAGCAAGTCACTTAACTCTTTTTTCCTCAGTTTCCTCATCTGTGAAATGAACTGAAGAAGGAAATTGCAAACCACTCCAGTATCTTCACCAAGAAACCCCTCAATGGAGTCACAAAAAATGGGATAATTGAAAACAATAAATCTTGGTCTTTAGACACAGGATTGAACAGTATGGAAGCAGAATCTCCACGACCACCTTCTTCCTTATCTACTGCACAGAGTGACTCTGGCTCTTTTTACTCCACCTCCTAATCCCTCCTACAATCCTCTGTATACACCAATCATTGAGCCAGCACAGGATAGTGGGAAGGACCATTTTCCAAGCATGTGCCCATAGAGTATTGTCCAATCAGTAATTAGCCCTAAGTGTGTTGAACCGACCTCAAGGACTCAAGAGTTTCAGCCCTCTACAAAAAAGGAATAAAGTAAAAATTTTGTTTATATAAAAAGATTAGTGATTGTCATTTAAGTGAAGCTGCTTGCCATTTATTCCTTGTTTTCATGCAGTAAAATGACAATTATATTTATTATTAAATATGTACCTGGTTGGTTAATTGTCAGTTTAAATTTTCAGTTACTGTACAAATATACTCTATAATTTGATACTACCCCACTATCTAGCTAAAGTTTACTACTGTGCATCCCCTATACTTGTCAAGGATTAGTAATTGTCATTTAAGTGAAGCTGCTTGCCATTTATTTCTTGTGTTCATGCAGTAAAATGACAATTATATTTATTATTAAATATGTACCTGGTTGGTTAATTGTAAATTTAAATTTCCATTTCCTGTAGAAATCTGCTCTACAATCTGATACCACTCCACTTTTCTAACTAAGGTTTACTACTATGTATCTTCTGTATTTATGTGTGCATTACCTTCTCCATATCTTTTCCCACCATGTTCCCTATACCTAAGTCATTCACTACATCCTGTCATCTTATCATATTCAGTCATCTTGGCATTTGTTCTGCCGCTGGACTTCAAGTAGAAGAAAGAATAAGACTAAGAACTTTTTGCAGTTCTCCCTCACTTAAATTCAAGTCATGTGCTAGTCAAGACAATGCCCTATGATGTCATTAAGCCTCTTTGAAACAAAGAACTACAAGCCTGTGCCTAGAATACTATCCTTCTCTGTCTTTACTTGTTAAAGTCCTCCCTAGCATTCAAGATAAAATTCAGATCTTGCTTCCTGTATGATATTTTCTCTGAGCCTTCCAGTTGAATGTGACTATAGGATCAGAGATTAAGAGCTGGAAAGAACTTAAAAAGCCATGTAATCAAGCTTTATTTTTACAAATGAGAAAACTGAAGCTTGCAGTGACTAAAAGATTTATACAGGGTCATACAGCTACTAAGTGTCAAAATCAGGATTTGAACATAAGTCTTTCTAACTTCAATTTCAGCACTAGATCCACTATACCATGTTGACTCTCACTTTTTCCTTCTTCAGGCTAGTTACACATCTCTCCTAACAGGTCTTCTGCATTTCTATTCTTGTTATCTCCTGGAGGACATTTGTATCTTCAGTGGTCAACATACAGTAAACATTTAATAAATGCTTTTTTATTCATTTCAAGCTAATCTTTGTGCTAAAACCATATCATCTCTAAGTTGACAGGAGCCCCGTATCCCAGATAGTCCAACCTATCAATGAATAAGAATCTCCAAAACATATCCAACAAGTGCTTGTCCAGTCATTGCTCCAAAATATCTACTTAGGGAGGAAACCCACTACTTTTTAGACAATCTATTATGCTTTGGGATAGTTCTAATTGTTAGGAAGTCTTTGTTTACATAGCCTAAATTTATTTCTTTGCCTCTTCCTTTGCCACAGCCCTTTGTAGCCAAGCAGAACAGTCTAGCCTTTCTTTTATATGGTAGTATTTCAGACATTTGAAGATGACCATTTTGACCCTTCTAAATCTCCTCTTTTCCAAGTTAAGCATAGTGAATTCCTTTAATCTGACTTTCTGTGAATCTTCAGTCTCTTGTCCATTTGCTTCTCAATCTGTCAAGTTTATTACTGTCTTTCCTAAGATGTGAAACCCATAACTAAACACCGTACTTCAGTTGTGATCTTATTAGGATAATATGGATCTGGGTTATCTCCCTAGTCCTAGTTACTGTACCTTTCTTAAAATATACTCTAGGATCTAGGTGTATTTTATATACCTATAAAATATGTGTATAAAATACACACCTAGAAACTAAAAAATTAATTTTTGTTTTGTATTTTTTTGGCTATCCAGTCACACAATTGACACATGCTGAGTTTGTAATCCACTTAAATCCCTGGTCTTTCTCAGATTAACTGTTGTGATATTGATTTTTTTGAAACCAAGTACAATTTAATGTTTTTTTTCCTAGTAAACTTCATCTTATATAATGTATATGGGAAAGTAGGTATATAGGTTAGTAGTTGTTGATAATCTTTTAATCACTTTTTTCAGCATTAATAAGGTCTAATTTTTTTCCCCATATTTTGGATATCCTCCTTTAAACCCTTTCAAACACTAATGAAAATATTAGTAGAGAGCAGATTTTCACGAGTAATATACTACAGTGGACTACTTTTTTTTCATCATAAAGTTGAATGAAAGATGTAGTCTACTTGGGCTGAGTAAGTACCTCAAGGACATTTAGGTGGTCTCATGTCTCATTACCCATTTTGGGTATTGCTAAGACTCTATTAGTTATTTTTGTTCTTTTCAAAACCATTCCTTTTGATAGAGAAAAGAGAAACAAAATTAGTTTGGGATAATATCTATTCTTAACAGATCATTTTAGGTATCTTCCATATCTAGCAGCCTCATTTCTGTCCACATAAATCAACACTGCCAAAATGATCTTTTTATACAGAGATTTGGATATGTCCTCCTTCTGCTGAAATAAACTTTTATTGATTCCTAGTTGCTTGCTGAGTAAATTTCATACTCCTTTTCTTGGTATTCAAGAGCCTCTAAAATCTAATTCTATCCTGGATTTCTACCATTATTTCATATTACTCTACTTTACAAACAGCCAAAGTTGGAAATTTTCTCTCCTGCCTTGTGCTGTTTACATTATCATTTCTGCCTGGAATGTCCTCTGACTTCCTCTTTGTTGAATTCTTACTAATATTTTAAAACAAAGTTAAAATGCTTTTCTTTGGTGATTGTGCTAATCCCCTTATTGATAATATGTCTTCTCCTAAAACTCATATAAGTTTGTTTTTGCTTGTATTTTTTGTATGTATTTATGTACTTTTTTTTGTACTTTTTAATGTACTTTTTTATGTACTTTTGTTTGTATTTATGTACTGTTTTTATATTTCATTTATGTTTGGGTCATCTTCTTGGTAAGGTCTAAATGGTAAATTCCACAAGGGAAAAGATAGTATCTTTTTTGAATTATTTATTTCCCTCAGTGTCTAGGGTAGTGTTCTCTAAATAGAAGGTAATTAATAAATATTTGCTTTTTTTCTTGAATATGATGGCAACACTCAGCTGCTTATACTAAAATTTGTGAGCTTGCTCATCAATATAATCAGCAACAGTAAAAGGTATCAAATATTGCTCTAACATTTAATTCTTTAGGTAAAAATAAACAAGCATATCCATCTCATTATACAAATTTCTTTTCCTCTTTATTAATGGTAAAATTATATGTATACTAAAGAATTGTTTTAAAATAAATTTTTTTCTGATTTGTCATTAGTAAATGTTTGATTTGGTATCTATTTTATATACTTAGAGTCATGTAAAAATTTCTTGAGTAAAAAGGAATTGTAAGTGAAAAAAGATTAAGAAATCCTGATATGAACAACTATGGACCAACAAGAGATAAAGAGAGGATAACTTGAAGGTTATCTTTTACCAGATCCTTCAGAGTCATAATTGCTCAAAATGAGAAAACAAATCTCAGAAATTCAATCAGTTCTTCCTTATTCATTTTGGGAGAAAGAACCAGAAATGTAGCTATTTTAGAAAATTAGCCTATCATCAGCTGACCACTCCATTTTGAAACTCTAGTTTGTCTTGGATCTTATGACAATAATTTATATTTCTTCTTTTCTATCTTCCTCTTTCTTACTTCCTATTTACTATCTAAATCTGGATAGTTACCATGATTAGACTTTCAATTATTGGGGGAAATGTGTTTTGTAATCATTGAAATACTATGATAATGTAAAATATTATCATTCACATGTGTATACCTAATCTTTCTAACTAAATTATCATCAGTTTGAGAGGTAAGACTGATCTCTATATGCTTCATTAAACCTTGTACAGAACTTTGTACTTTGCAATTGTTAGATAAATATGTGTTGATTAAATTCTCTTTGAATGACATTCTTTAGAATTCCTTATAAACTAAAACTTTAGTTAAGTAAACCTCCATATTTCAATTTGATTAAATATTCGTTAAGTATTTTCTATATATAGGATGTTACTGAGCATAAGAGATACAAATATAAATTTAGATGTAGGTCCCTATCCTTGAAGAATTTACTATTTATTAGTGGAGTTAATATATATACACAAGTTATTGTAATACAAATTCAATAATAATTATAAAAGAGATGGTACTTCTGGTTTGTAGCCCTGCGCAGATTTTTTGTTCTTGAAGGGCCATGGTCAAATCATCTGTGAAGGCCAGGGCAAATTTTTGCAGCCTAGAGGCAGGGTTTCCACAGCCCTGGGAATATCTGTACTTGATTTCCTGATTTGTAACTAATTTTCTGGCCTGAATTTATAGCCCAGCAAATAGATTTTTACTTCATCTTTGTTCCTAGGATTTTAGAATTTTGTGATCCCTGATACTAATCCAATTTATCCTAAGTGGTACAGTGGAAGAACATTGGGCCTGGAGTCAGAGAGACCTGAAGTAAAATCCAGTTCATCCATTTAAAACCTGTGTGACCCTTGGTAAGATACTTCACTCTGTTTGTTTTAGTTTCCGCAAGTATAAAATGGGGTTATTAATAGCATCTACCTCATAAAGTTGATATGAATTAACGTAATATTTTGTAAATGAAATAATATTTTGCAAACTACATAGTCCAGGGTTTGATACATAATATGTACTTAATAAATGTTTGTTCCCTTCCTTTCCTCTCTCAACTGGTATCCTGCCTCCTTTGCTTCAGATGGGGCCTTTGTGCCCTTGCTCCCCGTCATGAATGTGCCTACATATATCTGGCCTAACTTCAGAAGGATATGATCATTTGTATTTGTATTTGAAGAATAAGACACATTAAATGTTGGATCTGGTGTTAGCTTTCCTTTGATACCCCCTCTCTCTAAAAAGGATTCTGGGCTATTCTTAAACCTACTACTGTCTAATTAAAATAATTCCCTTTCTTCAAGATCCAACTCAAGATCCATCTCCTTCAAAAAATTTTCCAGTATTCTTTTAGTGTGGAACTTTCTCTTTGAATTTCTTATAGCATATTGTATGTTCATGGGGAGAAGTGCTAGGAGCTCATGTAAGACTTCCTTGGATATAGATATTTAGAAAAGTACTTGACCATTTAAGTTCTCTGATAATAGCCAGCAGATCATTACAATAAATCTGATTAAAGTTTAGGAATTATAATATTTCTTGTTTGTAGAAGAGCCCATCAGGCATCCAAATTCAGGTTTTCATGAATGTATCTTTTTGTAGATTGTGATATTCAATTTTGTGAATAGTAATGCAGTTCCATACTGGATCTGGAAGGCCCATTCTGTCCATTGGCATATTCTCCTTCTCCCTTCTCCTAGTCTACGTTCTGATGAATAAGATGGTCTCTTCCAAGTAGTATACCAGATATACTGATATACTATACATAAATATATATATATATATATATATATATATATATATATATAGTGTGTGTGTATAGAGAGAGTGAGAGAGAGAGAGAAAAGAAAGAGAGGAGGGAGAGAAACAGACAGAGAAGGAAGGAGAGAGAGAAAGAAGGAGGGAGAGGGGAAGAGAGAGAAGGAGGGAGGGAGAGAGAGAGAGAGAGAGAGCGCGCCAAAAATCTAAGAGTTACTAGCATCAAGTGCTGATGGCATTCAGCATTCCATAGTTATGGTAAAAAGTCTTAGTTTTCCACTTTTTAACAAATAGTATCAGGCTCAACATTATAAGGAGAGAGCCAATATAACTCCTTTCCAGTTTCAGCATATAGCAATTCTCTGAAACATTTAAGAAGTAACATAAGCACAAATCACAAGTGGGCATGAAAGAGTCCCAATCGAGGGAGTAATTACTATGCCAGTGAAGTAAATGGACTTTAGAATACTGATTGAGTATCCCCATGAAAATGTCCAGCCAGAAACTGGAAGTGGAGACTAGAGGTGAGGATCAAAGAATGATAATTTTTATTTAGAAGTCATCCATATATAAGTGATTGTGAAATTCATGGGAATTCAACTGTTAGACTGTCACCTATTATATCTTCTAACTTCATACTTTCCTCCCTTCAAGATGATACCTCTATTAGCTATGCTCTATTTTGGAATTATTTCTCTGATTTTTTGTGACTTGGAGAAACAAATAACCAAATTGATGTAACCAAATTGTGAAATTAAAAACAGGGATTATGTAGACCAGTCAAACCATAAAAAGTTGACCAAATAATGATGATAATTGGCCAACCAGGGAAAATGCTTGCAATTTGATAGTTGAATAGTGGCAACTAAATGATTCAGTGGATAGATAGAGTACTTGTTTTCCTGAGTTCAAATCAGACACTCAGTGGCTGTGTTACATTAGGCAAATCACTTAGCCTTATTTGCCTCATTTTTCTCATTTGTAACATAAGGTAGATAAGGAAATGACAAACTACCCCAGCATCTTTGCTAAGAGAACCCTAAACGAGGTCACAAAGAGTCATACACAATTGGAACAGAACCAAGAGTCAGATTTTGAATAAGTCTTAAAGGACTGGAATAAAGTGAATAAATATGAACATTATGTGTTTTGTACAGCAATTTTGTCTGTGTAGCTCTTTTTAAATATATATCTGGGTTTATGATTATGTTAGGTATAGTTGAAATTTCCAGAATATCAACCTGATAAAGTGTGACAGTATATTCTTAAGGAATCTAATTCCAAGATTGAGATTTTGAACTTGTTGACAAACATGTTATTTTCTAACATGCATGCATGCACATACACATATGCATTCACTTGAAAACTTTATAAACTTTAAAACCTGGAAATAGCCCAAGTCATTTGAGATTTTGCTAACTTGAAAATATTGGAATATTGTGTCCACAAATTAGAAATATAATAACTCAATTTTGAGGCACAGTTATTATTTGGAAAAAACTCATCGAGGGATGTAAACTCTCTGAAAAGGATTATTCTTCATTTTTATCAAGTATCAGAAAACAGTTAAAACTGCCCAACCATATGGCCAATAGCCATTCAATAGAGAGTCCAATAATTCAACATAATGAATCAGTTTCTAAGAGAAGGCAATAGTGTGGGTTGTTGTGTTACTGAACCATAGAAAAGCAGATTTACTCTTAGAGGGTTCATCTTTTTATTCATCTGTATTCAGTTTTTCCTCTATAAAAAACTGCTACATTTGAAAGTTATTAAATTCATATTTTAGAAAATCAATTACTGTTATTTTCTTGTATTTGTTTTCTTCAAACAATTTCAAATCAAGTCTGCACATCTAAAATAGATTCATCTAGGGCAATATATCTGTATATCAATATAGATACATGTAACACATTTGCATGTGTGTTGTTACATATATACATTGTATGATAAATGTACTTAATTTAATTATATGTATTTACAAAAATATACTTACACATGTGTATATATTGTGTGTGTTTATGTGTATAATGACCACTCATTTTCAGTTTCTTGAGCTATATTGTTGTTCAGTCATTTCAGTCATGTCTGACTTTTTGTGACACCATTTGGGATTTTGTTGGCAGGGATACTGGAGTGGTTTGCCATTTCCTTCTTCATCTCATTTGATAGATTAGGAAACTGAAACAAACAGGGTTAAGTGACTTGTCCAGAGTCACCCATCTAATAAGTGACTAAGGTCAGATTTGAACTCAGGAAGATGACTTTTCCTAACTCCAGATCCAGCACTATCTCTAATACACCACCTAGCTTCCCCTATGCTATATGTGGGTGGGCGGGGGAGGGGAGGAAAGGTATATCTATAAATACATATGTGAATATGTGAATTTATACACACAATTATATATAATTTGTGTGCCATCACATGTGTATACTCATATATACACATATATTGTCCTAGTTGAAATGTGTGTTGCCGAAAAATATTGGAGACAGTAATGCTATTGTATATTAGATAGCACAATGGCTTTGGAGTTAGGAATCTCAGTTCAAATCCTGCCTTTGATAGTCACTACAGATATGACCTTGGGACCCCATTTGAACTTAGAGGAGTACTTTTATTCCTCCATTACTTGTGGTTGGATTTGAACTCAGGTGCTCCAGACTTCAGGATCATGCTTTATCCACTATACTATTTAGCTGCCCCTCTTCCATTCCTTGAGAGAATAACTCAACCCCATTTTTCTGACAATTCTCAAATGATTTAGAAGTATACTATAAGTATAAAATGGCCTTGGGTTTTTGCTCTTACTTTTAAAATCCAATCACTTTTTATTGTTGTTGTTTTTCAACCATTGCCCAATTATCTTGGAAAAACTTATCTATTTTTGTCCCCTCTTTCCCTGTACTCTTCAGCATCTGGAAATGTGGTTTTCTTCTTTCTTAAATATTGACCTCCTACTTAATCCCCTCCTATGGCTTCTAATTTCCCTGTTGAATTTGATGCATTTCTATACCAAGTTATTTCTAGGGATGTGTGTGTGTGTGTGTGTGTCTGTGTGTGTGTGTGTGTCTGTGTGTGTGTGTATGTGTATGTTTAAACTGACTTTGTTTCAGATAAGAATGAGATTCATCTAATACCCAGTTAGCTTCCTCCCCCACATTTTGCATATTCTCATCACATATTCTAATTATGAAATTCCACTCCTTCATCCTTTCTTTCTCATGTATTTCTCCTATTGCCCACTTTTTCTTCCTTTCTGTTCCCTCAGAATAAAAATAATCCTACCTCTTCCTAATACTTCACAAAATCTAATTTTTTCTTGTTTAACTCACTCAATACCCTTTTCAGGACATTAATGTACTGATGGGATTTTTTGTTTCTTCTCCCTGTATGGTAATGTTAACACTAAATCATCATATAACTCCTTCTAGTTGCTCAAATAAGTTTTAACTTTCAAGTTTTCTCTTTATTCTTGTGTTTTTATTTCAGAGTTGCTACAGAGCTTTGGTCTTTTAGTAAGGAATGTTGAAAGTCTTCTATTCCATTAAATATCTTCTTTTTTTCCTCATAGAATTATGCTCAACTTTGCAGGGTAAGTTGTTCTTGAATGAAGCCTATGTCTTTTGCCTTTTGAAATGTTGTGTTCCAAGTTTTCTTTTAGTACACACATACAGGTTTTGTGTTACCTGATTGTAGTTTCTTGATACTGTATCATTCCTGGGATTTTTCCTTTGGAACTACTTTCATGAGGTAATGAATGGCTCTTTTATCTATCTTTCCTTTGCTCTGTGGTTTTGATAGATTTGGATAGTTTTCATTTATGACTTCTAAAAAATGTAATTTCTAAGCTTTGAAAAAAAGTATTTAGGAAATCCAGTGGTTCTTAAATGATGTCTCCTTGATTTTTTTTCAAGTAAATTATATTTAATGTTAGTTATTTTCATTTTCTTCTAATTAAAAAAAACTTTTGACTGTTTTAATATTTCTTTTTGTATAGCGGAGTCATTAATGTCAATTGGTTCTATTCTAGTTTTTAGGGATTCCATTTCTTGGGAAAGGCTGCCATTTTTCCTTCTAAGCTGCTTATTTGTCTTCTAATTCTTTCCTCCACAGTCTTAATAGCATTTTTTAACATTCTTGTTTTATTTCTTCAAAGTATTCATACAGCCCTTTTGGTGAATTTTTTTTTCTCTTTGAGCAACTACTAACAATTTTTATGGAGTTGTATTTGCAATGATTTTTTGATACTTGGTGCTGTTATCTTTGATTTACTCATTTCTCCACCACTCCCCTCCCCCATCTCTGAGGGGGAGCTCTGGAACTTTAGAACCTTTTTGATTTCTTAAGGCTACAAAGTCCTTGGGCCTAGTTTGCCCAAGTCTAAGCACTGTGACACCTTATTCTTCCATATCTTTGTTGTTGCCTGCTGCTACTCTCCAGGAATTCTAAGGTTCTCACAACCCTGGGACTTTCTCAGAAGAGCCTTCTTGTTAACTCAAGACAAAGAGCCTCATAGGTAATACATGTCCTGTGCTATCTTTGGTCACCATGGGAGGAGACCCTGTGCTAGTATTGGCTTTATTAACACACTTCCCTTCCCTTCTGCCCTTTTGTGCTGTTTTTGGCATGAGGTTTCTCAGTGGATTTCTTGATGATTATTGGGTATATAAGAGATGGATAGACTGATGATGACCATTGTGACTAGAAGTGATCCTAGGCAATTTTCTAATCCTAATTAGATAGAAAATGAGAAGATTGCACTGCATTGTTCTGAGGTCCCTTTCTACTAAAAATCTAGAATCCAGGGATTTGTCCCAACTTCTTATTTTAGGAAATTGGTACATACAGGTCCCCAGGTCATATGTACATACAGGTCCCCCAGGTGCTAAGCTAAATAATAATGGTGATGATAAATTCCAGAGTTGTAAAAATCACCTTAGTAATGATTTTGTTGTTGTTCAGTCATGTCCAACTATACATAACCCCATTTGAAGTCTTTGTGGCAAAGATATAGAGTTATTTACTATTTACTTTTGTAGTAAGTGCCCATTCTACAGAGGAGAAAATGAGGCAAATAGAGCTTAAATGTCTTTCTCAAGGTCACATAGCTAGTAAGTGTCTGAGGCCACATTTGAACTCAGATCTTTCTGATTTTAGGCCTAATGCTCTATTCACTGTGCCATCTAACTGTCCCCAGAAGATCATACCATACTTTAGTGAGGCACTACCTAACTCCGCTATTATTGATATAGTAACTACTAAATAAGCTTCCTGAAAGTCCCATTATGTTACCTTTATTGATTGTCATGAAATCTTTCACATATTTTGATTACATGTTTGTTAGTTTTTTCATATTCTGTAAATATGTAAAACAGACGGTATAATCAGAAGACTATAGAATTACGTCCACATAGAAAGCTATTCTTTATTTAAAACTCCAATAACAAAATAATGGTAAGAACAATCTATGTGAAAGTATAGATTTTCAGGAAGGCCAAGCTTACCCACAAGGGGTTTTTTCTACCCTTAATCTATTATCAGCTATCCTAAGTATAACTAAAAAAGAATATCAAGAATAAAGATAACAACCTTTATGTTAAAAAAAAAAAACTTATTGGCATGTTGGAATAATTTCTGTGCATGGAAAAAACAAATTTAAAACAATCAATCACTATCAATGCTATTAATGCAAATTAAAATATGTTTAAAAGGACCATAACAAATTTGGAAATTATTTCAAGAGAAATCTGTACAGTACTTGAAAGACAAGGTCCCATAATCATAAGGCAACTATAGAAATATTAATGCTTCCTTACCAAAAAAGGAAGAAAATGATTGAGAGATATTCTTATACAAAGAGTACATGGTAAGCAGATTAAAAAACAAACAAACAAACAACAACTACAAAAAAAAAAAAAAAAAAAAACCCAACCTTATGGGAATGCTTTTGGAACATGTAGATATCACTTTGCCAACCAATAATAATGACTGATAGTACTTCATATCTTTAAAATATATGTAACCCAAAGTAGCTAACTTTAAAACTAAAAAACAGTTAACATCCAAGGATGGAATCAAAAAGCCCTCTACACAAAATTTCCACAAAACATCAGTCAATAATGTTAAAGAGAAGTAGTGAATAAATGACTGTCACAAAGGTTGATTTGTGAAAATGAAGAACTTATAATAATAATTCAAGACCAGGTCATTAGCACAAGAAATCATAAAAGGGTTATTCTCAATGATGCCAGACTGAGAAGTTACTCTAGTTTATACTAATTGTAAAAATTGAGCACCTATAAAATGTCTATCAAGACATGATCTAGTGGCTAAATTATACATCAAAATCTTTCTGTCTTTCATGAACTGACAGACAGCAATTCTTAATACTACAAATACAGACCTCAGTTAATAAACTGAACAAGAACTGGATCATTAATATAGACTTGATGCCAGCAATTGCCTAATATTCTATTGGTGTCATAAAAACTTAAAAACAGTGTTTTCGATAGATGTTGTCATACTAAATACTCAATACTTGCAATATGCATGGAAAAAATGTTTTCAAAATTTACAATCTGCATGGCAAAATGTTTTCAAAGTTTGCAATCTGCATGAAAAAGTGTTTTCAAAGTTTGCAATCTGCATGGAAAAATGTTTTCAAAATAGAGGTTTGACAGAGAATATAAAAGTCATATAAGAATAGAAAGAGATACACATATTATTACTATTCCATCTGCTACTGCAGTTGTCTTTAGGATGTTTTCAATGAACTTATAGGTGATGATTTTACATCCCAATACTTTTATTGAATTTCAAAGAGCAACCATTTATCTGTTTATGTAATAGTTTGTAGGAATTATGGAATGATTGCAGGATAGCAGCTTATCTCGGGACCATTTCATCTGAATCCCATTAAAAAGTTGAGAATGCAATAATAATAAAAACTGGCATTTATTTAATACTTTGGGTTTGATAAAGTGCTTTATATTTTATTTCCTTTGCTCCTCCCAACAGTGTTGTTATATAAGTGTTAATATTATTCCTATTTTAAAGATAAAGAACAGAAAAGTTAAGTGATTTAATGAGTCACATAGCTAGTTGGTATCTAAAATAAGATTTGAATTCTAGTCTTCCTGACCTCAAGTCCAGCCCTCTGTCCTCTTTACCACACTGCCAGATTTAGGAGTAGAACTCAAATATTCTAACCCTAATTATGCCATGTTGTCTCAGGGGCTACTGAAATAGAAATGACTTCCCTTCAATTCTGTAAATCCAGAAGAGTAGCTCTTGACTGATGTAGCTTTACCTTGACACAATGATCCCCATTAGTAGCTTCTGAGTTTTAAGTGTCTCCTTGTATCATTCCTCCCTCACCCCCCCCCCTTCCCAAATTTGTAGGTTTCTCATCTGTCTACTATTGAATCTTCTCTTTGGCTTAAGAAGAAGCTGCTAGTTGCTGTTTGACCCCAACATGTAATCATTGTTTCTGCCCATCTTTTCTCATCTCTCCTCTTTCTGTGTGTCTACTCTTCTTGTTGGTTCTGTTTCCTGTGCCTTCTGCCATGCTAATTAGCTTCCCCACAAAGGCTGACCTTTGGTAGACATCAGCCACTTTCAAAGTATTCCTTTCCACTCTTGCGGCAGACTACTGAAACATAGCACAGTAAGTTTAATTGTCAGCTATTTGGCTTTTCTTGGCTTTGTTTGTTGCTGAATATGTAGGGGTCCACCTCACCATTGAAGAGGATTGATTTCTGCCACAAACTCTGAAACATGTGAAAAATATGCATTTACCTTTTAAATGTTCTGATGGTTCACCCTTCTTTATGATGAGTGTCAGTAGTTATTTGGGTATGGAAGGATTTAAATTGTCTTTAGGATGTTTTATAAGTAACTCATTTAAGAAAGAATAGAAGGATACATGTATGGGGAGAAGGAAAATAAAGCTTAGAAGTACATGTTATGATATTGTATCTATGCCATAAGTGAACTGCAAAGATGATAATTCTGGGGTTTTTTTTTCATTTTTTTTATTAAAGCTTTTTATTTTCAAAACATATGCATGGATAATTTTTCAACATTGATCTTTGCATAGTCTTGTGTTCCAAATTTTCCACTCTTTCCCCTATCCCTTCCCCTAGATAGCAAGCAATCCAATATATGTTATACATGTTAAAATACATGTTAAATCCAATATATGTAAATATATCTGTACAATTATCTTGCTGCACAAGAAAGATCAGATTAAAAAGGAAAGAAAATGAGTAAGAAAAAATGCAAACAAAATACAACAAAAAGAGTGAGAATATTATGTTGTGATTCACTTTCAGTTCCCACAGTCCTCTCTCTGGGTGCCATCTAGCTCTTTCCATCACAAGATCATAGAAAATAGTATCAATTCATCTCATTATTGAAGAGAGCCATGTCCATCAGAATTGATCATCATATAATCTTCTTGTTGCCATGTACAATGGTCTCCTGGTTCTGCTCAGTACAGAAATAAACTAACAAGCAAAAGAAGTTAAGAGAAATAGAGAAGGATGAATGTTAGACTAACATCTTAATTGAGAAGGGGAAAAATAAGGGAAAGAGGAAAGAGGGAGAAAATATAAAATCAAATACATAAAGAAAAGAAAATAAATAATTAAAAAAGTAAAACCCCATAACTAATGAAGGGATTTGGCAAATGAGAAGAGAAGCAAGACAGCCTAAAGGTATTAGGTTACTTTAAACTAATTTAAAGCCAAAACTAAGCAGAGAGATCATGTACTAACTTAAATGAGAGGAAAATATTTTTAAGAAGTAATACTAGAGATGTAACTGGAGAGAAATGTAAATCTCACTCAATGTTAAATGTGAATGGATGATACAATCCAATAAAATGAGAGGCAAAATGATTTTAAAAAAACTCTATTATTGCTTACCAGAATCATACCTAAAAGAGAAACACAAAAAATAGAATCAAAATGAGAGGCTGGAACAAAATTTACTACTCATCAAGTGTATCTTAAAAGGCAATTATATCATGAGATAAAGCAAAAATAAAAATCATAGATATTGAACCAATAATCATTTAATTTTTATACTTGAAATGCTATAATACCTAATTCATAAAGGAAAAGCAACTAAATTACAAAGAGGAATAGTCACACCATAATGTTAAGAAATTTTAATGTTCCTCAGAACTGAATAACATTAACAAAAAGATAAAAAGGGAAATGTAGAATTGAACAAACTTGTAGAATTTAGGACTAAAATATTTATGACATATTCTGAATGGAATAATTAAAGATATACACTTTTCTCAGAACTACATTGAAAATGTAGAAAAACAGATGTCATTATAATGCCTATGGAAACTGAAAATGAATCGCAAAAGCAGAAATATTAACATATCCTTTACAAGAAATAATGCAATTAAAGGGAGAAGCATTTTAGGGCTCACAAACAAAAGATACAGATTTAAACAGAGAGTTAATAATTTAATATTTAATAACAAGTAGGTTAAAAAACAATTTTTAGAAAAAATTTAATTATAGTAAAAGGCAATAATAATAATGAAATAGCATATGTGAAAATTTCTGGGATGCATATGAAAAAATATATCCCAAACATGGTAATATGTTAGGGGAAAAAAGGATTAATGAACCACTTAAAAAATGGAAAGCCATCAACTAAACACCTTCAAAATAAGAATAATAAAGGATATATTAAAACTTAGAAAGGAAATTTTTTTTTAGTATTTTGTTTTTCCACAGTTACATGTAAAAATAATTTTCATCATTTGTTTTTGAAATTGAGTTCCAAATCTTTTCCCTCTCACCCCACTTTCCTAATTGAGAAACCAACCAATTGATAGAGGCTATACATGTGTGGATATGCAAAACATTTCCATATTAATTATGTTCTTAAAAATATATATAGACCAAAATAAAAACCCGTCAAATAGTTTTAAAAGTATGCTTTGATCTGTATTCAAATTTCATCACTTGTTTCTCTGGGAATGGATAACATTTTTTAATCACTGGTCCTTCGAAACTGTCTTAGATCATTGTACTACTGAGAATAGCTAAGTCATTCACAGTTGATCATCTTACAATATTGCTGTTATTATGCACAATGTTCTCCTGGTTCTATTCATTTCACTTTGTATCGGTTCTTGTAAGTACAGGTTTTCCTGAGAGCATCTAGTTCATCATTTCTTATAGTACAATAGTATTCCATCATAATTATATATAATTCCCCAATTGATGGGCATACCTTCAATTTCCTTTTTTTTTTGTCACCAAAATGCTATAAATATTTGACCATAATTCCAAGTCATTATATAATAGTTGAATCAGTTTATAACTGATAGGAAATAGTTAAATTGGAAACCAAAAATAGTCCAGAACTAATTAGCAAAACTGGAAGCTGGTTCTTTGAAAAGACAAACAAAACTTTATAGGATTTATAAATTTGATCCTTTTTCTATTAATATATTTGGGTTTTAGATTATATTTATTTTGTTTTCAAATGTATCCCTTCCTCACCCACTGAATTATTCCTTTTAGCAAAGATTTAAAAATAATCTACCTCATCAAAACAAACCATCACATTGATCAAGTCTGAGAGTACATACAGTGTTCAAAACCTATCATCCCTTATCTGAAATAAAATATTTTTATGAGAATAGAATCTATGTGTCACAGTTAAGAAAGGAAATGACTGATTGGGAAAAATCTTTCCATCAAGTATCTCTGATGAGAGCCATTATCATTTTCAAGGTAGATATTTCATTATCTTCATTTATTTTTTATCCTTTTTTATTATTATTATATCTTTTATTTACAAACCATATGCATGGGTAATTTTTTCAACATTGACCCTTGTAAAACTTTCTGTTCCAAATTTTTTCCTCCTTCCCCCCATCCTCTCCCCTAAATGGCAGGTAGTCCAATACATGTTAAATTATATGTTAAATCCAGTATATGTATAGAAAGAAAAAAAACACCTGAGAAGGAAAAGAAAAATGAAAGAAAATAACAGAAAGAGTGAAAATGCTATGTTGTGTTCTACCTGTTGTTCCCACCACAGTACTCTCTTTGGGTGTAGATGGCTTTCTTTATTACTGGACAGTTGGAATTGGTTTGAATCAACTCACTGTTGAAGAGAGCCACATCCATCAGAATTGATCATGATATAGTCTTCTTATTGCCATATATAATGATCTCCTAGTTCTTCTTATTTCATTTAGTATCAGTTCATGTAAGTCTCTCCAAGCCTCTCTGAAAACATCCTGCTGATCAGTTCTTAAAGAACTATAATATTCCATAACAATCATATACCATAATTTACTCTGCCATTCTCCAGTTGATGGGCATACACTCAGTTTTCAGTTTTTTGCCACTACAAAGAAGGCTACCACAAACATTTTTGCACATACAGGTCCCTCTCCTTCCTTTAAGATCTCTTTGGGATATAATCACAGTAGTAACACTGCTGAGTCAAAGAGTATGCACAGTTTGATAACTTTTTGGGCATAGTTCCAAATTGTTCTCCAAAATGGTTGGATTCATTCACAGTTCCACCAACAATGTATCAGTGTCCCAGTTTTCCTACATCCCCTCCAACATTCTACATTATCATTCCCTGTCATTCTAGCCAATCTGAGAGATATGTAGTGGTATCTCAGAGTTGTCTCAATTTGTATTTCTCTGATTAATAATGACTTGGAGCATCTTTTCATAGGGCTAGAAAGTTTCAATTTCTTTGTCTGAGAATTGTCTATTTATATCCTTTGACCATTTATCAATTGGAGAATGACTTGATTTCGTATACATTAGAGTCAATTCTCTATATATTTTGGAAATGAGGCCTTTATCAGAACCTCTGACCATAAAAATGTTTTCCCAGTTTATTGCTTCCCTTCTAACCTTGTCTGCATTAGTTTTGTTTGTACAAAAACTTTTCAGTTTGATATAATCAAAATTTTCTATTTTACGATTAATAATGATCTCTAGTTCTTCTTTGGTCATAAATTCCTTCTTCCCCAGGTCTGAGGGGTAAACTATCCTATGTTCTTCTAATTTATTTATAATCTCATTCTTTATGCCTAGGTCATGAACCCATTTTGACCTTATCTTGGTGTATGGTGTTAAGTGTGGGTCAATGCCTAGTTTCTGTCATACTAATTTCCAATTTTCCCAGCAGTTTTTGTCAAACAGTGAATTCTTATCCCAAAAGCTGGGGTCTTTGGGTTTGTCAAACACTAGATTATTAATGTTATTGACTATTTTGTCCTTTGAACCTAACCTATTCCATTGATCAACTAGCCTATTTCTTAGCCCATACCAAATGGTTTTGGTAACTGTTGCTTTATAATATAATTTTAGATCTCGGTATATCTAGGCTACCTTCGTTTGATTTTTTTTTCATTAGTTCCTTTGAAATTCTTGACCTTTTGTTCTTCCAGGTGAATTTTGTTGTTATTTTTTCTAGGTCAGTAAAATAGTTTCTTGGGAGTTTGATTGGTATACCACTAAATAACTAGATTAATTTAGGTAGTATTGTCATTTTTGTTATATTCGCTTGACCTATCTAAGAGCATTTGATATTTTTCCAATTGTTTAGATCTGACTTTATTTGTGTGGAAAGTATTTTGCATACATACAGTTCCTGACTTTCCCTTGGCAGATAGATTCCTAATTATTTTATACTATTGATGGTTACTTTAAATGGAATTTCTCTTTGTATATCTTGCTGTTGGATTTTGTTAATGAAGTATAAAAATGCTGATGATTTATGTGGATTTATTTTGTATCCTGCAACTTTGCTGAAGTTGTGGGTTATTTCTAATAGCTTTTTAGTAGATTTCTGGGAATCTCTAAGTATATCATCATATCATCTGCAAAGAGTGATAATTTGGTTTCTTCATTACCTACTCTAATTCTTTTAATCTCTTTTTCATCTCTTATTGCCAAAGCTAACATTTCTAATACAATATTGAATAGTAATGGTGATAGTGCCCAACCTTGTTTCACCCCTGATCTTTTTGGGAATGTTTCCAGTTTATCCCCATCACATATGACGCTTACTGACAGTTTTAAATATATGCCCCTGACTATTTTAAGGAAAAGTCCATTTATTCCTATACTTTCAAGTGTTTTTATTAGGAATCCATGTTGGATTTTATCAAATGCTTATTCTGCATCTATTGAGATGATTATATGGTTTTTGTTAATTTGGTAATTGATATAGTCAATTGTGCTAATAGTTTTCCTAATATTGACCAGCCCTGCATTCCTGGTATAAATCCTACTTGGTCATAGTGTATTATCCTGGGGATGATTTTCTGTAATCGTTTTGGTAATATTTTATTTAAGATTTTAGCATCAATATTCATTAGGGAGATTGGTCTATAATTTTCTTTCTCTGTTTTCATCCTACCTAATTTAGGTATCAGTACCATGTCTGTATTATAAAAGGAATTTGGTAGGACTCCTTCAATCCCTATTTTTTCAAATAGTTTATATAGCATTGGAGTTAATTGTTCTTCAAATGTTTGGTAGAATTCACATATAAATCTATCTGGTCCTGGGGATTTTTCCCCCTGGCCTTTTATAGTTTTTATTGCATTGTGATCTGAAAAGGATGCATTTACTATTTCTGCCTTTCTGCATTTGAATTTGAGATCTTTATGTCCTAATATATGGTCAATTTTTGTATAGGTTCCATGAACTGCCAAGAAGAAAGTATATTCCTTTCTGTCTCCATTCAATTTTCTACAAAGAGGTATCATACCTAATTTTTCTAGTAGTATATTTACCTCCTTAACTTCTTTCTTATTTTATTTTGTGGTATATCTAGTTCTGAGAGTGCAAGGTTGAGATGTCCCACTTATAGTTTTGCTGTCTGTGTCTTTTTGCAGATCTCTTAATTTCTCCTTTAAGAATTTAGATGCTACATCACTTGGTGCATATATGTTTAGTATTGATTTTGCTTCGTTATCTATGCTACTCTTTAGCAAGATATAGTGTCCTTCCTTATCTCTTTCTAATTAGATCAAATTTTGCTTTAGCTTGATCTGAGATCAGGATGGCTACCCCTGCCTTTTTGGCTTCACCTGAAGCATAATAGATTCTGCTCCAGTTTTTTACCTTTACTCTGTATGTATCACCCTGCTTCTAGTGTGTTTCCTGTAAACAATAGATTGTAGAATTCTGGCTTTTAATCCATTCTCCTATCAGCCCATTTCAATCCATTTTTGGGGGAGTTTAGCCTATTCTGTGTTTCCTGCCATCTTATTAACCCCAAATTAAAATTTTCTCTTTCCTTTTCCATTTCCCTCATCCCCAGTATTTAACTTTTGGGCACCATTTGCCTCAAACAGTCCTCCCCTTTTAGAATCCCTCCCTCTTAGAATTCCCCCCTCCCTTTCGTACACCTTTCCCTTGCTATTTCTGTATTTCCTTCTATTTAGCCCATCTCTTCCCTTTTTACTTTTTCCCTCCCACTTTTCTATAAGGTAAGAAAAGTTTCTTTGTAACCCAAATATGTCTAATATTTTCTCTTTGAGCCAAATCTGATGATAGTAGGATTCACACAATATTCATCCCCTTCTCATCATTCCCTCAAATGTAATATATTTCCTTTGTAATAGATTTCCTTTGCCTCTTTGTGAGATGTAATTTCCCTCATTTTATCTCGACTTTTCCTTTTTTCTGGTATAATCCTGTTTCCATCTCTAGTTCCCTTTTATATTATAATAGTAAAATCAAACTATACATGCACGCTCATACCCATAACAGAAATACAGTTCTCAAGAGTTCTTTTTACCTTTTTGTGTTTCTCTTGAGTTTTATATTTGGATGTCAGATTTTTTGTTTAGCTCTGGTCTTTTCATCAGAAATAAATGGAATTTACCTGTTTCTTGAATGCTCATCTTCTTTTCTGGAAGAAAATGCTCAATTTAGCGGGGTGGTTTATTTTTGGCTGCATTTCAAGTTCCTTTGCCTTTCAGAATATCAGAATCCAGGCCCTTTGATCCTTTAAAGTAGAAGCTACTAGAGCCTGGGTGATTCTTATTGTGGCTCCTTGGTATTTAAATTGTTTTATTTCTGGCTGCTTATAATATTTTTTCCTTGGTGTGATAATTCTGAAAGTTAGCCACAATATTCCTTGGAGTTTTAATTTTGGAGTCTCTTTCAGGAGGTGTTTTGTGAATTCTTTCAGTGGCTATTTCCCCTTCTGATTCTATGACATCAGGGCAGTTCTATTTGATCATTTCCTGAAAAATAATGTCTAGGCTCTTTTTTCATCATAGTTTTCAGGGAGTCCTACAATCTTTTTTTTTTTTTTTTTTTTTTTTTTATAGTAACTTTTTATTGACAGAATCCATGCCTGGGTAATTTTTTTTTACAACATTATCCCTTGCACTCACTTCTGTTCCAGTTTTTCCCTCCCACCCTCCACCCCTCTCCTAGATGGCAAACAGTCCTATATATTTGAATATGTCCTAGTATATCCTAGATACAATGTTGTGTGCAGATCAAACAGTTTTCTTGTTGCACAGGGAGAATTGGATTCAGAAGGTAAGAAGTAACCGGGAAGAAAAACAAAAATGCAAACAGTTTCACGTTCATTTCCATGTTTTTTTTCCTTTGGGTGTAGCTGCTTCTGTCCATCATTGATCAATTGAAACTGAATTAGGTCTCTTTGTCAAAGAAATCCACTTCCATCAGATTACATCTTCATACAGTATCGTTGTTGACGTATATAATGATCTCTTGGTTCTGCTCATTTCACTTAGCATCAGTTCATGCAATTCTCTACAAGCTTCTCTGTATTCATCTTGCTGGTCATTTCTTACAGAACAATAATATTCCATAACATTCATATACCACAATATACCCAACCATTCTCCAATTGATGGGCAGCCACTCAGTTTCCAGCTTCTAGCCACTACAAACAGGGCTGCCACAAACATTTTGGCACATACAGGTCCCTTTCTCTTCTTTAGTAGAGTCCAACAATCCTTAAATTGTCTCTCCTACACCTATTTTTCAGGTCAGTTATTTTCAAACCAAGTAGGTATTTTACATTTTTCCTATTTTTTTCTTTTTGTGGTTTTGCTTGACTGATTCTTGATGTCTCATAGAGTCATTAATTTTTATTTGTTCAATTCTGATTTTTAGTGAATTATTTTCTTCATTTACTTTTTATTGCCTCTTTTTATAAATTTGTCCAATTGAGTTTTTAAATGAGTTGTTTTGTTCTATGGAATTTTTTCCATTTCACAAATTCTGTTTTTTAAGGAGTTATTTTCTTTTTCCACTTTACAAATTCTGTTTTCCTGGAAGTTCTTTACCTTTTCCAATTCACAAATTGTTTTCCTGGGAATTATTTATCTTTTTCATTTCACAAATTTGGTTTTTCAGGGAATTATTTTTTTTCAGTTTTGTCAAATTTATCTTTTAATTAATTATATGCCTTTTCCAAACCCTCTTGCAAAGTTTTCTTTTCCCCATTTTTCTTCTAGCTCTCTTTTGAGATCCTTTTTAATTTCTTCTACAAGAGCCTTGTGTGGTGGGGACCAGGTTATAAACCTCTTTGGGGCTTCATGTGGAGACAATCTGCTTTTAGTCTCCTCGGAGTTTGAAATCTGTTCTTCTCTTTCACCATAGAAACTATCTATAGTTAGAGTTCTCTTTGCCATTTTACTCATTTTTTTTTAAAGTAGGGATCTGCTTTTAGGGCAAGGTAGGTTTTCCAAGCTTCCTCCACAAACCTTGAGTAGCTGGGATCGTGTTGAGTCACTCCAGGTGCTGGGGGGGCATGGCCAGGTCCCGTGAGACTCCTGCCCTTCGGGGTTCAGTCTTTACCTGTTGTGTATGTGTTGGGTGTTCTCTAACTTCTCTGCTGAATTACTGCCTTGTAACCAGAACAGAGTGGCCAACACTGTGGTAGAGTCTTCCCCATAGATAATCCACTGCATGGAGTCTGCACCACCCTGCAGAGACCACACCCTGCCTGGAATCTGTACAGCATGTGCTGGCCTCCATGCTCTGCCTCCCTGCTTGTTCCTGGCCTCCTCCCATGTCTGACCAAAACAGACTTTTTTGGCGATCTTCAAAATTATCTTCTGGTAATTTGCTGCACTCCCAATATTCATGGATTCTGCCAATCTAGAACTATTTCAGAGGCTGAATTTCATAATTATTTGAGGGTCTTTGGAGAAGGTCAGAAAGAAATATGTGTCCATTTCACCATCTTGGCTTTGCCCCATCTTCATTATTTTTTTACAAGTGACAAAAAAAAAAAAACAAAAAAAAAAACTGATAAGCCTTTAGGCAACATAATTTTTTTTAAGGTGAGAACTAAAATTAACAAAATAAAAAGTGAACAAGTTATCATCATAATATGCCTAGAAAAAATAACCACAATTATCAGAACATGTCATATCACAAGTATATGTGTTCCCAACAAAATTGGAAACAAAAAATAGAGAACTATCTACCAAAAACCAAACCAAAACAAAAAAACCCCAATTGACAGAAAATCAAATAGATACCCTCTAACATTAGAAAAGAAAATTTAACTAGGTTAAAAGAAATAGAAAAAAAGTTCTTGTCTAGATGTATTTTGATGAATTCTCCTAAACTTTAAAGAGCAATGAATACATAAACTATACAAGTTATTCTTAAAAAATTCAGGAAAAGAAGCTTCTCTTAAATTGCTTTGATAAGACAAATATAGTCCTAATGCCTAAACCAGGGAAGGGCAAAGCAAAGAAAAAGATTACAGACTTAAAATTTTAAAATATCTATTTTAAAGTTTTAAATTTAATCAGAGGAAAAATATCATAGCAGTTAATCCACAAAACCATTCAATATAAACAAGTTAGATTTCTACAAGGAATGTAAGCAAAATATATAGTATTAGAAAAACAATATAATCAATTGTAGTAAAATCTAAAGCATCCCCTTATCCCCCAATCACACAATTATTTTAGCTGATAGAGAAAAGCTTTTGTCAAAGTATAATAGTCACTTAGGCTAATAAAGATCAGACAAAATAAATGAGTAGGAAGATTTATTTTCTTAACATGATAAAAATTCATGTATCTAAAATCAGACTCTAGCATTATCTGCAACAGGAAATCACTAAAATATACTAAAATGCACCATAATATTCCCAGTATATACAAAAGTAAAATAAAGATACCTTTTGCTCCATTAATTATTTGACAGATTTTTAAATATACTAGCAATAGTAACAAGTTAAGAGAAAGAATTTAGAGGCATAAAAATTGGCAAAGAAGAGATAAAACTATTGTGTTAACTTGAACACATGAGTTTACTAAATTTACTAAAATAATCCTAGGAAATCAGCAAACTAATTAAAACAATAGCTTCAGGACAGCTTTCAGAAAAAAATCAATAGTATTTCTGCATTACAGAGAGCCATAATAAAAAAAAAAAAAAAAAAAGAAAATGCTATTCAAAATAACTACTAAATGCATAAAATAGTTGGGTGTAATTTACTAACACACCCTCAATACTCTTATGAAATAATTACAAAACGATCAGTGAAGAAAAAAAGCACAATTTAAATAATCAGAACAGTTTTAATACCTGTGCCTTGCCAATATAATTTAAAAATATAATGCTACCAAAATTAATAAGCATATTTAGAATTTTACCAAACTATCAAAAGTATATATTATAGCACTAAATAAAATAGTAACAAAATTCATTTGAAGGAACAAGAAAAAAAAAAGGTGAAATGGGGGAAATGAAAAGGAAAAAAAAGAAATATAAGAGATATATCATTACCATACCTCAAACGATATTATAAAATTATGATTATCAAAAACATTTAATACTGATTAAAAAATAAAAAAGTTCAATATACAGATATTTATTAAGTGCATAATTTATGTCATTACTAAGTTGCCTGGGATAGAAATACAAAATAATTAAAAATAATAGAGTTCAATAAGCCTTAAAATATATATTATTTAGCTAAGTATTTCTATTTAATAAAAACATCTATGAAAACTGGAAAGAAATCTAGCAAATATTAATTATAGACCAACATGTTATATTACATAATAAACTCAAATTATTCGAGACAAATATTAAAGATCATCTTATTTTTAAAAATTTTAAAAACATCATATACCCTTTAAAGTTTTGAGTAGGTAATAAATTCTTAAGGAGTAGTCACATTTATAAAACATAAAGTGGGTAATTTTGATTACATTCAATTGAAAAATATTTTCATGAACAAAATTAATGCAACTAGAATAAAAATGGAAGCAATCAATTAGGAGAAAATCTTTATATTAGATATCTTAAATAAGAGTTTGGTATCAGATACATAGAAAATTAAATAGAAATATATAAAACTAAAAGCCATTCCCCAGTATACTTAAGTAGACAAAGAATATGAACAATTCTCAAAATTTTTTGTGAACTGATTCTCCTTCTGTAACACAATGTGGAATTATGCCCAAAGGCTTATAAAACCATGCATACCCTTTGACCTAGAAATATAGCTGCTAAGTCTGTATCCTTTACAAGATTTTTTTTAAAAGGAAAAGAACTTATATATACAAAAATATTTATAGCAGCTCTTTTCCAGGGGTAAAGAATTGGAAATTGAGGGGATCTCCATCAGTTGGGGAATGGCTGAAAAAATAGTTGTGTTATGTGATTATGATTACGATCCAATACTGTTGTGCTGTATAAGAAATGATGAGCAGGATGCTCTCAGAAAAACTTGTAAAGACTTACATGAACTGATGCAAAGTGAAATATAACATAAATAAACTAACAGCAATATTGTAATATGATCAGTTGTGAATGACTTAGATATTCTCAAGAAAACAATGATCCAAGACAACTCTGAAGTACTTATGATGAAAATACTATCCATAACTAGAAAAAATCTGATGGCATCTGAATATAACTGAAACACACTTTTAAAAAAAAGTTTTCATTATTTTTCTCAAGATTTGTTTTTTGGAGTTTGGGGTTTGATGTGGTTTGTTTTGGGGTTTATATTTTTTTGGTCTATGTTTTCTGTGACATCACATGTATATCCTATATTGTATATTGAATTGTTTACCTTCTCAGTGGAGAAGGAAGGAAGGAAGAAGGGAAGGAGAGATTTTGGAAGTGAAAGTTTTAAAAACAAATGTTAAAATTATTATGTTTTTGTTTTTTTGCTGAGGCAATTAGAGTTAAGTGACTTGCCCATAATCACACAGCTAGGAAATGTTAAGTGTCTGACGTTACATTTGAACTCAGGTCCTGGTGCTAATCCTCTATCCACTGCACCTCCTAGTTGCCCCTTTTTCTTTAGTTTTTGTTTTTTAGGTTTTTTTAAAATTATTTTTACATGAAACTAGGAAAAAAATAAAGTATTAAAAAAAGACTATTAACAATCACATGAAAGAACACCCTTAAATTATTAAATCACTCTCACACCCTGCAAATTGACAACAACCAACAAAGATAGAAGGTGTGGAATGACAAAAACATTAATACATTGTTGTGGGACAGTGAATTAGTCTGTCCATTCTGGAATTAATGAAAGAAGTGATTAAAATATCTGTGACTTTTTTATCCAAAAATTCTATTGCTAGAAATAGAATCAAAAGAAAATCTACATATTCAACAAAATATTTATAGGAGCATTTTTAATGATTGCAATGCACTAGAAATCAAGATGTTTCATTAACTGATGAATGTCTAAACAAATTATGGTGCCTGAATGCTATTGTGCGGTAAGAAATTACTAATGTGATCAGTATAAAGAAGCATGTGAAAGCATAGCAGCTGATAGAGAGTATAATAAGCAAAACCAGGAACAATAATAACACATATTTGTGTGTATGTGTAAACTACAACAATATAAAAGAAGAAAGCAATAAAATATTCAAAACTAAATACTGCCAAATTACAATGATCCAGCTCAAACCCAAAGAAGATAGTCGAAAAAAATACATTCCTCTATTCCTTTGCAAAAGTGATAGGCTTGGGATATTGCATATAATTTCAGAATCTTTTGGTATGTTTAGTCTTGAGGAATTTTTTGTCTTTATTTCTTCATACTTTATTATAAAGTATATCTTTTGAAGGAATAAAAAGTGGAATACAGTAAGAAATATGTAAAATAAAAATGCATGGATTAATGAATTAATGAATGAAAAACATTCATTAAGTGCCTATTATGTGCCAAGCATTGTGCTAAACTTTGAGGATACAAATAGAAAGAAATGAAATAGTCTTTGTAATCAAGTGGCTTATATTCTAACTGAGAGGTGGAGGAGAAACAATAAATAAAAAGAAGTTCTAATCGCATCCAATATGTCTGAGCAGTTAAGCCTCTAGATGCGTTTTAGTAGCCGGTGGGAGTGGGAGACAAGGGGGCTCCACATCTGGCAGTCCCACTATCTTATTGGCAAGTTAGTGCCATACCACCCAGCTGTTATGTGTGGATTTTAAAATTTAAATTAAAAATAAAACTTTTATCTTTATAAGTCATTTCCACCCCCCCAAAAAAAAAGTTTAATTCAGGAAATATCATCAGTCCCCACTGAATATTACACCATGGAGAGTGCAATCCATACTAGCAGCCTTTCCTCCCTTACTGTTATTCTGACTTTACTCACTCAGCAATTACCTGGTACTATGGCTTGGTTGTGGAAGCTCTAGTTAGAACACAATCCCAAGCCTATTATTCCTCCTCCTTTTTTCCCCTCAGAAATAACTTTATTTGTTTTTAAACCTTTATATTTTATGAAAATCCTAATTTATAACCTTTGTCTTTTGTAAACATAAAGAGCCCCTCTCCGTTAGAAGACAAGTTGGAATCATTTTGCTGATTTTTATTTACTTGACAGAAATCCTAAAGTAACATTTATTTTATATCACATACTTCCCTTTCAGTGAAACAAAATGTATTTGCTAGCATCACCTGACTCATGAATAGCTCACAAACCTGCCTTCCTTCTCTATTTTTTGTATGCCAGAATTCATCATTTGGTTGCAAACTATTTTTTTCCTCAAATAGTTAACAAATTTGTAAAGTTCTTAGAATTAAAGTTATCACTGATGGTATTCCTATGTGCCTCCAGTAATTAGCACGATTGCTTAATTGGTATGTTTGTTTCCTCTAAGGTATGACAGATTGAGGACTCTAGCCATAAGAAAATATGTAGTGTACCCAATTGCTTTTAGTGACAATATATGTCCATAGCAATAGCAACTGAATTTAACTAAGTTTAAAAGAAAAAAAAAAGTACTCTGAGTTCATGTGAAGGTTGATTGCCTTAGAGAAGTTTACAAATCTTGTACTGATGAAAACGATTTCCCTTGATACTGAAACATTTTGTTGTCAACCCAACAAATACAAACTTGGTATTTTTTGTTGTTGTCAAGAAGAAGAGTCTGGTCAAGAGGTTTTTATTATGAAAGATGTTTATAGAATCCATTTCCATTCCACCTAAAGCAATCAGTTTATGTCTATTAAAAAAAACACAGCAGTGTTTTCAGCTTCTTTAGTTCCCTCAGTACATCTATAGTAGCTCACCACAGGAAAAGGTAAATTGACCTCCTTATCTCTTATCTAGCTTATTGCATGATATCTTGAATAATAACATTACACTGAATTGACCTCCCATTTGATACCCTGGAGAGAATCAATAAAAATGCAATTATATATCTGACACTTAGTTTGATTTTGATGTACTTGATGCTTCTGAAACTAGTATATAATCTAAAGGCAGATTTATTATATTTGAAGTCATAGCATAATGTTTATCTATAAAGATGATACTCTGGGTTCACCATAAGTAGGATATGACCTTGGAGTTTTGTTTTGTTTAGTATTTTCTGATGGTGGGTTCCACTGAGGCTTGATATAGTTTTGCTTGACCCCTAAAGCATTTATGAGAAGAATGGCCAGGATTACTCTGGTGGTTTATAGATGTGAAACAGGGGAAAGCTAACAGAATGAGGTGATGAGGCAGTTTTCAAAGGATGGAAAGAGAGTTGGCTTGGAAAATCAAAGCTAAGAAACATTTCCTCATATTCTCTGTGTCATGGACAGGCACATTGCCCAACTACTACTATGCAATTATTACATTTAGAGAGGTGGAGGTAGCTGATTTTATGAGTAATCTGGAGTTTGAGATATATAGTGTTTAGATCCACTACTTTTGTGCAAGAGTACTTTGCTGTCTGTCCTGTGCTGTCTTGTTCTGCTCATAATTCTGATCCAGTTTTGTCCATCATCATTCCTTCCATAGTTCCCGGTAGATGATACCCATCGTCCACATGGACAGTAAGCCTCTGACTGCCATGATCAGTGAAGCTCTTGACTTGCCATTCCCAATAATTTTGAGTCCTTAAGAGAGGCTGTCCTTCCCCATGATTTCTTCCTGTCACAGGTCTTCCATAGTTCTGTGCAGTTTCTCTCTGCCAGGTCTCCACAGACTTTAGCAGGTGGAGTGCATCATCGGTTTTTACATTTCTCACCCAGAAGTATAGCTCACCAGGTGAAGCTTCCCCAACAAACCTATTCCACAATTAGAAGGGAATCTTGAACAGTATTAAACCCTTACTCAGCTGCACCAACCTACCACATTTCCAAGTGATTCCTGAACAGATTAAGATATATTTGGTAAATGACAAAATAAATAAAAATATAATAAGACATAGATAATGTTAATAGGTGGTTTTCCAAGTCAATATGTACCAATAGGAACCTTTATGTACACTTTAGTGACTCCGGTTTCTATTTGAGTCTGACACCCCGGCTGTAAAGTTTCTTTATCTTGTCCCGATCCAATGCACTGTCAGAACTGAGATCCTGATCTGAATTTATTTGTGGTACTACAATTCTCCCTGACCTTTGACCTCAGAGATACTTGCCTAGCAATCAACAACACCACTTCTTTTAAGTAGTTCTCCATCCACAACATTAAGTTTGAGTGAATTTTATAATTTGATGCTCTCTCTCCCAACATATAGGCAGTACCTCTTGTCCTCGTCAGTACTTCCTGTGGTTCTTAAGGCAAGAGTTCTCTCAGCATCATTAAAAGTAACACCATGAACTACACTTATACCTCCAAAATCGATTGGAAAAAAATTATTCAAAATCCCTAGGGCCATTTCTGGGGCCATCGATAAGGATGGGATCGGACTTGGAAAGGAGAGCTATTCTGGGGATGGGACAACCTCACCATTCCTGCTGCATGTACATGAATATGTGACTGTTGGTGAGGTTCTTGCTGGTTTGGGTTGCAGCTTCTCTATGACCTAGTAGATGATTTTGGAGAGTTGTGATTAAGCAAAATGCACTATATATAAAGTAATAGCAATGTTCTGGGATGACCAGCTATAAATGAGTTTGGTATTCTCAGCAGTACAATGATGCACAAGCACTCTGAAAGACTTATGATGAAAAATCCTATCCATACTCAGAGGAGGAACTGATTATGTCTGAATACAGATTGAAGCATTCCTTCTTTCTCTCTCTTTTTAACCTCTTATTTTTCTTGAGGGTTTTTTATTAGTATAGGAGATCTGTTTTCTTTTACAATATGACTTATGGAAATGTTTTGCATAACTTCAAAAAAAAAAGATTTTTCCAGTTGTTTTCCTTTTAAGCAGATTAAATTAAATTAGATTTGAGAATAGTTGTGACTGAAAAATGTGTCACCTTACAACTAGTCTGGCTAAACACAGACAGGTCCTCAGATGTTAGATATACATAACACTTTACTAGTTTGGTATAACGCTTGTCAGATAGTATACCTTATTGGCACAATCTATAAGGCCTTTAAGCTACCTCCACACCATGGTGGACAATGCAATAGGAATGAATTCAGTGGAAGAATACTAACGTTTTAATATTTCAATGGATTTTTTTTTATTTATATAGTTGCTCTCTCAAAGAGTGCAAATTACAATCCACCTTTAGTTTCTCCTCCTGTGAAATTCTTATCCATCTCCTCCATAAATCTTCAACAGAGACTCTAGTAGAGTTCAGGACTTCCTTTTGGTCTCCTAGCATTAAATCAATATCAGTATGTAAGCTTTCTCTGTATTTAGCCCTCACTCCTGCTATATAACTGGCCTGTTTCACTTTCTAGTAATGTATCTCTGATACTTTTTATGCTTTTACATGGAATTTGCAATATGCTGTGGCCTATGAATAACTACCATATGTCTCTCCATTGCTTTTTGGGAAACCCTTAATTTTGATTCTTTAAGAGACTGTGGTATTAAATGATTGATAAAACCAATATATTTTTGACCATCTTCTCCATGCCCATCTTTTCTTTGAAGCCAATACAAGAATTTTTGTATCTTTGCAATGGATGTTGGTTTAGTTATCATCATGATAACTTTTTTTTTGCTCATATACATCATAAACATTAAAAGGTAAAATGATCAAATGTCCTATGAACTAAGGTTTCTTGTGTTTAAATAAATTCTACCTTTTATTCACATTTAAAAAAAAAAAACCTCATCATCCCTTCATTTTGCTATTAACTTAGTTTTTGTCTTATGACTTCATTTTATAGAGAGAACATTAATATTGATGTTATTCAGTTCTTATGTTTTTCAATGTGTTGGTCATTGGACATATTTAAAGTACCAAGAATTAAATTAATGTTTATAGATAGTATAGAATGTTAATGCTCATTTCCCTTTTCCATCACTTCAATACCATTACTTCATAAGAAAAAGAATGGTCAGCCTGCTTGAACTTTTCTATACTTAGGTGGACAAATCCTTAAATAGCAGTCACAGTCTATTACCAGGACAACATTTGAAGTCTTTCCATTTTGGCAAACTTTGCAAGGATTTGCATTCTTCTATTCCCTTCAGAAATATAGTACCTTTCTCTATCACAATGAGGCATTGCAGTATGATTTTTTTCTAAATAATTATAATATTAATTCATTTATACAGTGCTACATGGTTTCAAAGTACTTCAAGTATGCAATCTGACTTGATCACCAAAGCCTATAAAGCAAATAACACAAACATTATTATTCACATTTTACATATGAGAAAATTGAAGCCTGTAGAAATAAATGACTTACTGAAGGTCACATGTCTACAAAGTAGAACACTTGTGAACCAAATTCATGTCATCTGACTTCAAATGGACCATAATACCAGACTGTCAGGGAACATGGTTTCTTGTTACATTTAGATGTATGATTTCTTTCTCTATCTTGATTTGAATTAGGCTCTGAGAGCAGGTGTTCTCATACACTTAAACTTAGTAAATTCTTTATCATGTAATGTTATGATCTATCCTCTGTCATTACTTATTAAGTTCTTGTTGTAATTAACTTTTTGTTAATCCCTAAGATAGTTCTATCCCTATATACCTAGGCTATCTGTTTTTAATACTTAGTTTCTATCAACTTTTTTTTATATCAGTAGCATATATGAAACATAAATGATGTACTTGTCAATACATTTCTTTATGTTGTATTAATCATATGACATAGCCATGGTAAGAATTTTAACTCTGTGTTTCAATCATAAAATTGCATTTTCAGAATCTATGCAAGTGAGATTAACATTTGTTCGTTGTATTTAATTTAAGTATAATTTGTACAATTGCTTCTCATTCAGTTAGTTTAAGAATGTTTGTATGCAGGATTATCTGGTTATAATAACCTAGGATATAGTGTGGGTGGAACGTTTCTGTTTTAAAAGAGTCCAGCATCATGAGGAAAGAGTATAAAAGAAAGAGACCTCTTTAATGTCATTTTAGAAAAATGGATAGAAACCTCAGATTTCCTAAGATGCAATATTTAGATATTTTAATGGATCTATAAATTATGTTTTTCCAAAATAAAATAAAATTTTGAAAGATTTGTTTATTGTGAATAATATTTTATTTTGTTATAGTCATAATGATGTTGTTCTTATGAATAGTTCAGAATACTTCACAAATAAGATCTCATTAAACTTTACAACATCCCTGGGAGGAAGATTCCAATTACTTTTTACCTGCATTATTCTTGCTCAGCATGTAATACTTCTATTGACTCAAATGTAGTGCTAATCACTGAGAAAGAAGCATGCTAAAAGAAGAAATCTCTTCATCTTTGTTATGCTGTTGGGGAAACTAAGTTGCAAATATCTTGGGCCCATTTCTCATGTCTAAGTGTCAAATCAGAGAACTGACTAAAGAGCTCTCCCTAGTTCTGATTATTTAGTTCAGCCCCAATCAACAGGTGGATAGCTAGATGATACAACAGATAGAGTGTTAGATCTAGTTTTGGGGAGACTTGCTTACTGAATTCAAATCTGGCCTGAGACACTTACTAACTGTGCGATCCTGGGCAAGTCACTTAACCCTATTTGTCTCTGTTTCCTCATCTGTAAAATGAACCAGAGAAAGACGTGGCAAACCACTCTAGAGTCTTAGCCAAAAAAACCCCAACGGAGATCACAAAGAGTTGAACATGACTGAAAAATGACCAAATACATCTAACAGACCAACCACCCTGGACAAAAAGTTTCATTTGATACAGATATTATGATGGATTGTTATCCTTCATCCTCGAAGAGGACCAAAATGAACCTAACTATGTTGGGGTCAAGGTACAGTGTGTCCAACTGTGGCTGATCAGACCAACATGAGCTTAGAAGGCTCTACTACAATTGGGCATAAATAGTCTGCATTAGCATTTGGAGTGGAAATGTCTCTAAATTAGTCATTTCACATTTCTTTTGAGCTGCTGCAATTCTTCCTTGTTCATAGTGTACAATCCTTCTTTGATACAGGCACATCATGCTGAATGTTCCTATGGCAGTGTCTCTGCTCACAATCGATTCCAGAGTTCTTCAAAGTGACCTTGAGAGAGTTCTTGTAATACTTCTTCTGACTCCATGTGAGCACTTGCCTCGCTTCTCAATAAAATGGTCTTTTATATAAATATATGTTTGGTAGCCCATCAGAATTGCTCTCTCTGCAGTATGGTTTAAATGCTTGGCAGTTCAGCTTGGGAAAGGACCTCAGGGTCTATTGTCAGAATCTTCCCAAGACATTTTAAATGGAAGCAATTCAGTTTACTGGCATGACATTGGCATATGGCATACTCTCCCAGGTATACAACAATGAGGTCTGCACAATGGCTATGTAGACCTTCAGTTTGGTTGGCAATTTAATACAGCCTTTCTCTACACTTACCTTTGGACAGTGATCTAGCTCTGGCAATGTGTGCATCAACTTCATTATTTTGGTACATTTCTACAAAGTAAACTGCCAAACTCAGTGAATTAATCCACAACCTTGAAATTTTCTTCATTTGCGATAACCAATGGTTCTACAGATAGATGGTACTGGCTGGTAGAGAACCTTTATTTCCTTGATGTTAATTGTCAGGCCAAAAGTGCCCAAGTGGCAAAAAATAATCCATACTCTGTTGCTTCTCAGCCTCAGAAGCTGCATTTAATGCACAATCATCTGTCAACAAAACATCACACACCAACTCTCCCTCCACTTTAGTCTTGACTTGTAGCCTTTTCAAGTTAAATAAATTACATTGGTATGGTAGCTGACCTTGTTGAAGGTATCCAGTAACATCACTGAAAATATCATGCTAAAAAGCACGGGAGCCAGCACAAATTCTTACTTCATTCCATTGGTAACTGAGAGAGTGCTAAAGCGTCCTCCATTATCCAGAACTTCTACATGCATGGTATCATGAAACTGAAATACAGTACTGATGAACTTCTCTGGGTGAACAAATTTTTCCATGATCTTCCATAAGCTTTCATAGCTGACAGTATCAGAAGTCTTGGTCAGAAGGGTGAACATCCACAGAATGCTCCTGGAGTTATCAGGGTGCACATACCCTACAAACTGCTCCTTACCCTATCTGAAGCCACTGGCAATGGGTGAAGGTGAAGGACCAGCCTATCAAGGAGGACCCTGGCAAGAATCTTACCTTCTAGGGATGGGGTGATGGGGAAATAGGATGACCTATTTCCTTCTCCTTTATAGAGATGGACAGTGGAAATGTCTTTGAACTCTTAGATGATAACCTCTTCTTGCCATATAACCCAGAAGATTTTAGTCAATTTTTATATGAGTAGTAGACCTCCTGCCTTGTAAATCTTAGCTGGAACAGAATCAGCACCAGGTGTTTGCAACACAAGAGAAACCTAAAGGCATGCAAAACATCTTTTTTTTTCAATAGTATTTTACTTTTCCAAATATATGCAAAGATGTTTTTGACATTTACCTTTGCAAAACCTTGTGTTCCAAATTTTTGTCTCTCCCTTTCTCACCTCTTTCCTCCCCAAGAGGGCAAGTAATCCTATATTAGTTAAACAGGTACAGTTCTTCTAAACATATCTCCATATTCATCATGCTACACAAGAAAAATTAGATCCGGGGGGGGGGGGGGAATGAGAAAAACAAAACAAGCAAATGTACAACAAAAAAGTGGAAATACTATGTTTTGATCCACATTCAGCAAAAATCTTTTCTTTAGTTGGAAATTTGACTAGAAAAGGATTAGTTTCAACCTGAGGTATACAGTCAATGGTTTTAGCATTGGTTAATGATGGTGTGTTGAGAACACTATGGAAGTGTTGAGCCCATATGTCCAAGATCATGTCCTTATCATTAATCATTGTGGCTCCATTAGCTCTAAATAGTTGAGATATAACCTAGGTCTTTGGTCCATAAGTAGCCTTTGGGGTATTAGAAAAGTACTTTAGATTGTTACTATTAGCATAAACATGAATTTCGTCTGCCTTCTTACTGAGCCAAGAATCCTGCATCTCTCTAAGCTTCACTTGCAATCTATTTTTGATGCACTCTACTTTCTTAGAGATGTACAAATGATCCTGAGTTCTCATTTTTAACATATATACCCACAGAGACACAGATACTAGAGAGACAAGAGAGACAGACAGACAGATTCACTTACATATACATATAAATACACATATATACATATATAAATAAGTTCAGAACTCTTTATAGCTGAAAATAGAACAATAAGGTAGCAAAATGAAAATAAGGTAGCTTGACCTGAATAATGAATATGTGTTTCTCCTTAATCTCTCACATTTATTGAAATCCAGAGGGAAGACCATCACTTTTACTTCCTTGAATTTAATATGCTTGGATATCTGATAGTTTTTCACTGAACTTGCAGAAAGATATAGAAATAATGAAGGGCTCTCTAATATTCTGTGTTTGGTGGTTGCATTAGGCCCTTGTCATTTCTTGTCTGTTATTCCTGCCTCAAGTCCTGCCTCCATCCATTTCAATCCATATTTCACAGAGCTTCCAAAGAAATTTTCCTATGATGCCTGCCTGATCATGTTATTGTCCTGCAAGGTAAACTACAATGACTACCTATTATCTATAATATGACCTCTTTTATACCCGGTATACTAACAAACATAATTTTTATTCACTCCTACCTAGGAAATTTTTTTACTATATTATATGAGATAATCACAGAAGATAATTACAAGAAATGTGCTTTTGTGGCCCTTAGATATCTAGGACCCAGCAGCAGTGATAAGGTTTGAAAAGACACCTTTTCTTGTGGTAGTCAGTAGTGAGAGTTTTCATGAGCACCTGAGAACTCTGGCTTCACTTAACCTCTAACCTAGATCTAACTGCTTTATACAAGAAGATGCATATGTGTTATATTATGAAATATTGACAGATGAGAAAAAGTAGAACTATTCTAGTCCTGTTTGTAGAAAATGACAGGACTATGAGAAAAATTGAAGCCCATGATTGGTGAAAAGATGATAAAAGAGTACCTAGCTATTTGAAATTAGCTTGGATCTGTCAACTTGGACAAATTGCATTCTCAATGTCAGACCTTGTCTTGTCAAAGCATTACAAGAGAGTAAAGGCTCCCAGCTTAGTAGAGGTCAAGACCACATTTGAGTCCTTGTCAGCAGCTAGTAAGAACCAATGATACCAGGAAATCAGGTGGAGTGAAGCAGGGCTCTAGGTGGTGAACCAAAGTGCAAGATGTAAAGTGACAGCAATAGGAAGACAAGCTAAGCAGGAAATTAAAATATAAGAAGCCAGGATCAAAGTTATAAAGTCAGACTTCATAAAGGCAGGTCACTGAAGAAATAAGTTATGTTACATTTTGTTAACTCTGCCTATGTTCCAGAGACCTAGAAGCCTTCTTTAAAATGGGGTATCAAAGGGACCAACATCCAAAGAGCTAGAGTTCTAGTAGCAAGATTACTTAAGAATTTGCAAGTGCATTTGCCAAGCCACAGTGAGTGATCTTTGCAGAATTCTGGTTAATGTAAGAGTTGCCAGAGACTAGAAAATGGCAAATGTATGGATTTTCAAAAAGAGAAGAAAGTGGATTCTGCCAAGCTTTTGTAGTCAAATTTGATGTCAATCCTCAGGAAAAAATTTAGAGTAAATTATTAAATGGTTGATATGGAAAGATTTAGAAAGCAAAACAATATTCACTAGATGTAAGCACAAGCTCACTAAGAACAAGTTTTTCCAAACTAAATTTCTCCCTCCCTCTCTTCCTTCCTTCCTTCTTTTATTTTCCTTTTCTTTCTTTCCTTTCTTTATTTCTTCCTTTCTTTTCTTTCTTCCTTTCTTGCTTTTTGCCACCATTACTAGTTTGGTAGATCAGAAGAATGTTATAGTATATATAAATTTCATCTAGGCACTTGACAAAGCCTTTTTCAACATTCTTTTATAAATTTTAATATGTTGTCTGAGTTGTAGTTTAAATAGATTCAAAAGTGGCTGATTTATAAGACCTAAAGTATTAGTTAGCAAAAGTTGTTGGTGTTTGTCCTTTGTTCTTGAAAAGAATCATGATATTAGGAAGACAATGTCATGACTTGTAAGTAGGCAAGGACATGCAAAGTCACCAGCGTCTCTCTCCTCCAGAGCTATCTGGATCCAAGATCAGGACAACTGGAAATAGCCCTCAATGCAGTGGGAGACATTGATCTCTTTCCCAGATCTGAGTTTGATTGAGACAACTCCCATTCAGTGATAAGGTTAGGTAAGAAATGAGACAAAGAATGACCTCTTTTACCTGGTATGTCAACATGAAGAGGACACAGGAGGCATGTTATAGAACTTAGCTTCTTTAAATATTTTTATCATTGATTATTTGAAAATATAGATGGCGCACTTGTCAAGTTTAAGATGACATAAAGCCAAGAAGGATAACTAGTTGTTCTTTGTATGATAGATAACTTCAATCTTACCTTATCCCCACAAAACCCCACTCCAGATGTCTACTTTTTACACAACGCTTTCTTGAACTCCTGCTCCTTCTGTCTTTTGACATTCACTAATACCTAAGTCCTCCTCTAAATAAAGCAGCATCCCTAGCCATCCTTTCCAGGATTGGCTACTTCTTCTCTCAATATCACCATTAGTCCCTGTGGAGGGATAAAAATAAACCTTGCTCTCCATTGTCACTTCCATCCTGGAAAGGATGACCAAGGGTGCAGGATTATTTAGATGGGGACCTAAGTCTCAGTGAATGTCAAAAGATTGATACTTTCATGCTGGCAGGAGACATAAAACTGTAACTTGAAACATGATATCATGGGGTGGACCAAGTCTTCCACAAATTAGCTGTCTGATTTCAACTGGACCCTCACTGTAGGAAAGTAATCTTTCTAATCATCTCTAATTCATATTTTATCCCCCTCATCACAGTAAGTATTCCAAACCTTTTCTTCTCTTTTTGAGCATCCCCTTTGCTTCACTTGGGAATTTGAAAACTTTCCCTTGTACTTAATACTTTACAAAAAAAAAAATCCCCTCTCCTCATCTCACTTTCCCCTGATTTTATATTACACAGGGCTGATCACTTAATTATCAAACCCATTGGTCTAACAGGATGATTTCAGAAAGGCCTGGAGAGACTTACACGAACTGATGCTGAGTGAAATGAGCAGGACCAGGAGATCATTATATAAAAACCATTACATTGAATTCCCAATCCCTATATTTATGCCCACCTGCATTTTTTATTTCCTTCACAAGCTAATTGTACAATATTTCAGAGTCTGATTCTTTTTGTACAGCAAAATAACCTTTTGGTCATGTATACTTATTGTATATCTAATTTATATTTTAATGTACTTAACATCTACTGGTCATCCTGCCATCTGGGGGAGGGGGTGGGGGGTAAGAGGTGAAAAATTGGAACAAGAGGTTTGGCAATTGTTAATGCTGTAAAGTTACCCATGCATATATCCTGTAAATAAAAGGCTATTAAATAAAAAAAAACCCATTGGTCTTTTCACAGTCTTCATTATTCTTGAGATCTCTGCATCATTTGACCTGTTTGCTGCTTTCTTCCCTTTGGAGACCCTCTTTCCTTTGGAATTTTGTCACACTGCTTACTTTTCTTTCTCCTATCTATCCTCGCAGTCTCTTTTGCTGGCTTTTCATCCATATCATGTATCCCCCAAGTCTCTGTCTCTGCTTTAAATCCTCTTCTGTTTTCTCTGCCTCACCTCCCTCAAGTGTAAAATTGGATTAATAGTAGTAGTAGTAGTAGTAGTAGTAGTAGTAGTAGTAGTAGTACCTGTCTTACAGACTTGTGAGGATCAAATGGGATAATATTTTTAAAGTTTTTATTAATAGTTTCTGGTACATAGTAAGAGTTGATTAATAAATGCTGTCATCCCATTCCTTCTCTCCATACTCCTCCGCCCCGCCCCCCCCAATCTCTCCCTCCAATAGAATTTTATGATAGCAGAGAACTGGAACAAAGGTTCATCAATTAGGTTCTCATTAAATAAATTACTAGATCTGAATGTTATGAAAGGACCAATGGTCTCCCTGGTGCAGCTTCTTTCCTACCACATACAAAATGCAGAAAATTGCCTAAAACAAGACAAAATTGTCCTGGGACCTGATTGGCCCCAGCTTCTCTGGTGTGATTTTTTTTGGTCATCTAGGGTAATAGAAAGTCCCATCCAGGTGAAATCTGAACCCCTCAGACTTGGTGGATACTTAAGATCACACAAATTGCCATATCCTGCTGCTGATGACCAGGTACATTTCCATAAGGAGATAAGAAAGCTTCTAGAGAAACTAATTGTATCCTTATTTCCATTTCCTTGCTATGTTAGACCTTCCTTCTTTGTTAAGATATTTAGTGATTTATTAGTGCCTTATTTGATGTAAAATTAAATGACAAGTAAGAGATTGGTAGCATTAGAGCTCTGCCTCGAATAAATATAATAAAATATTACCATGTCATAAGAAATTATGAATATGATAAATATAGAGAATATAGAAAGAATTACATGAAGTGATGCAGATGACATAAACAGAACCAGGAAAAACAATATGCCCAATTTCTAAACAATGCAAGTTGAAATAACCACAATAGTAATACCAACAAAATCAAAACTGAATGATGCAAAATTATAATAACCAGGCTTGTCTTCAAATAAAAGACACAATGCTGTACCTCCCCAAATCCCTTGAGTAGGAGTGAATTGTTGCATGAGTATGTTAGTTTTGTTTTTTTTTAATGCATTGGTTAGTTTTTGCTGAACTTCTTTTTCTTCCTCATTTCTATTTATTACAAAGGATGGCTCTTTGAGAGTGGTGGGGGAAGGAGTGCAATGAAAAATAAATCTGATGTTAAAAGATATCACTAAAATCCATTTAATTTTTTAAAAAATAGGCTGCCTATTGTGGTTACTGAGTTACATTATATTGGTACCATTGAAGCTGAATCTGGATGACCATTTTTTAGGAGTGCTGTAACAAGAATTCAGCAAATCAGGAAGCGGTTATATTAAAATTGCTTTCAAAGTTCCTTCAGACTTCCAGACTTTGATTCCTCTGCTGGTGCCAAAGCATACATTTAAAGGCTCTTTCCTTTACCTAAGTTGAATGTTAAGTGGTATAACTGAATATTTGTATATTTTATTATATCTGAATGTTGAATATATTCTATATATACACACACACACACACACATACTTTCACGTTGGTTGGATTTTTAACTGGCTAGTCATACAAGTCTATTAATAACGAGACACTAATTTGAAAAAATATTATAGCAATGTCTGTTGACTCTCATTTTTTTTCTTTTAGGTGAGCTGTGCTGGTAAGCAAAATTTTGATGCTCCTAACAAAATGAGATGCAAGATTCCCATTATTCTCCTTGCCTGTGGTTCCTTTAACCCCATTACAAATATGCACCTGCGTTTATTTGAAGTGGCTAGAAATCATCTTCACCAAACAGGTCAGCAAAATAAATCTGTTGTTGACAGTGCTGTTTAGATTGAAGAAAGTTGACATTTCAGATGCTTTGAGTTTTGGCTATTATTGTTAAAACTACTGCATTAGGTTAGTAATTTACATCATCTCCAGTAAAATGTACTGACCAAAAAATATATACTTATTTTACCATTTTCAGTATTTTTTTCTAGCTAAATAGTACTTAAGCAGGTCATATTCCTATTATAGTAATTATATACTTTTAGTAGTTCATGGCAGTTATTACATTGAATACCAACAAGAGGTTAGATACTCCATAGAACATTTGGTCCCATCATTTCAATTCCAATTTAAAATATGTAATAAAATTAGAAGGTAAGGTATATACTTTATAACTTCTATCACAGGATGGGTATCCAAGCACATTAATTGATGGTGATATTGACATTTTCTCTTTTGTGATCATAGCCTTTTCAAAGGTCACATCTAAGGAATTAATAGCCACACACACACACACACACACACACACACACACACGCATACTCACACACACATACACTTCTGTAGAAGATCACTGAACTATATTCTCTGGCAACAAGAGACAAAATACATGTTCATATTTATGACTCTAGATAATTAACATATATATATATATATATACACATACATGTGGACATACATATATAGATATATAGATAAATCTGTTTATGTATATTTTTTCCTATAGATGTAGATATTTCAGCTTCAATCTTATTCTATTTCAATCCTTTTTCACATACATTGTTTTTGGTCTGAACTTGTAAGTTCATCAATATAGGAGGACTTTATTGAAACTCTTTATAATTGCAGATGTTTTATAGCATCACCCAGGATGTCATTAAGCTATGATTAGCTCATACCCAGTGTTGTCAGAGGCAGGATCTGAACTCAGTTTTTCTGCCTTTGAAAGTAGTCTTTTCCAAATCACTATTGATCAGAGAAATGCAAATTAAGATAACTCTGAGATATCACTACACACCTGTCAGATTGGCTAAGATGACAGGAAAATATAATGACAATTGTTGGAAGGGATGTGGGAAAACTGGGACACTGATGCATTGTTGATGGAGTTGTGAACAAATCCAACCATTCTGGAGAGCCATCTGGAATTATGCCCCAAAAAGTTATCAAACTGTGCAAACCCTATGATCCATCAGTTTTTCTACTGGGCTTATACCCCAACGACATACTAAAGAAGGGAAAGGGACCTGTATGTGCCAAAATGTTTGTGGCAGCCCTGTTTGTAGTGGCTAGAAACTGGAAAATGAATGGATGCCCATCAATTGGAGAATGGTTGGGTAAATTATGGTATATGAATGTTATGGAATATTATTGTTCCGTAAGAAATGACCAGCAGGATGAATACAGAGAGGCTTGGAGAGACTTACATGAACTGATGCTAAGTGAAATGAGAAGAACCAGGAGATCATTATATACTTTAACAACGATACTGTATGAAGATGTATTCTGATGGAAGTGGATTTCTTTGACAAAGAGAAGATCTAATTCAGTTTCAGTTGATCAATGATGGATAGAAGCAGCTACACCCAAAGAAAGAACACTGGGAAATGAATATAAACTGTTTGCATTTTTTTTTTCTTCCCAGGTTATTTTTACCTTCTGAATCCAATTCTTCCTGTGCAACAAGAGAACTGTTCAGTTCTGCACACATATATTGTATCTAGCATACACTGTGACATATTTAACATGTATAGGACTGCTTGCCATCTGGGGGAGGGGGTGGAGGGAAGGAGGGGAAAAATCGGAACAGAAGTGAGTGCAAGGGATAATGTTGTAAAAAATTACCCAGGCATGGGTTCTGTCAATAAAAAGTTATAATTATTAAAAAAAAAAAAAAAAAGAAAGAAAGTAGTCCTTTATCCACTATACCACATTGCTTCCCTTATCAGCCATATAGACATAATTCAAAATGCCTGACATGATTGAGCAATTAGGATAGACAACTTTAATTTGAAATGCTAATAAGTGGTTCTCTAAAATGTGGTGTGTACTGATATATAAAATATTTACTTTAATCTCTCAGGTAATAATACTAAGCACTGGAAAGGCAAAAGGTAGTTCCTGCTTTCAAGAAGGTAACAGCCCAACGGAGGAAACAGTATTTAAATAACTATAGAAATAAGTTACATGTAGTATAAATTAGAAATAATCAACAGAGGGATGGCAGTTGCATTGCCCAACTAGAAATGGCCAGTTGGATGCTCCGGTGGGGTAGCTCATACTACTCTCTGGTTGTTATTTTTCCTTTGTTCTCAAAGAGGACCATGATGTTAGATGATATTTTATCAAGAACTTAAAGTAAGCTGAAGAAGTCAGGAGATGGAGATTAGAAGAAAAAGTGTAAAAGGTATTTGTTTATTTGGAATGTCTCTTTGAATTGCTGTGACTTGAAATGACATAGAGTTAATCCCTAATTACTTTTTTGCAGAAAGAACCACAACTACCAATAACCATTTAAAATAACTATCAAAGAAATTCTATGAATTTGCATGTCTATTTGGAAGGAAAGGTCTTTGTTATTAAAGTGCAATTAATTCAGTGTTCAAAAAGAGAATGCAATATCTGATTATTTCTCTTTTTAAAAAAATACTTTTTTACATTATTTTCAAAGAAATATTTTCTAGTATGATCAATAAACTTTGTTTTTAATAGTATTTTATTTTTCCAAATACATGTAGTATTTCCAAATACATGTAGATAGTTATCTATATTCATTTTTGTAAAACTTGTGTTCTAAATATTTCTCCCTTCCTCATTTACCTTCTCTCTCTCCAGACAGCAAGCAATCTGATATAAGTTAAATATGTGAAATTCTTTTAAACACATTTGCATATTTGTTAGATTATGCAAGAAAAATCAGATCAAAAGAAAACAAAAACCATGGGAAAGAAAACAAACAAACAATGATGACAAAAAGGTGAAAACACTGTATTTCAAACCTTGTTCAGTTTCCATAGTTCCCTCTCTGGATGGGATGGCATTTTCCATCCCAAGTCTCTTGGAATTGCCTTGAATCATTGCTTTGTTGAAGAGCCAAGTTTGTCACTGTTGATGAGACAGATAAACTTTGTAAATGCAAAGCTGACTCCTGCCTGCTAGGAAAGTTTAAAAAAAAAAAGTCTAGAATCTATCTGTCTATATGTCTGTCTTCTCTCTTTCTGTATCTTCCCAAACCCCACCTTATTCATCTTCTCATTCATATTCTATCTCTCTCTCTCTCTTTCCCTTCTCTCTCTTTTTATTATTTTTTTATTTAGATAGGTTAACCACTGTTCCGTAATTAATAAGATACCAGATATATCTTTTATAAATCAATCTTTGCATTTTAATTACCCTAAGAGAACTTCCTTGATTATAAGATTATCATAAATCTAAATAGAGAACTATTATTCTCCACATTGATTTAGGAAGGGATTCTAGATTTTTGTCTGCAATAGAGTACATAAGATACTTCCATCTATTTTGTGCCCTTTAAAGTAACTTGCCTTAATTTGATATACTTGTTTAGTGTGCTATGAAAACTAAGCCCATCAATTATGCCCAAAGGACTATCAAACTGTGCATAGCCTTTGATCTAGTAGTGTTTCTACTGGGTCTGTACCCCAAAGAGATCTTAAAGGAGGGAAAAGAACCCACATGTGCAAAAATATTTGTAGCACCCCTTTTTGTTATGGCAAGGAACTGGAAACTGAGTGGATGCCCATCAATTGGAGAATGGCTGAATAAATTGTGGTATATGAATGTTATGGAATATTATTGTTCTGTAAGAAATGACCAGCAGGTTGATTTCAGAAAGGCCTGGAGAAACTTACAGAAACTGATGCTGAGTGAAATGAGCAGAACCAGGAGATCGTTGTACATGACAACAACAATATTGTATGATGATCAACTCTGATGGATGTGGCTCTTTTCAACAATGAGATTATTCAGGCCAGTTCCAACAGACCTGTGATGATGAAAGCCATCTACATCCAGAGAGAGGACTGTGGGACTACAACATAGCATTTTCACTCTTTTTGTTGTCATTTGCTTGAATTTTATTTTCTTTCCCTTTTTTTCTGATTTTCTTTTGCACCAAGATAATTGTATAAATATATATATGCCTATTTTGGATTTAACATATATTTTTACCATATTTAACATATATTGGATTATATGCCATCTATGTAATGGGGGGGGAGAAAATGGGAACACAAGATTTTTAAAGGATCAGTATTGAAAAATTATCCTTGCATATGTTTTTTATTATTATAGCTTTATATTGACAGAACATATGCATGGGTCATTTTTCAACATTGACCTTTGCAATCACTTCTGTTCCAACTTTTCCCTTCCTTCTCTCCACCTCCTCCCCTAGATGGCAGGCAGTCTAATACATGTTAAACACTTGCATATGTTTTGAAAATAAAAAATTTCAATTAAAAAAAAAGAACTAAGAGAACATTGTATGCAGCAACAACTAGATTATATTATGATCATTTCTGATGGACTTGGCTCTTTTCAACAGCGAGGTGATTCAGGCCAGTTCCAATGGTTTTGTGATGGAGACAGCCATCTGCATCCAATGAGAAGATGTGAGGACTGAGTGTGGATCACAACATAGTATTTTCACTCTTTTTGTTTTGTTTGCTTGATTTTTGTTTTCTTTCTTATTTTTTCCTTTTTGATCTGGTTTTTCTTGTGCAGTATGATAATTGTGAAAATATGTATAAAAGAACTGCACATGTTTAAGATATATTGGATTAGTTTCTGTTTAGGAGAGGGAGTGGGGGGAAGGGAGGGAAAAATTTGGAATAAAATTTTTTGCAAGTGTGAGTGTTGAAAACTATTTTTGTATATATTTTTAAAATTAAAAGCTATTATAAAAAAAAAAGAAAAAGAAAACTAAGCCCATCATCACTGGTGTCAAAATATATGCTGTTATATATCTAGCAATGATGGTGCTATATCCTGTCTGGTTAGCATCCTTATTTGTCCCAACATTTTTATGGACAATGTTACTCCCCTTTTTGGATTCTTTTTAATAATGCTATTCCCTCAGCCCTTTTTTCCCCCCCAGAAGTAGCTTTCCTTTCAAACCAAGCCAAGGAAGAAGGCATAAACCTCACATCAAAGCCAGCTCACCTAATCTCAGCAACTACTCTTGCTGACTCATTAAGTAGAGAAACCCCAGAATACATACTCTCTCTGCCCAGGGGAAGTTATAAAAATGAATCATTAACTTTTCTACATATCTTAGCCCACAGACAAAAACTATGATTTGGAAAAATATTGAATTTTTTTGTCTCCCTCCCAATAAATAACCTAATCACCTCTTTTTAACCATATTCCAGCAATAATGTGCACAGATTTGATCACAATTGCTGTTTTAAGAAACAAAGTACATGTAAATACAGAAAGACAAAGACACAGCCATGGTTAGAGACTGGTGCTAATGGTATCATGGTAACTACCCTCCTTCCCTTCTTCCCCTCTCCAGGCTCTATATGGTCTCTCTCCTTCCCAAAATTCTTTATGATGGGAGTGACAGGACTGTGAGTCATATCAATTGTCCCTCCCATCATGAGTGTGTGAGCAAGACTCTCCAAAAGTTGAGGAAAACCCTGGAGGATTTCAGCCTGATCAGAAGGTATTGATTGATTTCATGTCCTAAGAACCTTAGTGTTGCACTGATACGATTACAGATTAGTAAAGCAGACATTCTGCAGTCCCTACTCTGTATCTGACTCTGGATATAAAACTCAAGAAGCACTTATTCTATTGAGGGAAAACAACACGGACACAATTAAATATAAATAGTGCGTATTATTGCTCAATTGTTTTTCACTTGTGTCTGACTCTTCTTCACAAATGGGACTCCATTGGCAGATTGCCATTTCTTTCCTCAGCTCGTTTTACAAATGATCAAACTGAGGGAATCAGTCAGATGACTTGTCTGTGAATCCACTGCTAAGTAAGTGTCTGAGGCCAGCTTCAAACCAGAATTAGAAGATGAGTCTTCCTGGCGCTAGGCCTGGCACTCTATCCACTGCCCCACCTAGCTGCCCACCTAAAGAATGTATTTTGATTTAAAATAGAGGTGGGGAGAGAGAATTTCATTTTTCTGTAAGTTTGAAGCAAAGGACAGAGTTGGAAAAGATATTAAGGGGATTTTAGATGAAGAAAAGGGGAGAAAAGGTGTTGCAGAGCAAAGGCCATTTCTTTTGTTTCTCTCCTATCCCATACTCCAGCTTCTAGTACAGGTTTATGAGCATTCAGGTAAGTCTGTTTCATCAGAATAGGGCACTCCTGTTACACATTAAAAAAAAAAATGATACAAGTATTTATATGTCCAACAAGTACTAACAAGTATTTATTCAACAACAACAAAAATGACTGAATCAAGTTATCAGTTTTAATCATTTTTTCCTGTTTTTCAAGAGTATGTAACTCTACTTGACTCCCCACAGTGGATCTTATTCTTTCATTAACAGTGTTACATGAGTTTGGTATGTATAGATATTCCAGTAGCAGAATGTAACTAGGTGAAGAATAATATTAGTAATCCCAACAAACATAGTAAACAAACGTAGTAAAAAGTTAAATAGAGCTCATATAAATTAAACAAAAATATTTTAGTTCTGCATTTTTCCCATAATGATATTTATGTACTAAATAAAAATGTCTAAAAGGGGTTATGATCAATCAACAAAAAAAACCAATAATTTTCTATTAAGAACTTACTATGTGCCAAGCACAGAACCGGGTATATAGTAAGACATCAAAGAAAAAACAAAAACAGTCTCCTGTTTGCAAAGAGTTTATATTCTAATAGCAAAGATAACATAGCACTGTTATGAATTATGAATAATGATTATAATTCTTTATATTTGTATATAGCACTTTGGAGTTTTCAAAATACTTTCAAATGCATTAGTTTACCTAACCTTAACTATCCTTTGAGGAAGCGTAGTATCACTATTCCCCCAAGAAACTGAAACTTGGTAAGATTTAGTGAATTTGCCCAGAACAACAAAATGTTTAAACATGTGGTATGATTATCATGTTGTCATGTCTTTATTTTATACATTCCTTCCAGTTACAGAATATGTGCATTTTCAAAGAATATGTCAATTTGCCAAACTATAAATCCATAGCACTGCTACCAGTCATGCTGGATAAATATTGTCTAAGAGAATCCCTATGAAACATCTCAATATAAAAATGGAGGTGAATAAAATAAGTTTCTAATGGATCCAACAAAAAGTGAAGGATACCTCATATTTCATGTTTGACCTGGAGCAACGTTTTTTAAGTACTGAGAGAATAGAACTCTCTTCACTGCATTTTATCATTTACCATTCACATCCTCATTCTAGTAGCAATATCAGCCTAAAAACATCAAAATGGACACAAAATAAAGGTAGGCACTATTTCAAAATATTTTTGAAGAAACTCTTAAAAGCTCTTCAGAGATTCTTATGATTTCACAGACCACAGTTTGCAATGTCTATCCAAGCCTAATATTCTTTGCTGCCTCTAAAACTAAGAGTTTTTAATGTGTTTTATGTCATGGATCCCATTGACATTCTGGTAAGGTGTGCCTTTTCAACATGTTTTTAACTACATGAAATAAAATATATTAGTTGGCAAAGGAAACCAATTATATTGAAATGAAATTACCAAAAAAAATTTTTTAAGTTTACAAATCCTAGGTTAAGAACCTCTGTTTTAACCTGAGTTCCCTAGTTTGTTAAAACCTGGCTGATAAGAGATTCCACATCTTTTTTATTGAGTACTGTACTTAGGTCTGTTTCTACCAGCAAGAGGGAATGAATTACTCTTTATTTTAGGTACATATTCTTTGGATTGGACGAGATATGTCATGTGTTTGTTTATGGCACCTATAATGAATTATCACAGAAATGGATTCATCCATATTAACAGATATCACAAGCCATGAAATATGAGGACATCTCTAAACTTAGGCTATTTTTAGGTTACTAAGGAAAACAGTGATACTTATTGAGTGTAATATGGATGTAAAAAGTATTATTTATGGAAAAAATTCTCCAAGTCACTAATAAGATAAATGCAAATTAAAACTATGAGATTTCACCTAATGTACATAAAGTCAGACAAAAAAGGATAGCTATGGGAGTTGCTGTGGTGATGGAAAGGGAAATACTTGCGTTAATAGTGGAACTCTATATCATTCCATCCATTCTGAAAAACAATTGAATCTGTACCTAAAATGTCACTAATTTGTTCATCTTTTTTGACCCATTAGTCTTCCTCCTTAAAGAGCTCAAAGAAGGAAGAAAAGGACCTACATACAATATGTATATTAGTTCTTTTTGTAGACTCAAAGAACTGGAAATTTGGGAGTGTCCATCAGTTGGGGGATGATTAAACAAATTATTGTATTAAATCTGGGAAAACATTTATGAACTGATTTCAAAATGAAATGAGCAAAAATAAGAGATCAATTTATATAACAATAGAATTATAAAGACCAATCACATTTTCAAGTCATTGGTAATGAAATACTCCACCCTATCCTAACAGAAAGATAATGGATTTATGATGCACAATTAGAAATTCATTTTCTGCCAAATGGCAGAAAAGTCTAGTATGGGGTTTCTGGATGGTATATAACTGATATAAGGGTTTTTTCTCCCTTTAAATATAAGGAGAGGGGAGAATAAAGAAATGTAATTATACATAGATTTAGCAAAATAAAAACAAAGAATGAGAAAAAGTCATTGAAGCATTTTTAAATGCATGAGAAATGTTAGATTTTAAAGGTCAATAGAAAACAAACCATCAGGACAGCTTTGAAAATAATGGATTTATTACACTAAAAAAATAAGCAAACTATATATGATAGGTTTTTGGCTACAGGTAGAATTTTCTTTCTGTTATATATATGGAAATATTCTGCTTGTTTAGTGTTGGTTAAGTTTAAATGTTGTAAAAAAGATGGAACAAAAGAATGAGTATATGTAAAAAGTGAAAGTAGACACTGTAGAACATTATTTCTAAGAATCTATCTTAGTCATCAGCACTATCATTGTCAAAGAATTGAGTTTTTTGTTTTGTTTTGTTTTGTTTTTTGGATAAAGGAGACCTGAATATGATTACAGACAGAGAGGAAGGGAACAGTGAAGTAAGAAGTTATACCTGGTGGAGAAAGTGGACAGAATTGCTGGCACAAGGAAAGAGAGGATGGGACTAAAGTCACAAGTCTCAGAGTGGTTAGCTCTGGAAAGGAAGAATGGAAATTATTCCTCTAAACAGTATGAAAAGAAAGTGGGCAGCTTGGTGACTTAGTGGATAGAATACCAGGTCTGGAGTCAGGAAGATTCATCTTCCTGAGTTCAAATCTGACCACAGACATATTAACTGTGTGACTCTAAACAAGTCACTTCATCCTAATTTGCTTCAGTTTCCTGATCTATAAAATAAGCTGGAGAAGGAAATGGGAAACTATTCCAGTATTTTTGCCAAGAAAACCCTAAATAGGGTCATAAAGATTTGGACATGACTGTAAAATAAACAAAAAATGTGTAAAGATAGAGGTGAATAAGTGTTATTAAGAGATGGAAGAGAGAAGAGGTAAAAGAGCTCACTCCAGATGTCCTCAATCTTCTTAGTGAAATATAAAATAAAGTTACCTGCTGAGAATGAGAGAAGAAATAGAATTGGATCCTTGCTCTGTCCTGGACTTCCTGCTGCTATTTCCTTGGCCACTTGGGCTTTAACTGACCTCAATATAATAAGTGAGCCACAGGGAATATTCTGTTCATTTCACCTTCCTTGGATTGACCTCCAATTTAAGAAGTTGCAAATGCTTGGCTTCTTAGGAAGAATAACATTCCATACTGTAGTGATTAGATCAGTTTTATTTAGTATTCCTATATCTCTATGAAGAAGTAAGAAAACAAATTTTTTCTGATATTTTTTTATTATCACTCCACAATACTTTATGAGACTATTTTCTAACTAGCATGCCCCATATACTGTCGGTGCTGTAGAATGAATTGCATCATAAAGATAACAATACAATCTAAAGCTATCCTTTTCTTCCTTTGGCAACCTCAAAAAAAAAAAAAGGAAAAAAAGATGTTTTATTGCTCCCAATTTTTTTCCTCTAAGAGTTTAAGTTGAAATTGAAATGTATTTATTGTAATAACATTTAAACTAACAATTTTCTTTGGTGAAAGAAAATGTGTACTCCCTAGTGGTCTGATCAGTGTCCAACATGATGAATTTCACAGTGGCTTCTGCTGTGACTTTAACTTTGATTTTCCATTACAAAATGTATGCTGAGAGAATTAAATATCTTATGATAAGGTGATGCAATATAATCTAGACATAAGGTTGAAGTGTAAACTATAATAATTCCATTTAAGACTACAACAGTGCCAACTTCTATGCTCCTGAGCTTTAGAGGATACCGGGGTACCTAAAATAAATATTCTGTAAACTCAGTATGTTATTCTAATATTGGACTAGCTCAGAAAGTTTTTTAATCAAATAGAGCCATTTAATATATATTCATAGATAATTTTTCAGGCTGTTCTGAAGCACTAGTCATTTACACATTTCTAATTTAAATGACTTTTTTTCTGGAGGAGACAGATTAGAAACATTGAATCAATGATGTTCAAATTCTAGCAGTCATTCTAAGCCACTTTCTTTCTTTTTCCATTTAGATAGAGTTTGAGGATTTGAGAGCATAATTATATCTGAAATTTCTTAGAGTGTTAATTTTAACTAACAACAAGCCAACATTTTTCTTACCCTTATGGTTCTGCCCTGATGAGTTACCAATTAAAGTATGTAAGTCATAAGATTTAGAGCTGGAAGTGACCTTAGAGATCCCTTCATCCTCATTTTGCAGATGAAAACCTTAATCCCAGAAAGGTAGGGTGACTTGTCCAAGTTCTCACAAGTGTAATAAATAAAAGATTTTGAGAGTTGTTCTTAGGAAAATATGGTTTTTTTATGCCTCATGTAGTAATATTTTGCTATAATACTGCTCTCAGGTTACATGTTTGGGGACTATTCAATGTTTAAGTGTTTTATAACAAGGTCCTTAGCTTCTTCCTTTGGACCCCATTCAACTCTAATCCCTGCTCTCTTATTAACAAATTCTTCTTTATCCTGAATCTCTTTACTTCACATTCTCTCTGTCTTCTTGCACTTGTAGAAATTCAGATCTCCAAAAAATAATGCTTCCCTATCTATTGTCTCCAGGACTCTTCCCTCATCCTTTCCTGTGGTGTTCTCTCTTTTTTAATAATATGATTGTTCTCTCTGGGAGCAAGTTTCTTGGGGAGGTTTCTGGAGGCAGCCTTTGTTTCAGTTCAGATCAATAATCACCTCAAATATAGCCAGCTGATAAAACCCAAACATTTATTTTCTCCTTCCAAGTTTTGTCTCTTTCCTTGAGCCCGGTTAGCTTTCTTAGAGGCCTCTCTCCCTCCTTGGTTCCAAAAGTTCTTGCAGCTTGTCTTTTGTCACCTCCAACTCCCTCTGAATCTTTCCAACTGACGCTCCCCTCTTAATCTTTTCAACTGAACTCTCCTGACTGAGCTCAGCTGTTTTTATACTCTTTTAGAGGTGTAAACTCAAAGGTTGACTCCTCCTCTGAGAGTGGGATTTAGGAGGTGTGAATTTGGATATCTCATACTGAACCCTGAAATCTCCCAAATGTGTGTGAACTAATGTGTGAGCTAATGTGTGAACTCCCAAAGGTGTTAACTTAAGCATTGTTTCAATCAAACTAATGATTTAACACCTTGTAAGGATTTGCTCTACTGTATGAACCAATAAGTATTGTATCAATTCCATTGAGTTAACACTAGGATTCTAACACTTTCTCACCTTCTAACCCCAAATTACTGGTTCAGGAGGAAGAGTCAAATTCTTTTCTCCTCATCTCACTTGCATGTTGTTGCTTTATCAATTTATTCATTAAACCCTCCTTTTACTTATTCTATGTTCATCTCCCATCTCAATCCTCTACACATCCCCAGCTCATTCTTCTTTTATCAAGATATTCAGTTGACCTACATTCTTACTCTTCTGCGTTAACTCTAGTCTTCATAATTGATGACTTCATGTATAACTCTTAAAATCCAAAACGCCAAACCCCTCTCTCCAGTCACAACTCCCTGGCCTTCAATTTCTCCTCTTGCCTCCAAAAGTATTCTTTCTCCTCATTATAACTTCCAGTCTCTTTACTTGTCCTTGTTCTTACAGTCTACCACCCCTACCTACTGTGTGTCTTCTTTCATAAACTTGATCCTTTCAACTTACCATTCGAGTCTACATTATCAGCTACCTTTAAATACCCTGTCTTCTTGTCAGATCTCTAATTATCTTGCCAGCATCAACTCTGAATTATCTTCATCATTTGCATTCTCTGCTCCAACCAGTGTGCTACTTCCTGGAGAAAGCCATATTACAATGCTACCTGGGTCCATTACAAATTCACAATATCTGATATCAACTGCTTTATCATTGCTGTATGACAAGCCTTTTATTTCTCCCTGGTAGGATCTATTCCATTATCTCTTTTCTTCTCCAATCTCCTATAACATTTCTCTACACTTCCTATACTTCAAATAAGAGAAACTTAATGATATTATTTTGGTCTTCTTTGAGAAGGAAGGACAACAAGCAACCAACTAAATAAAAAGGAGACCATATGTCTTAAGTTCTTTCTTCCCTACCCTGTTTCCCTCCTCCCAATCTCCTCTTCAGTCACTTCTTCTTTACTAAAGTCTTTAGCGAAGAGATATTTGTATTTTTTTGCTTTAGCTAACACATCTTTTTATGCTTTGATTCTGCCTTTTTCTGTCTCCCTCCACTGATCAGCTTTCTCTTTGATCTCTTTATCCACTGATTCATTCTTGTCCATCTACAAACATGTTCACATAGCTAATATTATGTTATTAAGAACCAGACATTTCTTAGGCCAAGGTTTACTGACTTTATCAATAGAATACAGTTACTTAGTGATAGAAAAGGAGCCAAAATTCAGGTTACCTAGACTCATTTTTGAGTAATGAGCAAACTAAATTTTTGGGTAATTCTTTAGGAACTGTAAATTGGTCTTATGTTTATCATTCATGGTGCAGCATCTGGAAAACTGGCCTCAAAGCCAGAAAAAGCCAAAGTCTTTTCAGGTCCCACCTTGAACATATTTTGATTTTGTGACCCTAGGCAATTCAGGGGTATGGGCAACTTAGTAAAATTTTTAAGTTGCAGCAAAGTTGCTGACTTGTATTGGTAAAAGTAGTTTCCTTACATGGGAGTTCCCTATATCAATAAAATAAAAGTCCAGTCCTTAGCCCTATCCTGTACAAGGGAAAATCATCTTCTGTCACTGAATTAAACAACTCAGTACAATAGACATTAATAATAAATATAATAAACAATAAATGTCAGGGATTATTACTTTTAAGACACTAGGGTCTGAGGGTAAAAATATAAAATAATACACAGTCTCTGACCCCTAAAAGAACTTGCAGTCCAGTCTAACACCTATATACAAAAGGTAGTAAGTATAGAGGAAAGGTCAAAAGTTTTGACAGAAATTCAATGAGAGATCACTTCTAGCAGGGAACAGGATCCTGTTCTAGCAGGTACAAAACAAGGAAAGCTTTATTCATTGGCTTTAGGAAGACTAAAAATCTTCTTCTGAATTAATGCCTATGATTGGAGTCGTCATTTTAACTCCTTTTTCTCTCTTGTGGAGATCTTTATGAAGTAGTCCCCAGGCTATGTACTTAGCCCAGAGGGGCAGCCCCAAAAGACGATATTAGACTAAAAGACAAGAGCATTAGAGAAAGGATTCTATTCAAACCTGCTGTGCAATAGAAGTGCTGACTTGAATAAAATAAACACCATCCGGGTACTGGAGAAGAGAGGCTTTAACTCACCATGAGCTAACATGGAGTTAAAAACAGACCTGTTTGATCAATACCAGGTGAGAGCATTCCCATAGACTCTAAAGAGTTCTTATTGTGTGAAAACAGGAACTATAGAACCCGGATGGGCTTAAAAGATTTCTTCTGAAAATAGAGGTAGGGGATACTAATATTCAAAGGCTCCAGTGTGGACTCTATAGTAAGTGCCTAGATATTAGAACACTAGCCCCTTAAGGCTAGATAACAAAAATTTGCTAGTGAATGGAAAACCTTAAAAGGTTTTGAATCAAGGGTTTTTAAATTAGCCTCACATAAGATGTACCATTGAAATTAATGTATGGGTTCATAATCCATAAATGTGTGTTATATTCTTCTTAGATTATGTTTCATATTGATGGAATTCATACCTTTTGGCATTAAAACGGGTTTTTGTCATTATGATTTTGGAGTTGGTAATAGGAACTGGTCCTTCTATAAATCAATGAAAAATCACACATCATACTCATATTCATACTAAAATTATCATGTCCTGCACTGCCATGATCTTTTGCTATGTATCAGTTTTTGTAACAATATAATACAAATTCCTTACACTTAGACTTAGTACTGGCCTAGAAATGGTTCTCGTGCCCTATTTTACATAACCACCAATATTAGCACCAAATATATAATCTTGATGACCCATGCAGTGCAATTGAAGAATTAAAGGATTTACTAACTGATTATTCAGCAACATTTCGTCTTACTGAGTAGAAAAGAAAGCTAAACTGTTTTAATTTTGTCCATAAAATTATGTTCTGTGTTTAGCTGAAGCATTTAACTTAGTGTTGACCTATTTTATAGAATCCAGTTATAAATCTTAGGCTATCCTTCAGTATAATAATAAATATATTAAAAATTTTTATTAAAAATTAAAAGGATGCTAAGACATCTAAGTTCATTAAATGGCTTACGGTATAAAGTTAGATCTCACCTGAATTTCAAAAATAAATCACACAATGGAAGGCATTAACTATTAATAAAATGTTTTCTCTCAGATCTATACAATTTACTTGTCTTCTTATCATATTTAATGGAAATAAGGATGTTTGGTGACAGGAAAAAATCCTGTCCTAAATCAATATGGTCATTACATTTTCAGGAGTGATCAGGAGTGGTTAGGGAGAGGGAAATGATTCAACAATAGTCAACAAGAATTATTAAGTGCTTACTATTTACTAAGCATAGAAAAGTGATTAAATACCTGAAAAGTTACTTATCTCATAGAACTGATATTCAGAAATTATAGGTTACAGATGATCTCTAGATTAAACCTTGTTTCCAATAAAGCTTCTGTTAACCTAGTTCAGATAATTTTTGAAGTTTCTAGCTTTTCTGGGTTAAGCTCTCAAGCAAACTGAGGAATATATTCCAAAATACTCCCATGTTGAATTGGATAGTTTGAGTCCATAGTTGAATGACCCAGAACTGAAATTCATTTAATCTGCCCTTTATAATAATGTTATCCTTAAAAGCAAAACTGCAAAGCAGTAGTACATACACTGAATATAATTATACCACCTTCCTCTTCTTCTCTCCATTCTGTGTATGATTAGACTAAAGATAAGCAGCAGAAAGTAGCAACAATAGGACTGATGAGGTTAGTGGGAGTTTAAAGAATTGTGGGAATCCCCTTCTGATCAGTGCAGGTCCTTCATGAAAGAATTCTTGAACCTGAAATATTGAATGGCATAAGGGAAGTTTATTGTTGGATGAGAAGTCAGCTTTGCTAAGAAGACTGACTTCCTAGTGGCTAAGTGCTATTAGGGAAATGGAAGCTAGCATTGAGCAGAGAATGTCTTCACAGCAGGTAGGAGTCCCAGCAGTTATGCCAAAGAGGCAAAGCATACTACTTTGGACTTTCTGCAAAGAAGTGAGCAGAAACCTATTTTATGAGCAGATCTTGGGTGGGGGACTGGGGACAGTTTGAGCTGATTAGACCAGGATCTCCCAATTGAATGAAATTTCTTTGAATACTTTTTTAGCCTGAATTTGAATGGGAATCCAGCTATGAATGTGTGTGTGTGAGGGGAGGGGGAGGTGATTTGCCTTAGAAAAGGCCAGCTAGGAGGATATGTCTCTCTCATAGACTCTGGAATCTGGGAGGCCAGGAATCAAAGGGAACAGAATTTCAAAGATTTAATTTTACGGATCAAAAGGGGAAAGTGTTTTTTTTTTTAACAGAGTTTACCCGCATCAGGGCTAAAGACTAAAGGTAGCCCATGGGAGGAATGGTCGACTTTTGAAAATCAAGAGGCCCTATGATTTAGATGTTTTCAAAACTAGAAGATTTAAGTTGAAGAGGAGTAAGTATTATATATAAAAGGGGGGAAAGAAGAGCTAAATGATCAAAAAGGAAACTAGAAAACTGAAGCATTGTTGTAAGATTTTAATACATTAAGGGAACTTAATATCTAAATGAATTTGAAATCATTTCATCTGTAGCCTATGCCTCCCAACTTTGGATTCTCCTTAGGTGTTTTGTTCATTGTAACATATTATTCAATTGGCTCAAGCCCCTTTACCAGTTTAGCTGGGTACATCCAAATTTACCTAAACTCAGTTTGCTCTTTACTAACTGACCAAGAGCATGCAATTTAAAAGTAAAATATTTAACTGGGATCAAAACAATTAACAAACAAAGGGAGAAAACTTCACACATTCCCAAGGTTTAGTGCAGTTGTTTTTTCCATCATGTCTGTGTCTGACTTTTAGTGATCCCATTTGGGGTTTTTTTGGCAAAGTATTAAGAGTCTAATCTCTGCCTTTCCTTCCATCCCAACCACACCAATCTCTAATTTTGTAGATGAGACAAAGAAAACAATTGCTTCAGGGATAGAGGTGTAAAACTCTCTGGGATGGTTATGACAGGTTCCAGCTCTATTCACTGGTACCCTGAATACCGATTCCTAGTATCTCTCAGTGTCTATCTCTACACAAGTTGAATATCTCCTCTACTTGCTCTTTGGCAAGTCTCTGGATTCGGAGGATTAGGTCAGAATTTCTAGGCTGATGGCTGGTACCATTGGCAGATTTCACATAGCTATCATATTCTCCAGCTCTGAAAGTCTCCTCACACCACCCTCTGCTTTTCCTGATAGAATTTCCATTCTTCAAAGGCATTAAATCTCTTGGAACATCAAGTCCTGAGAAACACTATGGAGGAAGTGACTTTGCTCTGGTGAAATGTCAAACCTGAATTAAGCCATTTCTCTCTAATAGTTAACTCTTTAATATGACCCAGTGAAACAACAAATACTCATTAAAGATGTGAGGTATATAAAACACTAATGTAGGCCCTGAAAGAAATTCAGAATTTAAATAAAATGTGGGGTTTTTTCCTTCATAGAGATTATAGCCTAAGTAATAAAGACTGTTTAATAATGTAAAAAGCGCAAGGATTTTAAATTGCCCAAAGCCAAATGATTGAGAGGAGAAACACAAAATTGTTTGTAACAGGAGAAATAGCAAAGAATACTAAAGATCCTTCTATGAAAGATCAAAAAAGGAAGTTTAAAATTATTAAATAAGAGCAAAATCTGTTGATTCTTTGCCAAGTCTTCAGAAACTGCACATAAAAGAAACAAGACATTTGGAAATGAAAGAAATAAATACCTCATACAGAAGATGACATGTACATTAAAAAATTTTTTTCAGAGACCTGAGGAGCCTTTATATTCTGTATGTAGCATCTAAGTTAATTCAAAGAAAAAAATCCATGTATAGAGAAAAACTAAAGGAAAATCAGCACAGAAGAGAAACAATTTCAGAGGACACTGAGGAGTATTTGAAAGGACCTCACAGAATGAATAACTTGAAAGGAACTAAGCTCTGGTTCTATTAGGACTAACTCTTGTTCTAGGCAGTTTATATTTTACTTCACGTTTAATTGATAGAAACTGAATCTGTTTTTCATCTTGCACCCTATCTTGGTGGTGCAGAGCCAAGTATGAAACTCTCTTTGAAACTGATGGAAACCTCATGCTAGCATTAGTCCATGGGGATGTAGAGCAAGACAAGAAATGAGCTGTTTAATTATTTTTAAGTTTTATTCATGACTTTAGGCTTATTTGTTTGGTTATTTTTTTTAATCCCCTTAGTCACAGGCTGTCCCTGATCTCTGGAATACATTTCTTATTCTTCTTCTAGAATCCCAACCTTTTTTCAAAGTCCAGATCAAATGCCACTTCCTGGATGAAGCTTTTCCTGACACCTGCAGCTCTTTGTCTTCCAACACTCTCTACTGCCAAAATTGTTTTATATCCACATTGTATATATTAGGTATCTGCAGAATGTTATTTCCCCGATAGACTATAAATCCCTTCATTTAGGCTGGAGACTTAATTTATTTATTTATTTTTATGCTCAAAACTTAGCACTGTTCTTGGCAACTAGTAGGTGTTTAATAAATGTTTGTTTATTGATTGATTCTGCAGTCTAAAATTGGGCATTGAATTTAAGTTGGATATAGCAGTTTTTGATTATTGTTTTTGTTTCTGCTGCTGTAGTCATTTTCTAGTCATTTCTAGCTCACCTTCACTCTGTGTTAGTTCATATAAATCAAATTCCTCATGTTTTCCTTTTACATAGCATAATAAAATTCTTTTTCATTAACATATCATAGTTTGTTCATCCATTCCCCAACAAATATATAGTTACTTTGTTTCTATTTTTGTCCCCACAAAAAGTTAGGCCAGCTAATTGGTTTAGAAAATGTGTTAATAAATTTTTGGCTTGAGAAATGTAAAACTTTGTACATAAATCTGCCAAAGAAAATTAAAATAGAAAAATATGCACAATTGGAACAAAACTATCAAACATCAGCTAGATTCATTTCATGCATATTTGGTTTTCGAGCCAAGTTTATTTTAACAATAATACTGATGATGATAATAATATTAGTATTTACATAGTGGTTTAAAGTATGCAACATCTTTACAATTACTCTCTAGTATTATCCTTAAAACAACCCTCTGAGCTGAATGCTATTATCACCATTATATAGATGACAGAATTGAGGCAGAGGATAAATAAGTTATCCAGGATCATACAACTAAGTGTATATCTAAGAATGAATTTGAACTTGGGTTTTCCTGATTCCAAATATAATCCTTCCATCCACTATGGCATCTAGCTTCCTTGTTACAACTATGGTCTTCTTTATTTAATGGTATAATCTCTTTATTAGCTTATTTATAGTACCAACTGATTCATTTATTTTTGGATAGGTTTTGGTATCTGTGGTCCCATCTCCTAGAGTCCTATGCAGGGAAGATAGTCAGGATGGAAGAAGATAAAGAAAGGGACCAAAATAAAAAGCCATCTCACTGAACATTCTAGGGAATTTATCTTTCCCAGCAGGAAAGAGCTGTGTGGATAGGATTGTGTAATCAGAAAAAGAGAACTGAGCTATTTTGAATTGATACTCATTATTAATGTCTTGTCTTTGCCTTGCTGGCCCTCATTTGCCTCATTCAAACCAGAATACATTTAATTGGCTTTCTGTTGTTCACCCAAGCTTATGCTCATCACTGATTTCTGTGGTGCTCTCTGTTTAATATATAATTTCAATGCCACATTTAATGTTAAAGTCTTCTTTCTTCACCATGATCTACAGAGGCAATCCTAGGATTGCCATAGATTTTATGTTTTTCTTCTCAGTCAGATGTAGCAACTGAAGTTGAGAGAGCCAGGTGTCTGGCCCAAGATCACACAGAAAGCTAATGGCAGAGCTAGAACTTGCAAACTCCAGGGTCTTTACCCTATTTGTTTTTCCTTTGAATGTCTCCCTTCCATTCCTGTATGTCCATAGCTATGGTTTTTCTCCTGCTTGAGTCTGCTATCACAGCCAGATTACCAGAGGGGCCTCTTATTGGCCTTCCTGCTCCCAATTTTGTCCTTTTCCATCCTTCTCCATGCTGATGAATTAGTTTTAAAATACTTACATACTTAAAATACTGCTTTCATCATGTCATTTTATCCCTCACAATCTAGTAGAGAAAGTACCACCATACCTATGCAATATATTGCAGTACCCCTGAATCATTATAGATTAAAATACAATGAGAAGCACAGTGTCTAAGAATAGCAAGATCATTTCTGAGTCAAGGTGTTAAGGGAAAGTTTCATGAAAGAGATAGCATTTGAACTGGCCTTAAGGGTTAAGATTTCAAAAGTTAGCCTTGGGGAACAAGAAGACGGCCCCAGTTCAAATCCTGCCTCAGACACTTACTGTCAGTGATCCTGTGCAAGTCACTTAATCCAATTGTTTCCAAAAACAAGAAGTCTTGGGTATGGAGGAGTATTCTAGTTGTAGAGTACAGTTAAAGTCATAGAAGTGAGAAAGCATTAGATATATATATATAGCAAACTGAGAGTGCCAATGGGATAAAGTTTCTGTTTCTTAATCTGACATTTAAGGGCTCATCTATCTTTCAAAAAATAAGTTGTCCCTTTGTGGTTCTCCTCTTTAGAGTTCCCATTCTGTGCTTTAAGCCCTTTTATCCCTTCCACCTGATCTTTCACTCTCCTGGCGCTTACCTGTCCTTTATGGTCCATTTCAAATTCTAACTCATTCATAGAGCTTTCCTTAATTAAACAAATCCATGATTAAACAAATCTGTGATGATCTCTGCCAGGTAGAATACCCTATGTTTCTTTGTATTACTCTCATGTAACACCCAGCATGATGCTTTATTAAGTATAGGCAATTAGAAACTATACTGGCTGGTTGATTAGCCACTTTTCCTGCACTTAAGTTGTCAACTCTTGAACAATCCATTAAGACAGAAATTTAAAGATCAAAATCGAAAATTAATATTACATACTATATAAGGAATAAATCCCAATTTTAATCTTCCTAAATAGGAAGTATCAATCCATATTTTTATCTCTTTTACTTAGAAAATTATAATGGTAGAGTGTAATCAGAATGAATAATATTCAACTCTTAGTCCTTGAGCCACTTGTTATTCTCTCACATATAACTTATGGCCATTCAAGATCTCTATATTAGAATATGGTATTACATTAGACTCTACAGTATATATAGTAGTAATGTGGATTTCTTTGTTAATGGTGATTGCAAAAGCAGTTCCAAAATCACTTAACTATGAGGACCACTGATCAAAGTCATTTAAAATCTGGCAAAGCCTCATTAATTCACATTAATAACTGGGCAACACATTACAAATTACCAGACTTTGAACATTAGACTACATTATAATACAAAATATAAAAGCAGTAACATTACAAAACATTTTTCTCAATTGTTTTGACAAGTGTAGTTTTGTTTTAAATATTTATAGTAATTTGTAATAATAGGGTGATATAAATGTGCTGAGGCATACTTTGTGAAAATAATGAAATCTTTATAGTCCAAAATGTTATTAAGCCATTGCCTCAGAGGAGTATGAGACTGTAAGAATGTTTTTGAACGCTAAAAGAATCCTTTTAAAGTGCTGGCAGAAATCAATCAATTTGTTCAAGTTTCTAGAAGCTGATCCTAGCTTTATCCCAAGTAATTTTATAGGGAGATTTGGGGCTCTGAATTAATCAAGTGAGCAAGTAATAATTAATATTTATGCTATATACTGTGCTAGATTCTGGGGATACAAAGGAAAAAATGAGACAGTCCCTACCCTCAAGGAATTTACATTTGTTCTATCAGATGCAATATATAGAGAGATATGGTATTTATAAAAAAAAAAAAAATCAAGTAATTGCATAACAAACAATGCAGGTAATTTTAGGAAAGAGGATACTAGCAGCTGCACTGAATAGAAAAGATTTAATGTAGAAAGTAGTGTTTGAGCTGCAAATTTACTGAAATAATGGATTGTAAGGGGCAGAGATAAGGGGCAAGTGCATTCCAAGCATAGGGGACTATTGGCTAAAAAAAAAAATGTACTAGAGGGTAAAAGAAGTCAGTTTGGAAGAACTGTAAAATGAAAGAATAATATATAAAGAAGCTAGAAAAGCAGTTAGGAAAGTGTTTTACCTGATAGACAAATTTATGTTTGATTCTGAAGGTAATAGGGAGCCACTGGAATTCACTGAATAGAGAGACGTATGACAATTATACTTGAACTTTATGAAAATCATTTTATGAAGAACTCATAAAATTGATTAGGACCTCCCTTGACCAATCTCCTTTACATATATGTAAATACAGAAATGTATACTGGGCTAATATAGTTAGAAGTACAAATAAAGGAAAACCTATGCAGGAACAATTTTTTAGATATAATTCTCCATATGTGACTTGACATTTATGACTCTTTCTTGCCCAACACTACCATAAGAGCTGCCTTCTTCTCCTGGTCTCCAAAGACCCTAGATCACACCCAGACTGAGTTGGATCATGCTCATTGGTCCATTAGAGAATGATCCCAAATTCATTCTCAGCCAATAAAGAAGTCTTTTGATTGCATGATAGGTTTTTTTTTTCTTATGCTCTGAACCAAAGACAAAGAAATATAAATAGACAAAATTAGTGTTCTCATTGGCTTGAAAATATGAATAATCCAAAAATATTTTGAAAGTACATACAGGGAAACTTGCTCATTACAAAGATCATCAGGGTTTAGAGTAAAAATTTAGACATTAAGACGAATTGCATATGGAGCTTTCTCTGTACATGTCCTGGATCATGTCAAGAAATTGTATTATACAGGGTATCCCAAAAAGTATTAGTGTAGTTTTGTTGCTGTTCAGTCATTTGGTTGTGAGTGACTCTTTTTTTATAGCTTTTTATTTATAAGATATATACATGGGTAATTTTTCAGCATTGACCCTTGAAAAACCTTCTGTTCCAACTTTTCCCCTCCGGAAGGGTTAACCCTAACCCTAATCCACCCCCTCCCCTAGATGGCAGGTAGACCAATACCTGTTAAATATGTTAAAGTATATGTTAAACACAATATATGTATACATATCCATACAGTTATTTTGCTGCACAAGAAAAAATGGACTTAGAAATAAGGTGTAAAAATAACCTGAGAAGGAAATCAAAAATGCAAGCAGACAAAAACAGAAGGAGTGGAAATGCTATGTTATGGTTCACACTCATTTCCCATAGCTGGGTATAGCTGGTTCTATTCAATATTGAACAAATGGAACTGATTTGGTTCATCTCATTGTTGAAGATATCCACTTCCATCAGAAGTGATCCTCATATAGTATTGTTATTGAAGTGTATAATGACCTCCTGGTCCTGCTCATTTCACTCAGCATCAGTTCATGTAAGTCTCTCCAGGCCTTTCTGAAATCATCCTGCTGATCATTTCTTATAGAACAATAATATTCCATAACATTCATATACCACAACTTATTCAGCCATCCTTTAATTGTTGGGCTTTCATTCCATTTCCAGTTTCTGGCCACTACAAAGAGAGCTAGCACAAACATTCTTGTACACACAGGTCCCTTTCCCTCCGTTAAGATCTCTTTGGGATATAAGCCCAGTAGTAGCATTGCTGGATCAAAGGAGATGCACAGTTTGATAACTTTTTGAGCATAGTTCCAAATTGCTCTCCAGAATGGCTGGAAGCATTCACAATTGCACCAACAATGCATCAGTGTCCCAGTTTTCCCACATCCCCTCCAACATTCAGCATTATCTTTTCCTGTCATCCTAGCCAATCTTGAGAGGTGTGTAGTGGTATCTCAAAGTTATCTTAATTTTCATTTTTCTGATTAATAATGATTTGGAGCATTTTTTCATATGGCGAGAAATAATTTTCATTTCTTCATCTGAAAATTGTCTGTTCATATCCTTTGACCATTTATCAATTGGAGAATGGCTTGATTTCTTATAAATTAGAGTCAATTCTCTATATTTTGGAAATGAGGCCTTTATCAGAACCTTTAACTGTAAAAATGTTTTCCCAGTTTATTACTTCCCATCTAATCTCATCTGTATTAGTTTTGTTTGTACAAAAACTTTTTATTTTGATATAATCAAAATTTTCTATTTTGTGATCAATAATGATCTCTAGCTCTTCTTTGGTCACAAATTCCTTCCTCCTCCACAGGTCTAAGAGGTAAACTATCCTATGTTCTTCTAATTTATTGATAATCTCAGTGAATGACTATGACCCTATTCGGGATTTTCTTAACAAAGATAGTGCAGTGGTTTTCTATTTTCTTCTCCATTTCATTTTACAGATGAAGAACTAAGGCAAACTTGCCCAAAGTCACATAGCTAGTAAGTGCCCTGAGCCAGATTTGAATTCTTAAAGATAAATTGTCCTGATTCTAAGCCCAGTGCTTCCTCCATTGCTAGGATAGCAATTGATAGGAGGCTATCTGCCCTAGTTTTAAACCACCAAAGCTTAAAACTACATTGACATTTTTTGGGATCCCTGTATAATTGTACACCATTGTTTTTAATTAGCATCTGAAAATCTATCAATCAAACAAACTAGATAGTTCTAGCAGTAAGGATGTAGTTCTATTTCAAAAGATTGGAGCTAGCCTCTAAAACTTGGATTATCATTCTCTTGGGGAAAAACCTGAGACTAAAACCCTGATATATATTCCTAGGAGTGTGTCTTTAATTGAATAGTTGAGGTCAGAAAGGCTGCCTGGTTCTGCTTTAGAACTGTTAATCTATTGGGGAAATATTAGGAAAGTCACTTCTCAAGAACTGATAAGGGGGGGGAGATAAATCTGAAACTTAAAACCCTCAATTTATAGATGAGAAAACTGAGGCATCCAGCCTTTCATTTAATAATGAACTAACCAACAACTTTATGCCTAACTTGATTGGCTCTCCTGTTTCTCAAAAAGACAGAAAATTCTAATAAAAAAAAGTAGTAAGAGTGAACAGTGCCACCACATCTCTAGACCAAAAAGGACTGAAATAAGAGTTAATGCCACTAGCTGGAATGCTGAAGCAGCTTATTGAATTGTTGCTGGATTTTGACAAGGAATAAGAAGGTGAGGAAGGGGGTGGATCGTAAAGGGGTTAAGCTTCATGAGGACCATTGACTAAACTAAGAGAGAGGCTTATGCCTTAGGAACAACAAACAGGATTCTAAAGTACATTGACCCCAAAAAAGTCTAGATCCCGGGATTCTTACTGAGAGTTTGGAAAACTTTTGGCAGAAATACATTTATTATAGAACTTTTATAGCTAGAAGGTACATAAGACGGAATCTAATTCAAATCACAACTAGTAAATTGAAGCCCTTTAGGTATCTAATACTGTTAATGTTAATTTAAAATATGTACATATCCATTGTCTAAATTTTTATCATCACCAGGCAATCTGTTGCTTCCCTATCCATGTTAATAAGAAGTGATATAGAGTCTTTCTTGATTTACTATTTCATGATTTTCTTTGTGTGTGTGTGTGGCTCATTTATTTTTATTGATTTATCTCATCTCAATGCTCTTAACAGTAATCATTGCTTTTTCAGTATGCAGACCAATTCAGAAAGATTAACTAAATCATCAGATGTAGTGTCTTTGTAGAAAGAAATGACAGAAAACAAAAAATGGGTATCAAGAGATTTCATATATACAGAATTATTACATATTGGTATCTTTAAAGGTCTGGTTCAGTTGCCCCCAGATTTTCCATGAAATCCTTCTTTAATCTATAAGTGATGACATACTCTTTGAAACTCTCATATGCTTTATTTGTACCCCTTTAATGTACTACATTCTTTTCATTTTTCATTTTTGTCTATATGTACTATCCCTCATATAAGCCTCCTTAAGCGCAGGATCTATGTCTTATTTCATCTTGGTATCACAAGAACTTTGCACAATGCTTTGTGCAGACTAAGCATTTGTTGAATTTCTCAATTAAGAGCCCAATTCTGGGTTTTCAGCTAAGCTCTTTGAAAGCTACATCCCTTTCATTTTAGTGCCTTTTAACACTTTTTTTTTTTTTTTTAGCAATTTAGATGGCACCAAGTTTAAGAAAATTGTTTATTATTCTGTTATGATTTTAAATTAATTTTTGGTCAGCTTCCTTTTTTTCTTTAAACAAGCTTTAACACAATTGCCTTCTATACAAAAGAATTTGTAGATAAGCCAACATATCCTCCAATAGAGGCCCATCAATGAAATCCTGTGAATGCATCTAACCAACCAGCCCTCATTTAAAAATACACTAACAAGACCAACTGATTGAATTAAACAAAGATTCTTAGGCTCTCTCTCACATGTAATTATTAGCTTAGGACCTTGATCCAGGTCCTGGTTCTACCTTTTGATCCCTGTGGGTGTCTAATTGCCCAGAGGCTTTACCAAATTACATGGACTCTTGGTCTCCTCTGAGAAGGATACTTGAGGACAGAAAGTCTACCTGAGTCTACTGTGTCTAGAACTAGAACTGTTTCTATTGGGAAAGTCTCTTAGAAAATAAGTTACATGGATAGATATGTTTTTTGCCTCTCATCTTTCGTACCATTTTGATTGGCCATGGGGATCATAGGATAATAAAATCTGTTTCAACTTTTTTTTTATTTTACAGAAGTACAGAATCTGTTGCATTGATGCTCTCTCATACTTCCCAGCTCCCTAATTCCTCAATATCCTTAAATTCCATGACATAATTTTTCATTCCATCTCAGCTCTATATAGAGATATCACCCTCTGGATCTCAACATTACTAACAAGTGTTCCATTTCTTGAATTGAAAACTTTGATATTCTATCTAACCATAACTTCCTATCATTGCATCTCTTTCTTACTCTCTTAAACCTATTCTTTGTTCTCACTATGATTGATAATCCCAATGCTCTTCCAATCCCTCCACCTTCTAGTCCCTCTACTAAAGCCACCATAATGGTCTTTGACTTTACTTTCTTCCCTTTCTAATCTCAACTCTACAGTTGGTCATTTTAACCCTAAAAGATGCTCTGCTCACTAATTACCTCATTGCTTTTCTCCTATCATCATCATCTTTTCCCAAACTTCATCTCTGGATTGCTCCACAACCTCCTTTCTTGCTCATAGGCTGGAACCCAGAACAAAACACAAAAACATGTTGAGTAGGTTCCTTATTAATTAATGTTATTCCAACTTCAACTGGGCTCTCCCTGCAGTGAAGAGACTCTTATTCCTCTTTAACTGAGTAACTTTTCTCATTCCCCATAGAAGCTATTCCCAACTATCTCTTTTCCTCCCCAGACCATTCACACATCTTTCTCCTTTAACCATCCCTCACCTGAAATTTGTTAACTTTACTAAGAAAAGTAAGGCCATTTACTTTACCTGTTACTTTACTGAGAAAAGTAGGATCATTTAACATGAGCTCCATTTTCTCTCTTCCACATCTCTAACCCCCTTAGAATCATCATTCACTCTTCTCTTTTCCTCCAGCCTCTAAGAATGAGGAAACCTTCCTTTTTTCCAAGGCCAACCTCTCTTTGTGTACTCTTGATGCCATTTCTTTTTTTTCCCATTAAAATAAAACCTCAAACATCCTCTCTCTCTTGAATCTCCAACCTCCCCCATCCACCGCTTCTTTCCCTTTTGCCTTCAAACATGCTTAAGTCTCCTACACTCATAAAAAATAATCCTTCATTAGATCCTACCATTCCATCACTCATATCCCTCCCCTCCTTCTTGACTATATTCCTAGAAAAAAGCTTTCCATACTAGCTGTCTTCACTTCATCTACTCTCTCTTCCTCCTTTTGCAATCTGTCATCTGTCCTAATTCAATTGATAATGCTTATTCCAAAATTAACAATGATCTCTTAATGACAAAGGCTGATGGTCTTTTCCCAGTCATCATCTTACTGAACCTCTCTCCCACATCACAATTGACTACTGTATGTTTCAAACTGGGCATTTTCTGTACAACTCAAACTTAACATGGCCAAAATTAAATTCAGTATCTTTCTGCTCCCAAACTATCCCCTCTTTCAAACTTTGCTATTTCACTCTAAGAAACCATCTTTTCTCCAATCTCCTATCTCTATAACCTCAGAATTGTCTTTGAGTTCCTACTCTTCCTCACCACAAATACTAAGTTACTATATCTTACTATATCTTTCTCCATTTCTTTCTCATTTGATCCCCTTCTCTCTACTCACACAGAAAACACCTAAGTATATAAAATCTGCTATCCCCTAGATCTTTACGACATTCTCTTAATTATTTTCCCGGCTTCAAGTCTTTCCACATATCAGTCTATCATCCAGGATTGCCATCATGATTTTCCTTGAGCACAGATGTGACCATGTCGTCTTCTACTTAATTAATTCTGGTGGATCCCTATTGCTTTTAGGATAAAATACAAACTATTGTTTTTATTCTATCTTATTGCCATTCTTATTTATTTATATATATTATGTGTATTGATATAAATTTTCTTAACATATTCTCTTTCAAAATCTTTTACAAACTGATACTAACCTGTTTTTTTCCCAATTACATGAAAGATAGTTTTCATCTTAAATTTTTGTAAGAGTCCAAATTTTTTTCTCCTTCCCTCCTTTCCCCTTCCCCTTCCCAAGACAGCAAGCAATCTAATATAGGTTTTACATGTATAGTCATTTAAAACATATTTCATTTAAAACATATTTCCATATTAGTCAGATGTAGTCAGAACACACAAAAAAAAACCCATGAGAAAGAAAAAGCAAACAAAAAGATGAAGATGGTATGTTTCAATCCACATTCAGTCTCCATAGTTCTCTCTGGATGCAGATGGCATTTTCCATCTCGTCTACACCAACTTGTTTTTCTAGCTTCAGTGTATTACTGTACATCCCACATTCTACAGCGTAATGAAAAGTAGCCTTTTTATCCCTCACATATGATACTCTATTTCCCATCTCCATGCCTTTGACTGGTCATTCTTCATGCCTAAAATGAACCCCTTTCTTGCCTCTTTCATAACCCCCTCTTCCTTCATAAAAGGGCTTGAGTACCACCTTCTACTTCAGGCCCTTTCTTAACTCCTGAATTGCTAGTGCCTTTTCTCCCTAACTAAATTGTATTTAACTACTATGTGTTTATTTGTAATTATTTTCTTTGTATTTGTTATGTTTATATTTACATATTACATATACACATATGTAAACATGTACACCCCTATTAAAATATAATCTAATTGCAATTCTGGATTGTTTTATTCTTTGTATTTGCATCCCTAGCACTTGGTATATAGTAGGGACTTAATCAATGCTTGTTATAGATTGATTGAGTTCAGGATGCTAGAAGTGGAGACTTTCTGGACAGGGCAGAAATCTGGACAGAAATCATCCATTTGTTTCTATTCTTGTTTCCTTCTCCCTATCCCAGAGAGATGACTCAATGGGGTTCATATTTTGATAAGCTAGCCCTTCCAGTCCTAATAGAGTACAGGAATTGCATGAGAAAGGAAACTCAAGAGAACATCCCAGGAGCTGCCTTGACAAATGGTAGGATTAGAGGGTGTAATCAAGGGAAGGAATAGCACTATCTATGAGAACCTCAGTTCTGAACTCCGAGCCTAGGTTAAGGATGCTGATCATAGATGAGAAGTGTTAGTATAATCAGTGTGCTAAAACACCCCTGTGAACAACAAACCTACAGGGAGTGATTCCTTTATTTCCTTTTTTCTTCTTTCCTTCCTTTACTAGAGAAAGCATGTCCCTGTTTCTTAAAACATCTCTGGTTCTTAAAGTTGGGTTTTGTTTTTTTTTTTAGTTGGGTTTTTTTTTTAATCTTTCTGCTTAGTCTCTTTTATGCTGGTGTTCATGATAAATAAATAACCACCATATTATTCACCTGTGTGTGTGTCATTGTACTAACACAAAGAATAGAGACAGTATGGGAATGCTCAGGAGAAGAGATAGCAGATGTGAAATTTGCCTGTTTATTTCTTCCAGTGGAGTTTTCTAAGTAGGGGCTCAGAGCTATAAAAGGAGAATGACTGATTCATTTTACAAATTCCCAAAGAACAAAGGAAACAATTAATACTAGAATCTTCCTCTCTAGGTAATGTGTCAGAAGCCAAGGAAAAGCTGTGACTAGCTATCTGCAATTGGAAGAAGAAAAATCCTGTGATTTTTCTTCTCCTTATCTCCCACAACCCAGTTTTAAAAAAACTATTCCTTCCAGAGGAGGAACTAAGGAAATTGTGGGGAAGAAAGCTATGCCAAAGGGATAAGCCAATGGACTGACAGGGGAGAAGTAACAGCCCACTCAAAGAGAGTAGAGGCAAATAAGAGTAAGAACCGATTACTACCAGCAAGATAGCACCATTGAACCACATCTTTTCATCTGAATCTATTCAAATGAAAAACTTAGTGAATTTTCCTAAAGTCACATAAATAGCAGATCTAAGATTCAAAACCCAGCCTTTTTCTCATCACTGACTTCTTTTTTTATGGACAAGTTCTGTACCTCAGCTAAACTACTAACAGTTGAGTAGGCCCAGGCACTTATGTTGTACCTTAAGATGCCTACACAAGCACCCTGGAAGATTCTGATGTCCTGCTTTCTAAGACCACTCTCTGCAAGGCCCAGTTTCTGATTTTTAAAAAATGAATGTAACTTTCTGGCTTTTAGTGAGTTATCTCTTATTCTAAATTTAGAATGTCATCTTCACTTGTGAGTTCTTGGAGTGTTTACTTCTGAATTGTTTTTCCAATCGACAAACTTATTTTCATATTTCATTAACATAGCTACTCAGATGGAAAGGAAGCTTCTTGTCAGGCAAAGTCAGGGAAGATGGTATACCATGCTTATCTGGCTTTAAGTATCATATGTCTATTACCTTTTCTAAAAATCTATCAATTTGTGGCCAAAGGAATCATATATAGCTATGGTTACCAGATCATTAGAAAATGAAATGATCCCATTAAGTAACATACAGGTAGTTGTTATTGTTGTTCAGTTGTGACCAATTCATTGTGATCACATTTGGGATTTTCTTGGCAGAGATAATAGAGTGATCTGCCATTTCCTTCCTCATCTCATTTTACAGATGAAGACACTGAGGCAAACAGGGTTAAGTGACTTGCCCAGGTTAAGTGACAGCTAGTAAGCATTTGAGACTGAGTTTGAACATTTCCTGATTCCATCTCAATCCATTGTATTATGCAGGTATCTAGGAACCAATACTGTTTATAACAAATTCTTCATTCTGTCATTCAAATTGCTATCTTGGTGCAATTGTTTGAATTCAGAATTCACTAGCTTTATTTTTAGTTAGCCTGACTCTCTGTTTTGTAAATGAATTTTGAGAGGAGTTTATATACTCATTCAGCTCTTTTTTAATGTTGTTTAATGGAGCTAATACTCCCATAATAGGATTTTGAACAGTATAAACTGATGAATACATACATTGATTTTTAGCACTTGCATAAATTTCAGAATCCCATTATGTATATCCATAAATGGATAAAATATCTCTACTTTCTCTTACCAAGGAATGTACCAGGTGATTGAAGGCATAATTTCACCAGTAAATGACAATTATGGAAAGAAAGAACTTGCAGCTGCAAAACACCGAGTCGCCATGGTACGACTAGCACTACAGACATCCAGCTGGATTCGAGTGGATCAGTGGGAGAGTGAACAAAAGGAGTGGATAGAAACAGTAAAAGTGTTAAGGTAATAATAGCATTCTTTTTTTGTCTGGGAAAGATGACAACCACAAGAGTTTACATGGAAACCTTTGGATTAAAGAAAAACAAAAAAAAACAATAAGCCCAGAAAAAGTTGACAAGCAGACTTAAGGCTAAGCCTTCTTGAACACAAATAAGGAAATGTTCACTCCTTGAGAGATATTAACAGTTAAATTGTTAATAGTCATTTAGCTGTCACAGTGCAAAATACATGCATTTTTAATCTTTTTTTTTTTTTTTTAAGTAGACCAAAAGCCACTATTGGGCTGTAGACTGGACAATGGATTTGATAGGTGCACTATAAATAGTGATTGCATTTTCCCCATAGTCTACATAGAATCAAACAGCATTTATGTGGCACTTTAAGGTTTTTAAATCATCTTATAAATATTATCTCATTTCATCCTCAAAAAGTTGTCATCCTTACCTCTATTTTACCAATGAGAAAACTGAATCAAAACTTAGATAACCTTCCCAGGATTACACAATTAGGTAAATGTCCTAGGCTTTATTTGAACCCAGATTTTCTAAAATTTCAAAGAAGCAACACCTTTAAAATGACTTATTGGATCTGTTTATTACAAAATGTTTGATTCTAAGAGAAGTCTTGGAGGAGGGTCAGGGAAGTGGAGTCCTAATAACTGCCTTCTGTGTTCAAGAAGGAATATTCTTGTTGTTCTTTGCATTAGGGAGCAAAACCTAATACAATAAGTAGAAGTTGCAGAAAGATAAATTTTAAATAAGAAAAATCTAAACAGTTAAAGCTGCCTTACACTGAAATGGACTGCCTCAAGAGGGAGTGAGTTTCCCTTCCCTGGAAATTCTCAAATGGAACCTAGACAGCCACTTGTTAGGGATGTTATAAAAGGAATCTTTTCAAGTTCCTGTTGGACTTAGACGTTCTCTGAAGTCTCTTTTTCAACTCTGAGAACTTATGGTGGTTTGTCATCTGCGATCATAGACACTATAAGTTTTATGTCATGTGTGAAAATGCTGATTGGCAAATGAAAATCACTTTAAACAGTGGATCAGTTTTATATCATTATATTACAGTCAATGCTAACAAGTGCTAACAAGTGCTAACAATGCTAACAATAGTGATAAAGAGGAGAAAATAGCTACATAAAAGTCCAAGAAAAAACAGACCCATCTTATTCACCACTAAGCCTACATCTACGATATTATCAAAGCCATCTTCAGTTTTGTGTTTGTTTAGAAAACCATGCAAAAACAATAACAGCACACATTTGAAGGTCACAAAAAGTGACATGTGACCTCAATGATGCAGATAGGACACAATTGGTCTAGTATGGAAGGTATTGTAGAAGCCTGGAAAACAACCCTAGACTGAATGAATTCCTGGACATAGGAATATCTGGATTCAAATCATGCCTTTTATACTTAATAACTATGTGACCACAGACATGTAACATAAATTATCTGAGCCTCCAATTTCTATAAAATGTGAATTATACCTTTGATACTTAACATATAAGATTACTATCACCTTCAGATAATATAATGATAAGTGCTTTGCAACTTTTTAATTTTTTTCTTATTCTTATTTCTTATACTTATTTTCTTATATATAAATATATAGGTGGTGATATGTATGTATATACATACACATATTTATATATATACATATACCTATATGCATATCTATCACATATATACATATGTATATACACATACATAGACATGCATCTAAAACAATATTAATATGAATGACATATAGATTTCTCCATTGAATGAATCTTTAAGTTTGACTTTAAGATCAATGATTTCTACCTCTACTTTTTTTTCTATTGACTTCTACTACTGATCCTTGTTATTGTATTTGTGTATATCTCTCATTTTCTTATCCCTGCTAATTCTATTTTAACTCTAATATTTAACTTGCCTTGCTATTACTTAACTGCACCCCACCCACAGATCCCTTCCTTATCTTCTCCCCCTATCCTTTTCCTCCCTCTTGATCCCATTCCCATTAATCTACACACCTTTTCCCACTTCTATTAATCTAAACACCCCTTTGTACCCCAACTTATCTTATGCCACCCTTTCTCTTTCTTTTTATCCCTTTCCCATTAATCTATACAACTAGTCCCACTGACAGAAATCTACATACTTGAAGAAAAACACTGGTGAACAGGGAAAGGATGAAAGGAAAGAGAAAAGTATAAAAATGGTATGGCAGGAAATGCAGGATTAGTAATTATAAATCTGCATATCCTTTTATACCTCATGTTATCCTAATTCCTCCTCCCTTATTTGTTTATAGATTTTAGAAAGTGCTATACTCTTCATGGTGGATATATTTGTATTGTTTCCCATTTAACTCATTGCCAATATGAGTAGGTTTTCAGAATTACCAGGCTTCCTCCCCATAGAGTAATATTTTTATGTCAGTTCTTCCTCTGTACCTTATTAAATGGCATAATTCCTATTTTTACCTTTTCCTAGATGGTGTAATGCCAGAGAAACTGAGGCAAGATAGAGATTGGTTTTTGATCTTTTTAATGTGGAGAGTTTTTTTTAGGCTAGCCAGCCAAATGAAACTTATGTTCAAAAATCATTCAGCACTGAGGAACTGAGGCAGGGAACTTTTATAGCTAACTAAGGTTTGCAAACAAAATATATAATCTGACTATACAATCTTAGGGGAAACAAAGGTAAATGGGAAGTGGGGGGGAAGGACATTGGGAGGATGGACAAGCCATAATTCTAGGAAAGGATCATAACTTAATCCTGACAGGATAAGGGTCAAGATAAGAAGGTGGAGGACTGGAGACATGGAGGTGAGGGGGAATACTCAAATGGAGAGGTAATTATTCTTGCAAAGATCGAGATAATCCACCTGAATTTTATGATACAATGGAATGTAAAGTGGCCAGAGCTTCAAGGTTTTTCCTGACTCAATTCTGCCAGTCTTAATGGCAAGGAAAAAGAATTGGGGGTGGAGGGGAGAGCTATAATAATTTTATTCAGGGCATAGCAATTCAGGGCATAACTGGTTTTGCTTTGTAGAGTCATCATATTTAGCTATGTCCCAACATTTTCTTTTGGACTACCCAATTACTAATGTCATTCTTAGACATATGGTTTAGATTTCCATGAACAGTTTTCCACAAACAGTTTATTATTACTGAGTCTCTTAAAATTAATCTTTGATGTTGACTCTTATATGTTAAATTTTCTATTGAGTTTATGTTTCATTGAGATAAAATCCTGAAAATCTGCAAGATCATTGAATGTCCATTTTTTGTTGTAGTTATTGTTGTTCAGTATTATACTCAGTTTTGCTGAATATGCTTTTGGCCATAGGCTTAGTTCTTTTGATTTTTGATATGTAATATTCCAGGACCTGCAGTCTTTTATTTTAGCTGCTAATAAGTCCTGTATAATTCTAATTGTAGCCCCATCATATTTGAATTTTTGTTGTTGTTGTTGTTCCTTGTAAAATTTTCTCTTTGATATGGAAGTTTCAAAATTTTGCTGTACTGTCTTGTGTCTTCCTTATAGGATCTCTTTGAGAAAGTGATAGGTAGATTTTTTTCTATTTGTACTTTCTCCTCATGTTCTATAACTTCAGAACAATTTTCTTTGATTTTTTTTTTTAATGGTGCCAGGGTTTCTTTCTTTTTTCTTTTTTTTTTTTTTTTTTTTTTTTTTTTTTTTTTTTTTTTTTTTTGGTCACAGCTTTCAGATAGTCCAGTTCTTATGTTTTCTCTTCTTGATCTTTTTTCCAGATCTGTTAGGGTTTTTAAACAAGATGTTTTACATTTTCTTCTATTTTTTCATTCTTTATATTGTTTTGCTATTTCTTGGTTTCTTATAATTTCACTGGTTTTCCCTTGCCCAATTCTAATTTTCAAAGAATTATTTTCTTCCTTAAGTCTCTGGATCTCCTTTTCTAATTGATTGACTTTCTTTTTATAATCTTCTTGTTTATCTTAGATGGTTCTTATTTAATTTATTTTAGTTTTTCCTCAATCTCTTTCATTTGATTTTTAACTGTTTTGGGGTTTGGGGGATTTTTTTGTTTGTTTGTTTTTGTTTTTTGAGTTCTATGATTTTTTTTTCCTGGACAGGTAGCCATTTAACATTATTCTTTGGGGTAAAAGAAGTCTTTTTTACTTCACTGTCCTTCTCTGAAGATGACCCCTGGTCTTCTCTATTACCATAATAAGTTTCTATGGCTGAATTTTTTCTCCTTTGCCTGTTCCTTTTTTTTTTTCCTTCAATAAGAGCTTATTAGTGTCCTCTACCACCTCTAGTCCTGCAGTGGGGGGGAGGGGAATGGTGCCTCTGGCTCCACTTTAGCTCAACCCTCTGACCTGAAACTCTAAAACAAAAGCTCTACTCCCATGTGCAGTTTCCTTCTCACCCAGGACCCCTCTCTGCAGCATAGCTGGGTCTAGTGTTCCTGCTCAGCAAAGGTTCCCTCCTGGACTCTTGTACTTTGGAACCCAGCTAGCCCTGGGACTCTTAGCTGGCTGTATCTGCCCAGCTAACTGACATAGGGGAGGGGTTGCACTTCACACTGACTAAATCTTAATCATGGAGTTTTTCTTCCAGTTTTCTCAGAGTTGTCCCTGGAGGAGTCTTATTCTGCCCCAAGTCTTATCTGTTCTTTACCAATCTATATTCAACCTGAGACACAATTTTATTTTGTTTGTAGGGGAAATCTGAAAATTTGAAATTTGAAATTTTGGAATTTTCTAACATACTCCACCATTTTCCCACAATCCTCCCCTTGCTTTTCAGCTTTTAAGGCACTACATGGATATAGCCAGTGTCTCAGAGAGCATCTCTTCCCACAAGGGGATCTGAGTTCAAGTAGTCCAAGATTCAGTTCTTACGGAAGCTTGATCCCAAAGAAAAGAGAATAATATTTTTCTCATACTCTATCATTTATTCCTCTGGCCCACTGTTCTAAAAGAAATCTCTTAAGTAAAACTGAGGTATGGCTCACATCTAGGACTTCCCACAAGGGATTAATAAATTGCCTGATAGAAAAGATACTCAGTGTACAAAGTAGATATAAAGTATGACAGCTTTTTATTTCCTCCATATGAAAGAAATGCTTAAAACACAAAAGTCTCGTAACTACACATTGACAAATACTTAAAACATGAAACACTAACCAACCTCCTATTATATACTCCAAGGAGATAAAGACAACTTTATAGGGTGGTTAAAGGATATTTCATGTTCACTTTGGGTTTCTACTGCCTGGAAACTTACAAGTCCAGATATATTGACCGGCAAAATCTAGCTCTTTAAATCTTTCAGCTTTAAAATTTTACTAACAGTGCTGTCCTTTCCCAAGAAGCTGTGTAGAAATCACCTTTTATCAGAAAACTAGTTTAGGAATTCTCCAACTAACAAGTTGACTTAAGTCCATAAACAGCCTCCTCTCAGGATTGCTCTTTAATCTCCTGTCTTTAGGGAAAAGAGACACAAAACAGAAGCAGCAGCCAGGGTCTTGTGGTTCATTCTTTCATCTAGGCAAACATATATTCTCATAGGCCCATGAGATATTCCCAGCAGAGAGGACCGTGAAGTTCCCTCCTTCCTCCGAGTCCAGAGAAAGCTAGGTTCCAAACCAAGTGAGAAAGGCAAGAAGACAGACAGGGCAATAGAGAAAAAGCAGGATGGGGAGAGGGAGGGAGGGGGAAAGAGAAGGAGAAAGGGAGGAAGGAAGAAAGGAGGGAAGGGAAGAAGGAAAGAAGGAAGAGAGGTGGAAATAAAGAAGGAAGGAGGGAAGGAAGAAAGGAAAGGGAAGGACAGAAGGAAGAATGGAAGGAAGGAAAGAAGGAAGAGAGGGAAGGAGGGAAAGACAGAGAGGAGAGGAAAGGGGAGAGAAAAGGAGAGGGAGAAAAAGGGGAAAGAGAAAGGAAGGAGGGAAGGGAGGGAAGAAAGAAGGAAGGGAGGAGAGACCAAGAGAGAAAAAGATCAAGAGAGAGAGAGTGAAATGAGAAGCAGAAGGAGAGATATGGAGCTTTTCTCCACACACAGTTTCACTTAGAGGCTATCAAATGGACAGTCATTTATCCTCCTTGATATACTCTAATCTTGGGGCCAAGAAATCCCTCAGAATTGCTACATTGCTAATATACAATAGACAGGAGCCAAGTTCTATACCTCAAACAGAATTCAGTTCCCGTGGTGCTCAGCTTGTTGTTGCTACATAAACATAAATTAGCATAATCCCAACTCTTATACATTCTCCATACCACAGTTTTTGAACCTCTAGTTCTCGATGTATAAACCCCATTACCCAACTCCACCTTCTCTGTCTCCTACTTCCATCTACCTCAAAACAAAGCCCCCAATACCCCAATCTAGATCTGCCTTACCTTTCCACTGTATTCTCTGATACGCCTGCTCCATAATTAATAAATTTCTTTTCATTATAAACATTTCTCCCTACTTACCTCAAACCACTCACTGAGACCTAATGCCATCCTAATGATACCATTTCCCTCACCACCAACCTTTATATACAGGAAGTACTTTCAATAATACCCTGAACTCACTGCTTGTGGTGAGGGACTCAATACTGCCAGTTCCCCATTGCCACCTCCAGATTCTCCTACTACCATCATTCTCTCCTCCACTTAGTTTATAGTATCCAATTTTATTACATAATCTAAATCCTGATGTCCATTTCTATCAATTCCCAGGAATTCCATAATACTCAAATATTTTCTTCCACTATCCCTTCCTTCATTTCCCTCACTAACAATGAAGAGTTGGTCCTTTTCTTTAACAAAAGAAACCTTTGTACATGCACCCCAATCTCATTCTTTTCCAGAAGATGACCTCTCAATTATTCCCACATTATTTCATAAGTTTATCTCCTCTGCTGGCTTCCTGCAAATACATCTATTTCTCTCTTCTCCATAAAAAATATTCACTTGGTCCTGTTATTACTGATAGCTATTGTCCCACATCTCTCTTCTCCTTCTCACCTAAACTCCTTGAAAAAGCTATCTATTCTAGGTGCCTCTGTTTCCTCTTGGTTTCTTCCAGGCTTTCTGCAATCTGACCTTCATCCCATAAGTAAAATTTCTCTCTCTGGTGTTACCAGTGAAGTCTTAATTGCCAAATCTAGTGACCTTTTCTCAGTTTTTATCCTTCTGGACATCTCTGCAGCACTTGACACAGTCACTTTTTTCTTCTAGATACTCCTGCCTCTCTAGGTTTTATGGGAATTGTTTTCTTTGAAATTCCTCCTATATCTGACCACTCCTTAATCTCTTTAATTGATCCTTTCTTCATTTCATATCCACTAACTATGTATATCTCCCAGGAGTATTTTTCTGGCCTTCTTTGTAGTAATATACATGGTGATCTGATCAACTCCAATAGGTTCAATTATAATCCTTGGAAATGATTCCAAAATCTATATATCCAATCCTACCTACTCATTCTCCCGTGCTGCAGTATCACATCACTACCTGATTTTTGGACATCTTCAACTGGATGTTAATTAGGTATCTCAAACTCAACAGGTTCAAAATATGTCATTATCTTCCTCCTCAAAAAACAAACAAAAACAAAGAATTTCCCTTTTGACTCCGTTTCATATTTATATAAAGAGCACTACCATCTTGGTTAACTAGGCTCACATCCCTTATACATCATCCTTGGTCCTCAGTCACCCACATTCCTCATCTCACGCATCCAATCAATTTCTAAATCTTGTTTTATGTTCATAATATCTCTAGACATCCCCTTCTCTCCATTCACAAAACCATTACCCTATTTCAGGCCCTTGTCACTTTTAAGATGGACTGTTGTGGTAGCCTGCTAATTGATCTTGCTCCCACAAATCTCTCCTAACTCTGATTCACATTGCACTCAATTTCCAAAGCTGTTTTCTTATATGCACGTCGTACAATGTCTTTCTCTCTCTCTCTCCTCTCTTTCTCTCTCTCTCTCTCTTTCTGTCTCTCTCTCTCTCTCTCATTAACATTGTAAATTCCATTGAAAATCCATTAAATTCCAATGATTCCCCAATTTACTTTCATAGTCAAATATAAAGTCCTTTGTTATTTAAAATTCTTTATAATCTGCTTCCTCCCTACTTTTCCAGTCTTCTAGTTCTCTTCTTCCAACTTCCTTCCTTCTTTGATCTCTCTATTGAACTAATGACTGTCCCTTAAACACGACCTTTCATCTTTTTAATCTGCCTTTTTACTGACTGGCTGAAGTGCTCTCCCTCCTAACCTCTGCCACTTTCTGATTTCCATCAGGTCCCACCCAATTCAAATCCAACCTTCTGGAGGAGGTCTTTTCTATTTCTCCCACCTGCTAGTGTCTTCCAATCTCACATTGCCTTCTATCTACTGTATTTATATCCTGTATATGCCTAGTTATATACATGTTGTCTTCAGTGTTAGAATCTGAGAGCTCTTGAAAGTCAGGGACTGTTTTATCCTATTTTGTAGCTGTAATATTAGCATAGTGCCTGGCACATCATATGAATTTGAGAAGTACTTCTTGATTAACTGATAATTTGGATGCAGAGGACTTACTTTCACATCTTAAGTCTGCTTTTAATTATTCTTAGGATGATAAGCAAGTCTTTTTTTTTTTTTTTCCGACAGCTTTCAGTTTTCTTATCTACAAAATGAAAGAATACTAGACGATTTCCGAAGTCCTTTTTATTTCTTAACATTGTATAGCTCTATTTTAAAATTTTGATTTGAATTCTTAGCTCCATGTTCTCATTTTCCAAATCTTGGGGCCTTCAAATTCAGGTTTTTATTTAAAGTAGAAAAAAAAAAAAAACAGACTATAAATCTAGAAATATTTATTCAGAAGGCATTTAATTGGATTTTTTAAAGTTGAGATTAGTGCACAGCATAGATAATTTAGCTATTTAAATGATCCATGCAGTTTCAGTATGCAGGCTCTGCATATTAGTGTAATGAGTTATTGACTTGCATTTGGGAGACTTTAAGGGAGAGTTGCCAATGAAGCACAAACTCATGCCTGTAAAACTTGAAAATGTTTTTGGTATCTTGTTGCCAGAGGGCAAATACCATTGTAGTATTTATCTGCCAAGTCACGATGGCAACAAAGCTCTACTGAATGGAATTGTAAATTGAGTGTTGTAGATTTTACTTACTGTGGATCACTGTGGCTCTGAGATAGAGAGGAACAATTGATACATGAGAACATATTCCTTATTAATCTGGGTTTCATTTTCATTTTACCAGAAGGAAGAGGGCTTCAGTCACTAAAAGAAATATCTGCTTTACTAATTGGTTTATGTGCACTTTATAGGCAAAATAGTCACACTATATTCATACCTCTAGTAGAACATATATAGAAGGTATAAATTGAACTTTATTATATGATTTTTTTTAAAAAGCCATCTATTGTTCTAAAATAAAATCTTGTACTAAAAGTTATCCAGGAGATCAATTTCTGTATAACATCAATGTGTAGAGATCATTTTGTAAGAATGAGAGCAATGGTTATTGTCCAAATGACATCACTAAGTTGAGATCAAAGTGAGATGTGATCAGATGAAAGCAAGCTCAGAAAGTTCTTCCAGAAGTCAGATTCAAATAATCCATATGAACATTTGTTATAGAGATGTCTTTAAATTCACACATCTCATGTTTCTTTTGAGCTACTGCAATTCTGTTTTGCTTATAGAACCCATCACTTTGATGCAGGTAAGGTACACTATGCTGTGCAGTCTTGTGCCAGTGTGTCTCTAGTATCTCAAAATCGATTCCAAAGTTCTCCAGAGAGATTTTGAGAGTATTCTTATATCAATTCCTCTGAAGCAATATAACTCCCTTCTTTCACTTCAAAATAATAAGAAATATTAGATATCCTTCAGAAACGATAAAGTAATAAAACCAGCAATCAATAAGAGAAATACAAGCAAAACCTAAAAAAATAAAATGAGTAAATAATTGGGAAAAATTATTAAGCTCTTCCTGTATGCCAGGAAACAGACTAAATGTTAGGTATACAAATACAAAATTTCACCTCTTGAAGTGCTTCCTTTCTAAGATGGAGAGATAACATATAAAAGAGAGTGAAGGCCAAGGAAGAAAGTTGTGGCCTGGAAAGTCACAAGAATGATGAGTTAGTTCATAGGGGAAGTAACTGAAATGTCTTTTTCAGACCACCCTTCCCCCCCAAAAAAATTAAAGTATTAATTAATATACTTGGAATAGGAGGTAGAAAAAGCGAGTTCTGTGGAAAGGAAAGTAGTATCAGGGCAAATAGCAAGATGTCCTGGGTAGATGGCTCAATGTGATATGAACATAACCTGACTTAAGGGTTTGGCTATATCAGTTGGCTAGTTAAGTTTATACTTGCTCACGATTCAAGAAAGCTTTGCCATAGGACAAGAATTCAAAAATTGAATTGGTTAATGTCCAATTGTGATTTCTAAAAGGTTGTGATTTCTAAAAGATTGTTCTTAGAAATACAATTCCAGGCAGGGAGATGTGGAGCAGCAGCAGAGTAAATGGCAAGGTAGCACAAAGTAATGATATCTAAATTAGTGAATGAGTTAATGTCATAAAAATAGCTAAAGTTGTATTAAAGAAAATTGTAAAAATGAGACAACATGCTAAAAATATGTAATGCAACTAATGCAATAATAGGGGGAAAATATATCTTTAAAAATTGCATTAAAAGTAGAAAAAGAAAGGAACTATTAATTAGGTATGCAATTTTTTTAATGTAAAATTAATAAATTAACCTCCTCCAAAATAACAAAACAGAATCAGAAACAAAATTAAAATAAAAAAGACTACTGAACTGATAACCAAAATTAGAAATTTTTTTAAACTAACTAAATTAATAAGACTTTAGAATTTTAAAAAGGAATATGAAACTACATTGCTGAAAAGAAAAAAAAAAGTGAATTAATGACTTGAAAGGAAATAAGGAAGATTGTAAGACACTTCAATATCTAAGCATATGTCATCAAAACTGAGTTTATAAAGTGGATAAATAGCTATAAAAATACCAAATTACCAAATAACTAAAAACATCTCTTACATTTTTACCGATTTTATATAAAACATAGTAAAAATAGCTATAGTAGTTTATCTACTCTGTCCCTCCCCCCCCCCAAAAAAAAAATAATGTTCATTCAGACTATAGTGGGTTTCTTTGCCACATGTAAAAGAATTGTTCATCATAAGGAAAACCTTTCCTATTATTATATATATACTAATATACATATGAATATATATGAAAAAGAATATGATTGTGTCAATAGATGCAAGAAGAACCTGAAACAAAATGTAAAACTCATTTATGCTAAAGAACAGTGGGAATGAAAGAGCCTTCTCTGTGTTGAAAATTGACCATTGGAATTGAAGTAACTTTCATGCAATAGGCAAAAATGGACTATGATTAAATTTGCTACATTTTTTGGCTGTTTCTACTCAGCATTATAAATCCAAATGACTTGAACCCAGGCTTCATTATTTTTTTAATCCAAATTTTATATCACTTAAGATGAGCCTCCTAGCTTAAATGAATTGCTTCACAGTTTGCAAAAGCACAACTACTATCATTACCAAATTGATGGTTCAAATTATATTCAAGTGTAGCTTTAATTTGCATTTCTCTGTAGTTTTTATTGATAGTTTGGATTTTTTTTCTTTGAAAATTGTTTCTTCATGTCTTTTGGTCAATTATTTATTGGGAAAAGAATCTTAGTCTTACACATTTCTGTCAATTCCCTATGGATTTTGGACACTAGCATTTTAAAAGATATTTCCAATACAAAATTTTTCCAATCAACAATTTTTCTTATTATAACTGAATAAGATTTTGCTTACAGCACTCCTATAAAAAAAAAGGGAGTAAAAGTGTTATCCATTTTCCAGACGTGTAAACTGAATCTCAGAAAGGGGAATAAATTCATCCCATGATAGGGATTAGAGTCAATTTGGACCCAGATTTCCTGACTTAAAGTATAGTCATTTATCTGTATTTACTTTTTTTTTTTTTCCTTATGGTATCCTACTGGTATATAACAGTTCATAAAACTAGTTTGGTTGACTGAAACAACTGAGCAACAAAAGAGTATGTTAAGTGCTGAGAGAAGTAAATAGATGGAAAATTAATCAGGGAAGGCTCTCTAGAGGTTTTGAACCATGAGATAAACCTTAAAAGAAGCATCATTTAATATGTTTAATGTGATTGTATTTTAATGTGATTGTACAGGTATAACCTATATCAGATTGCTTGCTATCTTGGGGACGGGGAACAGAAGGGAAGAAAGGAGAAAAGTCTGGAGTTCAAAATGTTACAAAAGTGAATGCTGAAAACTATCTTTACATGTAATTGGGGAAAAAGTAATATACTGTTAAGTGGGGGGTAGGGTAGGATGGAAAGACACCAGTTAGGGTAGAAAAATTAAGCACTTTTTTGTGAGAAAAAGGACACTACTGTCATCTAAGCCACCTACCTGGAAATCTGAACTCATCAATCAGTTAACAAACATTTATTAAATACCCACTATATGTTAGGTACTGTGCTTGGTGCAGGAATACAAATATGTTTAACTAATACCTGGAATATCCCCAGTTCTTATTCCTCATTAACCCCATTCCCACTCCAATTTTACTTTTCTTTCCTCCAGCCTAATCCCACTCCTCATAAGGAGAACTTCATAAATCTTGCCTATCTTAGACTGACTCCTCACCCCTCCCATATCACACACATCTCTCAACTCTTTTTCCCAATTTCCATCCCTTTGGAGCCCTTGACCCAACAGAGATAGCTTTTCCCCCAAGCTTCTTGCAGTACATGAGAATAAGGAAATTGTCATTCTTGTTATCAATATTGTAAGGAAACCAGAGTATGAATACTATATTTCTGACACTCCAAGCTGAAATTCTGAACATACTTTGTCAGGGACACATTATTATGTGGTAATTTAAGTACTAGCATATGCTTAATACTGTAGTTCTGATACATTTTAGACTAAATGTGTTTTTTTTCTTGTTGTTGTTAACTGTTAGCCTAAGAATCTAGCCTCCTATGTAATAATGGGGAAATGCTTTTAAAATTCCAAGAAAAAGATTAATAAACACATGGTGTTTTTGAATATATAACCCATTCATCAGTTGGAAGTTATCTAATTTGATTTTTCTCAAACCCAGGAATGTCTGCATTTTCTTTGGCAATCATTGCATCCTTTATGAGATGTCTTTAAAATGGGTGTGTGCTCTTAGTGAAATAAAGACTATTCAACAAATATTTTTTTAAGTGGAAAGACTTGGAACATTCTGTATCGTTTAATTTATTTCTAACAGATCTTTCAATAGATGATGAATATAATGCATTCATGAATTGCTTCATTCAAAGCTAAAATAAAGTCAAATGGTGGTTTAAAATCTGAAAATACAAAGTCATCCTTTTGTGTGTCTGATGATCAACTTATGCGGAAATGTTTTTTTTTTCCATAAAAAATACAGACATCATTATAGTGAATTGCTCAGGAAAGAGGCCACAAACTCCAATGCAGGTTCTGAAATACCTACTGAGGATATTGCCACTCCAGCATATACAGGTTTGTGATTATTGTAAATAGTACTTTTTTTTCCCTTAAATGAAGAAAATACTATAGAACAAAGAATAGAAGCACAAAATGTTTGAGAAGCTAGGTGATGCAATGGATTTGAATAAGAGAACTGGATTTAAATCCTAGTACCAACAGCAGCTAACCACATGAGCTTTGGAAAATCATTTTACCATTGTCTGCCACCTCAGTTTCCACATATGTCAAAAATGTAAAAAAGTTCCCTAACCAGCCATAATGTTATCATGCTGATCACATGACTAGGTCTAGAAGATCAAACCTACCTTCCCCTAAACCACCATTTTACAGATAATGTAACTGAGATTAGCAAGGCAAGGATCACATAATTAGTGTCAGAGCCTAAATTCTCCTGACTAAAATTCCAGTGACCTTGTAATGTCATAAGAATGTAATTCTTATGGAATTGTTATGATTTGGCATTGCCAGTTCAAAGTAAGAAATAGCACTTGTAGCTGCAAAATGAACAAGAGTTCCTATTACATAGACACTTATCTATTTGTTATCTGGGTGGTGATGTTTGTTGTTGCTTCAAAAACCTCTGAAATGAAAATTCTTTATTGGAAATAAAATGTTACTGTAATTTTAAACAGTAAAAGCATTCATTAAAAGAACTGGTTGTTCAAAATAAAGTTGATTTTTCCCACTCCCTACCCCCTACCTCTCACCTGCCAGACATCCCCAAATGCTGTTTCCTCCTCCTACCAACAACCCTTGCCCCCAAAATAAAGTTGATTCACCAGAAGATGAAACATTTTGAAATTTTAAACACAAAATTGAATGATGATGGTATGAAATATGTGAACTTTTCTTGTTCCTGTTAATTCCCAGGTTGTTTTTTGTTTTGTTTTGTTTTGTTTTGTTTCCAACAGTGTTTACAAAGCATGCCATAAATCTCTCATGGCAAAGTCAGGGAGACATTCTGATAAAACAGTCTTCTGAAAAGGAAGGTGATCTACTTCCCTTATTATCTGAGTGACCCTGGGCAAGACATTTAAATCTCTCTCTCACCTTCTTCATCTGTGAAATAAAACGATTGGACTAGATGGGCTCTGAGATCCTATGTATAAGATCCATCTTAAATGCTCTTTCATAGTGGCTGTAGTGTATTTTTCCAAGCTAACTAACATTTCTCCCCTTTACAAAGCCTTTACAACCAAAGTGGCTTTCCTCATTTTTCTCCTACATGACAGTATGTTGCTTGCATCCATATTTGTTCATAGGCCAACCATCATTGTGCTTAGAATAACACTCTCACTTCAGCCCGGACTTAGAATCCCGTGAAGTCATCTCAAAAGCATCTTTTTTTATGAACCTTTTCTTGATTCTCCCAGATGCTCATTCCTTTTTTTAAAAAGTTACTTTGATTTATCTTGTATTATACATATATGTCTGCATGGCGTCCCCAATGGAATGTGATCTTCTTAAACGTGAGAATTGTTGCCATTTGGGGGGGAACTTCTCACGTATATCTCATATCCAAACATGAAACTCCAGAAATTGTCTAGATGTAATTCGGTATCCATGAACCTTAGGAGCCTTCAGTGGGTTCTCATTTGGAACTTACATCTCTAAGTGCCCTTTCTCATTATCTTCATTATCTCATTCTCTTCATTATGCTTCTCTCCTGGAAGTCTGAGTTTTCTTAAAAAACACAATAAGTGATCTGGCCCAATTTCATTTACATTGTTATCCACAATAAAAAAGTATTGATTAGATCTTTGTTGAAATGTTTATTTTTGAATACTAAACAATAGGAGAACTGGCCAAGGTCTCTTCTAGCTTTAAACCTAAAATCTGCTCCTAAATGTTCAAGTTAATGAGAAGTATTATGTAGAGTGGCAGCTTTTTAGACATAGAAATTAAGAGTCTTGAGCATTCTTTTTCAACATTGTTTTTAAAAATAATAGTAATTAATAATTGAGGTTATAACATTTGCAAAGCATTTTATATATATTATCATTTGCTCCTCAGAGCAACACTTTCAGAAAATCTCTAGAAAACTTCCAAGGCCTCTAAATAACCAAAAACAGCTTTAAAAGCCTTTTTCTTGCTATTTTAATTCCATGTAGCTAAAAGAAATTTTCATCAAGTGAAAATGGGGGTTGTTAATGTAACATAATTTGGCTTCTGTGAATAACAGGCATACGTGTGTGTGTGTGTGTGTGTGTGTGTGTGTGTGTGTGTGTTTTAAACCTTCCTAAATGCATGTTATTCTATTGTTCAGTTCATTCAATAAATATTTTTAAACCTCTACCTTATGCAAAGTACTGTTCGTGGCTCAAAGCTGGATATAAATAAGATTAAGTCAGATTCCCTGACCTCAAAGAACTTATACTCTAGTAGGAAAGTGAAAACATCTCCCCAAATAACTCTAATATGAAATAGAATATGAACATGTAATTAAAGACACAAAGTCTATGGTAATAAAGAGAAGGGAGAGATTATTTGGGGGAATGCAGAATGATGTAATACCATTTTTCTTTTTATCTACCAATGAATTTGCTGTCATGAAATCTCAGAGTTTGAAATGGACTTTAAAGATCATAGGATTCAAAACAAAAAAAAAAAGGACCTTATTGATCTCCTGGGCCAGCGTTTTTAGTTTACAGAGGGTGTGCTTTAGACCCAGTGAACTGAAGTGAGTTGCCCAGAATCATTCAGGTAGTAAATAGTGGTTGGCTATTGTCTAAATCCCTGTTCTCTGGCCTCAAACCCAATACTCTTTTTTCCACTGTTTTGGAATTATGAATCTTCTTCATGAATTTCAGTTTCCAATGATCATCCTGCTCCAGCTTGAATGCTTCCACTACTTCCAGAGTCAACAGACTTGTTCTACCATTCTCATAGTTAGAAAGGTTTTCCTTATACAGAGTTGAAATCTACCACTTTTTAGTTTCCTCCCATTGATCCTCATTCCATCCTGTGGGACCAAGCAGAACAAGTTTAATCCCTCTTCCCTGTGAATGTAGCATATTACATTCTGCGGTCTCATTTTCCTGCTGCCAATAGAAGTATATCTCCCATCATTTTTGTGATTTGCTGCCCTCCTTAGACTCAGTTACATATTCTTGTTCATCTCTGAACTCTGTTCTACTTTAGTTTGTGAAGCTTCTAGATTGATTGTATCTTAAGTTCCTTCACTTCCCCCTTGATTCTTATATATGATTCTCTAAAGGATGTGTTCACCTCGTGGGTTGCTTTGCTGAATTTAGCTCCATGTACTAAATGGTATTTCCTTTCCTTTTTTATAAGAAGAAACACTTGATCTTGTTTCACTTTAAATTGAATATGCTGTATTCCAAGGCTCTGAATCACCTGATATGAATGACTTCCTTGTCACTTTTCTAATCCTTTCCCACCCACTCCTCTCATTCTGTCTCTCATTCTGTTTCTGCTTCTTTTCTCTCTCTTTTCTCTCTCTGTCTCTGCCTCTGTGTCTATCTCCCTCTCCCCTTCTCCCTCTCCCCCTGTCTCTTTGCCCCTCTCCCTTTCCCCCTCTTCTTCTCCCCTTCTCCTTATCTTTCTCTCCCTCTCCCCTTCTCCTTCTCCCTCTCTCCCTCTTTCTTTCTCCCTCTCCCCTCCTCTCTCTGTGTCTCTCTCTCCCTCTCTCTCTCTCTCTCTGTCTCTTTCCCTCCCTCCTCCCCTCTTTCCGTCTGCCCTCTCTCTATCTTTCCCTCCCCCTTCTCTCCCTCCCTCCCCCTCTCTGTTTGTTTCTGCCTCTCCCTTTCTCTCTCTCTCTCTCTCTCTCTCTCCCCCTCTCTCTCTCTCTCTCTCTCTCTATCCCCCTCTCTCTCTCTTTCTTTTATTCTTTCTTTCTGTGTCTCTCTCTCCCTCCCTCCTCCCCTCTCTCTCCCTCCCCCCTCTCTCTATTTCTCCCTCCCCCTTCTATCTCTCCCTCCCTCCCCCCTCTCTGTTTGTTTCTGCCTCTCCCTTCCCCCCACCCTCTCTCCTTCCCTCCCTCCCTTTCTCTCTGGCTCTCTCTCCTCTCCATCCCTCTTCTTGGCACCCCTGTTCTTATCTGACTTCATCTAATGGAACCCTCTCTTAATTAAGCCTTGCAATTTCAAGGATACAGACACATCCTGTGGGTTGCCAGTGGCTGTTGCTCCTTTGGCTCACCCCTTCTCCTTCCCTGCACGACACCACCCAGCTTTATAATTCACTTCTGTGATCATTATTGATTTGGAGCCACCAAACAAAACATCTGGAAAAAAAATGGTGCAGAATCTTTGGCACCAACTGAAGTTTTTTATGCTCATTTGAATTGTAGCCCAGCAGAAGCCCACGAGCTTTAGGACCATTATCCTTTGAGGATGCAGCCTTTCCTTGTTGTTATTTAGTGAGCTGCCAGAGAACACTGAGGACATTATATTTGTTTCACTTTATTGCCTTTAGGACAAGTTATATTGGTCGTCTTTTTGCAATACCAGCAATTTGTTCTCTTTGAGCTTGAAAGGCAGAAGCTACTCAGTCTGGAGAATTTCATAGGAAATATTTGAATTCCTTTGTTAGGATGGATGATGGCTTTGCCCAGAGTTGAAATCTGAAGCAGGCTTGGCCGCTAGAGGCAATCCATTGTAATGTACTGCTTTGCCACCGTGGAACAGGAAGGACTGACATGCAAACGGTAGCATTGATGTGATGCTGGGTACTCTCTTACCCTATAGGCAATATGATTGAGATACATTCTTCTTTATTTTCATCATTAACTTAATGAATAAGACCCAAGCCTAAGGTGCTGAAAACTCAGTGCCCAAAACTTCAGCTTCAGATTGAAAAGAGGTATCCTCTCTTGGATGGCTAGGAAAGAATTATTCAAGAAGAGGTAAAATGACTTCTCCAGGATCACATGTCTCAGAACAATTAAACATGAATTGTCTAAACACTCTGCTATCTAATCCTTAATCCATCTAGAAATTACCTGAATATTTTAAAGTTGAGAGGGTAGTGAGATTGCATGTAAGTAAAGGAGTAACAAAGCACAATCTGATTCTCCAATATCAGAATTAGATTTGTTTTTTATCAGGGAAAATCAAGATGTATAATCAAGTATTTCACTACCGCACTCCAAATCACAAACTCCTTCCATCTGACTTAGACCTTCCTCATGTATTGTCTCCTCCTACAAGAATTATGAACTGCAATTTGGAACCATGCTCAAAAAGTTACCAAACTGTACATACCCTTTGATCCATCAGTGTTTCTATTGGGATTATTTCCCAAAGAGATCCTAAAGGAGGGAAAGGGACCTGTATGTGCAAGAATGCTTGTGGCAGTCCTTTTTGTAGTGGTCAGAAACTGGAAACTGAGTAGATGCCCAATTGGAGAATGGCTGAATAAATTGTTGTATATGAATGTTATGGAATATTATTGTTCTGTAAGAAATGACCAGCAAGAAGATTTCAGAAAGGCCTAGAGAGACTTATAGGAACTGATGCTGAGTGAAATGAGCAGGACTAGGAGCTCATTATACACAGCAACAAGATTTTATGATCAATTCTGATGGACTTGGTTCTTCTCAACAATGAGACGATGCAATCCGGTTCTAATGAATTTGTGATGATGAGAACCATCTACACCAGAGAGAGGACAGTGGGAACTGAGTGTGGATCACAACACAGCATTTTCACTTCTTTTATTGCTTCCTTGAATTTAATTTTCTTTCTCATTTTTTTCCTTTTTGACCTGATTCTTCTTGTACAGCAAGAGAATTGTATAAATATGTATACCTATATTGGATTTACATATATTTTTACTATGTTTTACATATATTGGCTTACTTGCCACTCAGGAGAGTGGGTAAAGGAAAGACAGGGGAATTGGAAGGGTCAATGTTGAAAAATTATCCTTGCATATGTTTTGAAAATAAAAAGCTTCAATTAAAAAAAAAAGAATTATGAGCTGCTAGAAGAAAGGAGCTGTCAACTTTTTTATTTATATTCCTAGTATTTAACACAATGCTTTACATCTAATAAGTTCTTAATAAATGCACTTTTGTTAATTCATTTATGAAGGATGTTAGAATCTAGTCTTGGATCTAAAGGCCTCATATCTAGGTTTTCAGCACATGCTCTTCTCCACTGAAATCCTTTTCTGGGAATTTCTTTTTGTACCATATTTATTAAATTTTAATGAATTATCACCCTTCATTCCTTATCTTCCCTGATCATTGAATGAACTAAAGGTACTGAGCTCCTTGACTTCTGAGTCCCCAAGCCAATTTGAGTCTTTGTAGCAGAGACCTGAAGCCAGGGATTTCTAATTTATCCAAATATTCTAAGTTCTATTTACACCTCTCCCTGTTTGCTTCTGCTTCTGCAACTATCTCTGATCTTAGCACCTGCTTTTCTTTTCTCTTTCTGCCACATAGTTTGGACAGCAAGAGTTTGTTTTGTACAATTATTTTGTAAAGCAAAAGAAAATATAAAGATTCATAGAGTCATAAAATCATAGATCTAGAGCCAGAAAGTATTTCAGCATCTATCTACTTCACCTCCTTCATTTTACAGATGAGGAAACTGAGACTCAGATAAGTTAAATGATTTATCCAAATTAATACAACTACTGAGCATCAGAAATGGGATTTGACCATGTGTCCTCTAAAGAAAGACACTATTTTTTCTCATTTTGTGATGTCTTTCAAACACAGTAAGTAAAGCTTATTAGGAGTTGTAATTAAAAGAAATTTAGCCCTTTCTAGCTTAGTTTTCTGGTCTAAATCTTTACTGAGGCGCTGTAGGTTTAGCACATTGTTCTATTTTTCCTATCTCAGATTCTTTTCCAGGGAATCAGGAAGCCTGATATTTGGGCTTCAGATTTCTAGCACTACTCTCTCTCAAGGAATAGGCAGGGCAGTACTAGTAAATAGCACAATATCTGTCACCTCACAATTAGAATTCATACAAATATACTAATCACCCCCAGAGTTTACAAGAGGCATCTTTCTTTTTACAATGGCAAGAGAGTTACATCTGATAAATTTGGACCAACAAGTCAAAGAATTTTAAGGACATTATGGAATCTAATTCCATCTTTTTATAGGTGACAAGACTAAAGCTCCGAGACTTGATGTGACTTGATGTGAAGTTCAGAGCCCAGTTAGTGGCAAACCTGGGGCTCAGATCTCAAGTCAGGGCCATTCTAACACAGCTCTCATCAACACATTTATTGTTTGCTATGAAGCCAGTCTCAAATACTGAAAAGTATGAATTATAGAGTAATTTAACATCGTTGTATTACTTTTAAGTATATATAACAGGAACTAACCAAATTCCAAGTAGAGGTTGTGCCTTATTGAAAAGATAAAAATCGTTGGTAATTAATCCATTCATGATTGATAATTGAAGCTGATAAAGCTTTTTTATAGTTTCCCCTATTGACTAAGTTAAACTTCTTTCTCATGATGTTTTTGTACTCTTATAAAGAACTTTTCACCAACACAGATGGCATAAAAGTAGTCGTCTACTTAAACTGTGTCCAAATTACCACAAATTCTAAATTAGCAGGATTACTTTGTGAGGCTTTAAAGGGTAATATGAAAGCATGTCCATTTTTTGAACTAGTTCTTTCCCACTATCTCCCTCCCCAGGATGTACAATTGTATCTGAACTGCAACTTCCTACTAGCAAACTATGGCATTCCATTGGAATGAAATGTGTAATGTTGAGAAGATGGAATTATTTTATGAAAGAAGGAAAAGACAAATTCACTGTTTAAATGAATTTTTAAAAAATAAACATATCCTATCATATATATTTTTATACTTCATAATATTGCAAACAAGAGGAAACTGAGTTCTGCTAAGATAATAACTACCCCCAATGTACTTCTAAACACACAGTGTGGTTAAAGTATATATATATGAAACAAATATCAACAAAACAAGCTCCAAGGAATTGCCCAGATTCTTTGGTTCTATTTGAATTTCATTGAATAGGATAATATTGCAAATGTTGATTTTTCAGACCAGTTTGCCTAGACCTTTCCTTCATAGTAATATTACTTTCAGAACTATTTGTATCCTTTTCTATTCCCTTTCCCCATTACTAAAATATAAGTTCAGTGAGATTCCTAGAAAATGGAAAGTGTTGTACATCTCCTAGGCTCTTAATGAACATTTATTGGATGGAACTGACGGTAGCCATAACACTATAATCAAAGATTCTCTTCCTTACCTTACAAATTACTTTCCAAGTGTTAAATGACAAACTAACTAAATTTGTACTTAAGACAGTTCTAGGTCTGTTTATATTTTTATTTTTTTAAAGCATAAATACCAAAACATTTGAGTACCTTTCATATCAAAAACAAAAGTAAGTAAAACTTTCCAAACAAATATAACATCATCTTAAAAACAATCTCTGTAATTTCACAATGAATCTCCTTGTTTTTTCAGCTGCTCCTGAGTTAAAGCTGCTCTGTGGTGCAGATATCCTGAAGACTTTTCAAACCCCCAACCTCTGGAAAGATGAACACATCCAAGAAATAGTTGAAAAGTTTGGCTTAGTATGTGTTAGCAGGGCTGGCCATGACTTTCAGCAATATATCTCTGAATCAGCCATTTTAACTCACTATCAACATAATATACACCTAGTTAAGAATGTGGTACAGAGTGATTTGAGTGCCACATATGTAAGACAAGCCTTGTACCAAGGACAAAGTGTGAAGTATCTGATTCCAGACTCAGTCATTTCTTATATTAAAGACCATGACCTCTACCGGGAAGAGAGAAAATAAATATAATTAAAGGAATGGAATGATGAAGGAAAAGTGATGTTAAGAAGTTGTTGGGGCTTCTCTATTCTACATGTGAAATTCGGTTCCACAGTTATTAGAAACTTTCAGAGTTTGCACAAATAATAAGTTGGGTTTTTTTTTTAAATGGCAAAGTGTTCCTTGTTCATACAATATTGTGCATATTGAATTCTTTAATGAGTCTTTAAGCACAATATCCTCTTCTTTATTAGAGATGTTTGACAGGATACTAATTACTTTAGAATGACTTGGTAAGCTTTTGTTTTGAAAAAAATAGTACTAATAGAGCAAAATCATAATGGGAAGTTTAGTTGTGACAAGTGTGGACTCTTTGTATATTCAGCACTTTCCTAAGCAGTATTGGATATTCCACAGAGAACCATTTAAGAGGAATACATTTCTATTTGGTATTGAAAATTAAGCTATTTTCTAAACAAATGTTTTTATGTATTTTAATATAATAAATATTTTAATACTGTTTTTAGCAGGAAACATGATATTCCTGACTTTAAATGCCAATGTCCTCATTTCCAAGATTTCTTTAAAAAAAAGTTGATTCATTTAATTTTAATAGGATCTTTTGAGTGTTTCATGTCTGCATATTGGCAAACAAAAAATAAAATATCACAAAGTTCTAATGAATTGCTATTTATTTCATTTTCTTTTCTTTTTTTTTTTTTTGGCATTGTTATGAATAATGTAACTCAGGTTGCTTTTTTTATTGGCCATTCAGAAATACTAGTTGGTGTGCCACTCCAACTTGAATGCACTGAATTCCTCACCTGAGGGTACCGAAAAACAGCAAAAAACTTTGCCCTGTTTCTGAATGTAATCAGGAATGTTTTATAATTTGAGCCAGTGCTAATGCTTTTATTCTTTTTCTTTCCACAAGGGAGCCTATTAACATATGTTCATTTTACTCCTGGTTTGTTAAAAGACTTTCATAGGGATGAGTTTATATTTTCATACTTGCTGAGGAATTTCTAGTTCTACCAGTGAGCATGTATACTTACAGAGATTTTGCTTATAGAAAATTTACTTGTAGAAAAGTATGCACTAGTGATTACATATTCTTTCACAAATTCAGAAGATATTATTTCACTCTGATTTTTCTTCGAATCCATGAAATCTTCTGATCCTACAAGCTCATTGTTTCCCAAACTGAGGCATAAGGAGACTGTTGAGTCTGATCATCCTCCCTCCTTCAGGGGCTGCTCTCCAGGTTACTGCAGATTCAGCAGCATTAAACCATTCTCCTTTCAGAATCATGCATGGCATGGTAAAAAAAGAGCATTAAAATTTAAAAGAAGAAGGATCTGGATTTAACTCCTAGCTTGGTAATGTCCTACTTTGTAACTATTGACAAGTCACTTTCCCTCTCTCAGTTTCTTCTTATGTTTTTAACCCTTGTGTTAAAGGTTTTCTCCTGACCTAAAAGATGTTGAGTACATTTTATGGATTTCTCCCATCTTTGGTTCTTTTTTTGTTGCTCAGTCATTTTCAGTTGTGTCCAATTCTTCATCACCCACTTGGGGTTTTCTTATCAAAGATGCTAAAATTGTTTGCCATTTCCTTCTTCAGCTCATTTTGCAGATGAGGAAACTGGGGCAAATAGGATTAATTGACTTGCCCAGGGTCACAAGCTAAAAAGTGTCAGAGATCAGATTTGAACTCAGGAAAATGAGTCTCCCTGACTCTAGGCCCAACATTCTATCCACTACACTATCTCACTGCCCCTATTTGGTTTTTTACCCCTACTCAAATGAACTAGGGATATCAGTTTCAGCTCTTCCTCAAGAATATATCAGCTTGCCTTATTTAATTCACCTTGGGACAACTCTGTGAGACAGCTATTATTCCACTTAACATTCATGAAGTTTAAAATGTAAAAGTTTTATTTACAAATTATTTTGCACATAAAGAACTTGCATCCAAGACCCTAGAGAGTGAAGAGAAACCCTTTTTTTTCCCCAATAGACAATCTTTTCATCAGAAAACTGTGATTTACAGTACCAAACTCAATATGGGACTACAGGAAAGGAGTAGAAAGAGCAAAGTGGGGTTTGTGCCTCTACGCCTATGTCTGATTTGCCATGGACCAGTATACTGTCTCATGAGGTTTTCTTGACAAAGATTCTGGAGTGGTTTGCCATTTCCTGTTCCAATGGATTAAGTTGTTAAGTGACTTGTCCAGGATCACACAACTTGAAAACTTCTGAAAGCAGGGTTTGAATTCCAGTTTTCCTGACTCCAGGCCCAAAACTCTATTCACTGTGCCATCTATTATTTTGAAACTTTATACAAAATACCTAATAGATTCTGGCTCCAAAAGGTCTCTATAATATTAATAACAATAGCTGATATTTATTCAGTCTTTTTAAGATTTGCAAAGCATTTTATTTTAATTATCTCATTCACCTGAGGACAACCCTGTTCAACAGCCAGTACACGTATTATTATTCTTCCAGCTGTAGAGGGTATTATTCACCCTCAGTTTCCTCAACTCTCCCATTAGAGGGCTGGAGGATAGAGCACTACAAAGCTTTCCTTTGAAGGGACTTGCAACCTTCCTAGAAACTCCATTCTCCATCATCAATTTCCTGACTTCTATTCTATGGGACACATCCCGGTATTCCCCCCATCACTTTTCAGCTTCCTTTTGTGTATTGTCTTCTTTCATTACATTGTAAGCTCCTTGAGGACAGGGCTGTCTCTATTTCTTATTTCTATCCCTAACCCTTAATATAGTACCTGACACAGTAGGCATTTAATAAATGCTTATTGAATTGAATCATTAACATGTTTAATCATTAATTAACATGATCAATCATTAGGAGAAGCTTCTGACTTCAAATTCAGCACCATATCCACTAGAAAATACCTTTTCTCTGACACATCCCTCTTGTAGCAATCCAATAAGTATCTGTTCTCAAAATAACATGTATAAGTATTTTGCATACCTTAAAGCACCATTATCAATGCTAGCTACTACTGTTACTAGTTTCAACATTAGGCTGACTTAGGGTGATTTATGTAACTCTTCTTTCCTCCATCCCTGAACAATCTCCTCCCATATATATCAACACTGGTTTCCAAGTTAAGGGAAACACAGACCTTGTTTTCTACTCCCCATCGTCCCAGGGAACAGCTGGGAGGCATTATTTGAATTGCTCTAGAAAACCCTTTTGAAAAATTTCCAAAAGAGATGGGAGGACCAGAATCAGCTGCTCTTATGCCAAGGGAGAATAAAATATGGAGTCCCTGGTATATGTTAAATGATAGATTTGGATTATTTTTGATTCCTATCAGCTCTAAATTCTAATGTCTTACAATCCATGCTACTCACTTCCCTTTCCAGCAGGCACATACCTTTTTAATCTAGCTTTTTCTTAGACTTTCTTTTCCTAAATCAGCAGTACACATTGGCCTAGGTGATAATATTCATGAGGGAGTATCATGGTACAGTGAATACAGTGGTAAATTTGGAGTCAGAAAAACCTGACTTGGAATCCTTCCTGGGATATTTATATAGCTGTGGGATCCTGTAAGAGATTTAACATCTCAGCCTCAGTTTTCTCATTTGTAAAATGAAGATAGTAGCACCCAAGTCACAAGGTTATTGGAAGTAACAAATGAGATACTTATAAAGTACTTTGCAAACTTGAAGCAAGTAAGCTTAAATATCATCTATGAGTTTAAACTACAGGAAGACTTTTGGGAGGCTCTATAAATGTTAATTTATCATTACTGGTCCCTCTCCTTTTCCCTTTTCTAGCAATATTCACAACCTGCTTTGAGCTTACCTTCTTATCTGCATTGTAGACAGCAAAGTAGAAAACAACTTCAGGGCACAGTGTTGGCCATAAATGTGGCAGATATGCTGTAAGAGCATGGATTTAGATTGATATATTCCTGTGTGTTTATGCATGGGTATACACTGTCAATTCTAACTAAGAAACATATGATGACATCAAGGAAAATAAAATTAAAGATGCATTTACAGCTGTTTCACCATTATACCTTAACAACCATGGGACATTTCCACTTGACTTTGTAGCTGAAAATGATATTATCTCCCCTTATCAGAATTTGAATTCTCTGAGAGAAGGGTTTGTTTTAATTTCCTATTTTTCCCCAATATTTAGCATAGTGTTTTCCCTATAGTAAAAGCTTAACAAATGACTTTTTTCTTGTTTCATTGATTTCTAGAAGGCAAAGAATTGTGGGCTCTACAAATGTGAAATTATTCTTAATGAAGGGGTGGCAGCAGGGATCATGAAATGAAAGATCATAAGGTCACCAATGTAAGTAAAATCTGATTACATTGTAGAAGTCACTTTGTCATCGGCAGCATCCTTGGAAATATGTTAGCACAATATCCACAAATCCTCTCTAATAATGGTTTTAGTTTATTCCTTTTGTAGTAGGTAGTGCCTAGAGTAATTTTCCCTTTCATGTTCACCATGGGCTGAGTCTAATATCCTTGACTGCATACTCATATACAACCCAGTAAGGCAGAAAATCTCACATAAGGCAAATTCTCTTTGGATTTTATCCAACGGGGTTATCACTAGAAGTACTTGAAAGAACTCCTTATTGTCTCACTTCACTTATGCTTGTAGACAGGTTATTTAACAAAGCCCCAATTTTACTAGAAATCCATTGAAAAACACTTCAACTCGATAAATATTCAAGTGCTTACTCTGAGAGTTGAGAGTATATACATAGATCCTTGCCTTCAGTACAATTTAGATTGGATACACAGCAGATAAATAACTGACCTCTTGGAGCTTATTTTCTTTTGGCTGAGACAAATATAGAAATAATTACAAAATCAATACAAGGTAATTCATATAGTCTAAAATGAGTTGGTAACAGATGGGGAGACTCAAGAAAGGTCTCATATGGAAGGTTCTTGAGCTGTGATTTCTATATATATAATTTATATACTTATATATAAATATATATATTTTATAATTTATATACTATTTCCCTAGTTAATCTCTGTGATTATAAGCATTTCACTAGTTGGCAAGTCCCCACCAAACCCTTTACTCTAAGCTTTTTACTTGGCTCACTTTTTTATTATCTGGTTCTAAGGCTATCAAGGGATATGTTCTGATAGTTCTTCAGAAGTTCATAAAAATCTATAATTCCCCTCATTAATTAGATATCCCAACTCAGAAATCAGAAAAGGCTTTTTCCCCCCCTTAAGCCATTTCTCCTATTTCTCAGACCCCCTAATCTCAAAAGACTTCACAACATTATTAGCTATACAACTTGATAGCAGAGGAATAAAAATTATATAGATGTGTATTTAAATATTTCAAATATTTAATTACAATGACAAAAATGACAGCCAGAGAGTCACCTCTCATCATTAACTACAATTACAGATTTTTCTCTTCAATTCAGTAAATATAGTCTCACCATTCAGCTCTCTCAGGAATTCTTCAGAGGATATTTTCTCCACAATAAGTGTTAAAAATCAGTTTTCTCTGAATCTCTCTCTAGTCCTTCCCAAATATGACAATTAACTGAGTCTCTCAAAAAAGAATTTTTCTTACTCCTTTTTTTCAGTCCCTCACAATCTATTTCCAGGTAAGACTAGTAAGAGTCAGCACATAACAGTTAAATTGCCCCTTTCTTCAAGATTCTAGTCTGTCTTAGAGATACAGTAATAGTACCCATATCCTTCAGAAAAGTGGGGGTGGGGGGCACATAACTGAGACTGAGATAACATTTGTTTATATTCGTTCTCCCAATAAATATAAGTTCCTTGAGGGCAGCAACTGTTTCATTTTTGTTTTTATGTACCCAACACATAGTAGATACTTAATAAGTATTGATTGACTTACTGCTCATTACAATCTATCTTTTACTATGATAATTTATATGTGAGATCCTCTACTTAGACTATAAATTCCTTGATGGCAGAGCAATAAGCTCCACTTTCATGAGTTATATCAATTTTAATTGTTGATCTCATCAGATACTGCTTTAATTTTAATATCATCCATATGGGAACTATCCCTCTTCCCAGATGCAGAGCAAATTCACCTTTTTGTATCTCAGTAGAAAGTTTCATGAATTGTGACAATGAACAACGTATCTCCTGATACCTCAATTGCTAAATGTGAAGTTCTCCCTATCTAGCAAGACTATCTCTCAGCCATACATTATAACTTCTATTACTTAGCACTTCCAGCTTAGTAAGACCAGTCCCAACTTACATAATGGCTTTCAAGAACCCAGGAACACATTTAATTTGGTTCTCAGGGTTCTTTAACATGTTGAGGTATAAAATATTACCAAAATATCCATTTCTAATTTTTCAGTTTTTTAATTCTTGTTAAATTTTAAAATCCATTATTTTCCCCAAATACTATACAGTAATTGTATTTTCTAATGTCTTTTTATTAATTAATATAAAGATAGGTATCTGTGTATATATATATATATATATATATATATATATATATATATTACAGGACAAAAAATACAATTATGATTTCAATACATTACATAGACACTGATCCCAAAACTAGATTTTAAATTTTCTTTCTATTTGATCAAGTTCTTCTTTTGCATTTCATTAGCTGGGATACATTGTTTATGTTACAATAACTGAAAAATAGTAATTTTATCTCCTGGGCAAATATATATATATATATATATATATATAGTCATCTTAGCTATACTTCTCAACTTCTTTCTTACATCCATTTTATCTTATGCCTAGGCCCAGGAAACTTGAACATCTTTAATCAACAACAATGTGGGAAACAGATTTTTCATTTTTATTATCCTCTTTGTCACTTGGGATAGGAAGATGTGAAATCACATTTTAAACCCACAGTGTGTTCCATACTGGCAAGGTAAGTTCAGTAATTAGGTTAATATATGAATATGAATTTCCCCACCACTTCTCTCTTACCTCCTATTGCAACAGTATTTTGATCCTCACTTTTTGTATGGATCTGCTTGCATTTGATTCAGTTTCCATTGTTTGTTTTTAAATTAACATCACATCTACATATATATACATATATATGTATATGTATCTTGATCAAATCAAATTTATATGTATATATAAAAAGTTTTATTTTTTAAAAATGTATACACATTATATGCACACAAATATGTATTTCATATGTATTGCTATAGTTCAAACAAAATTATCACTTGGGAGTCTATTACAGTAAAAGAATATTTCCTCCTTGTTATTTTTGTTTTACATATTGGAAAAATTATATTGTTATAAAAATTGTCTAGGAAAGATAAATCCCCAGTCTATCTTGTGAAATGCAGTTCCCTGCTTGTGTTTATTTCTGTGTGGAATTGAGAAATGTTAAATAGCTAGATCCTCTTAGTTGAGGTGTTTTCATTGCTTCTTTTAATTTGACTTTCTCCAGACATATTACTAAGGCCTCAAAGCACATACAGTCAATTCGTAATTAATTTCTACTCCCATGGATGTTTTCCTTTGTCTCCATCTAAAAAACAAAACAACAAAACAAAAACTACTCCAATCTGTGTGAAATCTTAATGATTCATTGTCATATTATGTAAAAGTATAGCTCATTCTAAGATAAGTATATATCCTTAGAATTTTAGTATGTGAATATATAACATAAAAATTATGTTAAACAAATGAAAGGAGATTAATGAATTGCAAATAAATTCTTTACACTTTAATTCTTTTAAATAGCAAGCACTTATAGTGAACTTTAAATAAAGTTCTTCTTTTTTATAGAATTTAAATGCATATGTAACTTTCCAGGACCATATAATTGACATGCCAAAGTATAACCTTATTGTCTTAATGTTTGCCAAAGCAAAAATGTATAATAAATGTATTTTAGCTATAATTTACATAAATTATTTTCTCAGTAGGAAAATAAAGTTAATCACATTTAGAAACAAAGTGCGTCTGTTAATAATGGTGATAATAACTGTTTTTTTTCATACCATTTCAATCCTTACAAAGCATTATTTCATTTTAATTTCACAGTTCTGTGAGGTAAGAACTTTAGGTCCTAGATATTATTTCTCCCATTATATAGATGTAAATCATCCCTCCATTAGAACATATTTATTATTTTTGTCTTTTTCTTCCATCTTTTTATGTGGAAGTGCTTATAAATTTGTAAATTAAAAAAAATTTATTCACAATCCATATTACTTTAACAGAAAATGTCAAAATTAAAAAGGGTAGTACAGAAAGTGTTTGGACTGAAGGAGTTAGGGGAAGAATGATGGAGGAGATACAGGAAAGGTGAGGATCTGATCCAAAAATGAATTGATCAGAAAGTTAAAGGAATTTTTAATTCACATCTCATATTTTATTCAGTTGCCATTAATAAACACATAGGAGGAGCAATGAATAGAGGATTCATCAAAGAGAAATATAGATAATGAAGTAGTACAGTCTTTGTGTAATATAATTATAGTCACCAGCAGAATTGTTTTTGGCATGAGCTCATTAGAAGGAAATGCCCTTTTATGTTGTGATAGAAGTGTAAAGATGTATGTAAACATGAATCAGTTATAACAATTTTTCAGTCACAAGAGTTGGTACTATAAGCCTTGATAAGTCCACAGATGACTCCTAGAATTGTTTCTGACTGCTTCCTTCCCAATTCCTTCAGAACTCGGATCTTCCCCTGCTTTCTTTCAGATCTGAAGTTCTGAAAGTTCTAACCTAACACAATTAATAACTCTAGATTTCCTATCACCTGATAGCAAGCTTCGATTTTCACACAAGCAAAATTTATGTAAGTAGGATGAGAAGAAAAGCAGTCCATTTGGGGGAGGGTGGGAGGGAGAAGATTTTGTATCAAATTTCTCAGACAAAAGTTTGCTATCTAAAAAAATATAGAACTATCTAAAAATGAATAACAGAAATATATAAAAACAATTTTTTTGCCAAGAAATAATTGATCTAAGAATATGAACAAAAAGTTCTCCAGAAAAATTTGCAAACTAGTAACAATCATATGAAATAATTCTTCAAATCACTAATAAGAGAAATGCAAATCAGTTTAATCTTGACGTTCCACTTCACACTCAGAAAACTGTAATATGACAAAACATGGAAATAGTTGTAGAGAGGTTGTGAAAATAGATACAATGATAAATTGGTAGATTGGTACAACCATTTTGAAATTAGAAAAGAGGAGGGACTAAAATGTCTTTTGACCCTGAAATCCCAGAATTCTAAAGTTCCCTGGATGGGGAGTCAGAAGATTCAAGGAGAATTTTCTTGGGAAGCCACTTTTATGAACCTTCTTGATTCCACTCTTTGCTAATTTCATTAATTACATACTTTCTTCTCTTCTATTAGATTTGTGTGTCTCCATTGCTAAGTACATATCCCCATGGAATCCCTAAAGAAGTCACTGATGAAATGAAAGTTTTCATAGACACCAGAATATTAACAGTAGCATTTTTTGTAACAGCAAAGAACTGGAAATATGAGGAAAGTGCATTGTAAAACATAAAGTACTGTGTGATCACAGTCTTAAAAGGCACATTAAATATATATATTAAAAATGCACATGTGAGATAAATGGAAAATATAGTTTACAGTAAAGTATCACATAATATGGACAATTAGAGAATCACATAGAACATAATAAGGGACTACTCATGTGACACTTCAGAGCTCTCTAAATAAGATTCATTATTTAAAGTTTAGCCAGACAACCCACTGTGGGTTGTCATCCAAGTAGATGAAGAAAACATATTGGTTTGTAATTACATTTATGGAAAGAGGAGGATCAGAGAAAGGATAAAACTCCTGCTTGGAGTGGATGGGATGATGATAACTGACAGCAGAGAAACAGAAGAGCAGTTCAATCCTTCTTACCAAAATTGTCTATTCGTGTTATCTGTTCAAGATGTATATATTAATAAATCAGCCACATGGCATTTCACTGTGCATTGTAGCTTTCTTCATTTATTTGTTTTTTTTTTCCAGTTAGAATTCAAAATGATCCATCAACCAAGGAAAACTAAGAGCAACCAAGAGGGTGTATGTGTGTTTGTGTGTTTGTCTGTCTGTCTGTGACTGCATGTGTGTGTCTGTTTATATCTATAAAGTTTTCCTATCAACCACAAGTTTTAAAAACTCTTAATTAATATGATGGAGTTCTAGGGCCATTGAAACCATACAGAAAAATTTTAGTGTTTGGAAGAAAAGATTAGATGTTTCTGGAGTCTGAAGTAGCTTTTGGAAGAATAAGACTTCTAGTACCCTTTTTCTTCAGGCCAGGTACAGTTCTACATCCTAGCCTTCACCTCCAGTTCTGTTGATTCTTTAATTTTCTGACTGAGCTGAATTAGAATTAGAATGTAAAAAGTACAGCATCTATATTCCAAACTAAGTCTTTTCATTCTTAGGTTTCCCTATCCTAAGGGCTGACCAAGGCAGAAGAGAAATAGGGTACCTCCTCTTATAGCTCCCCTTCTACAGATGGCTGGGCAAAGGCAAAGTCCACAGGATGTTGCAACCAGATACTAAGAGAAAAACAGGGATGAGGTGCACCAGCAGAGACTTCAGCTGAAAGGAAATCCCTGAATCCCAAAGCACAAGCCTCTGTATTGGTTTATGTACCCTGCCAGAGCATCAAGCCTGATGGGTAAGGGGTTCTGAGTGGGCATATTAAAGATTGCATTCTCTATTCTTAATCCAGAAAGCTATAACCTTGTAAACATCTTGCTTTGTTGTTTTGTGCAATCACCTGCAATTACTATATTTATAGCACAAAATTCCTCTTGGGTTTTGTTTTTTGGGTTTATTTTATTTTATTTTATTTTTTGAGATTGTGAACCTGAAGAAAATGTATAGTTGGTCACATGGTCTGGTTAAAACTAATACTTCCTAAAACCAAAGGGAAGTTGGGTATCTAAAATGAGCAAGTAATCCATAGTAAATAACCCATTCAGCCTTTTCCCTAAGGAAATATAAGGAAAGATCATTACTAGATTTTTTTCCTGCCCCATTAGGTTCAGCAGTACAGACTTCACCCAGAACATAGCACTTATTAAATCATTCTTATCATACAGGCTTGTTAGGTCTTATCATAGTTATTCCTGTAAGGAATTCAATTATCTGCTCTCCATGGCTCCACAATCACATCTTTTGTTTCTGATGGACTCTTGCTTTGCTTGATTTCCTCGTCCTATTAGAACAATCGTTGGTAGAATGCCCATCTGCCTACTGGTATCATCTCAGTTTCTATCTATAGCCAAGCCAAGGTAGGTGGAAGGTAGGGGGTGGAGGAGAAACAGAAAAAGAGAGAGGGGAAGAAGGAAAGGAAGGGAAAGGGGGAGAGAGAGGGAGATAGAAAAAGTAATTTCTGGGTGTGATGAGAGAATATCAACTTGGAGAGTGGATCTATACAGATCTATAGGTATTTAAGATCAGATCAGAGGTATTTAAGCTAAATCGCAAAAAGAAGCTAAGATTCCCAAGAGTCAGAGATAAAAGAGGACATTCCAGATGAGAGGGGAACAGTGTATATAAAATCACAAAAGTGGGAACTGAAATGTTATATGTAAAGCCTAGTTAGCAAGTGGGCCAGTTCAAGTGGAATGTAGTGCTTGAAAGGAAACGATGTAGAATCTCTATAGAAAAATAGCTGAGGGACAGCTATATGGCTTGGTAGGCAGAGGAAAGGGAAGAAGAGAGAAAGGAGAGAGAGGGAGAGGGAGGGAAGAAGAGAGAGAGAGAGGAAGAGAGAAGGGAGAGAGGGAGAGAGGAAGGGGAGAGAGAGGTAGGGGGCAGAGAAGAGAAATAAACTGGAATCTGATTATGAAAGACTTTAAATGATCAACAAAGGAGTTTGTATTTTATCTTAGAGGCCATAGGAGACTATTGGAGCTCCTCAACCAGAGGAGTTACGTGATCCATGATTAAGGAATATCAGTTTGGCGGCTGTGTGGTAGATAAGATTGGGGAGAGTAGAAAATGGAGAAAGGGAAACATTTAAAATGCTCATTAGATCTTACAAGTATTGTCTTATATATCTCCTTCCTTTATCAGTCAAATTCTTTGAAAAAATTCTTCTATATTCCAAGACCCCACTCCCTTTTCTCTTATTGTCTTCTAAATGCTTGGCAATCTGGCTCTTGACCTCATCACCCAGACCTCTCTCCCAGGCACCAGGGATCTCCTAATTGGCAAAACTGACCATCTTTTCTCAGTCTTTGACTTCTTGACAACTTCTGATCCCACTGACCACCTTTATCTCTTAGCATCTCAATTCTAAGGTTCCACACCACTGCTCTTTCTCTTATTTTTCCTCCTATTTGTCTGCTCTTTTTCAGTTTTCTTTGGTGGATCATCATTTGTCTCCATCCTGGCCCTTCTCTCTTTCCTCTGTGCTCTCTCACTTGATGATATCATTAGCTCCCATGAGTTCAATTTCATTTTCATGCAATGAAACCTTGATAAGTCAATCAATCATTCAATAGGCATTTATTAAGAATTAACTATGTCCATGCATTGCTAAGCACTCGGGATACAAGAAAATCCAAAAATTCTTTTTTATTTCATTTATTTGTTTACTCATTTATTTATTTGTACACACATATACACACATAAACATGCATACATATACACATATGTGTATATATTTAGTCTTTAAGGAACTTACAAGGAGCTTGTGGTCTTATGGGAGAGAAAACATACAACTATATGCATATGAAATATATACAGGGTAAACTAGAGATAGTCTCAGTGGGAATTGAAAGTGAGAGAGTGGGGAAGGCTGGGGAATCTATGAAGAAAGGCCTTTTGCAAAAGGAAGAATCTAAACTGAATCTCAAAGGAAGCAAGAAAGCTGAGTTGAGGGATCATTCCTCAAAGAAAAACAACTAGTGAAATGGAATGGAGTTAAATGGTAGAATATGATGTTCAAAAAATAGAACACCTCCCCTCCCCCCAAAAAAGCTCCTATAATTCTGGATCACAGAGTTTATGAACAAAATGGAAAAGTAGAAAAAAGCCATGTTGTGAAAGATTTTGAAAACCAAATAGATGATTTCCTATTTGTTGCTGAAGTTAACTGAGGTAGTAGTCTATAACTGATTGAGTGGGATTCATACCTGTGCTTCAGTCACTTTGACTACCGAGGCAGAGGATAGGCTGGAGTAGTTCAATGCTTGAAGCAAGGAGACAAAAAACCAGAATATTACAATAATCCAACTGTAAATTGAGCAATTCTGTTATTATAAAGGACACCACTTATCTCCAACTCATAACTTCCATTCTCATGTTACCAGACAATTGCCAAATCTTGTTTTTATTCTCACAGTATTTCACATCTGTCCTCTTCTTACTAAGCCACCATCCTAGATCAGATCTTTATCATCTCTTAATTGAATTATTCCAATATTGATATCCCTCCTTCAGGTCTTTCCAAAGCTCAATCCTTCATCACGTAACTGTCAAAAGTATCTTTCTTAAAGCACAGGTCTAACGATATCATTCTCCCTTACTCCTTCATTCAATTACCTGCTGTGGATCCTCTTATTTTCTACAAGAAGATTTTTGTAACACCCCTGAAGATAGGTAAATAGTATACAATGCTGAACTTTGAGTCAGTAAGCCCCAAATTCAAACCCTGCCTCAGACACCTACCAGCTGCGATCCTAAGCAAGCTGCTTAATCTCTCTCCACCTCATTTTCTTCATCTAAAAGACTTTACAGGGTTATTGTGAGGATAGAGTGAGAGATAAAAGCGTCTTTCAAACTTTAAAGCAAATGTGTAAATGCTAGCGCTATTAACTATCCCTGTCCCAACATTAGTTTCCTCCCACCCAAACTACCTTGTGTTAAGTTTTCTTTTTATTATCTCTATTAGATTGTAAGCTTTTTTGAGTGCACAGACTATCTTTCCATTCTTTTTGTATCTCCTATTTGAATGTAAATTCCTTAGGTTCAAGAACTGTTTAATTGTGTGTATATATCTACAAAGATTAATACATTGATAAATAATTAACAAACATCTATTAAGCATTCACTATGCACCAGGGACATAGATTTGGAATCATTAGTGATTTTTTTTAAAAATTGTATTAAGTGTCATTATATTATATAATAACCACTATACTATATGCTAAGATATAGATACAAAAGTAATTGATCAATCAATCAATAAACATTTTCAAGTGCCTATCATGTGCTAAGTTTTAAGGGAACAAAAAAAGGGAAAAGACAGCCTCTGTCCCCAAGGAGCTCTCAATCTAATGAGAGACCATGTGCAAATAAATATATATAGCAAGCTATATACAGGAAAAATAGGAAATAATCCAGAAGGAAAGCATTAGCATTAAGAGAGATTGGAAAAGGCATCCTCTATGTGAGAAGTATGAGAAGTTAGATTTCCACAGATATTGTCAAAACAGGATGGGGGGGGGGGTGGTGAAGTATCTGTTAAAATATCTCCAACCAATAACCCCATGAGTCAAAGAATTGACTAAATATCAAATGTCCTGACAAAGGGGCCCAGGCTTAAAAAAGTGGCCCAAACTGGCTAGGGTCTTTGACATATGGAATGGATGAATAAAGAGAATTGTAAATCCGACCTAATTGTGATTCAGATTATAAAGTTGAGCAATTGTAATTAAATCTAACTATAAATCCAACCAATGCAAACCTTGAAGGGAAGGGTCAGGGACTGCAGTAATAGTATAAAACTTACTCTGACTTCAATATTCTATGTGTGTCTTGCCAGCGAGCATACCTACTTTTCATGAGATTCTTCTCTCATTCTAAAAGAGTATTGATTGTATCACTACTCCTGGGCCAGCTTCCAACTGGGGAAACACGGGCAGTGGCAGCTCCACCTGGGCTTACTCCCCAACCCTGCTGATTCCACAGAGTCTTTTGATAATATGAAGAAGATAAGATTTTACTTGGGACTTAAAGGAAGCCAAGAAAAGCAGTCGGTGAAGATGAAGAAAGAAAGCACTCCAGACATGGGGGGAAACCAGAGAAAATGCCTGAAGCCAAAAGAGGGAGTGTCTTGGTCAAGAGTGTCACTATGTTAAGGCTGGGAAAAGGGACCCCAAAAGTTTGGGGTCATAGACCGGTGTTGTGAGGTATCTCAAAAGAATTTGCGGTTTTTGATTTCCTTCAAAGGCTAATTGTACACTATTTCAAAGTCCGATTCTTTTTGTACAGCAAAATAACTGTTTGGACATGTATACATATATTGTATTTAACTTATACCTTAACATATTTAACATGTATTGGTCAACCTGCCATCTGAGGGAAGGGGTGGGGGGAAGGAGAGAAAAAGTTGGAACAAAAGGACTTGCAACTGTCAATGCTGAAAAATTATCTATGCATATATCTTGTAAATAAAAAGCTATAATAAAAAAAAGAAAGAAGCATAAAAAGGTAAACAGGAATGGAAAAGCATTAATGACTTAATAAAGTTAAACTGTTTACATTTTCAAAAAAAAAAAAAAAAAGGGATTTGCAGGCTTAAACCCATCTCCTTAGCCAAGGGACAAAGTTTATTGTAATAGTAATGCCATTACAAAAGAGACTGGAATTCTAAGAGAATTCTTAGCAGAGAAAGAGAAGCAAGAGATTCCAGCTTCTATCATTGATACACTAATTCTATGGAGGAGTGTTCTCTGAAATTTGGTTCTTGTTGACCAGATTATCACAACAAGATTATCAATCAGTAATGAATTGAGGAGTGGTCTCCAGAATTAGACAGATTGGGTGTCAGAGTTTCCTGAGGCACACTCCAAAGCCAGAAGGTCTAGAGTCACTGACTTATTGCCAGAACAGAAGCCCCCACTAAAATCAGGGGGACCACAAAATCATATTATATCAACTAGATCAAAGAGTATGTGGCAAGAAGTAAAGTAAAAGAAAACCAGAAAAGAAAAGGCCAGGTTATTTGAATGTCAGAGGATTTTGTATTTGATCATGGAAACATAGAGAACTGTTGGATTTTATTGAATAGGCAGAATGAATGATGTGGTTGAATCTGCGCTTTAGAAAGTTCACTTTCATGGCTAAATAGAGGTTGGAAATGTTTCCAGCAGATTCACCAGCAGGCTATTAAAATAGTATAAGTATGAAGTGATGAGGGTCCACACCAGCATGGACCCATTTGAGAGATATTGCAAAGATGAAAGTGATATTCCTTGGCAAGAATTTGGATATGGAGGGAAAGAGTAGGAGTGAGAGAATGTGAAAAGTCAGGAATGACAATTGGTTTGCAAGCCTGAGACTCAGAAGATGATATATATCTATAATAATAACGAAGATAAGAGAGGTGTAGAATTAGGGGAAAAGATAATGAATTCTGTTTTGGGCATATTGAGTTTAAGGTGTCTGCTAGACATCCAGTTTGAGATGGTTGAAAGGTAGTTGGAGATGCAACACAGGAAGTCAGCAGGCACGTTAGGGCAAAATAGGTCTTGGAGGTGGAAGATACCAGTCAGCTTCCCTCTTCCATCCAGCAACTCTAAGTTATGCTCACTCAAAAGCCTCTTATGTTTCAAGATACATACTCTTTTCTAGCTCAGCCTGCCCTGAGTCAATATTTTTGGCTCTAAAGTCAAGTAGAACTCTTTTCATCATAACCTAGGAAGAGCCTCTCTGTCATACATAGACATAGTGACTCTCCAAAGTTGTACTTGTTGAACTGGAACAAGGAAAAAAATATACACATACTATCTATATAATCCATCAAGAAAGGAAAAATTTCAAGCATGATTTAGGATCTAGGTACTCATTTACCAATGCCCCATTACATATATAAAATACTTTGTAAATTCAAAATTATGTTAAAAAATCAGTTATTAAAGGACAATCATTCATGTTAACACTGGAAGTTTTGATAGACTACAATTCAACATAAGTTAATAGGTTAATATGGAGGTCCAAAATACTTGAATACCTTAAGCGAGATAAGTGCCTTTCTCTGATAAAACTCTGATTTGCAAGATATATAATGAATTGATTCCATTTTCTAAGAATTCCCCAAATGACAAATGGTGAAAAGATTTGAACAGTCAATTCTCAAAAAAAGAAATCCAAATCAGCAATAGACATATGAAAAAATGCCCAAATTACTAATAATTAGAAAAATGCAAATTAAAGCAACTTTGACCTTCTACCTCACATTGGCAAAGTTGAAGAAAAAAAGGGAAATTATAAATATTAGAGAGGTCATGATGGGTGGGAGTGAGGAAGGCATATTGAAGGACTATAGACAAAGGTGTAAATTGTTTCAGACATTCTAGAAAACACTTTGAAACTATGAACAAGAAATTTATTAAATTGGGCATATACAATGACCCATCAAAACCATTGTTGAGCCTATCCCTTCACCAAAGAGCTCAAAGAAAGAGGAAAAGGCTCTATGTGTACAACAATATTTATAGCCCTCTTTTTTCCCCTTGGCAAAGAACTAGAAATTAAAGATTTACTCATCATTGAGAAATGGCTGAATAAATTATTGCATGTAAATGTACTGGAATATGATTATGCCATAAGAAATAATGAAAGTATGGTTAGTGAATTAAATAGGATCAAGAAAAATATGTTATAACAACATGTCAAAATAAACAATTTTAAAGATTTGAGAACTCTATGGTGCCAAAGAACTGGAAACTGCAGGGATATTGATCAATTGGGAAATGGCTGAACAAGTTGTGGTACATGATCATGACAGAACACTACTGAGCTATAAGAAATGATGAATTTGTTCACTTGCACAGAATAATGAAGAGTGAAAATGAACAGAACCAAGAGAACATTGTATAGAGTAAAAGCAATAATACTGTTTTAAGAAAAACTTTGAGCAAGTCATTTTGTCTATTATAAGTACCCAAAGTAACTACAAAGGATCTTTAAAAGAAGTTGCCATCTGCATCCAGAGAAAGACCTGATGAACACAACCATGTATAAAATTATTTTACATATATATGGTGTGTGTGTGTGTGTGTGTGTGTGTATAAACACATATTTGTGTTTAATGATAGCTGTGGGTGGAGAAAAAGGGGGGGGGGAAATTACATGATAATTTATTATATAATTAAAAGGTATAGCAAGTTGTATATAATTTTCAGTTTCATTTGCAATCACCTTTTTTTTAATATTCTACTATGTTATGAAAATGCTTATTTCATAAAGGAAGAATAAAATTTCAAAAAAGTTTTGAAAAAAAAAATCTAGGGTTGGATAACTAGAAGTCATCTAGTCCAGAGGTCAAACTCTTATGTAGCAAAACTTCCCAGGAGCACCAAATCAGATTAAAATTTAATTGGGAATCTTTAACAAAATAAACAAAAATATAATACAACATTAAAAAAAAACTCTGATCAATGCAATGATCAACCATGATTTCAGAGGACCAGAAATGATGTATTATACCTACCTCACAAAGAGGTAGTGAATTAAATATGCAGATTTAGAAATTCATTTTTGAAAACAGCCTATATGGGATTTTGTTTTGCTTGCATGCATATTTGTTACAAGAATGTTTTCCTTTTTTTAGGGGGAGAGGTGAGGCAGAAAAAAATAAATGCTTGTTAACTGAAAAAATAAAAATAAGCAAGGATGAGAGGAAAACAGAGAGAAGTTAAGTGTCCCCAGTGATGGAAGTGATTTTCCTGCTGTATTGTATTCAGCTCTGGATATTACAGTTAAGAAGACAGCCTAGATATGTTTCAGGGAAAGGCAACCAGAAATCATGCCATTCCAAGATAGATAGAAGAAACTTGGCCAATTTAGTCTAAAGAAAAGATTTATAGAGCACATGAAAACTGTCTTTGAGTATTTGAAGAGTTGTAACCTGCAAGAGGTATTAGACTTTGCCCCAGAGGATACAAGTAAGTACATTGGGTAGAAGGTGCAGAGAAGTGTGTGTCAGCATGATTTAAAGAAAAACAAATACATGTAGAGCTATCCAAAATGGAGTGCCTGGGGAGGTAAAGAGTTTGCTTTGACTAGCTATCGTCAAGTGGAGACTGGATGACCACATATCAGCTGTGTAATAAATCTAGTTACAATCTGCAAAAGCAAGGGTTTCGTCTCAGCTCCCTAACCTGGAATCCTCTGCCTGTCCCCTCTCAGGAGGCTCCTTTTCTGGAAAGCAATCTGTATAAGACAAGGGCTTTGGGGTAAGATTTTCCAAGTTAAAGACTCATTCTTTCTCTCCAAATCAAATCCAAATATTTATTAAGCCCCTAAAATGTGCAAGGTACTGTGCTGATTGATGTGGTACAAAGAGAAAAACATTATTCCTTACCCCTGTGAAGCTTGTGTTTCCCTCGGGGTCTCTCCTCACTCCTGGAAGGCTGAGCCTCAGAGGTGTGCTGGTAAATATTTAATAAACAGATACTCAAAAGGAAAAAAAATGTTCTATGACACTTTTAAATTTAATGTGTGTTATTAACATTTCCCCTATCACTTTCTGAAGTCTAGACAAACAACAAAGGAATAAATCAAGCCCTGGTTTCTAGCACTTGTAGATTTCCTAAAAATTTAAGAAATGAGCTGGTTCCAGCATATTTCTAGCACCAATGCTTTCTTGAAACTATGATTTTTATTTTTTTTTTTTTGTCATGCCTCCTTGTCTCAATTATCTCCCTTTCCTTCAGATGCTTAATCAAAATGACTACCCTTTCTCCTCTTGGGGAATACCTGGAAGCTAATTCATAGCTTTAAAACACCATCTGAGTCTGGTGCTAAAAAACAACTAACTGACTCTTTAGTACTGTTATCAGCTGCTCTGGAGTATTTGCCTCTTATCAAGGTTTAGCTACTTTGAATTGGCTGGGTTCTTACTTTGCTTCTCCTTCTTAGAACACAATCTGCTTCAATGGAACACTCTTGTTTTCCTGTGTATTTTCTATTTCTATCTCAAGAATTTTTGATCTCACTAATCAATCCTGTCCCAACCCCCAGACCTTCAGAGGAAGGATAGTGACTGCCTCAGACTGTACTATCATAAGCACAAGAAAATCGTCACCCTCTTTCAGAGGAAGTAATCAGAGGTTCCTACCCTGACAATGGTTCTGTAGTGATCTGAGGAATTTAAAGAGCACTTTTCCAAGTCAAGCTAAACAAGAGTCTTTTTCCTAAACAAGGGTCAAAGAAATCTAGATCATACTGGATGGGTCTCCTTCTCTTTTCTTTCAGCCTCTGAGGAAGGTCACACTGGAGGAAATCCCAGGCAAGGAAGTTACAGGTAGAAGAAGCTTGCGTTCTTTCTCTACCACTTCTGACTTCTTGCATATCAGGGAAATAGTTCAAGGAATTTATTTGTCCAAGGTCACATATCTAATTGGTGGCAGAGCTTTGAACTTGAATCCACTGATGGTACATTTTTTTTAAAACCAGATAGATAAAATATTTATTTTTGTAAAAATTAACTAAAAGGTACATATTTGATTAACTAAAAGGCACATATTTGATTCTTTCCAAAAATGAAACAAAAGGTTTCACCAACACTAATTGGATGTGAAATAAAGAAAGAAAAAGCATTTATCAAATGATTACTATGTTGCAAGATCTGTGCAAAGTGTTGGAGATAAAAATACATAAAACAAAAATAGTTCCTATCCTCAGAGAGTTTATATTCTAATGGGAAAGCACATAAGGTCAAATGGTGTCTAGAGAGGGACGCTTTTATATTAAAAATGACAAAGAGTTGGTGTCAGAGATGTAATTTGACATATTTCATCAAGGGACAATGGTACAACTGATTTGATCATAGTTTATGTTTTCATAATTGTGGGAAAGAAGTGGAAAGAAAGGAAAAGGGCTAGAGGATTGGGAAAAAAAAGGAGAACATGATTAGAAAGTCAGGAGTCAAGACTTAAGCATGGATGGGACTTTCCTTTAAATACTGGTGTAGGAAAGGAGGTGATTAATCAGAAAGTAGGGCTTCTAGGTTCTAAGTTTCTCTAGCTGTTTTTCATTCTTACAGCTTCCTTACCCCTATCTCCCTTCTATTTGCACTCAACAAAGTATGCAGCCCTACAATCTGTCCAGTGTATCCCTAAACCTGAAGAGTTACTGAAGAATTCAACAATGAATCTGGGGTTGAGGCATTTACCTTCCCCCAAATCAAAGATATACAAGTTATAATCCCAAAACTTGAATGGAAAATAAGTACTGAAAAATGTTACTTATGAATTGAGAATCTTTGTCTATTTTTTAAAACATATTCTTAAAAACTACTTTGAAGTAAAACATTTCTTTGAGAAATATTTTTGAGAATCAAGACAGAGAAGGAAGAAAGCCCTGGTATCTAACTTTGCTATAAATTGCCAGACTCATTCTTTAGTAAATGGGTTCCAAATTGTAATAACTAGCAAACATTATTGAAAGTTCTAGAAGACTGAAAAAATAAAAATAATAATAACTAGCATTAGAATAGAGCAATTTTTGCAATACATTTCTCATGTTCTCTCATTTGATCTACAGATAGATCTTTATCATCTTGCTTTATAACGAAAACTAAATAGCTAAAAATGGAGAAGGGCTTTCTTGAAATGGAAATTTATTGCTTTATATATTTTTTATTATAGCTTTTTATTTACAAGATATATGCATGGGTAATTTTCAACATTGACAGTTGCAAAACCTTTGTTCCAATTTTTCCCCTCCTTCCTCTCTTCCTCTCCCTCTCCCCCACCCCCGCCCCATGGTAGATAGACCAAAACATGTTAAATATCTTAAAGTACATGTTAAATACAATATATGTATACATGTCTATACAGTATTTTGCTACACAAGAAGAATCGGACTTTGAAATAGTGTACAATTAACCTGTGAAGGAAATAAAAAATGGAGGCGGACAAAAATAGAACGATTGAGAATTCTATGTAGTGGTTCATACTCATTTCCCAGAGTTCTTTCACTGGGTGTAGCTGGTAAAATTCATTATTGTTCTATTGGAGCTGATTTGTTTCATCTCATTGTTGAAGAGGGCCACGTCCATCAGAATTGATCATCATATAGTATTGTTGTTGAAGTATATAATGATCTTCTGGTCCTGCTCATTTCACTCAGCATCAGTTCATGTAAGTCTCTCCAAGCCTCTCTGTACTCATCCTGCTGGTCATTTCTTACAGAACAATAATATTCCATAACATTCATATACCACAATTTATTCAGCCATTCTCCAGTTGATGGGCATCCATTCATTTTCCAGCTTCTAGCCACTACAAGGCTGCCACAAACATTTTGGCACATACAGGTCCCTTTCCCTTCTTTAGTATCTCCTTGGGATATAAGCCCAGTAGAAACACTGCTGGGTCAAAGGGTATGCACAGTTTGACAACTTTTTGAGCATAGTTCCAAATTGCTCTCCAGAATGGCTGGATGTGTTCACAACTCCACCAACAATGTAGCAGTGTCCCTGTTTTTCCACATCCCCTCCAATATTCCTCATTATCTTTTCCTGTCATTCTAGCCAGTCTGACAGGTGGGTAGTGGTATCTCAGAGTTGTCTTAATTTGCATTTCTCTGATTAATAATGACTTGGAGCATCTTTTCATATGGCTAGAAATAGTTTCAATTTCTTCATCTGAGAATTGTCTGTTCATATCCTTTGATCATTTATCAATTGGAGAATGGCTTGGTTTCTTATAAATTAGAGTCAATTCTTTATATATTTTGGAAGTGAAGCTTTTATCAGAACCTTTGACTGTAAAAATATTTTCCCAGTTTATTGCTTCCCTTCTAATCTTGTCTGCATTAGTTTTGTTTGTACAAAAACTTTTCATTTTGATATAACCAAAATTTTCTATTTTGTAATCAATAATGATCTCTAGTTCTTCTTTGGTCACAAATTCCTTCCTCTTCCACAGGTTTGAGAGGTAAACTATCCTATGTTCTTCTGATTTATTTATAATCTCATTCTTTATGCCTAGGTCATGAACCCATTTTGACCTTATCTTGATGTACAGTGTTAAGTGTGGGTCAATGCCTAGTTTCTGCCATACTAATTTCCAATTTTCCCAGCAGTTTTTGTCAAACAGTGAGTTCTTATCCCAAAAGCTGGGGTCTTTGGGTTTGTCATACGCTAGATTATTAAAGTTATTGACTATTTTGATGGTATACTTTTTGAAAAAATGCTTTATGGAACTTTTTAAAAACATTTCCATCTTTCCCTGATACTATCCCTAAGAACCTTCTCTTGTGATAAAGTACAGTTAAGCAAGGACATTGACATATTGATGGCATGTACTCCATTCTGCACCTGTACCAAAAGGAGAGAGGCTCATTTCATCATTAGTCCCATAAGGGCAAAATAAGTAATCACATTAATGAAAATCTGGGGTTTTTAGTATTGTTTGCTTATACATTTTTGTGATCTTATCACTCACTTAACATTTAATAAGTATCTACTATGTGCCAAACATTGTATTAAGCAGTAGGGATACAAAAAAAAAAAAAAAAAAGAAAAGAAAAGAAAAGAAAAAATACATTCCCTGCCCTCCTGATCAAGCTTATATTTCAATGGGGGAGATAATATGCAAACTATGTACACATTTGATATATACAAAATAACTAGAGATTACGTAATCTCAGGGGAGAACCATCAGCAGAGAGGAAGAGGAAGAGGGAGGTGGTGTATTATTGGTAAAGGCTTTTTGCAGAAGGTCAGATTTGAGCTGAACCGTGAAGGAAGTCAAGGAAAACAAGTAATAGAGATGAGGAAAGAAAGCATTCCAGACATGAAGGACAGCCAATGATATGGCACAGAGGTGACTTGGAGTTCTTATCTTCCCGATTTTCTCACACTTTATACCCTTCCATGAACTCTTTCACTGAGTTCTACTGGTCTCCTTGTGGATTCTTAAAGTGCTCAGTTTTCCCACTCTGGATGTTTTCATTGACTGTCATTCCTAGACTTGTTCCCCCTCTTCATCTCTACCAAACTTATCTGGCTTCCTTCTGCTAAAATATTGCTACTCTATTTTCTACTATCCCTTTAATTCTAGCTCATTTCCTCTTTTAATTATTTCCAGTTTATAGTATACAGTTCCTGTATGAAGCTTGTTTGTACTTGGTTATTTGCATGTTGTCTTTTCCATGAGATTATGAGTTCCTTGAAAACCAGGACTATTATCTAACTTTTCCTTGTAACCTGAGCTTAGCACAGTACCTGGTACATAGTAGACAATGATTGCCAACTCAGTGACTGAATGAATGGACTTACTATATTCAGTGAACTAGGACATAATGAGTTAAAGATATCTACAGTATATCCCTTTTGAGATAACCAATAAGCATTTAAGGTCAGAAGAGAACTGGATATACAGTTAGGGCTGGATAAACAGATCTGAGAAACATCTGCATAATTGAATCCATATAAATTGATAAAAATCATCAAGTGAGAAATTATGGAGAAAAGAAAAAGTATCCAGAAAGATCCAGGGGTCAAAGAATATAAATGAGTTAGTGGGGTTTTTCTCAGGTAGTTTCAAATTCTTTCCCAGAATATTTGGACCAATTCACAACTCTATCAACAATGGATGTATCTTTCAATAACCCCTCTAAAATTCATTTCTCCCCCCCATTTTCATCTTTGCCAACTTGATTGATATGAGCCAAAAGAGCATTTCGTTAATTTTTATTTACTTTGTTATTATTGATCTGAAGCATGATTTAATACTGTTATTTATTTTTATTTCTTCTAAAATTTGTTCAGATTTTTGACTTGATGTGTTTTTGTGTGTGTGTGTGTGTGTGTGTGTGTTTGCCAGTCTCCTATATATCTTAGATAATAGTCTTTTGGTTTTGTTCATGCAAACAACTTTTAAAAATTTATAGAATAAAAGTCATTTTATATCTTTTATTATCACCCCTATTCCTTTCCATATGAACTATGCATTTGAAAATCCATGGGAGGTAGTGGTCAGTGATAGAGAAATCCCCCACAGATAGAGATAGAAAGACAGCCCCATAAGTACAGCAGCAACTTCTGGGATCATGACCCCTCCTGACAGGAAAAAATCTGATTATGTACTCTAAAAAGGTACTAGTCTACTAAGTCCAGCCAAGAACTATCCAATAAGGGAAACTTCATGAGGACTCCCTAAAGAGAGAATAGGAGTTCTGAGGACAGTAATCAAGAGGTGCAGAATGAGGCATAAAGACAAAGCCAATATGTTGATATGTCTTGCTTACTTGTCCTTTGTAAAAAGGAAGGGTTCTATTGGGAAGGATAGGAGCATTGGGAAGAGGCAAAAATACAAAGAAAACAATAACAATAAAACTTTTTAAGGTCTGGAGAAGGGAAAATTCAATATGACCTAAAATAAAATAGTTCCAAAAGGCTTCTGGAAGAAGGTAAAATCTGAGCTAGATTTGAAAGGGTAATTAAAGATGTGAATAGATATTAGATAGAACCCCTCCTCCCCCCAAAAAAAGGTATTCCAGATTAGGGGAATAATTTGTGGAAAGATTTGGAAATAGAAACGTGTATATGTAAGGTATTTTTAAGGAAAAGATTAAAATCTTAGTGTTACTTCAGCCCCTATTTGATATCATATATAAAAAATACAAATACATATGCACATAGATAAAACAATATATCTATAAACTAAGTGTGTATAATACACATCTACACATGTGTACATGCATAGATATATATAATGTGCTTCCATGTATGATGTATTTGTTCACATGGGTGGTCTAAATGCAACTTACAGGGAGGCATGAGTCAGAATACCTGGTATCTTGAAGGTCTTCAAGCAAGACTGAGTCCAACCTGGAGAAAGATGATGGGGCTATGAGAATGGTTTTTCTGTTCTACAATAAAATAAAATATTCTGGAATTATATTTATCACCCTCTCCCTAAATTCTACTGGTCTAAGAACACAATTTTTTAAAAACTTCATAAAGAAAAAAAGCTGCCCGCGTCTTTGGTAGCTATTTTCTAAAGGAGGAGGTTAAATTACGCTTGTACTTGCAAACTTGAATCTTTTTCACTAAATGCTGGTTACATGAAAAACCTCATGAATAGTGAATAACAAATAATGAGTAAACCCCTTTATTCAAGCAGAGAGCAAAAATAAATGGTATAAATTCTACAGATTTAGAATGTACCAGAAAATAGTCGAGAGTGATTGAGCTCTTTAGATGGGAACAAAGTATAATCTTGCTCAGCCAAGAGAGAGGACCAAACTGACCCAGAGTGAAATTTCCCCAAGTCTCTGAGAAGGCAAGTTGGAAATTAAGAACAATTTGAGCAGCCAACTTCTCTTTACATGTCAGCATGAGTCTTTCAGTCTCCTCCCTGGAATAAGCCTCTACGAGAGTTTGAAACCATGTTTGCATCTCTTTTTCCTCAAAGAGGGATGAAGAACTCTCCTTTCCAAAGCTCTCACACTAACTCAGTCCCTTATTCAGGCATACAGATTCTTTCTACCAATTAGAGAAGTATTATGCAAAATGCTCCAGGCTTAAAACCTAAATTGTATCCACTTGTAGATAATGATGATATCTCCACTTACTCTTTGCCTGGCTTTTCTTCCCCAAACTCAGTATTTCCAGTTACCTCAGCCTATTATTACATCACATGGTTTTGAATAATAGATTCATAGTCAAGGCAAATCAAGAAGCATGTATTGTTTACTACATGCCAGACACTCTGGTAAACACTAGGGATATAAATAGGAGAAAAAAGAAAAATGGGTCTGTCCTTATGGAACTTATGTTATCATAAAGAAAGGCAACACATAAAAGGGAGCGTAGAAGGGAAAGAAAAAGACAGTGACAAAGACTAGAAAAAAAGGACAGCTGGCTTGTCTCAAAATGGGGGTTCTAGGAAGAATTCACCAGGTGGGAAGAGGGGCCACCAGGACAGAAAGAGAAGGCAGCTAAAGCATGGAAGCAAAATAGAAATTTAAAGCCAGATTAAATTAGAAATGATGTTATCTAACCTCATAATTTTTTGCATAAATTGCATAATTTTATAGATTATGCAATCTCAGAGAAGTTAAAATAAGTTATCTAATATCACAAAACTAGTTAGATAAAGAGTTAGGTTAGGGAGCAAATAATAGAAGATATTAAATATTAGGCTGATAAGTTTGGGTTTTATCTTAGAGGAAATTGGGAACCCTTAGAGCAATTTTTAGTAGGACCACTGAAGACAGTGCTAATTTCTAATTTAGTCCTACTTGTGGGATTTTTTTCCTATATATTTCTGATATCTTCATTGATAAGTTCTGGAACTTCTCAATATTTTATTTTTATATTAGTGTTGTATAGTTATTATTATTCATTTATGTGTTTATTATAATATTATGTTATATAATTAGTTATTTTCATTTTATATTTTTAGATATTTACCCTCTATCCTTATACATAGTAACAGATTCTTGTAGGTCACCTTAACATATTGTAACTACCCTCTATTATTGCTAATGAAATAAGATACAAAAACCCCACTTTGAAGTATAAAGCCAAACAGCTGTCTTCTCAATGCCAGGTTCTCTGTTTTGTTCTCATGTAGGGTTGTTCTTTTGGCAAAGTTACCAGTTCACATGACTGTTTATACTCACTCCAATTTGAATCAACTTTAAAAGAGGAAGATTTCATGGAACTCTATTGAATGCTTTGTAAAAATCAATTTGTGTTACACAACTGCATTCCTTTCATCTCTTCATTGTGTCATTCTGCCCTGAACATGCAAAATCATCAGTCTGGCAAGATTTGTTCTTTTTAAACCTGTCCTGAGCTTGCTAAATTCCATTAATTTTTAACTGTTTATAGATTTTTTTTTTTTTTACTTCTTAGAATATATAGTCGTTGCTTTCATGAGGAATTCAAGTTGGATTTAAATGTCTGTATGGAAGGCACTGCTGGGGTAATTTTGAAGTTAGATGAAATTTGAGTTCCAATTCTCCCTCTTGATATTTATAAGCTGGGTGACCACAGGCAAGACTGGTAATTTCTCTGAATTTTATTTCTTCATCGGTATAAAGAAAATAATAATCCCTATAGGAACTATCTCACAGGGTTATTGTGAACATCAAAGGAGATAATGAATGTTAATCACTTCTGTGCATTTTAAAGTGCTGTGTAAATATCAGCTGTGACAGAGGACTAAGACCCATGTTAACTTGCCATCCTTCCTTTTCCTTAAATATCTTTCAGATCTAGGAGAATCATCCTGACCCCAAGTTACTCTCAATAATCTTTAATATATTTCTTTCATTCTAAGCTAAGCAGATTCATATCTATTTATCCTTTTATACAAAAAATATCTCCAGCATCTCTATAATTGAGGGCTATAGATTTTTAAAGGATTCAATTCAATTCAGCAATCAACACTTACTATATGCCAGACACTGTGCTAATTGCTAGGGATACTAAGGAAGGCATATGCTTGTGTGTGTGTGTGAGACAACATACAATCAACAATATAAAATCAATCTTTGTTATTTCAGTTGGGTCTTGCTTTTTCTGACCCCATTTGAAGATTTCTTGGCAAAGATTTTGAAATCATTTGCCATTTTCTTCTGCAGCTCATTTTACAGATGAGAAATTGAGGCAAATGGCATTGCGTGACTTGCCCAGGGTCACAAATCTAGTGAGTATCTGAGACCAGATATCTTCTGACTTCAGACCTACCACTATTCACTGCATCACCTAGCTACTAGCAATCCATCTAGGTAGATGATCAATTGAAGATTATGAGCAGAAGAAAAGAGCTAACACTGAGAGCTGGAAAAGCCTTCTTGCAGAAGATGGTGTTTTAGCTGGCACTTAAAGGAAATAAAATAAGAAGGGAGAGAATACCAAGCATGGGATTCAGCCAGGGAAAATGCAGGGAGTTAGGTGAAATGTCATGGAAGCCATTATCATCAGATCGAAGATTATTGGGAGGAAAAGTAAAGAACAAGGAGTAAGAAGCTTAGAAAAATAAGAGAGGACCTAGACATTGTAAATACAAAGACAAAAGCAAAGTCCCTCCACTCAGTGAGCTTACATTCCAATATATGTAAATACATGTATACAAGTCAAATATAAGGCATACTAGCAATTGGAAAGACCAGATAAGGTCTGGACCAGGAAATGATCTGAGACTTAAGAAGGCAGAAATTCCAAGAAGCAGAGTTGAAGAGGGAATGCCTTCCAGGAAGGAAAGAATACCAGGACAAAGGTGTGGAGATGACAGATAGAAAGCTGTGTCTAACTTTGGCTGGACCTAGAGGGTATAGAAGAGAATAATATGTTATAAATTTAGAAAATCAAGTCAGGACTGGTTTCTTAAGGATTTAAATATCAGAAGAATTTATATTGAATTCTACAGGTTATGAGTTCTTGGAATTTATTGAGTAGAGGTGGAGGACGATTAGAATGGGGAGAGGCTTGAGGAGGGAAATCCATGTACTAGCCTATTACCAAAAATCATGTGAGAGGTCACTGGGAGCCTGAATTAGGGTGGTAGAGAAGTAAAAGTAAAGAAAGAAGCGTATGGGAAATGTTATGGAGGTAGAAAGACACTTGGCAACTGTTTGGAGAGGGAAGTCATGGAATCAAAACATTGAGTAAATCCCTGCCATGTGCCAGATACTATACTAAACACTGGGAATGCAAAGATAAAAATGAAAACTACCCTGGTCCTTAAGAGAAGAGTTTATTGGAAAGAACCATATAGAAAATTGCAAACACACACGTAAATTCATATAAAGATGGACTTGAGTACTAATAAGGGGGATCAGACAACACCTTGGATAGGAGGTAGCATTCATCTGAGTCTTGAAGGGAGAGAAGTATTCCATGATATAGATGAGGAAGAGGAGAAGGCTCCAGGCCTATGAAAAGGCAGAGACAAGAATTAGTTAATCAACAGGCATTTTTTGTATCTTACCATGTTCAAGGCACTGTACTAAATTCTGGCTTTACAAAAAATAGGAAGGGAGAATAGATGGAATATATAACCTGGGAACTACCAAATAAGCCAGTTGACTGGAAAGTAGAATGTGAAGGAGAGAGTTGGAAGGAGAATGTTAAATTGGTTTGGAAATATATGCTAGAACCAGTCTGTGAAGAAATCTAAATGTCAAAGGACTTTGGATATTATTCTAAAGATAATAGAGAGCTATTGAAGCTTTTTTTTGAACAGGGAATGACATGGCTAAGTCAATGATATAAGAATATCAATTTGGAAGCAATGGAGAAGATGGATTGGAGAATAGACAGACTTGAGACAGGGAGCACAACTGGTAGTCTATTGCTATAATACAAATGAGAAATGATCAAGGTCCAAATCTGAGTGATAGTTGTGTGATTGGAGAGAAAGGAATGTGGTAGTGATAATATGGAGGTAAAATCAATGGGACTTGGAAATTGATGGAATGTTGGAATAAGGATCAGTAAAGATTCTGTAAACATGAGTGAATAGAAAAATGTTGGGGGTTTTTTGACATGAAGTTTAGAAGAGAAGTGTGTTTTAAAGGAAGATGAGATCTACTTTTGACATGGTGATGAGAAAGAATCAGCACTTTTATGAACCTTTCAAATGCATTCACTATTTATTCAGCTATCATGAGTACCTGGAAACCAAGACTTTAGTTAGATACTTGCCTCTCTAAGCAGCACAGCCATGAGCTAAGTGAGGACCTCTCTGATCTTTTCATGTTCTACTCTGCTAGAAAAACTCCATGTCTTCTGGTTGGCAGCAATAACTTTCTATTGTTCCAGAATCTTTCCCTGTTTTTTTTTTCAAAATGACTTTGTCGGGAAAAGTTGATTGAGGATGTGTTATATGCTGCTGGCCCCAGTACAAAAATTGATGGTTACCTATGAGTCTTTTTGTATATAATTAGACCTCGGTTCTAGAACGAGGAGGGATCAAGGGAGTCATCTAGTCCAATTCCCTTAATTTGTAAATATGAATACTCTGGTTCAGAGAATTTAAACAATTTGCCCAAGATCACACAGAGTAGTAGGCTTTAGAGCATAACTTAAACCCAGGCCCTCTGACTCCAAAGACAGTTCTATATTATTGTAGCAAGTGTGCTTTGGACTCACGATCCCAGAACCAGGACATTACATTTCCCTTCAGATTTCTAGAAATACCTCTAAGGAGGTCAAGTATCTAATTCTATGAGTTTCTTTAATACTATTGGCTTGACCCCCCAAAATTGTGCGTCACCCCCCACACTGCTAGCTAACATTGTCACCTAGTTCCATTTAGTAAATCAATTAGTTTTTATAATGGGATATTTACTTCAAAGATATCCCAAGAACAGAAGAACAAGCATTTTCCTCAAATACCTTTGAGGGAAGAGTGGAAGATGAAGCAAATATATAAGAATTATAGGAATTCTGAGTATAGCTGAGCTCCCCCTGCAAAACTCTTGTAAAGAGATCTAGAAAATATATCAGATCAAAACTTAGTCAAAAAAAGTCACAATGAATTATTTGTCTGACCCAGACTGGCATAGGAAAAGAAGTAGAATTGTCTGGAGATTCTGGAGACAGGTTGGATCAGGAGCCTATCACATATAGACACTTCAGTGCCTAGGAGGAAGCTGTATACAAGGACAAAAGGAGGTCCCAGCCCATGTGGAAGAAACACCAAAATCATTCTGGGGCACCATCAGTTCAGTACTGGAGCACAATAAGAGGAACTTGAAGAGCTCTACCCAAGTAGACTTTGCCTTGCATCATCTGACTCTGGGAGCATAACCTGAGCAAAACTCAGCTAAAATTCCTGGAAGAGATGAATTAAGAGTTAACAAAAGATTTTAAATATTTCTAAAAATGGAATGGAAATGCTGGAGGAAATGGGAGCAATGGAAGAAATAATTGAAAAGGGAAAGGAAATAACAGAAAATTGACAAAATCTTTCCCAGACAATAAACTCCCTAAAAAATTAAAATGGACAAAATAAAAACCATTGACTCCATGAAGCAACAAGAAATATTAAAGCTAAGTCAAAAGACTGAAAATAAAGAAGGAAATGTAACATTTCAGAGCAGAAACAACTGACCTGGAAGACAGATTAAAGGGGAAAAAATTAGCAATCAATGGAATATCTGAATGCCATGACCAAAAAAATTCCAGCACATCCTATTTCAAAATATCTTAAAAGAAAATTGTCCAGATACATTACAACTTGAGGCCAAAATGTAAATAGAAAAAAATACAGCAATAACCTCCTGAAAGAAACCCCAAAATAAAGACTTTTAGGAGCATCATAGCTAAAAATACAGTCTCCAAGTCAAATTAAAAATACTGAAAGCAGCCGGAAAGAATTCAAGTACCCAGAAGCTACAATCAGGATAGCCATCACTACAAAGTATCGAAGAAGTTAGTATTTGATGTTTAAGAAGGCAAAAGATATAGGCTTATAGTCAAGCATAATTTACCAAGCAAAAGTGAATATGTTATAGGAAGGGAGAAAAGACCTTTAATGAAACCAAAAACTTCTAAGATATCATGATGAAATGAAATGATTAGTTCTACATAGAAACTTTGAAGTTCAAAAAAGAAATGAAGAGAAACAGAAAAAAATGTAAATATAAATTAACAATGATAAAGAACTAAATAAAAATAACCTGCTCACATTCTGGTATGGGGAAATGATGCTTGTTTTTCTTCTGAACCCTATCATTATCAATACTATGAATAGTATGAATCTAATTAGACTATGCATGGGAGTGGATCTGTTATATCTTGATCTTAAGAGAAAAATAGAAGAGAAAAAAAAAAGAATACAAGGGGTAGATGTGGATGAATCTCTCATAATCAGTACACATAGGTAGATATCTATAGAAACAAGGAAGAGAGATAAGGAAAAAAGCTGACACTTCAACCTTTTCTCATCTGAACTGATCAAACAAATAAGAATACATATTCTCTCTTTCTTTAAATATATATATGTATTTACATAATATACATACACATATATAATCTGAATTTATCAAAGGAAATAAAAATATACATATATTTCTTTGTTCTGTTTCAAAGCTAGGGTTCCAAATTTTTGAAGTTTATAAAGAAGCTTAGTTGTATGGACTTACTAGGAAGATCCAGGCCCCCTCTCAGACAAAGCATTCTTACTTTCTCTGATCAATTCAAATTGTATATATGTTTATATATGTATATATACACCTAAACACATATGTACACATATGTATGTGTGTATAGATATGATATCAACTGAATTGTAGCAAAGGAATCTTATTTCCTTTGATCAATTCTGATTACATATTGCACGTACATACAGACACAAACATGTGTGGGTCTCTCTGTGTGTGTATATGTGTGGAGAGAAGAAAGTAAAGTATATTTCACTCAATAGGAGAAAAAGGAAAAGGGAAGAATGGGGAAAAGGGAATTAGAAGGAGGGTTTATGAAGGGGGAGATTGGTCCTAAGCAAAATAAATTCTAAAGATGTACAAGGTTTTTTAGACATGGAAACATTTTAAGGTCAGGTAGGTAGCATAATGAATAGAGTACCAGGCCTTAAGTCAGGAAGACTCATCTTCCTGAGTTCAAATTCATCCTCAGACACTTACTGGCTGGGTGACCCTGGGCAAGTCTTTTAACCTGGTTTGTTTCAGTTTCCTCATCTGTAAAATGAGTTGGAGCAGGAAATGACAAAGCATTCCAGTATCTCTGCCAAGAAAACCCCAAAAGGAAACAAAAATAGCTGTATACAACCAAAAATGACTAAACAAAAAAACAAAAATGTAGAAATCTAGTTTGATTGACTGTACATGTTTGTAACAGGTTTTGTTTTTCTTTTGTTCTCAGTTGAGGGGTAGAGTTGGACTAGAAAAAAAGGAAAAGCAGATTTTTACTGATTGAAACAAATTTTTTTAATTTTTTTAAAACCTAGGGGTACACTCTCCCCATTCAATCTTGGGGTCTGGAGAAAGCAGATGAAAATTTAATACAGTTTTTACATAGCTTTTATCCCATTGTGTTCATGTCCCAAGGCAACATTGCTAAAGAATAAGATATTATCTCAAGTGTCTCTGGGCTAGGTCTCAAGGATTATTCCTTGGTGGTATGAATATTGGGTTGACTGCAAAATATTGATTTGACTTCAGAACTCCAGGATGACTCACTCCTATGGCTTTTCAAAATTCACAATATTAAAACCTCCACATAACTCACCCCCTAAAACATGAAAACAAGACTAAGGCAAACAGTATCCATGGAGTCAAATGTCAGCCTCCTCTCTTGCAGCATTATCTCTCCTTCCCATTTAGCAGGAAGAAGCTGAGGCTGACTAAGACTTTCTAAATGATTCCATCCATGCTTTGCCCCCTCCTTCCATGCCCTTGCTCTGGCTCCTTAATCACAGCCAATCAAGCAAGAGGCTCCTCTTTTCCAAGTGATTAACATACCAAGAATCAGTTACACAAAATGTATCCTCACATTTCTATATTTCTCCAAAACTCTTCCATTCCACATTCCACAATTTTCCCAGGGACCAGTTCCTCAGCCTCATGCAGTGGGAAACCATTAGATCTTATATATGTCTCCGCCTGATACAAATCCACATAAAGTGAAAGTTCCTTTTCAACAGAGATTGTCTTTTTTTTTCATCTTCGCATCCCCAGTGTTCAGCGCCTTAATAAATATTTGTGGCATTGAAAAATATTTGTTGACAAGTTAGATTTATTCTATTGTTTTTCAATCATACCAACATTTCTCGTATTTTTAAATAAGCACAGTATGTTAGACATAGTAGGGGCCAAAATGAATGTGTTACTTTAGTTTAAAGATCAATTATTAAGCACATATGGGATACTTAGGCATTTTAAAGTCATCATTGATTTTGTTCCCCTTTTCATTTATTAATAGGACTCTGTTTCTGTATATTCCTTGGTGTAGTATATCTGGTAATGTCCTTATTTCCTTAAAATCTTAAAGTTGGTACACTATTAATCATTTAGCCCCTTTTCCTTAACTTTTCTCTGAAAACCTCAGCTTCTCTACTCTTCCATGGAATCTGCCACTTCCAAGTGTTTAACTCTGGCTCAGTTTTTTCTTTGGATCTTACAATTTAATAAAAATGTTTGAATTGACTTGAATCTTTAAATACTCTCTCATTAAATCACACCAATTCCATTTTTTTCCCCTAATGCTTCATTCTCAGAGGTCCCTTGGTCTATTTTGTCTGAATTATGATGATTTCTTTTAGGATTCTTTTCTCTTTCTTCTCATAAGAGTTATTAATTCTTTTCCCCCTCATAGCTCACAAGCACGGCTGATTCACTTTGTATGGGAAATAAAATATCATTTTCCAATGTAAAAGATCATAACAATGTATTTCCTCTCTATTTCTTTCATTTTCTATAAGTGACAGCTTGTTAGAATCATGGAAATCAGCCTTTTGGAGCTGGAAGGATCTCTGGGGAACAAGTCCTAATATTCTCAGTTTTCAGATGAGGAAACTGAGTCACAGAGCAATAAGTGATTTACCCAATAATATTGGGAGTAATACCAAAATCAGAATTTTGACTGCAAATCCAATACTTTTTATATGCTACCATAAGACCTTTCATTTAATACTATTCTGTGGAATGACTCAGGATCTGTTTTTAATAGTGAAAGAATAGGTAGGATAGACAAAAATATGATACTCTTGTCTTAGAGAACACAGAATCAATAAAGTGGAGGAATTTTAAGAAAGTAAAGTCCTTGGTTTATCACAGCTATGGATTTATCATAAAGCATCCAGTCTATTGGTAGTGAGTGTCTCTATGTTTATCCAGGATAGATTCTAAGAAGGAAACAACAATGGACCATATGCAAAGTTTCTCTACTGTGATAGAATCTGCTAGAGCTTATATTCTGCTGGAATTGCCTTATAAAATTAAGTGTTATCTCTATGTTATGATGATGAGGCTTTGGGGCAGGACTTTGTAGATTCCCAATGCACTAGATGGGCCTCCTGTAGCAGATTTATGGGAGAACATGGATAAGAGTTGTCACTTAGGGTTGGACATTAGTTACACAAGTTGGACATTAGTAGTGATTTGTTCCATCAGCTACATACATCAAAGAGAATATCCTCAGCAATAAACTTATAGATGCTCCAAAACCATGGTGTATGTTAAGGATGGCACCAGGACAAGAAAGGAGCATGAGAGAAGAATACATTAAAAAAGTACATCAGAGAATGAGTATGATTTCACCTTTTGACCTGGATTTTAGCCCTCCAAAATGGATATGGATGCTTGTATTTATATGAAGGACTTCTGAATTGCTTTTTTTTTAATGAGCCATAGAATCATAATATTAGCTCACACTGGTGAGTGTTTTAAAAATTGGCAGTTTTTTCTTCATAACAACCCAGTCAGGTTGACAATACAAGCAGGATGATCCCTTTATTGTAAATAGCCAGTCTCAAGGTGCTAGAATTTCTCTCAGCACCTGAGGCTTTCTCATCCTGGAATATCCACCCACTCCTCCATCCCACTTCTCCCACTGGTGAGAGCCTCCTGTGCTTCCATTTGGGGGATTAGCCCAGGGCAACCATGTTCAGTTCTCTTTGTTCTGATTTTGCATTCTTGGGACTTTGCCACCATGCTACAGCCACATACTCACCCTGGAATTTCCCTCAGCATCTAGGTCTTTCTTGTCTTGGGATAACATTCTCTCTTTCCAATTCCTTTCTCCCCTGCATGAGTTATTCCTGAGAACTCTATTTTAACCATAGGTCATCCGTGCTCAATTCCTCTCTTAGTTGTGTATTTGGCTCTCATTTCTTCACCAGTATGGATCATGCTCCTATGCAGCTGTCATCCCCCTCTCTCCTTTTTAACTCCCTCTAGAATGTTGCAGGTTCCCCATTAGAATGTAAGCTCTTCAGGGGTTACTTTTCTTTACTTGTATTAATATTCAGTGCTTAACACAGTGTCTGGAATATACTAAGTACTTAAATGTGTTGCCTCATCTAACTTAAATAAGGGAACTTGACCATAATTTTTTAATAAGTTCTGGAACTGAAACTTCTGGCGAGTGTCCAATGTCACATACATGTACATCATGTGGTACTCTTAGAATCACAGAGCTAGAAGGGACTTTAGAAGATATAGTTCATCCCTCTTCCCAATGTAGGAATGCTTTATATAGGTCCCTTAAAAAGTAGTTGCATTATCTATCAAAAATATTTGTGTTTATGTAAATACATATACATACATGTGGAGGAAAATTATTATTTTCCTATTATATTAATAATCAATTTTATATGCAGGACCAAAAGAACCTTTTTTGATTATATATTTTTTCTCTTTTTATTTTCTTATTCAAAGATCACTGCTTATGAAGGACAAGGCTGAAAATGAGCCATTTTCCTCAATCTTGGTTGAAAGTGGGACTTGACCCAACTGGGAGAGTTTATTTCTGATTAAAGGGTAAAGAGAATCTAATCTAGTTGAATTCTAGTCGATTGTGTTCAATTTAAGTGTTCTAGGTGGAAAAAAGTCTCTTTGTCCAAGAGGCTGACAATATTAAAGTTATTACCCAGCCCCTCATTAGAAAAGGCCTATCTCTCATTCCAATATTAATTCTCAGATTAATTGTTAATCAATCAAAGTTTATCTCAGCTTACAAGGACTCCCACTTTTCCAAAGGTATTTAATCATTGGATGGTGTCCAAGGTTCATCTCTGATTATGAGAAAACTGCTGACATCCAATTTATTGATTATCTACTAGTCTAATTAATAATTTGCTTATTAATTATCGAGAAACTCTGTCATTTGGACTTTTCATTTGTCTCAATATGTATACATCCCTATCTAGAAAGAGACTCTATTGTTGGACAAAATAAAATTTTTCTTATATTATATTGAAGTCTATCCCTGTCCTAGTCCTGTTTTTTTTTTTTTTTGTAAAAATCACAGAATAAGTCTTTACATGATGGCCTTTCAAATATTTGAATATTCTCCTTGAAGACTTCTTTTATTCTAGGCTAATCATTCCCAATTTATATAAATGTTCCTCAAATGACATCACTTCCAAATTGCTCATTGCTATGATTTCCCTCATTTCTACATCTACATTCAGTAGGATATCAGGGACAGCTTGAATTTGTATTCCAAGCACCTAGCACACAGTGCCTAACTCCTGGTAATGATTTAATGTATGTGTGTGTGTGTGTGTGTGTGTGTGTGTGTGTGTGTGTTTAAAAAGAATGCTCTTGTTTTAATATCATAAAAATCTGGCTAACAACTAAACATTTCAGACATTAACTTCTAATTTTATATCTATAAATTAATAATCATTAGTTAGACCCATACATCAGTCCTATGATAAGAAATGAATTTCCTCAATCTAAGGAGCTTACAGAGTGGTTAGGAAAAAAAAAGATAAGAAATCATGGAAGATTGCATATATAGATATATATATAGATATATATAGATATTTCTATATATCTATATATAATCTATATTGAATTGCTAACCATTTCAGAGGGGGGAAAAGAAAGACAGAAGAATCAAATTTAATACTCAAAATATATATTTTTTAAATATTGACAAATTTTTTTAACATGTAATTTGGGGAAAATAAAATATTATATATTACAAGACATCATGAAAGTGGAGGGAAGGGTTAGTAGGATCCTTACTTAGATCATCTAATCACCCAGATAAGATGAAACCTACCATCTCTAAGAAGAGGAAGGAGCCTCTTTATTCTTTTGTCATGTTACAATGTGTAATAGCTCTTATAAACTCACCCAGTTTCCCATTAGTCCATTAAATCAAAATTAATAGAAGACTTGATGAGGTACGAGAATTGAGGGTAAGAGATCCCCTCTAGTTGATGTTGCAGATCCCTTTTGAAAGAATTTTCAAACCGGAAGTCTGTGTGGTAATAGGGGATTTATTTGCACTAAGAAGAAGGTTTTCTTTGTGGGCAAAGAATCTTGACAGGATAGTTTTGCTAAGAAGACAACTTTCTTAGTGGGCAAGGTCTTGTCAGGACTATTGCAAAGATGGGTTTGTACTGAGAAGAAAATATTTTCACCAGTGGGCAAAATCCTGTTAGGATTTCTGCAAAGATTTGGGGTTCAGGGTTGTCTTTTATTAGCCTTCTGAGGTTTGGGGCTTTAATTCAATTCAAAATTGAATGAGATTATTTATTGAATTGAATGAACCACTCAGAAGGATGTTGACTATGCCCCAAGCTGAGATTTCCAGTTAAATGAGATTACTTATCTTGGGAAGAGTGTTGTCTGGGAAAAGCTGTGCCCTTCCCAGGGTTTAAGACTCAGAAATTTGGGGGATGCAGTTTATATCAGGGCCCCCCAAAGGTTCAAGGGGGACACACTTTACATCATTTTCCCCTCTCAAGCAGTTCCCTCAAATTCATTTGAGACAACAGGATGATGGTCTCATCTTCTGGAGCTGTTTCAAGCTGACAAGGGGTGTATAGCTGGCCCTACTCAATGGGGTCCTGATTGAAGAGGGGACATGAGTGAGTTGTAGGTGGGAGCAGCAGCATCCAGTGCTGAATGTCAGAATCAGATCTCAGGTGATGTCAGGTTGACCAAGTGATTGGAATTTCATGACTCAGAGTCTAGAAGAAGCAACTCTCACAAGTAGATTAAAATGCAATGCCTAAATATGAGTAAAAGAGAAAAAGAATAAACAAAAGTGTAGTTAATACGGAGGTTACTAGGGACAGGAACCAGAAACCCACCCAGAAGAAGGCTGGGGGCGGTGGAGGGTGGGGGGAAATGAGGCTACCATAAATGCCTCTCTCCAAAACAGCTTTCCTAGCATAGATACCAAAGAATGTTTTTCTCAAATTCCTGCTTTTGTTTCCTCAAAGGAATAGATGCAGTGGGTATAACATGTGCCCTTCAACAAGTGTGATCTCTCCCAGCAAAAATCCTAGAGCCTTACAAGGGAAGGTTTTCACCCAATAAGTATAGGTCTTAACAAAACCAAGCAGTTTGAAGTCCCTGCAAGGGGCACATGTGCAGGCCCTTTTCAGAATTTACTTGCCTGGGAGTTATATGAGGGAAGGCAGGAGTCAGGAGTTGGGGAATTAAAGTTGCCATAGTCAGGGGCAAACAATGAGTTACATGGGCAGCTGATCTATAAGCCTGCTTCCCTTCCTTTAAGAAACAGCCTCATGATTATGAATAACTGGGCCCCTAGAATGACATCAAGAAAAGCCAGGAAAGAAAATCTAGGAGCAAAGTTCTCATGGTGAGAAAGAAAGGAAGGAGATTATAGTAAGAAAAAGAAGGACGCAGACTATTTCACCCTTCTTCCCCAGAGTGCTCACAGGAGCACTGTGAAACATCTGAGGAGTAAAAGCTGGACTATCTGTCGCTCCACAAGGAGCTAGGCAGGCTTAGGCCAGTATCATCTTTTAGCAAGCGTCTTGATACCTCCTGAGCCTTCTCAGTCCTGCAGGGAAAAGCTTCTACCCAATTATGAATGATGTCTCCTGACTGTTTTCAAGGAGCAGGGTGGTAGGATTACACCTACCCAGATGCACCTAGAGAGTCAGGTCAGGTAGGAGACCCTGATATCTGTTAAGCCTCCAACCAAGCCACTGATAACTTAATAAGTTAGTTTTGAGCCTCTTCAATTAAAAAGGCCTCAGCAGCCACTGCTCTGAGGCAGGAGGGCCATCCTAGGGAAACTGAGTCCAGGTTCTTTGAGAAATAGGGGTAGGTCTGGGATCGACCAGGGACTGTAGATCAAGATAAAAAATGCAATTAAGCGGCTCCAAAAGTTTGTGCTTAAGAAATTTCTCAATCCTGACTAAGGCTGGAGCAGAGAAATCTATTTTCTCCCAGATTTCAGAGGAAATATGGGAGGGCTTTGGGAGCAGCACAAAAAGACCATCTGGAGGTCTGAAAAGAGAAAATTGGGTCCCCAATTTCACCATTAAATCACGCCTTAATAAGGGAGCAGGAGAGGAGAGAATAATAAGAAACGAGTGTTTAAATGGCAGGTCACCAAACTGGCAAGGCAGAGGAAAAGTCTCCAAACAAGTCTTAAATTCCCCTGCAATCTCCATTCCATGGGGGGAAGAGCAAGTGAGACCAGAATGCCAGAGCAAGGAGGAAGTCCCCATAGCAAAAAGAAATTCATTGGTTTTACCAGCCAAATCTGGGGATAGCCAGGGTTCCACTGTGGTGGTGGAGTGAGAGGGAGCTTGACCAAGCCCCAAACTCCTGCCAGAGGCAGGGGATTGGGGAGGCAGCTTGTCCCCTGTATGCAATCTCTCCTTCAGCACCCCTCAGGGCAAGGACTGGGGAGTTCCCTAGGACAGTTTGCTCGACACCTAGAGCACAAATCTCTATAATTCTCGGAAATGTAGGAACTGTTCTCCATTTCTCACTTTAATTCTGAGGTCTCTCTCCTCTGCTGCAGTTTGATCCCTATCATTGAAGACTCCAACAACTGTTTCAAGCAGCTGAGGGGAAGAAATCTGAGTGCCCCAAACTGGCTTCTGCAGCTTCCTCCGTATATCTGGGGCAGATTGTTTAATATTAACATCTCCTCAGGAAAGATCAGGGAGAACATTGTCCTTGGACCCTTCAAAAAGCTGGGTGGGGTCCTCAGAGTAATGGCCAGGTTTTCCTTAATTTGGGAGAGATTTGACATTGAAAAAGGCACCTCTGCTCTGAGTGTCTCTCACTGAGAGTGCTGCTTCTCCCAGGGGGCAGAGGGCAAAATCAGTATCCTGAGGATAAAAAGGGGTCCCACTCCCTGTATTAGAAGGATTGAGGAGTGGGGGCTGGGAAGTCTCAGGATCTGGTTCAGGTGAGGAGGATAGAGTTGGAGATATTACTGGACATAAGGGTCCTGTTCTGGAAGGGGTTCAGAAGCCTTCTGATAAGGACTATATAGGGATACAAAGGAGGGATTCTGTGTCCCTAGAGGAGTAGGAAGGAGGGAGTTTGATTTCCCTCTAGCAAATTCAAGCAGCATTCTACAGTGCTGTTTAAATCCCCTTTTGTCACACAGACTTCGGATTTTCGAATTCTTTCCCAAAGGATCTGCGACATCAACCAGAGGGAATCTCTTAACTTCAATTCTCGCACCTCATCAGTCTCAGGCACTGACCATAAAGGAACTTTAAACCTAGTTAGAAAGAGCAAACACATAAAAAGGCTTAAAAACAATTAGAAATTAAGCTGCATGATCTTGGGCAAATCACTTTAACATTCTGTGACTCAGTTCTTTCATCTGTAAAACTAAGAGGTTGAATCAGATTGGTGTGGAATATCTTCCCCTGTAAGGAAGAAGTCCATCTGACAATTATCACATATAACCAATTCCCAGACCATCCTATTTGTATAGAGTTTTGTGAGGAAGGAACTCTTTTGTCTATCCCTCTAGCCTCTGTGCTAGGTTAAATAGCCTCTGAGATATTGATTAGCATGTCTTTAGATTGGTCTGGGACCTGTTCTGCCAAGTGCATTCCATCTGGCTCCTTGATCCCTCCCTCCAAGTTCCCTCCTTTACTTCCCTGAGAAAACCCCAACACTGTATTTCCCTTATAAATGGTCTTCTTATGATGAAGATCTTTGCTAAATCCTTTTCAGGACTAAGCCCACTACACAGTTACTCTCTCTCTTCCCCTCATTGTGTCTTCCCTCTACTGATGTCTTTTTCTCACTCTAACTAACTCTGGTTAGTCTAACCTAGTAGTTCTCAAAGTATGGTCTAGAGAATCCTGGACATCTCTGAAACCCTTTTAGAAGGTCTACAAATTCAAAAAATAGTTTTTATTTCCAATATGGTAAATGTCTATAAACATAATCCAGATAAACAAAAAGGCTTTGGAGAGATCCTCAATAATTTTTAATAGGATAAAGATACTAAAAACAAAAGTTTGAGAATCACTGGAATCTAACCTGACAGTAACTGGCATACCCAGGCATCTTGAAGTATTTCCTTTCTACTGGCTAATTGTGAGTGCCACCAAGGATTTATTTGTCTTTCATATGTTCTCCTGTTCTATTTCATATTTGCCATTCCTGGTTTCTATTGTATCCCTTCATTTTGTCTGTAATCTATTTCCCTAAATAAATCTACCTTTTGCCAAAGAGAATGGCCATTGTGAATTTGTTGCATGTTTATTTCAGACTAGAAATTGCTTTCCTGACCTCATCAAGATGATTTCTGATGTCCTTTTCTATTGTTCTTTGACTTGAATAATAAGGGGGTCCTGAAGGATGTGCCAGTGCTATGCACTGAGAATACAAATACAGTGTAAGCAGAAAGATAGCCTGTCCCTGACTTCAAAGAGCTTGAATTCTGATGGAAGAAGACAACACATAAAAGGGTGTTAATAGAAGTGAGAAACAAGACAGCATTATAAAGCCCACTAAGAGAGGACAGTGCATCTTAAAGAGGAAAAAATTTTTCATTCAATCAAGAAATATTGACTGAGCACCTAATACCTAATTAGTAGAGTGCTAAGTTCTACTGGGGATTCCAAAGAAGTATAAAATACATCTCTCTTCATAAGGGATTTGCAATCTAGTTGGAGACATAATAAAAATATGAATGGAATTGATAATACAAGAACAGTGGGATACAATGGGAAGGGCAATACAATGGCCTCTGAGACAGGAGACTGGGATTCTAGTCCCAGTTTTTCCCCTAGGTTTTGTGGTACCCTTCAGTAAGTAACTTCCACTCAGAATCTCAACGTCCTTATATGAAATGAGGGCATTGTAATATTTAAGTAATTTGATTCTATAATATGTCATAAAGCAATATTTGACTGCTTTACTCTATAAGGAGTATTGCATGTTCAAAAAGATAATGAATTTAGTATATGCTCAGAAGGTATCCTGGAGAAAATGGACTTTGAGCTAAGAAAATTGAAGAATAAGTGGGTTTCAGATAGACTAAGGAAAACCTCCTACTATGGGGAAATGATTATGAACAGAAGTATATATATATATATATATATATATATATATATATATATATATGTATATGTACCATTCAAGAAGTAGAAAACTACACAAAGAATTATGTAAAAATTGTCCTATGAATGGTACAAACAAATAAGGGCTTTAGGTTTTCAGAGGACTATTCACAATCCCCCAATCTAGTGCAGTGTGATTGGTGTTAATAGTCAAAATTCAGGCTTGTAAGAAAATACTGGGTACTGACTTACTACCCAAAAGGACAATGAGTGCACAAACACACAAATCACTTGAGGTAAAGAACATTCTATTTTATAGATAGATGTCCTGAGGCAATGTATCTCAAACCAACAAATGGCTGGTTTTTCAATGGGACAAGCTGACAGCACCTAAAATCTCCTCTTTGGGACTTGGCAGTCTCTCAAGAAGACGAAGACAAGCTTCTGAACATTCAGAGATGTTCAGTAAAGAAGAATTTAGGATTGATTTCTGAAGGGAACAGGATCCAAAAGAAAAAGAGCAAAAACACACTAGCCTACATCCCATCCACATAACTTTGAATACAGGAAGATTAGGGAATCATAGAATACCTGACTCAAAATGTCCAAAATATAAACACCAAAGAGGGAACAGAATTACATTTATGTTAGTAGTTCAGACAGTTGGAAGAAGGCTGTGTTTGTCCCTATAGGAGAGATGGACGCTGATGAGCCAGTTCCCTCATTCTGCCCAACAGAACCATGGGACAAATTGATACATGGTTAGGACTGTGACAGTCAGGTTTATCTGTGGATATAAATGCAGCCTAAGAAAGCAGTCTCATGTCTTTAAACTGATGAGAAGTGATCAATTAAGATGACATGGTTTCATTTGATTAGGGGAAGAAATGTGTGTGATTAAAAGGTTAAAGAAAATAAATTGAAAAATGGAGCAGATACTGAAGAAATACTAGGGTTAAGTTCCTTTCTGTCTCTGTAAATAATATCTATCCTTCATGATATATAGGGATAGACTCGTAGATTTAGAGCTGAAAGGGATATTCATTTAGTCCATCTCCCTTATTTAACAAGAAACTGAGATCAAGATTAGTCCCTAATTATTGACAGTGCCAAGATAAAAAGTCAGGTCCTCAAGTTCCATATCCAGCACTTTTTTCCATTAAGTTGTGTAGATGTCACAAACCTTCTTTGACTTCAGTTTAACAATTCTTATATATTGTCCTATATTGTTCTATAGCTATATGAGGCTATTATCTTCCTAGTATACATCCCTAGAGTAGAGACTTGAACAAAAGAAATCCTTGAAACTCAAGAAATTCTTGAGGAATCATATTTTTTTAACTTTTTTTAAATCATGTAAACTGACTCTATTTCTTTAATATGATTTTTCCATTAAAGAAAGTCAATAATGAATGTTTGCTCTACTTTGGCCATTGAAGGGAAGGGCTAAATTCAGATGGATTGATTGGTCCTTTCATGATGCTTGACTGACAAGAAAATTATTAAACATTTCTCTTTATTTAATATTCCACGCATACATTGTACCCACATTGTGCCCACATATGGATTAAATAAGAATATGGTTGTACAGGATGACCAGTAGAATGATGATTGGTTCCAACCTTTAAGTGAACTGAAACAGATAATTGTTCTTGTTAGAAATCCTCAGTATGTCCAGAAAAATGGTACAGATACAATTTAGAAGTTTGTACATACAATACTTTATTTGAATGTTTGAGTATTAATGAGCTAACAGAAGAAGGAAGACTTGTTCAAATTTCTCTCCCAACTTTTCTGACCTTTCCATGTGAGCTTTTACTTCAGAGCACGATTAAACAAACAACACTAGCTTTGCTGTAACAGCTGTCTGTTTCCTCATGAAATTAAGTTTGCTGAAGATGCCATGAATTACTCGGGGATTAAAGCAGTGTTATTTTTCAGAACATAATTTCAGGCATGTATCTGATCACACAAAAAGAGAAATGTCACTAGTTTTGTAAGGTTACAAATTAAAATGACCCTCTGAGATACAGACTTACTGTGTCAGAGTCAATATAATCAAATAAAAGTATAAGCAAATAGGAGAAAATTAAGTGAAAGCTGATTGGACTTTTCTTTTTGTTAGATCTTTCTGGCTTCTAAATAGTTTCTCGTGTCTACTTATTCCACTAAATTAAAGAAGCCTTAAAGAGCAAAGCTAGAACTGCAATTTAGTCTTGGTTTCCTACATCTATAAAATGGATGTGATAATATCTGCTCTACTATTTCATGAGGTAATTTTGAGAAAGACACTTATAAAATATAAATTATATAACTGTACATACATACATGGATATCTGATATGCTTATATGTATTATAATGATATGGTTATAAACTTCCATGTGGCAATTATGTATGTAAGAATAAACTCCTCTATGCTTGGAGTATCAGCTCACTTATATTATCACATTAGTAAATATTCAGCCAAGGGGGTCAAATTAACAAAATCTAAATTACCTCCAAGGCAATGCTTTACCTGAGCTACCAGGTAAGACCTCTTTCAATTAATCCTTACATTTACCAAGACAGATTCTACCTTCCTGGATCCCTGCAAATGTGCACTGTGATCTCTCATGCTCTCCTGTCCCAGAAGGGGCAGTTTGACCTATTGCTTTCCTAGATCTCAATTTAAAGGATGAAATGAAATATTAAATCACAAAATGTAATTATATTTTAGTCATATTCCTCAATCCTTTGGGATAATTGACATTCAGAGATCTTGTACCTCAACACATATTTAGTATGTGATTCCCCCAGTTTATTGCACACAAAATAAAATAAAAAGGGAAATAGACAAAATATTTTTCTATCCTACTGAAGACAGTTATCTGTGTGTGTGAGAGACGGAGAGAGAGAGAGAGAGAGAGACAGAGAGAGAGAGAGACAGAGAGAGAGAGAGAGAGAGAGAGAGAGAGAGAGAGAGAGAGAGAGAGAAAGAGACAGAGAAAGAGACAGAGAGACAGAGAGAAAGAGAGACAGAGACAGAGACAGAGAGAGAGACAGAGAGAGACAGAGAGAAAGACAAAGAGAGAGAGAGAGACAGAGAGCGAGAGACAGAGAGAGACAGAGAGAGAGAGAAGAGAGAGAGAGAGAGAGAGAGAGAGAGAGAGAGAGAGAGAGAGAGACACAGAGACAGAGAGATCTGGGTTTCTCATAAGCTCCAGTACAGAAAAGAAAATCTTCTTGAGCACAAATAACTGCTGCTTGTTTTACCTAAAAAAATAAATAAAGATTGGGGGAAAAGTGTGTGTTCATTCATTTGACTCAGACTCATGAATTAATGAAAATTAGGGAAGATAATGTATTCTCCTAACTCACCAGTCTGCTCAAAGTCAAGATTTATAGTAAGTAATTCACTGCATGAATTATTATGGTTATTCTCATCTCTCAAGCAGAAATCTTGAGGAAAAGTAGAACATTAAAAAATGGTTCTCCTGTTCTAAGAAGAGATTAGCATGACCTCAAGGCAATCCAATTTCCAGTGTCCCTTCTCTCAGAGAAGTTACCAGTCAGCTCTCAGGAAGAGTGTCTCTGAAGTTGTTTTACTAAGTCTAGTCTGAATTATTAGAGGCCCAAAGACATAGCAGAATAAAGTAGAATTCTCAAAGATATTGGTAATAATGGTCTATAGTTTTAACTTTTTTCCCTCTTTGATTTGACTATTTATACCATATTTGCCTAAAAAATATACGTCTCTATTTTTAAAACAATTTATGTAATATCAGTTATTTATTCCTAAAATTTGATATAAATTAACAAATAAAAATTGATTTTATATAAATCTATATGAATCACTGTTGGTTTTTATTTTCATGTGGGGGTTTATATCACATTCATTATGACTTTCTGTGATCATACTGTTTAAGGTTATTTATTCTTTATTTTGTTAATTTATGTATTTAATTTTATTGTAAATATTCATTCATTTTATGTAAGTTTTCTGTTTTGTAAACATATAATTGGATACAGTTTCCGGGATTTTCCCTTATTTTCTCTCTATTTGTAATGAATTTCTTTTCATTTTTAACTGGCATTTTTTTTTCTTTTTCAGTCAAATTTTTAAATCTGTCAGTTATTTCAAAACAATTCTTTGTTTTGCTTAGCTTAGTAGTCTTTTTGTTTCCAATTTTGCATATCTGATTTTCAAAATTTCTACTTTTGTGCCTAAGGAAATTATTTATTAATTAACTAATTTGTTTTTTTTTTTAGTGATATATTTAATTCATTTTTGTTTCTTCTGCGAAGAAGAAACAATAAACCTTCTGTGAAGGTTTCTTGTGTGTGTGTGTGTGTGTGTGTGTGTGTGTGTGTGTGTGTGATGGTATATATATATTTTTTTTTCTCAAAAGTTTTCTTTAACTGCATCCCTAAGTTTCAGCATGTTGTCTTGTTATCATTTATGATAACAAATTATTAATTCCATAATTTCCTCATTAACTCATTATTTAAAATAACATTATTTAGCATCTAAATCCATTTTGTTTGTTCATATTTTCTTGTTGGTTGTAATTTTTATTGAATTATAGTCTATAAAAAGTACATTTAGTCTTTCTGCATCAATGTTAAAGGGGCTATATGAGATGGAAAAGCCAGTATGTTTCTTAAAATTATTTTTGATAATTTTCAGAGAACAGCTAATTGATCTATATTCTGTTCTGCTCATTAGTTTCTTTCTTATTTGTCTATCTATATATTTGCCTAAGTCTGAAAGAAGAACATTGAAATCTCTGATGATTATTCTTTGTCTGCATAGGTCTTTTTTGAACCTCAAAGAACATTTATATATTTCATTTGGTGTTCATATTTAATAATTGAGTTTTTTTATTCCTATTACCTATGGAGATGTTAAAAGTAGACCTAATTCCAATACTCTCTTAGCTCAGGTTCAGTGTTCAGATAAGACACTTTTGAGCAATTAACAAAAAGTGTTTTACTGTGTCCTAACATAAGAGGGAAACAAAAAATCATTTTGAAACAACTGACAGAGATTTTAAAATTTGACTGAAAAAGAGAGAAAAAAAATTGCCAGTTAAAAATGAGAAGAAATTCATTACAAATGGAGAAGAAATAAGGGAAAATCCCAGAAATTGCATCCAATTATATGTTTATAAAACAGATAATTTATATAAAATGAATGAATATTTACAATAAAATTAAATACAAAAATTAAAAAAAAAAAACAAGGAATAAAGAACCTTAATGTCCTAACATAATAAGGATACAGGAACATTTAGCTTCTCTAGACTCAACCTTCCTCCTTGTCTTATGAAAAGGGATCTTCATGCAAAGATATAGTGACTTGACTTTCACAGTCTTTAGGAGTTCACCAAATAAGAGGTGATAATTAGTAGGAATAATGTTTTATTGTTGTTGTTGGTTTGTTTGTTTGTTTTTCCTTTCTTTGTTCAATTCAGATAAGAACATCCATTTCTATTTTTATATGACCTTCAACCATAGGGCTCAACTTCAAGAAATATATCCTTTCCTATTCTCTGCCCCCCCCCCCCACCTTTTTTTAGAGTATTTTATTGATATCTAAGTCCAGAGTTTGTTTTTCTTCCTTGTTCCCAAATGATGCTTTTTAAAAAGGTGGGTCCCAAGGAACAAGTAGTCTTGTTTTGGCTTTCAGTATATAAACACTAGATCCACAACCTAGCTTTTTAGGATTTGTTTGCCTTTCTTAAGTTACTTTTGTTCATTGTATTTGTATTTTGAGGATTCTGCTATGATATCTGGTTTTCTCAATAGATAAAAGTGCATCCCTCGATTCTCTTTTATTCTTTCCTCCACATACACATAATTATATTCAACTTTAAAAAATAATTTGTTCTTGGATAAAACATTTTTATCTCTACTTTTAGATATAGTATATTCCAGCCTTTTCTTTAATTTTTGTTCATAAAGAGTAGTCCTGCAGTATTTGGTCTGGAGTTCCCGTACCTGTATATAATTTGTTTCTTCTAAAGAATTTTTGGTCCTTAAAATACTTTCTCTTTGACTTAAAAGCTTGGGCTATTAGGTAACTATATCTGTTAAGATAAACCTTGAATTACTCCTTTGTTCAGGTTTATGCATTTTTTTTATTTTTCTCTTTGAATCTAATAATTCCAAGTAGGCTTTTTAAATTATTTCATAAAATATGACATTCAGAGTTTTTATTGTTATTTCATTGTCTTTTTCTTAGATGCTAATGATTCTTATATTGTGCCCCAATTCCTTTGAATTTTGACATCCAGTTCAATTGTCTTTCTAGAGATTTTTCACACTTCCAGTTTTGCTGCCTTTTGAGTTTTCACTATTAATAATTTTTTATTTTTGTAAATTTATACATAAATATATTATTCATATGCATTTTAAATGAATAAGTTTTAGTTTTCATTTTCTTTTTCAGGATGTCTACTGCTTCTGTAGGGCTAATTTTATCTCCCACTATGACTAGTTAATGATCTATAATATAGGTTCAAAGCACCACCACCACCATCATCATCACTTCAATTTATGTTGTGCTTTAAGGTTTGCAAAATACTTGACAATTATTATCTTCTTTTATCCTTCCGTGCACTCTATGTGTAGAGTACTGAACAAAAGCCCTGAGGGAATGTTAATCCTTCACTGAATCTATTATATGCTTTAAAGTCTGGAGGCTGTCTCAGGAGAATAAAAACTTATGTCAGAAATTTAGGTCATGAACTACTTAATGGCTTTTTAAAAAAAATTAATTTTCAAATATTGCATTTCTTGAGCTTTGAAGGCCCTTATCCAATGAACTATATAGTTTTCTCGATGAAGAGGTAAGTCTTGGCTTCTTGGAATTTCATAGATAATTATTTTTCAGTTAATGAAATCCATGAGAACAGGAACAGTAAATATATAAAGTTAGCCATGGGGTAAGTCAAATTATCTAATTCACTTTTCTTTTCCCCCCTCTTTTGGGGGAATCATCATGCTCAAATATCCCAACCATGTATATCTGGGAGCAGAAGTAAAAGATAATATCTCATTTCTTCACTAAGAACAACTCTAAGAAGTAAGCAGTGGAAACTGGTGAAGTATCACTGGCACCTTTTTTGTAATTTTTAAAAAACTTAAATACAAAATGAGAAAAAAAAATTTCTATGCACAAAACAGACCATAAGAGAGGACTCAATATAAAACAATAAATTTCCATTTCAAGAAAAAAAAATATATGTGTGTATACAAACACACACACACACATATAAAATTCTACACATTGTTTTCAAAGCTCTCCTGTCTTGTTGGTTTTCTTTTATTCTCTGCTATTCACTTTTTACTTTATCTCTCATACCCCAAGGGTACAATCAAGCATGAACATACACACACACAGGCACATATACATATACGTATTTGTGCATATATACATGTATGTGTATACAAATATACGCACATGTATATATGTGTAAATATATACATGGTTGGTTGTCTGTTCTCAAAGGGGACTAAAATTTTCTCCCTATGTTAAAATCATATTAGTGTGGCTGATCAAAGCAATATGAGCTCAGAATCATATTCTGTCACAGGCTGGGCACAAATAATACACATGAACATTTGGAGTAAGTTCTCTAACTTGTGTTTCTCCAGAGAGCTAATTCAATTCTGTTCTGCTCATAGAATACATTCTCTGATAAGGATGTACCACGCTGTGCAGTCCTGTACTAGTTTCTCCCAGGTTCTTAAGAGACTTTGAGAACGTGTATCACTTTTTCTAACCACCTTGTGAGTGCTTGCCCTTTGTGAGTTCTCCATACATTTGGTGTTTGAACAATGTGGCCAGCCCAATGGAATTGCAATCTCCAATGCAATTTGAACTCTGTAGTAGAGTTCAAATGCTTGGTAGTTTAATTTGAGAAAGAAATCAGTGTCTGATACCTTATCCTGCCAGGCAATCTTCAGAATTTTCTTATGATAATTCAAATCAAATAATTCCGTTTCCTGATGGCATTGGTACTATCCAGGTTTTGAAGGCATACGATTTACCATCAGTGTGATAGTTGACTTTGATGCCATGCTTGTCCTCATTATGTCCTCATTAACAATATGACTGAAAACATCATGCTAAAAAGCATAGGAGCAAACACACAATTTTGTTTCACTCATTGGTGACTGAGAAAGCTAGAGAGCATCATTGGTTGTTCAGAACCCAGGCAAGTATGTCATCATGAAATTGATGTATTATACTAATGGACTTCTCTGGGCAACCAAATTTTGACTTCATTTTCCATAAGTTCTCTTGTCTGAGAATGTCAAAGACCTTGATCAGTTCTTCAAATATTGTATACACACCTCTCTTCTGCTCCTGGCATTTTTCCTGGAATTGTCATGCAGCAAACAACATGTCAACTTCTGAAGCCACACTGGCTCTTAAATAGATGATCTTCTTCCAGGCGTAAGATCAGTCTGTTAAGGAGGATTCTGACACTCCATTCTGGGGAGTTGTCGTTTTTCATTTAGCAGCTTCTGAATTTCCCCATCATTTTCATCAAACCAGTCTTAATGTTTGTAAGTGTCCTGATCCAGAAGAACAAATATAGTGCTCCATAGCATATTTATAAAAGCTGCCCACTTCTTTTGCTAACTGTATGTTGGCTTAATTTACCCTCCAAATCATCTACAGATTGTTCTCTTTCAGAGAAGAACTTTAATCTGTTGACATTAATTCCTCTGGTAATCTTTTAAAGGTAAACCTTTAAAATTCCTGACCTATTGTTATTCCAAATGAATTTTGATATTATTTTTTCTAACTCATTAAAATAATTTTTTAGTAATTTAATTAAGATGAAATTGAATAAATAGATATTAGGTTAAATGGCATTAAAATTATATTATCTTTACCTATTCATAAACAATAAAAATTACTTCAACTATAAAAAGTGTTTTATTTTTGTTCATATAGTTCCTGTGTCTGTTTTAACAGGTATAAACTCAAGTATTTTAAACTGTCTAGGTATTTTAAATGTTTTAAAATGTATCGAATAATATTGCTAATACAGTGTATTTTCTTTATTTTGCACTTTTTTATTATATCTATTTTAACTTTAACTTTGTCTGAGATCATGATTATAATCCCTGCTTTCTTTTTTAATATATGAAACTCTCTTACCCTTTATTTTATCTTTATGTGTATCTCTTGTGTTTATGTTTCCTGAAAGCAACATATTGTTGAATTCAAGTTTTTAATCTGCTATCTATTTTGATTTTATGGGAAAATTCATCCCATTCACATTCTAAGCTACAATTATTTGTGTATTTCCCTTCTTCCTATTTTTCCTAAATATCCTTCTCTCCATATTTACCTTATCTCTCCTTACTCCTCTGTTTTACTTCTACCTACTACCTTGTTTCCCCCCTCCCCCCAGTTCTTTAACTTACTTCTCCCTCTAAGAGTCCCTCCCTTATTCTCTCCCCCAACCCTATCCCTTTATCCTGTTATTTCTTTCTGAATCTAGAAGACTTAGATATATATGTTGTTTAGATATATGTATTGTTCTTTTTTAACTCATTCCTGATGAGAGTAAAATTTCAGCACTGTCCACCCTTCCCTCTACTAGCTTCTTCTGTATCAGTTTCTCCTTTTATGCTTCATTACCCAAGGTATGGGAAAAGATGTCCCAAGCCTCAAGTCCTTCTTACTTTTATTTTCTGAGGTCTATCTTAGCATTCCAACCTTGGGCTCTCTTTTCCACTCCTAAGACACAATTAGGGTATCCTACCTTACTGTCCCAAATGATCTTGCACCCTATGGTCCCTCTGGTGGCTGCAAACTGCCTGAGTCCTCCTCTCTGCCGGAGAACTGAAACTAAGAACTCTGGTCTGCAAGTGCCTACAGACAATGGGGTCCCTGCCCCACACTACTGCACTCACCACATGTGTGCTAGCTCCTTCTCTCCACAGCCACAACTGAAAATGTATCTAGTCAGCAGAACTGTACTTCATATCCCTCAGAAGTGGAAAGTCCTTCAGTCTTTTCTTGGACGGAAATTAGATCCCCAAGTAGTCTGGCAAATGAAAGTTTCTAAGGCTGAGGCTGACTCAACTGAACTGTTCCCAGGGCTTGTTGTTTGGTGATTCTGCAGACTCAGTCCTGGAGGTGTTTATATTTCACTCAGGCTGCTGGGTGCTACTATATTTCCTTTCCTTCTCAAATCATTTTAGGAGGACAACTAACTGCTTTGCCTTTTGTTTATTTCTACAGAGATATTCTATCTTTTTTTGTGTAGGAAATTTGAAGAACCGAAAGTTTTCTGATCTACGCTACCATTTTCCCAGAATCCTCTCAACAAATCTTTTCTTACATAAAATGGGAAAGTTGAGAATCCATATTTGGTTGTACACCCCCCATTGGCTTACATTTCTGTGAAGATTCAGAGCTTCCTCCATACTCAAGCTGCCTCCATTGGCCTCCATTACTTGATTATAAAGAATACACTCCAATAAATAAATTAAAATATGGAAGTTTTGTGCTTGAATTATTTCTTATTATTATATTATTATACTTCATTATTAATTAATTAATGAAGTAATGGCAAAAACATACAGGTAGGAGATGAAATGATGTATACAAGGAATAGCAAGTCAGGTGATTTGACTAAAATGTAAAGTGTGTGAAAGGGGGTAACATATAATTAGCCCAGAAAAGTAGGCTGAAGTTAGATTGTAAAGGACTTTAAATGTCAAACAAAGAGGTTTGTATTTTATCCTCAAGAAATAGAAAATTATAGGAGATTTTTTCCTCCTGTGAGGGAGAACATGGTCTGACCTGTGTTTTTAAGAATATTAATTTGGCAATTATGTGACATTTGATTGGGAGAGGGGAAATATTAGCAAAAGGAAGCTCCATTGGTCCTCTATTACAGTATTGTAGGAGAGGAAATAGGGTCCTGAAGTAGTATGATGGGCATGTCAATGGAAAGCAGAGGATGGATGGAACAGATGATGTGGAGGTAATATTAAGAACCCTTAGCAACAGATTATATGAGAAGGTTGAAGGAGAGGGAAGATTTGAAGATGAATCTTGAGTTTGCAGACTTGGTTGACATGAGCCTTGGCCTCTTAGCCCATGCAAAGGAGTAACAATGGGGAAGGATTTAAATCCCAGGCAGGCAAGCTAGGATGGAGGCTTACTTCTCTTTAAGCTTGGCACATATTTCCCTTTCAGGACACTCTGAGTGGACAACTTATTTCATCTGGCTACTAATGGCTATTAAGTCTGGGAAAAAATTATGGGTGCCCTTGTTGGGGCTCAACATATGGTCAGTATTTCAGCTTCACTGGACAAGAAGAGATAGCTTGAACCAAAGAGACCTACTATACTGGCTCAGATCATTAGAACAGGTCTTAGCAGAAGATATAAGGGGTCAAATAAGTTAAGCAATTGGAATTAAGCTGATCTATCAGTGGATAGCAGGTAGGACATAGCATCTAGAACCAAACATGAAGGAATCAGGTGGAAAAGCAGCAGGCAACAAGAATTTAGCCACATGGTTCAATGTTCAAACTAAAGCCTCTGAGAGAATAAATGTGGAAAGGGTTATGCCAGACTGATAAAAATTAAAGCAGAGACTCAGGCATGGATAAATGAGATTCCAATAGATTTGCAATGATTGTTTTTAATTTGTAGAATAATTTCTAGAATCAGTTGGTACATACATGAAAAGAAATGATAGTAGTAATCAACATTTATGTCATACTTCAATATTTCTAAAGTGCTTTATGAATATCTTATTTGGTCTTCAACACAAACCTGTGAGGCAGATATTGTTAGTATTACCATTTTACAAATGAGGAAATTAAGGCAAAAATTTATTAAATAACTTGACCAAACTTACCCAGCTAAAAAGCAGGTCTCTAACTCATGACTCCAGGACCAGACCCTCTATGTGCTATACCAAACTTTTCCCCATAGTTATAGGAAAGAACCAGCAGAGAAGCCAATTTGTTATTGAGCTCTACTATCTATAGTTCCACATAAGTCTTATAGGATTCATCTTGGGTCATGTCCAATTTGCATCATAAACATCAACATTATTAATATATGATTATAAATGTTAAGTATTCATTACTTCTTTAGTGTGCTAAATTCTCCTGACACAGATTATAACCCCTCTTTGATTTAATCTGAACTCTGTAAGGATTTCTATGACCAGCATAGTCCAACACCCCCTGTGGCCAATCTGGTGATAAGTCTCATTGCTTTGCTAGTCTGGTCCTTAAGCAATAGATATACATTGAATAGCCAAACTGTAATGCAATCCTTTCCAGCTTGGTTGGTGTCATCATAGTTTTGTGATCTACTGTCATTACCTCTGAGAACCCAGGGTCACCTATGCACCATAATGAAAAATGTATGATTTTGAATCAATACAATCAATGATTTTGAAGATAATTTCTATTTATGAAGACTCTTCTAGTTTGCAAAACACTTTTTTTGATTTGTTTTACAAACAACCTTGAAATCGAGAGGAGGAATTTGCTTTCTTTTATCCTCACTGCTTAGGACAGTGCTTCATATAGAATAAGTGCTTAATAAATGCTTGCTGATTTGAGGAAACTGGTTTGGAGATGTTAAATCACTTGGCCTGATTATGTTGCTAGTCAGGGACAGATCTTTGGGTTTCAAGTTATGTTCTTTCTAGTACACTATGGCATTTTAATTGATAAACACTTATTAAGCACTTACTATGTCACACACTGTGCTATGGAGATGGGAGGGAGAGAGAGAGGCAAGGAGGAGAGAAAGAAAGGAGGAGAAGGAGGGAAAGAGAGGGAAGGAAAGACAAAAGAGTGGGCCTGTGAGAAGCATGTCATTGAATGAGAGAGATAACAAGCAAACAGATATACAAATAAACTACGTATAGGATGAATAAAAATTAATGAATGAAGTTAAGGCATGAAAATTAAGAAGGGTTAGAAAGGCATCCTATAGAAGATAGGATTTTAGTTAAGACTTAAAGAAATTAGAGGGAAAGATAAGGAGTAGGAGAGCATTCCAGGCATGAGGGATAATCAGAGAAAATGCCTGCAGATAAGAGATGGAATGTTTTATCCATGAAACAAGCAGTCTGGAGGCCACTAGATAGATCAGAAAGTACATGTTGGGGACTAAGGTGTAAGAAGACTGGAAAAGTAGAAGGGGCCTACGTTATGAAGGGCTTTGAATGACAAGCAGAACATCATCCTCACCAACCTTTTGCTAATGTTATTCCCTCACTTAGAATACCCATTCCTCTTGCATACACTCCCCTCCCTGGAACTCCCTTTATTATCAAATAATGGAAGTGGACTAAACTCTCCCTGATTTTCTTTTTAGCCCTGACAGTCTATCATTTTAAAGATAAAGATAGAAGAAAGAAGAGGAGAAATCTGAAAAGACAGGAAGAGGAGAGAGAGAAGTGCCACTAAATTGTGCTTTGGAGCTGAAAGCCTTATAAATGAGATAGTTGGCCTTTAATGAAAAAGAAAATCAACTCATATCAACATTGCTATTTCTCTGGTAGCAGACAGATATTGTAAAGTATCCCAGAGACAGGGTTAATGGAGCTATAAACCTCAGAGTGGATGGAGAGGCCGGATGTATATGTGTCTGTGCAGGCTCACATGAACTGTGAAGTCAGCAAAGTCAGCCTTCGCGGATGTTCTGTCTCTGAGTCTTCCCCTTTGCCTTGCCCTGGAGCTGCTCACCCTCTAAATTCTTCTAACTCAAGCCTGCCAGAGTGCCTACACCCACACCAAGCGGTTAGCAAAAATTGTCCCTACTTGATCTTCTCTTCCTCCCAGCAGACTTTGGAGTGGGAAAGTTGAAAGTAAGAGTTCATATTCAGGTTTGAGGAAGCAGCAAGGTTTAGGGGAAAAGATGCTGAATTTGCATTTCAAAGCACCTGAGTTCAAACTCATGGCTCATCTATGACAGCTCAAGTATGACAGCTCATCTATGACACTTCACAAGTCCAGTCCTGAGTCAACGGTAAAATGCAAGTGTCAGGCTACATGACCTCGATCATTTGTCGATAATAGATTGTTCTGTCCAGACTCTGGTTAAATGCCTTAATCCACAGGAATGAAGCTCTTTTGGTGGTATTTCAAGATAGGGAAGGATCTCGGTTTTTTGTTTTTTTTTCAGATCACACCACGTAGATTACTCTGCTTCACTCTTCGCAGCAAGATCTTGTCTACCAGCTCACCATAAGAAAAGACTTAAAATTCTCCTCTTATCTGACAAAAAAATGACTAGCAACCTACAGCCAACCTCTATTACTGAGTCTCACAAAAGGCTGCGAATTGCCTCTTTCTCTAATAACAAAGATTTCCCCTCCCCCTTTTCTTCCAACCAATCAATGGATGGGTTTTTCTGAAAGCCCTAGTATTATGATTTAAGAATAGTCTAAAAAGCACTGGAAATTATATGAATCATTCAACACCAACTGTATCTACAGTTTTTACTGGATCTGGGTTTTTCCAGCTAGAACTAATAAAAGACCCTTTTTACATTCTACTTCTTTCTTGGCCTCGGCGCCCCGCCCCCTTCCCTTTTTTTTCTTTACTGGGAAATGTAATTGAAGCAAGCCACACTGAGGTTGCCAAAGCACCCCTGGGCAAATTGGGCCGGGCATCTCGATCCCCTTCTCCGCCCCTTCCCCTATTAAGGAGGGAGGAGCAACTCCATTAAAAAGGTTGGTGGCTAACCAGTGACTGATCTTCTCTCTTTGTGTGGGAGGTTTAAATCAAGCTGTCGTCTCATTAAAAAGCCAAAGGAGACCGCTTTGTTAGGGGATTAAATGGTAGCATTTGAGCAGTAATCGGATTAGAGGAACTTGCAACTCGAGTGCAGGCCCTTGGAGACCTGATAAAAGCTAGGCTGAGCCGCGTCCCGCCTGCCACATCCCAGAGAAACCAAGCTGCGGGGAACAAACCCTTTCTGATCTTAGGCATCTGCAGTTTGCTGACACCTGAAATGCCGGCCGATTTCAATGGTTACTGGAAAATGCTGAGCAATGAGAATTTCGAGGAGTATCTGAAAGCCTTGGGTAAGATAGTTCGCCTGCTATTTTGTTAATAATCAAAGAGCCACTTAGGGTGAATCTGCGCGGAATTGTCGGGCGAGCTCGCAACAGTGTATTGGCCCGAAACACAATCTTTTGTTGAACAGAACACAGTCCGGTGGAAAAAAAGTAACTCGTAAGTCTGCTGCTCGAGATGATACAGCAGCATTTTTAAAGTTTGCTTCTCCCTGGGTTAGAACACAAGGGAGCCCGGGAACTGAGATTTGCAAAGACAGCAGAAACCAAATTTGCAGCAAGGTCTTGGGGTTAGGTCTTTTGTGCTGCAGATTTGAAGAGAAATTAAATTTTATTGGGGTTAATTAGTGATAAATATTTGAATGCATGCCCGAGGAGATTGGTAATTTCATTAGGAAAAGTGAGTCCGAATTTTTTGTTTGTTTGTAAACTTTGTTAATGCTCTTAGGAAATATTGCTGTTGTAACTTTTGGAGGTAGTTTAAAAATGAAAAACAAAACAAAACAAAACAAAACACCTTAAATTATCCAATACCCATGAGGAACTCTCAGTGCGCTTTCACTTTATGTTAGTTCACCTCTGGGCTTCCAGGAAAGCTTATTGAAAGTGTTCTTTTAAACTCTTCCTCTCCCCTTCTGTTCTCCTCTTGCCACCCCCGTTGTAGATGTCAATGTGGCTATTAGAAAAATCGCCACCTTACTCAAACCGGACAAAGAGATCGTCCAGAATGGCGACCATATGATCATACGTACTCTGAGCACTTTCAGGAACTACATCATGGAATTCGACGTGGGGCAGGAGTTTGAGGAGGATCTGTCTGGCGTGGACGACCGAAAGTGCATGGTGAGAAGGAGACTTTCTCGGATCCAGGATCCAATTGTTTGCCTCAGATTGCTTTGAATTGCAAGGGCTTGGATTTGAGTTCAGAGTCGGTGGGAGGGAGTGTTTACTGAGATGCTCTCTTCCTGCTCTGCTTTGAAAAGGGCACCCTCCCAGGCCTCTTCTCCCATCCCTATATTCTTGCTTGTATTTTCTTTCAAAATCTACCGATTTAACACCAAACCCCGCTACAATTGCTAGAACTTTTTGTTTTTAATAGCCTTCAGTTAAAATTAAGTCACTCTTTTGAATTTGCTTTCAGTATAAAATAAACCACATTAATTTAGGCGAAGGAAAAACAAAAGATACCGTCAAAAAATCTTTTCAGAAATAAGCCTCAATACAGTAATGATCCTCACTTCAACCCCTACCGATTCCGAGCCCTCCTTGTTTTTGTGGCTCCTTGCCTTACCCCCTCCGCCTACTAGGGAAGGAGGGGGGAGGCGTGTGGGAGGGCTGGCGGTGAACTCCTACCCCGAGGCACCCTTCCCCATAAACCCTCAAAGCCACTAAACATTCTTGACTTTGGTGCCAAACAAACTCCTCCTTCCCTCCCTCTCTCCACTGGCTGTCTGGAAATCAGTGACCATTAGGACACCAATTAGTGGCGGTAACAGAGACCAGAAGGCCACATTCAGAGTTCAAGGCTGGATGCTGACTGTTTCCCGCGGTCATTCAGGGGTCAGAATGCTTTCCTCCCATTAACTCCCACGACCTCTGGAAACCAGTCTGTTAATTCTTGTGAACCCCAGCCTGGGCAGCCTGTAGACTAGGAGGATAAGAGTCCAAGGCCAGCATCTTTTCACTGTTGGCTTCTAAAATAAACAGGAAGTGTAAGGTCCCTTCTGGCCAAAAAGACATTAATATGTATTAAGTACTGTGAAGATTTTTCTCTAAATAACTTTGAGGTGCCCTAAAAAGTATGCTGGATTTGAAGTTGGGTTCAAATCCTAGCTCTATCATTTACTGCTTATATAACCTTCAAAAAGTGAATTAAGTTTTTTTGGGCCTCAGCTCTCTCATTTAAAAAATGAAAGGATTAGACAATATGATTTCTAACTTCCAGCTATGGTCTTTTTCTAAAGCTGCCTCTTCAGTTGGGACACATGATAGGAGGAAAACTATTGTTGAGAACAAGCAAAATTTCAGTGCTCTTTTGATCTCCTGTGAGAGCAGTAATAATGGAAAAGAAGCTGGGGGCTTTGTATCTTTATATTTGCCATAAAATCTGCCATTTTAATTAGAAAGTGGACTAATACTGTTTTTATTCCTTTCTCTTTTTCTCTCTCTTTCCCCTCAAAACTGTAACAATATTTTACTCCATATTTTGATGTTCTCATCACTTTGTCTACTAAGTTATCCTGTGCCCTTCCATGTATCATATGGAGATCCACTCAGTGCTTTAGAAGCCTTTTTCTATATCTCTTCATATTTCATAAATACACACTCAGGCTGTTCATTTGTTAGCCTTGACTAGTTATGTCTGTCCTTGCTGTCTTTTTATCTACTTCTTGCATGTTAATGTACACAGTCCTATTGACATCCAGTGGATTTTTCACCATTATCTATTGAGTTACCTTAAATCGATTCTCAAAAGATCATGATGTTCCATGATTCTTAATTTCATCAAGTCACCAAAAGAATATTGATGTTGAAAATAAGGACTTTCAATCAAGGAGTCCATGGAATTATTACAGCACTGTATAATTTCCCAAATCCCTTTGCTTCTGGACCCAGCTCATTCTTTGTGTGCAGTGTCTGTCCAAGATATATGTCCTGATAGACTAAGTCATGGGCTGCCCATTTGATTGCAAGCTATAATCTGGAAAATACATGTATTCTCTGTTCAGTGACTTTCTCCACCTTGATTGTTCTGCTGTGGAGATTTCTTTTGAATAGCTATGAATGTCAGATGAAACTCATTAGGACTGAGAGACTTGATTCGATGAGAACAATGCTTTTCCTTAAAAAAAAAAAAAAAAAAAAAAAAAACAATGTCAGTCAATCAGTCAAACACTTAAGTGTTCTCTAGGTCAGGCACTATGCTAAATTCTGGGGATACAAATAAATTTAAAAGCCAATTTATGCTTTCAAGGAATTGACAATCTAATGTATGAGGCAATCTGGAAATGAGGAATTTGCTATGTGCAAAGCAAGCTACATATAGGAAAAACTGGAAATAATGGACAGAGGGAAGACACCAGAATTAAGAGAGATTAGAAGATGTTTTTGATGAATGCAAAGATTTTAATTTAAACTTGAAGAAAGTCTGGGAAGCCAGAATATAGAAGTTCTTTGAAACAAAGAATGATAGCACTACTGAGTATTTTATTAACTCTCTATTTAATAGGTGACAGAGGTATATAGAAGATGATCTTCCTTAAAGGAGTTCCCAAACTAATTGAGGATTTTTGAAATGATTTTATATATTTTTATATATTTGAAATGATTACAAAATAATACCAGACATATTTATGTAATTAAGAGCTTAATTGTGCACCGTAGACATTTAGAGAAGAGGACAACAATTAGGGCTAGCATAATTGAGGCAAGACTTCAGGGAGCATGTAGTATCTGATCTGGCCTAGAAAGATCTTAGAGAAGGGGTTTTAGGGCTGTCCAGACAGTTATATTGTGATGAGGAAATAAAATGGAAAGCTACATTTGGAACATTGTAGAGATAAGGTTAAGTTATTCTGGATTTCTTGGAAAGTTAAACAGAGTAAAGAGCTCTTCCTTGAGGCAAAGAGAGTTTTAGGCCACTCTACTATAGTCTAATATGTTTACCTTATTTTAGGAAGGATGTTAAACTGAAAGAGTACCCAGAAGAAGGCAACCCAAACTTTGAGGAATCTTGAACTTATCTGATAGAAAAATTGCTTGAAGAAACTAAAGGTATTTTTTTAGCTTGGATGAGAAAACACTTAGTGGGAACATTATAGCTGACTTCCATACAACAAACACTCTTAAGCACTTGCTCTTTGCAATGTACCATATGGAACAAGGATTTGATTTGTTTTTTCTTGGCCCCAAAGGGAAGAACTAGTCCCAATAGATAGAAGATAATTTCAGTACCACACAAGGAAAAGCTACCTAACAATGGGAGCTGTCCAGAAGTGGAACTGGGATGCCACTGGAGGGTTACATTCAGTAGTGCTCTTCAAGTAAAGATTTCATTCTCATTGACTAGGGATGTTATAGAGGCAAGTGCTGTTACTGGCATGGGTTGAATTGCACAGGTGACTTCCTGAAACTCTTCCCACTTTTGTCCTGTGAGGCAGAAATGAGAGTTTGTCTTGATGAATGGAGGAGCAATGGGAATAAAGAGGAAGAGGAAAGATAGAATGTTACTATCTTTAAATAAACAATAGTGAATATTAATCCATTAGCATCTTTTTTATAGCTTTTTTTTTTATTTTATCTCCCAACCAGATGTATAAATTTTTCTAGAACACTTTTGGTGCAAAGGTTACTTAATATAAATTTTAAAAGTGACAATTACCCAAGGGCCATTCCCATTTTTTCATTAATTTGTTAAGTGTCTATACCATATACACAAGGCATACTGCTAGGCATTGGACATGTAAATATAAAAATGACACAATATAGTTCTGGCCTTCAAGGAGCTTATTTCCTACTAGATTTGGGAATATGATAAGGAAAAGATGCTATACAGACATGAGTTAAGTATGATATCAGCAATACAGATATCATACTTAACTCATGTCTTAAGAAAATCTGAAGACAGAACATTGTATTACAAATGATTTGCAAAATTTTAATTAGATTTTAAAAAACAAGAACTTATGACTCTAATGTCCCAGACTGTTATCCACTTAGGTCTGTATAGCTATTAAATACTCAACAAACACTTGAAGTTGAATAAAAGGATGCTATGAGAAATTTTATGATTGTATTTATTGTGGCCTCAAGAATCTCCTGTTTGCCCATAATTTGACAAATAGGAAAAGATCAACCTGGCTGCTTTTTGCTCAGGGCTTGTCTAGGTAAAAATTACAATGGATGCAAAAGGAGCAGGCTGAGGAAGAACAGACTAAGAGCTTAAATCTAGGCTCTACAAATGAGATGATCCTGAAAACCACCAGAAGGAGGAATTTGCATGAAAACTGAATAGGGATCAGAATGTGAACATAGGCTTGAGATTATGAGGAGGTCTGGACAAGCAAGTGCTCTGAATGAATTGGACTTGCCTCTGATACAGATTTTAGCTTTGTATCTGATTTTCCCTTTTCACATGTCTGTGGATGGGGCAGACCTAAAAGAGCCAAAGTCAGAGACACTTAACTTAGAGGATTACTTTATAGCACCTTGGGGATGAATGATTTCTCTTAAGAAGGTAAACTTATAAGAGAAAGGAACCAATGCACCTACTCATCCACTGAACTCTGGCACTGTGGGATTAGGGAAGGAACATCAGTGCCTGTCGTGGGGTTAACATTGATTGATTCAGAAGCAAAATTTTGGAATTTTGTCCTATCCTTAATTTAGACTTGTTGATATTAAGAGAATAATCTCTGAGCTCTTGACAGGATGTCTATAGCTACCCCTTTGAATATAATTTCATATCCACCTGCTTAAATTGCCCTAGCTTTGAGTGGAAAGAGTATTATTCTGTTAGAAGTAGTAAATTTAGAATCTGGGTCCAGATCTTGGTGGTAGTCTATATTACCTGTGTATTTTCTGATAAATGACTTCCCTAGTCTTAGATGATTTCATGGGTCTCTTCTAGCTCCACATCCAATTAATTCCCTTAGCAATATTTTGTATCAATTAGAAAGTGGGCTTCTCTCAGTTAATGCCTCTTGGCTATATATAAAATATTGGAAGGAAGGTATCCACATAGAAGTATGCTAGAGGCAGCTAGTTAAATTAAATTGCCATAGTTAAATTTTTAGTGTGAGTATTTATACCTTGGAAATCAGCAAACACCACAAAGTAGGGTCTGATTTACTTTATTGTTGATTGTCCAGACCAGAGGTGTCAAATAAGCAACTAGTAACATTCTGAACCAGATTAAAATATAATTGGGAACTTAATGAAATAAATAAGACCAGAACACAGATTTTGTTAACATATGGTTTTCTAAGTCAATGTGCTGCTGAAAGGACCTTTATGTACAATTTAATGGCCCAGTTTCTGTTTGAAACTCTATATTTAAGGAAAGGGAGAAAATATTAATAATGTAGGTTAAATTTAAAAGTGTATCTATCTAATACACATCCCCTCCCCTCTCCTGATAGTTAAGTATTTACTGCTATGTTACTTAGGTTCATGTCTCTCGTGCTGGAGAAACGCTTTTTCAAAAGATGTCTCCCTCCTTTCAATACTTTGGAGTCAAAGAATATTTGGTCTTGGATCTCACTTTGATTCTTATCAATTGAATGAACAGGGGGAAGTCACTCAATTTCTGAGCCTCAGTTTGTTCAAGGCCCAAACACTGGCTTTGGTGTCAGAGGAGCTGTATGAAAATTCAGTATTTTTGTTTGATAACTATGTGACTTTAAGCAAGCTATTAAAATTTCTTGAATCTCAGTGTCTTTATCTGTGAACATCCGGGTCTCTTAAACTCTAGATCTACAATCTGATGACCTAAATCAAACAAAAATGTCTTTAAAATACTAGAGAGTTCTTAAGAAAGAGTAGTGGGCTCCTTTGTTGTGCAATTATTTCAGTCACTTCAGAGTCTTCATAACCCCATTTGGGATTTTCTTGGCAGAGATGCTGAGGTGGTTTGCCATTCCTTCTCCAACTCATTTTACAGATGGGCAAACTGAGGCAAACAGGGCTAAGTGACTTACCTCCTACAGATTTGAACTTCAGGAAGGTGACTCTGACTCCAGCCTTGGTATGCTCTCCACTGTGCCACCTAGTGGACTCTTCTTCCTCAATTATTGCCCAAGAAGAGAGTTGTTTCTCCCTATGATAATATGAATCACTTTACCAGCTTTGCATCAATCTACTTAATGTCTTGGGCATCTTCATTGTGATACTTGAAGTAAAAAAGAGAGAGAAGATGGCCTATTAGTTGGTGTTTATTGATGGAAATATGTGTTTTAAAAAACTGTCATATTTGACTTTCTTTTTTGGACTAAATCTCTAAGGAAGAGGCATCTAACAACATGCAGCCAACAACATTCTGCAGAGCTGCCATACAAAGTTAAAATGGAATTGGTAACTATTTAACAAAATAAGTATAAATATAATAAAACACAATAATACTAATAAATGGTTTTCTAAGTCAATATACAGCCCACAGGGATTCATATATACAATTTAGTAGCCCCCATTTCTATCTGAGTTTGACATTACTGTTCTATGTCCCTCCTGACTCTAAAATCATAATGCTAAATTCCTTCTTAAGGCTTTGATTCTAACATTAGAGGATTATCATTCTTAGGAACAATTTAAGCTTTCATGAGTAATTGATACCTTCCTAGGGTTTTGAAAGGGGGAAGAGAAAAAAGGGGATTGGATAAGTGGGTGAGGCCATAGATTTCTTAAAAATCTGCCTAAGTGTGTTTATTGAATACCCCGCTCATGCCTCAGGGAATCCCTGTCTTCTTTCAAGACTCAGCTCAATTTCTACATGAATCCTTCTCTGTCTTCCCTCTCAAGAGACCTTCCATTCAACTACTCTGTATTTATTTGCATTTATTCTTTTGATATTTATTCTATCTCTCCTTACATATGTATTTGTTGTCTCTACTATTAAAATGTAAGCTTGTAAGCTCCTGGTGAAAAAGGATTATCTCATTCATTGTATTTATGTCTTTAGTTTCTAGCTCAGTGCCTTGGCACATGATAGGTTCTTAAGAAATCCTTGTTTATTGATTGAGATAATACCAACTTGACAGGTTCTGTTAAACTGGAAAGACTTCAGGTACAGAATCAGGAATGGGCATTGAGTGTCTGTCAAAAGAGGACTAATCTGGCTAACTTCAGAACGATATATCACCAAAGGTTGGCCAACAAGTGACAAACTTTTGTGGCCACAGAAACTCCCTATGACCATATATTAAGGAATGATGCCTCTTACTAAATGGGATGTCCACACTTGTAATGACCATGAATTTGCTGATCAAAGGATAGAAGAAATGTGTCAGAGATATTGGAAGAAGTGTGAGGGGTGGGATGGGGGTGGGGGTGGTAGGAGGTGGGTATGTGTGTATATAATAAAGCTGAAATAGCATAGACAGCTGTATGAGGATTCTTTTCCTTTGTTCTATATTTTAGGTGTTTTCCAACCTGGAAAACTCCTATAAATGTTGTAGTGTAGAACTATGTGTTATAATCTAGGCTCTGGGGCAAGAATATTCCATCATATTCATATACCATAATTTATTTAGTCATTTCCCAAATGATGAAAACTTCTTACTTTTAGTAAAAGGTTTCACTATAGCTATTTTTTCTAATACACGTGGTTTTTTTCCTTGTATTTTCAATCTCTGGAGTATTGAGCTCATACTGCTAGCATAAGGTCAGTATAATGATATTTTGAATATAATTCCAAATTGCTTTCTAGACTAATGATTGAATGACTTTACAATTCTACCAGTAATACACTATTGTTTGCTTTCCATCAGTATTTCCAACAATTGTAATTTCCCCTTTTGTTCATCATAACCAATCTGATAGGTGTGAAGTAGAACCTTAGTGTTGTTTTAATTTTAATTTTTTTAATCATTAATGAGCTGGAGCAGTTTTTCATAGTATTGTAGCTTGTGTTTTCTTTTCAGGATCCTGTTTAGATCCTTTAACCTTTTATCTATTGGGGAATGGCTATTAGTTTTACATTTGTATAAATTCCCTACATATTTCGGGCATCAGATTTTTGTCAGAAAATTTTGCTGTAAGAATTTTTTTCCCCAATGAACTTTCCTATCAAATTATCCTATCCACATCATTGGTCTTATTTGTGGGAAGACTTTTTAATTGTATTATAATTGAAATACTTCATTTTAATTCTTGTGATCCTCTGAATTTCTTCACTCTTGAAATTGTAATTGGGAAGAGCATCTCCTTCCCTGTTCCTCGAACTTGGTATAAATATTAATAGCTAAATCATAGCTTATTTTAGTGTACAGTGTGAAGATATGGGTATATGCCTAAATTCTCCTAGACTGCTTTTCAATTTTTGAAAACAGTTTTTATAAAATGTGAGGAGGAAAGAAAGGTACACATTCAGATGCATAGTGACAAAATCTAGAGAGTGAATCATGACCCTTATAAACCCTTCCTAAAAATAGAGGTTCTGGGAAGAACTTGTGTGGTACAGCAAATCCAGAGATATCTCAAATGAAGAATAGAAATATTTATTCTTAGCAATTTGCAAGAAGAGAACATCTCCAGACTGGACTCCAGACCAATCTAGAGAGGTTAATTTCCACAGAGATATGAGTTATATAGTCATGACCACAAGAACAATGCTTGAATGTAACATGAACTTGTTAAATTTTGACTTGATTTTTATGATGGTCAGTTTTACAACTGTTTACCCTATTTCACTTCCCAGATAAATTAAATCTAAATCCACCTTAGTTAATGATTTTATAAGAAACCATATAATCTCCTCACAAAGAGATTTGTTTAGAGGTAAGTAATCCATTAAACTAGGATAACCAAGGAGACTCGGTTTACCTCAGGCTTCCTCAAGAAATAGAGATTACCCAGTTTACAGATTCTTTAGAATGTCTCCAATTCATTAATTAGTTAGCTTCTTCTAAAAATTTAAGTAGAGGTCCAGGAGATCAAATATTTCTACTAGAGGAGCATATCTTTGTTCTCCTTTCCAGAGTCTTAATGATTAACAGACCCTTGAAATTGAGTCTGGAATTATCAAGTGAGAGGTTTAAGTTTTGGGGTTCTTTTCAAAATGGCTTTCTTGGGAAGTCCTCAGTTTCCCATTACACTCAAACTTATTAATGGAAAAGAGTGACTACAGGACAGAAAGAGAAGCCGACTGAAGCATGGTAACAGTCATAAGCATCATATTATCTGCAAAAAAGTGATCTTTTTTCTTCTCTTCTGTCTGTGCTTATTCCTCAGTTTCTTTTCCTTGATTTATTGCTATAGCCAGCATTTCTAGAACTATGTCAAATAATGAAGATGACAATTGATATCCTTGCTTTGCTCCTCACATTATTAGATAGACTTCTAGTGTTCTTTTGTATGTAGTACTGGTTCTAGGTCTTAAAGTAGCACATTAACAAAGAGTCCATTTACTCCTATATTTTCTAGTGCTTTCATTATAAATGATGCTATTCGTTGATATAATTATGTTATTTTCTTTGTTACTAATATGACCTAATGAGTTTTCCTCATATTAAATGAACCCTAGTACAAATCCAACCTGATTATAGTGCATAATATTTTAACATATTGCTACACATTCTTTGCTAATATGATATTTTATATTTTATATCAATATGCCATTCTTTTTTAGATGAAGACATAAGTGTTAATTCTAGAATGGTAAAATTTGGCCCTTCTTGGTGCCTTTTCAGAAAGGTTGAACAATTTCACAGTCCAAAAGGGAGGGGAAGGGATTATGTTGCCTTCTGATCACTCTTTCCTGTTTGGATTTTTCTTCAATCAGATATTGAATAGTGGTTTGAGAGTTGCAGTGACCTTCATTTACATGGAAATAGAGAAAGGCCATGTTTGTGTTAAATAGATGCAGGAATATTTTCTGGTCACAAATATCTTCTTCTGATTTGCAATTTAAAAAATTAAAATGCTGCATTGTTTTAAATTACCATCTAATGTCAATGTTCTGTTTCCATTTAACTGCTAACAAAAACAATAGCTTTTTTGTTTGTTTTGTTTTGAGTTTTTTTAGTGTTAGGAAGAAATTCTTTCAAATCTTATTAATCACTTTTCTTCCCTAAGCTCCTCATGGTTTTTAGCCTATTGCTGAGTGATTTTTCTGTGGGAGGAGAATGAGCCCAAGCCAGAAATTACAGAAATGAAAACAAGAGTTTGTGTCTTGTGGCAGTACCCAAATGCATTTTTCATTTCAATAATAATATTGACTGAGATTCCTGCAATGAACCTTTCTTCCAGCAGACAGTGTTACCGTTTCATCTAATGCTTCATTCATGTGACCTCGTCTGCTTCAGCCTTGTCCTCATACTGACTCTTGTATAGTATTTCATTTGATTTAAAATCCTGTTTACATCATTGTCTTCAGATGCAAACATTCATTTAAGTTTTTCTTTTTTTGTTGTCTTAACAACAACAACAACTTAATTGTTGAATTAACACCTTCTAATGCATATTCTGACTAACTGGATAATTCCCTCACACAGAATGACTCTCTACAATGTTGATTCAGTGACATTAAAAAAAAAAAAAAAAACTACATAAAGAATAATGAAAAAGTGATGAAAATAAAACTCACAATGAGGAAATAAAAATATCTGCTTGGACTATGCTTTCCATAGGGATGTATAGTATAAGTAGAGAGTAGACTGAAATTCATGGGAACTGAGTTTTAACCCAGATTGTCAATAGCTCTGTGTGTTTTGGGGCAAGACATCTCACTTCTCAGGGACTCAGTTTCCTTATCTATAAAAATCAAAGAGTTGAGGGGGAGTTTGGTGCTGTAGTGGATAGAGGACCAGTCCTTGAGTCAGAAATACCTGAGTTTAAATCCAGCCTCAGACACTTGACTCTTACTATCTGTGTGGAGATAGCCTCACTTGAAAAAAGAAAAGAAAAGAAAAGAAAAAAAGAATTGGGCAAGATGAAGTCTCACAATTATAAGATCATAAACTTTAGAAGTGGGAGGGACATTCAAAAGTCACCTAGTCTAACTTTCTCATTTGACAAATGATGATGATGATAACTGGCATTTAATAGTACATTAAAGTTAACAAAGCACTTCCTGTACATCATCTTATTTTATCATTGCAACAGTCCTGTGAGGTCAGTACTATAAGTACATCCATTTTTTTTATTATAGCTTTTTATTTACAAGTTAAATGCATGGGTAATTTTACAGCATTGACAATTGCCAAACCTTTTGTTCCAATTTTTAACCTCCTTCTCCCCACCCTCTCCCCCAGATGGCAGGTTGACCAATACATGTTAAATATGTTAAAGTATAAATTAAATACAATATAAGTATACATGTCCAAATGGTTATTTTGCTGTACAAAAAGAATCAGACTTTGAAATGGTGTTAGATACATCCATTTTGCAGATAAGGTATGAGCAGCTCAAATCAATGAGGTGACTTGTTGATGTAATAATGAAGTGATTTGATGATGATGTTATATAGCATCTTATTTCTATACAGCACAATAAACTTTCAAAGTATTTCACATCTTCTTTCATTTGATCTTATTGATAATTATTAAGTATCAATTGGGTGGTTTAATTTCAATGTCTCATTCCAAATTTGGTGGTTTTCTCGTGATTGAATGAGTACTGTTAGTTTTGTATGGTATTTCCACACCTGACCTTATTTGAGCCTCACAACAATCATCCCTAAAGGAAATGAAAACAGACTCTGCCATCCCCATTTTTAAGATGAGGAAAGATCTAGGTTTGTTTCTGTGCCTTTCCCAAGATTTCATAGCTACTTAAAGGCATTGCTGGTCAAAAACCTTTCTCTTGGCTCTCAGTTTTGTGTTTCTTTTAGAAATATGCATGGAAAAAAATTGACTGAAAGCTGATGGTGGTGTGATTGTGAAGAGAGTAGAGATGTAGCATAGAATTATAGAATGATAGAGCTGGGAGGAGCCTGAGACAGAGAGAAATAACTTGCCCAGTGATAATTGAAAGAGAAACCAGGTGACTTTATTCCCAAGTAGTCTAGTTCTTTGCAATGAACCACAAACATAATATTTGAATATTTGTATAGGGAATAAGTTACACAGAAATGAAAGAACAAAGAGCTAAGAGCAGCATTTTTGAAAATTTTGTATTTTTTTTTTAAACCAGACCACTATCACCACTACCAACAACCTCAAGGAACTAGGATGATTTATTAAATGACCCATTCAAATCTATGTGGAAAAGGGATGACCTCTGCCCTTTCCATTTTTATCCTTTCCATCTCAAATAACACATAGGGAAAGGAAAAGAAAACCAGCATTTATTAAATATCAAATATCTTATTTGGAAGGGAATAAGCAATTATAGAGTACCTACTGTATACCAGGCTTTACAAATATTATTTCATGTAATCATCACAACAATCTTAGGAATGAGGTGATATTATTATCCCTATTTTATAATACTTTTTCCACACAGATTTGATTGGGTCATTTAATAAATTTCTTTGTTCTCTCATTTCTGTGTAACTTATTCCCTATCCAAATGCTGAAGGTTGAGAGAAGGTGTAGACACATAACTAATGGAGAATGTGATTCTTTAGTGTCAAAAATTTGTCTTCTCTTGTTTTTACAAAATAAGAATTAACTTCTTAATTTTATCACAGGCAGGGCAGTTGAAAAGTTGAGTAAGATTTCAGATACGAAGGCTGTGGGGAATTTTTTTTTTTCTTTCTCTAGTCTAGAATTATAGGTCCAGTGTTAGTAGATGAAGATTCATTCACACCTGAAATATGTAAGAAATTCATCGAGTATCTCTTGGCAGTAGAGGTGTGGCCTGCTACTGAATTGGGCACTGTTTGTAATCATTTCGAGGCCAGGGACCATGCCTGCTAGGGACCCCAACCGTAAAATAAAAAATACTTCAGAGAGAGAGATTCATGTATCCAGTCTGACCTCTTATTGAGAAGAGGGTAAATGATTTAGCTAAAGTACCTTGTGTTTAAGATGACCTTCCATCTTTCAATAAAACTTAGAACTGGAAGCCAGGCTTGCCTACCAGGTTTGGTCTTGGCAAAAGCACTTCCTTCCCTCCCCACGATCAATTTATTTATATTGAAAATTCTGCCATAGGAGATTCAATGACTCAAGAAGCTTTTTTTTAAAAAAAGGCAAATATTCCTGCAAGAGATAACACATTAAGCCTTATATTTATTTGTAATTCATTATGAATAAAATTATCAGATCTTTTCCTGAAAATAGCATTTATTGGGGGGAGGGAGGGAAGGAGTATCTATTATGAATGTCTATTAACAAGCATTTATTAATTCATATTATATGCTAGCTGTTGGATATACAAAGACAAAAATGATGGTTTCTGCCCTTAAGGAGCATATCTTCCACTGAGAGAGATAGACATAAAATAAATGCAAGGTTATTATTTAGACTGTGCAATAGTAGTGGGTGAATCAGGAAAGACTTCATTTAGAAGATGGTATTTGAGCTGAACTTTGGGGGTGACTAAGGATGTAGTAGTGAGGAGTAAGTATGTTCAGGAATAAGGGTACAGCCAAAGCATGGAAATAGGAGATGGAAATAGATGAGAGGCAGAAAGAGAACCAGTTGTTCTTAACTTGTAATAAAGAATTCACAAGATGGAGTAATTATAATAAATTTGGAAAAGTGGGTTAAGACCAGGTTGGTCTTTGGGAATTTTACTTTGGCAGCTGTGTGAAGGACAGATTGGAGACAGAAGGAACTGGAGATAAGGGGGCCAATTAATAGTTTATTGAAGTAGTCTAGGACAGGGTTTCTTAAACTTTTTCCACTCATGACCTCTTTTTACTGGAGAAATTTTTATGTGACCCTAGGGTATATAAAGGCTATTTATTTGCTTAATTTATATGTGTAAGTTATATGCTTGTTTATACAGGTATTTATTATATATGCTTATTTATATAAGTATATAAATCAAACATTTATTAATAATAAATCATAATTTTGGCTCCTCCACATTCAGTTATGTGACTATATGGAGATGCAACCCATAGTTTCCAAGGTTTTGGTCTAGATGAAGGGGACCTGATTTTGGATGGTGGCTAATGACTGCTGCTTGTTTGTTTTGGGGTTTTTGGCAAGGCAGTTAGGGTTAAATGACTTGTCCTGGTGACATAGCTAGTAAATATCAAATATCTGTAACTTAACTTGAACTCCGGTCCTAGCTGACTCCAGGGTGAGTGCTTGATCCATTGTGCTGCCCCTAATGACTATTTTATATTTAAGGGCCTTCACAACCTAGTCCTAATCTATTTTTCAAACTACTACCCTTATACATTGTTACAATTTACCAATCTTTCTGTTCCCTGTAGAAAGTATCCATCTCTCATCATTGTTTGCATAGAATTTCCCTCATACTTGGATTATACACTCCTTACCAACACTTCTTAGCTCCTTCAGGTGTCCTTCAAGGAGACTGATTTGAGATAGCAAGATGTCACTAAATGGAGAGACTTAATATCAAAAGAATAGGGACTCTGCAAATCCCAAAGTGCTATATAAAAATGGAACTATCAATAATGAACTATAAAGCACTAAGTATAATGTAAGCTGTTGTTTTTCATGTTGAAGTTACATCTTATATTAGACAGCTGAGGTGTTCTCAGTTGGTGTCAGAGAAGAGGCAGTTCAGTTAATGAAAGGCACAAGGAACTAGGTGACTAAAAACATCTCTTGGAGTCATAAAATCCCTAGCAGGAAAGAACTTCAGAGGGTGTCTGTTCTGACTCATGACACTTTCATGTATTTTCTCACATATCATATTACTATGTAAATTGTTGTCCTAATTCTGTTCATTTCATTCTACATCAGTTCATATAATTCCTCCCAGGTATTTCTGAAATTTTTCTTTCATTATTTCTTATCAGCACAATATCATTAATTACATTCATATACTATAATTTGTTCAGATATTTCTTCATTTGATAGATAAACCCTTAGTTTCCAGGTCTTTGCCACTACAGAAAGAATAGCTATAAATATTATTGTAAATTTGGGCCCTTTTCAATCTTCTTTGACTCTTTGAGGTAGAGGCCTAGTAATGGTATTGCTGGCACAATTTAGTCCCTTTGGTGCACAATTCCAAATCCCTTTAATCCATTTTATTGTCAATTGCCTGTTTTAGAATAAACATTTTCATTGTGTAACCATCTTGCTTCGACTAAACACACTTGATAATAGATATCACTAGTTTCAGGTTCAGTGCCTAAACTCATCCATCTGCCAAACATTTTAATGGACACTTAATAACATCCTTAATTGTATGATATACTCAGTCCCCTAGCATACCCACAGGATGCCATTTATTGTATGCAGGAGGCAATAATGGCCTCTGGAAGGAATCTCTCTTTGGCAGCAGAGGTGAATGGCACTGAGTCTTGGTGGGTTTTTTTTTCTTCTGAAACACTGTGCCAGCTCAGCTTCTCTAGAGGAAGCTTTTTATTGCTTTATTTATTTTTTTCACTTGGCAAAAGGAAAAAAAAATCTAAGACTTCATTGGAAGAAAACTTTTTCTGAGGAAACAGTCCATTTGAGGTACAGTTTTCCAAGGCTTACTTCATTTTCCTCTGCTTTTGGTTGTCCTGGGCTTCTCCTGGCTGCTCAATCACCCTCTCATACTCCTAATTCAGGGTGGCCTTGATGTGTTTCACTTCCACTTATTTCAGGTGTTTTCCTCCACTCTCAATCATTGATCTCTGCACATTGATCATGTCTGTCTTTTTCTTCACCCTTTGAGCACAGATTTCAGAAGTAATTGATTTCAAATGTTGAAGATTGACCCTGTACGATAGCAGCTCACCTCTATTACCCAGGTCTGAACTTTCTGTTGCAAAATGCTTGCCTGGCAAGAGGCCTGATGACCACTGTGGCAGTAGCAAAGCCTTCTGCTAGGTGGGAAATGTGTCCTCTACCTTTCACAATCCACATCAAAAGTGAATCAATTAATCTGAACTGAGAAGCACTGGGAAAGAAGAATGGTCACTGACTGAACCATTGGAACTTGGCTTATAGCTGTAAAGCTTGCTAATGGGTCTCCCTTTCTCCCCAGAAAGAGCATTTGACCAAGTCCCTTTAGGAACTTATTTGTGCTATGAGATCCGGTAACAATTCTGCTGTGAATAATAATGATGATGATGTAAATAAATAAACTAACAATAATAAACATTAATATAATACTTTAAGATTTGCAATGTGTTTTATAAACATTATTTTATTCTCACAACAATACTAGAAAACTATTATTATTCCCATTTTTATAGATGAGGAAGAGTCAGGTCAGGAAAGAAAGGGAGCTACCATTTATTAAGCACCTACTAAATATTTTTGTGTCATTTATCTCAACATATGAACATTCCTTGGAGAATTTCTATTTTGACAGAAATCAAAGCCCACAGACAAAGAGGATCAACCTCCATCTTTGGAATTTCACAAACCAATTGGCTTCCAGGAAGAAGTTATAGTGGTGATAGTGGTCATGGATGTAATGATAGAAATGATATAGCAGGAGAAGGAATACAGTGATAATCACTACACTGAGCATACCTGAAGAGACTGATTTGAGGAGATAAAACACACCCTTCTCTAATGGGCTGTAAGACCATTAGATCCAGTAAAGAACACTGGTGGAAACAAGTATACAGAGGCTGCCAGCCAGAAATCATCTCTCCTTCTCCCATCTCTTTTATGTATTTCTCATGTCACTGTAACATACTTATGTTTATACTTAACTTTTTTTTCTTTCTCCCCTTCCTGCAGACTAGATGTAAAGTTCTTTGAGGAGGGGAACTGTGACCATTAATAGATAATGAATGAATTGAATGGATTAGAATCAAAGGAGGAGGAACCCCTGACAACTCATTTACATTTCAAATACCCTTTAGATAGTAGAATTAAAACTTCATCCATTACATTAATTTGTTGTCAGGAACTAATATGGAATTTTGTTAAATGCAAGATTTTTTCAGCTGTTGAGTAGAAGAAATTGAAATGATACTTGCATATGTGTATGTATGTATAGTATATATGTTTTATATATCTAAGAGTGTGTTTATATGTGTTTATATATGAATGTATTTATATTCACATTTACACACCACGTTCTGTCAGGTCCTCTCAAACTAAGAAATGATTCAGATACAGACCTGGTAAGATTTCTCCATCATCTGAGAATGTCAAGCAAAATTTAGTCCATAAAATCAGATTTAGATCTGAAACAGACCTTAGATGTCATCTAGTCCAGCCATCATTTTACAGATAAGGAAACTGAGGCCCAGAGAGATTAAAAACATTAGCCTAAAGTCATTATTACTGTATGGTATATATTTAAAAAGTGATTATTGTCTGAGTAACGTCTAAGCTAAGGTATATTGCCAGATGTGGACCATTAGGTGATGTGTGTGTGTGTGTTTTGACACAATAAGTTCTTAGTTTGCCACTATTTTTTTTTCTTTCTTCCAGAAATCATGAAAATTATTTCCTAATGTATGGAGGGGCTGACTCTGTCTTGATTGAGAGAATACTAATAGATGAAATTATGGATCTTTTTGAACTATTCGACATGAGAATGTTTGAAATATGTGTACCAGAGCAGATTCTGTAGACTTTTCTATTAGACCCAAGGCTCAATCATTTCAGGAGTTGAAACCAAAGGCAGCATGAGAAATTACAGTTTGAGGGAATTGTCTGTCACTTCTCATAATTGACTGTCACTTCTCACACAATTGTACTGTCTGAATAAAGTATCCCCAGAGATGGACTTCCTGCATCTGGGTTACAGAGGGCCAGATTTTCTGTGTCACTGGGTTCCCACTGCTTTAAAGTGAGGAGGGTAGCAGCATGATGGCTTTTAAGGTGATGCGTCATTCATCCAACCAAAACAAATCTGTCTTCTCTGGGCTGTCATTGCCTTTCTTCCTGGAAAAGTTGCTAGGAAAGCAAAAGTATGTGGCATATTTGAGGTTCTTTTAATAGTTTTAAAAGAAAAGTTAGATTGGCTTTACTTTTTCTCTTTCTCACTTGTCCTCTGAGTGAACCACAGAGAGATGGATTGCTCTGTGGGTTGGGGACTAGCACTTCATTTTCTGGGGAAGGTAAGGAGAAAGAGGAAGAGAAAGAAGGTGCTCCAGCTTGGTCTCTAGGCATCCCAGCCTCAAGTTGTCATCTTGTTCTTGGTCCTGTGATATCGATGCTTCTGGGATCTGGACTTCCAGTGTAATTCTAGTGCTTGTACTTAGGAACATTAACTTCTGTTTTCTTTATTACTAAGAGCTACTTGTACTTTTCTTAGTCATCTTTATAGCTACAAAGGAATTAGACAATCACATGGTATGTAGGACTATTTATCTCCCTGTCCAAAATTATCTCCTCTTTTAGCATATTATAATGCCTGAAATAATTATATATATTTTTGTTTTGTTTTTTGCTGAGGCAATTGGGGTTAAGTGACTTGCTCAAGGTCACACAGGTAGAAAGTGTCTGAGATTACATTTGAACTCAGGTCCTTCCGATTTCAGGGCTGATTACCCATTGCGCCACCTAGCTGCCCCTCTGAGAAACTATTTTTAATTTTAAAAATTTTAACAGTTTTTGAAATTTTGAGTTTCAAATTCTCTCCTTCCCTCCAACCCCTGTACTCACCCATAGAGAAGATAAACATTATACACCTGAAATTTTATTATTAGAAAGCCTATATTTTGGTCTTTTTTCCTCCTCCCAATTCCTTTTTAAATTATAGCACTGCCCTCCCTGGGCATAATGTAATATGAATGAGAGGAGAAACACCAAGTAAAGGAAAAAAGGGATTAGATTGTAGAGACAGGGGTGAGGAGGGACCCAAGACAGCCTTTTGTCAACTTTATGCCAAGGACTGATCAGTTCCCTTTTCTACCATCTAGGCAGCCTTGCATTTGGTTTCTAAGATTAGCAAATAAAATAAAATAAATGATTCACTAATATGGGGAACTTCCTTCATCCTTCGCTAAGTCATTGAGTGAATCTAAGGCTCCTGTTTTTTTTGTTTTTTTTCTTTTTGTTTCCTCCTAAGAGCAAGGACCACTGCGGTCTCGTCTAGGGCTCCACTGAGGTGAAGGTTATTGTGATTGATTATTGTACAATGGTGATAAATAAATGATGGATCAACTGGTATAAAGATCCATTTCACACAAACACAAAGCCCTCTTTAACTATTTCCATCATAAAAAGCCATCAGCATTAGGAGAGATAGAAGTTGTTGATCATAGTTTGAAGGAAGAAAATGAAATGTTCTTTTTTTTTTAAAGTGAAGAAACCAATTGAAATCCATAGCTATAGAATGGGATATACAATAAATAAAATTCCAGCATAGCAGTGTGAATGATAAATGTTGGATCGTTCAAGTTTGGCACTGGTATCAACAAAATATTACAGTTACTAGACAACTAGTACTTCAAGAATTTACAGGGGAAATGAACAGGAATTATACAGAGAAGACTTGCAATATGCAGAAGTATGGGGACTATCTTTATCAATGAGGCTGCATACCCATCAAAGAACTCTTAAATTTTTCTAGTCACAATCTCCTATCATTCTCTTTATGCCTTACTAGTCCCCAAATTTTTTATCCTTACCATGACCTGCATTCTCTCTACCTTCAATAACTTTGCAAGACTGTTGTCCCTACTCTGCTCATGCTCTACATCCTTACCAAATAAGAACCCTTAATGAATCCACAAACCACTTTATTTTCAAATTATTTGATCTCTTGTCCTTATACTACTCATACTTTCTAAGCCCCAACTTTGGTGGAGTGCTCTTACAATCCACTTTCTTTCCCCTCTTCATATGAAGCTAAACAAAGCTTTAGGAAAATCACACAACTACGCTGACTATATATCTGACTATCTCAACTGGGCCCTCACTATATCAAGGAATCCTTTTTACTTCTCCATGAATGATTGTCTGTTCTATGTACCACAACCTTTCCAAACTTTCTCAAGACTTAAAGCATTGCTTCTTTTTACCCTTTAGCTAAGGTCTTCACTTAATACTTTATGGGGGAAAAGTTGGAGCCATTCATTAAGACCTCCCCCTTATCCCTTCTACATTTCATAGACTTTTGACATCATCAAAACCCATATCTTCCTTTCTTACTTTCTGAAGAGATAGGGCTTCTACTTGCCAAGACCCATCCTTCCACATACATTTTTGCTCTTATATTCTCATATATTCTCTAGCACATTACCCCACTATCATCCCCTCATCTATCTGACCTTGCTTTTCTCTATTTACTAGTTCTTTTATACTTCTTAAAACTATACTCAAAACTCTTCAGTTTAAGGCCAATATATTTTTTTCCTTTTCTCAGCCAATCATATTACACTCAATACCTGTATTTCCTTTCTTCCTACTCTATGTCTAATCTTATAAAATCTAGCTTCCAACCCCATCACTCAGCTGAAACTGCCCTCTTCAAAGATGTCAATGGGTCTTTTAACTCTCAAATCTAATAATCCCTTCTTTCTTATTTCTATATATTTTTAAAATTCTGAACTTAAAAACCAAAAAAGGGCACATTTCCACATACACTTATGCTCCACATAGAACACACAGAAAAGGATTATCCTTAAAATAATGAATTTGCATTTCATACTTCTTGCTTTAAAAATATATATAATAAATTCAAATGTTAATTTCAAAACTGGCTTATTGATAGATACTTCCTTCCATTTTCTTTTGTTCATTTAAAAGTGTTTAAATGGCTCTCTTTTTGTTGGAATTACTATTACTAGCTCTTCTCCCATGTCCTAATCAACCCTCTATTAAAAACTGAGAAGGAAAAAACCCTTTGTAACAAACATAATTAAGCAAAATATATGAATGCAGAGTCCAAAAATGCATGTCTCTCCACATTGTGTACATCACCTCACTTTCAGGGATTGGATATCACGCAATCAGCAAGATTCTGCCTTTTCTTTTTTTCGTCCTACCTCCTATTCCTAAGAATGAAAGAAAAACAAAATCCCTATTACAAATATGTATCATTAAATGAAACCAATGTCCAAAGTGGCCATGTTCGAAAGGAAATATACACATATCTATATATGTTCAAATATATACATAAACACACACAAATATATATATATATATATATATATATATATATATATATATATATATACATACATATAGACACACCCATTCTGTCCTCTTAATCTTTCACTTTTCTATCAAGAGATGGATAGCAGGTTTTATCATTAGTCCTGGAATCTTGGTTGATCTTTATACTCATTAGAGTTCTTAAATTTTTCAAAGTTGATTATCTTTATAATATTGTTGTCATTGTATTAATTATTCTCTCAATTATGTTCACTTTACTCTGCATCAGTTCAGAATAGTCTTCTCAAGTTTCTCTGAAATTCTTTCTTACACCACAATAGTATTCTATTACATTTTTACTTTATACTACAGTTAATTCAACCATTTTCCAACTGATAGGTACCCTCTCAGATTCTCATTTTTGGCCATTTTAACATCACCATCACCACCAACAAAAAAACCTTATAAATATTTTTATATATTTCTCCACCTCTAGTCTTTCCCCCTCAAATCAACCCTCCTAAGAGCTGCATAAATCTATTACCTCTAGGATCAATATAGCATTTAAAGATCCTTCCCACTGGAGTGTTTCTGTCTTAGTCATTTTACATATTAATTCTGTCCACCCATTCTGTGATTTCCTCTCATACTGGCTTATTGCTGTTACACATAATTCACTCCATCTCCTATCTCTGTAATATTACTCTGCTGTTCCTAGAATGAACTTTCTCTCTCTCCTTACTTCCATTTCTCACTTTCACATGCTAGAAACCTTAATTTCCCTGAAGAGTCATGTTAAATGTCACCTTCTCACATGAACCATTTCCTGATTTCCTATGTCAACACCCCCAGTTGCTAGTGAATTCCTTCCCCATACAATCTTGTAGTCATTTTGTATCTGTTATATATGTACATAAACATATATACATATGTATATAAATATGTACATATATCTACTTGTATCTCTACATTTTGTATCCATTGTTAGAATGTAAGCTTTTTGAAGAAAGGAACTATTTTTCTTTTTGGTCTTGTAACACCAGAACTTGATACAGTGCCTGGCACCTAGTAGGTATTTAATAAATGCTTATGGATTGAATATTTGCAAACATAGCATTACTCACCATCGGGCAACTGGAGCACCTCTTTAATTACAAACATCTTGTATAAAGTCTTCCTCTTCACTGAGGAAGTAGTCAGAAAGCCTCTGTTCTAGTTCTTATCTGGGACAGGAAACATGGTAAAGACTAGAGTTGGGAGTCAGAAACTCTGGATTCTGAAGGGATTTGACCAAATGAGTCTTAATAACCCTTCTAGCTTCAAAATTCTTGCCAACAAATGTAAATTATCCTTAATTTGATGATAGGGCCAGAGAACTCATGTAAGGCAAATTTGGAGGGTCGTGCATTCATGCCTCAGAGAACATCTGGCTTTCCATTCAAGTAATCCGATATGTGTCAGTTTAGACTTGTTTCTCTGAATGAGACAAACTGTAGTGAGCATGAGACAACTGAGACTTTAATCCAGAGCACCAAGATGTAGAGTGGAACATTTTCCTTCCAGTAAATGGTTGTATTCCACAAAGACTAAACCAATCTCTCCTCATCCTTTAAGAGTCTCATCATCATCATGCTGGTATCACTATACCTAATCAAGGCCAATTGCTCTGGACCTAGAGGATTTATGATACATAGGATGTCCAGGACCTAGGCCCATTATACACTGACTTTCCTAGCAATTGAAACAGAGTTTTCTGTCTTTCTCCCCTTTTTCTTATGCATTTCAATTAAATTTGCCTCAGGCATTGCAATTCCTAGTTACACCTCTGCCCCCCAAGTGAGCCCACTAAAGAATATTGTTCCCAATAGGATGTTAAAACTAATGACCTAGGGATAATCTGTCATCTCTAAATTCAAGGAGAGAGAACATATTGATTTAGAGATATTTTACCTATATGAAGACAGGTCATTGGACCTAATGACGACTTCTCCTCCTCCTCCTCCTCCTCCTCCTCCTCCTCCTCCTCCTCCTCCTCCTCCTCCTCCTCCTCTTCTTCCTCCTCCTCCTCTCCTCCTCCTCCTCCTCCTTCTCCTCCTCCTCCTCCTCAGGCAATTGCCCAGGATCACACAGCTAGGAAGTGTTAAGTGTCTGAAGCCAGATTTGACTCAGGCCCCTAGTGACTTCTTAAAGATCCTTCTAGCTCTAGGATGCCATGACATTAACTTATATAATTAAAAGCTCTAAAATTAAAAAAAAAAAAGACTTTTTATTCCTCTCTTGGTTTTCTATATTTGGTAGAGGTGACCCTTTGTATATTAAATGTGTTCAATGTCTCTAAGATTTGAAGGACATGTGGAAACTTTATGATGTATTTTAGCAGTTGGAGAAGGAGAAGAATCTTATTACTGGTTGTTACAAAGTTCTCTTCCTACATCTCAGAACTATAGTTCTTTTTATTTGAACACAAGAAATTCCCTCTTTCCTGGTTCAAGATGAAACCTGATGTTCCTTTAAACTTGGCCCTGCTCTCCCAAGAGAATAAAAGGCTTTAAAAATCTTCTCCTCTACTAAAATCAAATATGGAACAATGCCTGGAGGTAGTAAGCCAGCTAAGCTAAATTACATTGTAAGATTAATAGTAGCTATCTGTTGGGAGCCTCTAAACAAATATTCTAGTTAAACAAAGACTAATTAAGTTTCTCATGGAAGGCAAAGTTTCAGTGATCTCTGTCTCAAGGCTTGGTAGACTCTGTGCAGAGTCCCTTTCTGAATCTCTAAAATTTAAGAAAAAAAGGGCCTATGGTCATATTGGAATTTCCCTCCAGCCTTGATAAGTAAGTTCAGTCAGATTCCCCTCCTCCCAAAAAAGGGAGAACAGAAGACACTTCACATTCTTAAATGAGATTGTACCAGTGAAACTGCATATTCATTTTATCTCATTTTGCCTTTCAATCCTATAGGACCAGAGTGCAACATAATCAACTCAAAAATATTTCTGAAGTATTATCTCCTTAGTTCATTAAATGCCATATGGTATGAAAATAGCACTAGAAATGTAGGAAGGGGAACCTAGGTTTAGATCTTGTCTCTATTATTTTTTATCTTTGTGACTTTAAGAAGATTAAGTTACCTCTCTTGGCCTCCTTAGTCCATAGGTTTCCTTCCCACTCAGACTCTATGATTTGTCTAGAGTCCTAGACCTTGTTACTATTCCTGTAGCTTACTCTTTCTCTCTCCTTACATTGCCACTGCTCTGGTTGAGTCCCTCATTATCCCTTTCCTGGAGAATAGTAATAGGCTCCTAATTGGTCTTCTTGCCTCCAGTCTGCTCTCCATTCATCATCCACACAACTACCATAATGATATTCCTCAGTCTGACCTTTTCACTCCTCTACTCAAAAGCCTTCAGTAGCTCCTTATGGCTTCTGGAACAAAAGACAGATTTCTTCCTTGGCATTCAGGATCCTTGATGATCTAACAGCAATCTGTCTTTGCAAACTTATTTCACATTATGTAAATCCCTATACACACTCTGTTCCAGTCAAAATTGGGATACTAACTGCTTCCCCGACTCACTATTCTTACTCCTGCCTTTATGCATTTGTATATTTTCTGCCATATCTAGCATCCCCTCCTTTTCTTTCTTTATTTCTCACAATCCTTATCTTCAAGGCTTAGCTCTAGCATCACTCCTGGGAAGACTTCCTGACTTACTCTTCTAAGCACCTTTTGTTTTCATAGTCATTTACTTGTCATACCTAACCTCATGTAATATATAAGCTCTTTGAAGGCGAGTACTATTTCACTTTCATTTTTGTATCTGTAAACCCTAGCATTCTACTTTGCAGAGCAGTTTAAGTATTTGTTCAATTAAGCCTCGTTGAATATGGAGCCAAGATATTGTGTCCCCAAAAGACTTCCAGGAGGAATAGTACCTAATAAGAATTGTAATCCTCTCTGTTATTAAAACCTCTCTCTTTAGTCATTGCTATGAGAGGTACCTAATTCTGTTGCCTTCTAAGATTTTTTTGATGGTGTAATCTCATATATTCAGGTCATATATCTATTTTGTTCTTGTAATATATGTCTGTACATGTGTTCTATATGTGTTAACAAAGAACAAAGCCCTGGGAGAATGTAATATGAAGCAATTAGATTGCAGTAAGAGGAAGAGTAGGCAAAAAGTGGTGGAGAAATTTGGAAAGGAGAGGATTGCAGTTGGATAGAGTACCACAGTATGGAGATTCTACTCACTCAGGATAGTTGATCGAATGATGAAGTGGAGGTCAGAGAAGGGAGAAAGGAGGACCTAAAAGGAGAGCTCTTTGGGTGATCACAGGGTCTTTTAGCAACTAGCCTTATCCTTCTCACTGACCTAATCCTTACATATAGCCCCACCTAGGACAGAAGAAATGGAAGCCATTTCTTTTTCTCTGCCTATTTTCATTATAGAGAATGTTTTCTTTTTGCCCCCCTATTTCCTCTCAGGTTCTCTAGCTTCCAGCTCCTTCTTATGTTTTTTTTTCCTCAATCCTTTATAAAGATTATTTTTACTAATGCATTGGTTACTGCTTATTTTTTTTAATGTCATAATCATGTATCTACTTCACTTAAAATAAAAAGCCAATTAAGTTAAAAATTGCTAACAAAACAAATGTACCCGCTATTTATTATATACTTCATCCATAATCTTGCTCCTTTCTATAAAGAATATGAGGAGCATTTTTCCCATTTCCCCTTATTCCCTTCCTAAAGGCGGTGTTATCATTCACCTTGATATTTTAAAAGGGGGATTACAAAGCATCACATGATAAATTTTACAAACTATGAAGTTCTTACAGGTAATATAATACTACAAAACAACTAAAAAGTACCGAGTCTTGCTGTTTCTGAGCAACCTATTGCATTCCCATCTTGGATTTTAGACCTTGCTCTTTTTCTGAGGCCATATTAATGCTTTGGATGTTCTTCATGCTATCCTTCTATCCTCTCTATTTATTCTTGGTTGGTTCCTCTAAAGAAAATTCCCATATTTGAATTACAATGGTTAACTCTGCAATTGGTGGTAAAATTATTTGTTCTACTCATTATTCTAGAATAACATTAAGGCATGCCATGAGTGTAAACCTTAATGATGCCTCTAGTTTGGCCTCCTAATGTGGTTACCATAATAGACTCTCCCACACTCCCAATCTGATGTTGTAATGGCCCATTTCTAATTCTTTTCTGAGCTAAGCTGACCAATAGACTTTGAAGTCAATGGATATTGATCACTTGATCTTGTTTTCATATATGATTTCTAATCACTTCCTTGCCTTAAGATACTGCAGTTTGCTTGTGTTTTGATTCCTCCCCATAAAGCCAGATTCTTCACACTACATTATTTTTTAAATGTGTGTTGTATGCATCAATTACATCACTTATTTCCTTCCCTCATAATCTTACAGGATCCATGTCCTCGTAGAATCTTAAAGATTGTGTAGTCCATACTTCTCTATGATTCTCTTGTTTCTACCTGTAATAGTAGGAAGAGCACTCACTGGGTTAAGTCAGAAGCTTTAAGTTAGGGTCTAAACTCTGCCACTTGCTAGATTTCAATCTGTATGAGCCCACGTTTCATCATCTATAAGACGAAAGGTAATCTAGATCAAAGCTTCTTAAACTGTGGATTGGGATCCCATACTGGGTCATATAACTGAATGTGGGGGTTGTGGAAAATTTGGCAAAGTAAAAGGTTTCTAAAAGCAGTGACCCAAAATCAATTGAAAATCAAATGAATAATAAATCTGAGGTGTTTCTGGCAGCGCTTGCCTGTGTTGAATTCCACTTCACTGGGGCTTTAGCTCTGAACATACAACATGTGTACTTTGTACCATATATGCATGAATGCTGCCAGAAAAGCTTTGGCCCAGAGGTGAGATGGGGTCATATAAAAATTCCTTGGGCTTTTTAAAAGAGGTCAGTGGAAAACATTTAATTAGCCCTAATCTAGATGAACTCTCATATTCATTTTTGCTCTAATAATCTGAGAAAATGTGTATAGGAATATATCTTTGTTGAAATAAGAGTAATCACTTAGCAAATACATACTGCTAATATTTTGATTTCCAAAATTGAGTATTTATATAAAAAATTTGATTCTGGCCATTGATAAATGAAAGTATTTGTATTCTTATAAGCAAGGTTCATGTAGTTCAATAAATATGCACGTGTTGAAAGTGATATCAAGGCAAGATATCTTAATTTATAAAATTAGTCCATAGAATAAAAGTATAAGCATAAGAGCAGTTCATGAATTAGCTGATTGTTCTTCTTAAGTCTTTAGTCTTTCTTTGTCCCTTCCAAATTTAATGTGTTTTCTTCCTTACAAAATGATTCAGTTTAGCCACTGTTACTACTTCTTTTTTCAACTCAATTTAATTCAACAAACATTGGTTAAGCATATACTATATGCAGATCACCTACCAATCACTGAACTAGGCATTGAAGAAAGTAGAAAATTTGCTAAGACATATCTAGCCCTCAAAACTTAATCTGGTACAAAGAGAAAATGCAAAGCCAGATAACAATACTCTACAGTATTACTTGATAAATACCAAAAGAAAATGCTACATGAAGTCCAAATGGAAAGATCATCATCAACTAGGGCAATCAGGAAGGCTTTGGGAAAGACATAGTGTTTAAAATGTGGGTGGTTGTTGTTAATTTGATTTTGTTTTTGTTTTTTAGTAGTAGAAAAATAAGAGAGAATCATTAATACTTTTTTGCTCACTTCTTTGATAAATATTGCACATTTGTAAGGTGTCTTGGATGAACCTTAAAGAATTCTTCCATGATTGAGAATCATGGTGAGAAGACAAACTAGACAATTCATAGACCAAAACAAAATCCTCCTTAGCATTTTCTAGTCAGTGAAAAATCTGCTCATACCATGGTCTGTATTTCTGTATGCTTTAATCCAGTCAGTAGAGGGCAGTAGTTGATCCAAAGATCCAACACTTCTTTGGACCAAAGTTCTAAATCATGGATAAGTCATTAAAAAAAAAAAAAAAGAGGGAATATTATATTGATAGATTACTGAATAGATGTAAAATTTTATCATAAAATGTCAGAATTGAATAGGGCTAGAGATCACCAAGTCCAATCCTCTTATTTTACAAATGAGAAAATTAAGAGTCAAGGAATGAAAATGATTTGGCTTTCCTAGGAAGGAAGGAAGGAAGGAAGGAAGGAAGGAAGGAAGGAAGGAAGGAAGGAAGAGAAAAAAAGGAGAGGTGATAAAGGGAAAAAAGGGAAGGAAGGAGAGCAGAAGAGAAGGAAGGACAAGGAAGAAAAAAGGGAGAAAAGACAGGAAGAGAAAGAAAGAAAAACAGTGAAAGGAGGGAGGTGAAAAGAAAGGGAGAAATCTAGAAAAAAAAGTTTTGAAGGGAGCAAAAAGGAGAGAAGGAAGAAGGGAGAAAAGAGAAGGAGGAAAGGAGAATGTTCATAGAACTTAGTACCTGAACTGACCTTTGAGGGAAGCTGGGGACTTTAAAAGGTGGAGATGAGGAATTTCCAAAGTGAGAGACATTTTGTAAGATGGCACAGACATGACAGATGGGAATGAAAATTTGGAGAATGGCTATAGTAAGTTGTTTTGGCTGAAGCATATAATGCATGAAGGGGAGTGATGTCAAATAAGTCAGAAAAGCTAAGCTTAAACCAGTTTGTGGAGGGCTTTAAATGTCAGGCTGAGGAGTTTATATTTTATTGTAGAAGCCATAGAAAATCATTAAAGATTTTAAGTTTAAGATTAATGTCATATCTCTATTTTTGGAAGATATAATTTTGGCAGCTGCATGAAAGAATTATTGGAGAAGAAAGAAAACTGGATGCAGGGATAACAATGATGAGACTATCAGCCAGGCAAGAAGTGTTGAGGGCCTGATCTATGACTGTCTACAAAAGAAATAATGTAGGGATAAAGTGGCAGAGTTAGGACTATAATCCAGGTCCTTTGATTTCAAACTCAGTGCTCTTTTATTTTATCATACTTGATGGTCTAAATGTAGCGAGGGTTCAGGTAGACAATGAACTCCAGATATCTATTTTTCAAATTTTTCTCTTTCTTATAAATGAAAGATAGCATGGCATGGTAAAAAGAATGCTGGTTTTGATATCAAAGGATATGGGTTCAAATCTCATCTCTCCCACTTAGAAATTCACTTCCCTTGCCTGAGTCTTACCTTTCTCATCTATAAAATGAAGGGACTCTTGTAGAAGTCTGCTCTTGTTCCTTCCTGAGCTTAGTCATATGATCCTCTAGAACAAGGGTTCCTAATCTGGGGACCATGAGCTTGTTTGTGTGTGTGTGTGTGTCCATGTTATGTGTGTGTGTTTGTGTGTGTGTGTGTAAATATAAACAGGCAGGTGGTGCAGTAGATTGAACTTTGGACTTGAAATCAAGAAGACTTTTCCTCCTGAGTTCAAATCTGACCTCAAACACTTACTAGCAGTATAACTCTATTCAAGTCACTTAATCTTGTCTGCCTCAGTTTCCTTATCTGCAAAATGAACTGGAGAAGGAAATGGCAAAACAATCCAGTATTTTTGCCAAGAAAACCCTCAAATGAGGTCACAAAGAATCTGATTGACATAACTGAACAATATATGTAAACTATATATACATTATTCCCCTTCATGTAATAAATACATGTATGTACATATATACATGTATACACATATTTTAAAAACTATATTTCTTTGTAATTGGTTTCTTTTATAGTCTCCTATGTTCTTTTCTTATGCATTAAAAACATTATCTGAACAGGGATCCATAGGTTTCATCAGATTGCTCAAGGGGTCCATAACACAAAAAATTCCTTTCCTAGAAAGTCTGTTGCTAAGCTGACTCAAACTTGAACTCTATTCAGTCCACAGGTATTTATTAAGCACCCAAAACAGATTCAAGGCAGGCAAATGGGGAGTAGGAAGAAAAAACTAGTTATGGGGCATAGGGGAAGATTGGGAAGTAGGGAATGAGGGGATATAATAATCACATATCAGAATTGGAAAGAACCTTAGAGAGCCCCTCATTTTACAAATGAGATGTGACTTTTGAAACATTATCAAGCTAATTCTTCATTGATAAGGCCAATGATTAGAATCCAATTTCCTGACTCCCATTTTGATACCCTTTCTATTCTGTCTCACCCTACTGTTGCCTCTTAAAGAGTTAATGACCAGGGGCTTCTTCAGGCCTCAGATTCACCGCCTGTTCACCTAATTTTTTTTCCCCTGGTGTATATCTAAGGCTCAAAGTTATTCCCATATTACTAAGGAACTTGGGTAACATAAGATGTTACCTGAAAATGAGAATGACTGGTAATGTCTCTCTTAACTCTTTCAGGGATATTTATGAGCTCAGACTAATTTTGAACTAGAATAATTTTGGTCGGTGTGGAACAAGGCCCCACACAGGGGCCACACTTGGCCCAAGTTGTCACTGTAGAATTAAGGAACCTTCCCTTAAATTATATATGTGAGTCATTGTATTCTATGTAAGGCTAACTAGAAAAGAAAAGATTTTCTTTGTGACAGAGAGAAAGGATTAAGGAGAGAAAGAAAAAAAAAGAACTTTTTCCCCTGAAACTTCTTCCCTAATCAAACTACTTTTTAAGGAATGACATTAGCTGCTATTCTTTTTGTACAGCCTCTACCCCATTATAACCAATTTCTTTTCTAAAGCACCCATCCTCTAGGAAAACTTGTGCTGCCCCTTCTGACATTCACGATCTGATTTTCAACTACTTCTACCTCACAGAAATGAGCCACAATTTAGGGTCTCTGGATTCTAATATCTTCCCTGTCCTGATTCCTAAAACCTAGTAGCAGGTGTACCTGCTAGCCTTTCATGTCAACAAGCATTTGTTAAGCAATTACTATGTGCCAGGCACTCTGCTAAACACTAGGAAGGCAAACACAAGCCAAAAGTAACTCAGTACCTGCCCTCAAAGAGCTTACATTCTAACAGAAGGGAGGAAATGAAGGTAGCTCATGGAACATGAGAAAGTCAGGAAAGTCCAGCATGGAGAGGAACTGTAACATCTAAACTGCTTAAAAAAAAATTAAAGGGCTTGGGTTTCTTCCAACTTGGGGGATCTAGGAATGTTTTTAGACTACTCAGAACATCTTCTTCTATGTAATTTTTTTTCCTTCTCCCCAACATTTCCCCAAATAAAAGCAGAATTGCTTGATGTAGAAAATAGGACACTGGACTTAGAATCAGCAAAATGTGAGTTCAAATGCCATTTCACATACATACTATTTGTGTGAGCCTGGGCAAGTCAGTTAATTTCTCTTTGTTTCAGTTTCCTCATATGTAAAATGGAATGATTGAACTCTATGCCTTCTAGATCCCTTACACCTCTAAATCCATGATCCTCTGACTTGAGGTTTGAGGTTGACTCAAATGTACGAGTCATTTGAATTCAGGCCATTTCTCTTGCTCAACACTTATCCCTAATTACCTAATTTATGACTATTACTATTAATTACTATTACTATTACTAAAACTTTATAAGATTAAACTCCTGTGTAAATTTTACTTGATTACAATACTGCATTCTACCTGTTTCTGCTTATTTAACCAATCTGTTCCTATGTAGCATGGATATCTCATTAAGAACTTTTTAAAGTTAGAGGCAATATGGACAAATTTAGTGATCTGATTACTATTAAGGACTAGATGAAGAATGTATTAATCACTTAATAATAATTAACTAGCATTTTCATAATGTTTACCCCATTTGTCAATAGCAATCTTTAACAGTGGTTCAAGAGATAGAACACTGGGCTTGGAATCAAAAAGATTCATCCTCATAAATTAAAATCTAGCTTCAGAAACTTACTAGCTGTGTGACCCTAGGCAGGTCACTTAACCCTGCTTGTCTCAGTTTCTTCATCTGAAAAATGAATTGGAGAAGGAAATGGAAAACCATACCAGTATCTTTACCAAGAAAACCCCAAACTGGGCCAAAAAGGGATGAACATGACTGAAAAACAACACAACAAAAATTAGAGGAAATAGGATAGTATTTTTACTATCTTTGCTGTTTTGTCCAAGGTTAAAAATTAGGAAGCAGAAAAAATTTTTTTTAAATAATTTATTTAATTTTGAACTTAAATATCATATAAGATTAGTATTCCCATATATATATATATATATATATATATATATATATATATATATATATTAGAACACAAAAACAGGATTATATGTGAAACAGTAACTATTATGTAGAGCTTGCTTTTTTCCTAAGTATATAATAAGTTCAATATTTACTTTCCAAAAATGTCCTATTCATTCTTTTAGACTTCTTTTTTTTTCTGTTCAGTGTATTTAAAACTGGTTCAATAACCTCTGGTTTGGGTTTTTGGGGGGAGGGTAAGAGTGGGTGAAAGTTTAAAGTTCTTCCTAGCCCTGTTTTTACCCTAAGCCATCAGAAAAATGCAAAAGAATATCCCCGTTCAAATATTCTCATATTAAATATGCATAATCAAGCAAAATAAATTCTCACACTGAACAAGTCCAAAAATTTTATACAATATTTTATAATTGGAAAGGAATTCTCTAGCTATTTACTCCAATATACCCCAAAGGATTATCTTCTACAATGAATCCTATCTTACTTAAAGGGGAATCTACCTCTTTCCAAAACAGCAGATTTCTTCCCTCCCTTCCTTCTTGTGCTTTAATCAGAGCCAAGGTACCACACACACACCCACATATCCCAGTCTCTTCAGGAGATCTGATAAGTCGCATCCACTGATGCCCTTAGGAGTTTAGACCTGTCCATATGCCCTTCCAGTGAACTTTCTTTTATGTGCTGTCTTTCCCAATTAGAGTATGAATCCTTGAGAATATAACAGAAACTACCTGGCTTTTTCTACTTGTATCCCAAGCTCTATACCACTTGGCATATAGTAAATGCTTCATGAATGTTTATTCAGTCATTCAGTTTGACACTGAACCATTAACTACTCTTGAGTTCAGCTGTTCAAACAGTTCCAAATCCATCTAACTGTAGTATTTCATTCTTGTCTAGCTCACATCAGTCGATCAATTCACGAGAACAGTATAAAATACTTTATTAAAAGCTTTTCTGAAATCTAAACAAACTGTATCTGGAGCACTTCCATAAGTTATCATGTTAGCAGTCCCATTTAAAAAAAATGGGATGGTGATGGTGGTAGATGAGACTCTTAGGGGAAAATGTGAAGATTCTCTGCTGCTCAAACATTGCTCAAATTTATCTCTTTTTTACTTCTGTTGTTGCTGTTGTCTAGTCATGTACAGCTCTTCATGAACCTTTGTGGAGTTTTCTTTTCAAATATACTGGAGTGATTTGCCATTTCCTTCTCCTGCTCATTTTACAGATGAGAAAACTTTGACAAACAGGATCATACAGCTAGGAGATATCAGAGGTCAGATTTGAACTCACTAAAATGAGTCTTCCTGGTTCCAGGCACAGCTTTCTATCCATTACACCTCTTACTTCCATTACATCCCTCTAATCAAAGTGGACTTTTCACCATTTCCTGAATGTACCTTTTATTTTGTAGCCATTTCAGTAGACAGTGAAATACCCATCCCTCTCTTTTCCACTTATCAAAATCCTGTCCTTCCTTCAGGTCCCAGCTACAATGCCCCCTTCTCCATGAAGTCTTCTCTGTTCCTTAAACTGGAAGTGATCTTCTTTTACTCTAAATTATCATGGTATTTTATTGTTACTTCCTATTATGTCATTTATTAAATGAGTTGTTTCCTTGTTGCTCTTTAGTCTTCATTCCTTAAAGGTATTTATAAACATATATTAGCTTCTTTCTTTGACTGGAAGTAACTTAAGCATTTGCCCTTCTTGAGTCTGAATCCCCATTGACCTTTGGTGTCCAAAACAGTGTCTTACACTTAGGTACTAAATGAATGCTAAACAAAGCAACTAAAGGTGAACTCTGGCAACCATGCAGGAAAAATATAAATAGCCTTAACACTAATTGGCTGTTTATTCACACATACACATCCTCCTGCTAATGCTAATACTAAAGTTTGGAAATTCTTCTCTGACCTCTGTGATACTTCCATTTCCTCAGCTTTTGCATATCATCAGGTGGTCAACCTCCAGCAGCAAGAACTTGTTTTGGGGTTTTTTTTTCGTATTGCTAATACTAATTTTTTTAAATGAAATTTTTAGAGCACTTCCTTTTTTTTTTTTTTTTTTGGTGATTTAGACTTTTTAATTAGGAAGGGCAATTAGAGTGGCCACTGTGTTCTTGCTATAGAATCCTTTAATGAAGTTGACTTTAGTTGTAGATAAAAGGGACACTTGAACCATAGTATAGCTCTGTCCTCTATTCACCCCCATTTACTCATTGTGTTTGTTTGGCAGACCAAGGTGAGCTGGGAAGGTGACAAACTCCAGTGTGTGCAGAAAGGTGAGAAGGAAGGCCGAGGGTGGACACAGTGGATCGAAGGCAATGAACTGCATCTGGTATGTTCCTGAAGCCAGGCTAAGTACCTGCCCTTTGTTCTGTTTTGTTTTTTCTTCCCACAATAGCAGTTGTCACAAGGTATATGGCCAGGATGAAATGGGGAGAAATCAAGCATTTTGTCTTTAAAGTAGGGAACCCAGGCAGGCAATAGATAAATTACATTAACTCTACTTTCAACTTCATTATGTTCTCTTTATGTATTCTGAAATACATAAACTTGTGTTCTATAATGGAATTTTAGTTAATCCAAGTGTGTTCAGTGTCAGAGGCCAGGTTGTATGGCTCCCTAGCTGACATATTAATGATTACTGGGTAATGCAAACTAAAATTAGCACAGCTTGAGTTTCAGAGGGCAAAGAGCTGAGATTGCATCAGGTAGAGAAAAAAGCTTTTTTCTCCTTGTTTTCTAAGGTTTACCTCACTAGGCATATAACACAAGGCCCACAAAGTTGTGGATTCTTTGTTTGTTTGTTTAAAAAAAATAATGTGAAAAAGCACTGGTCTTGGAAGTGGAAATCTCAATTTAATTACTTAATTACATAAAACTGAAAGCATGTCACTTCATTTCCTGAGCCTCAGTTGTAAAATGGGAACAATAACAATAATGGCATTTATGCATCATATTTGCTTTCCAGGAAATGAGAGTACAAGGTGTCATATGCAAGCAAGTCTTCAAGAAGGTACAGTGAACTTTGCATCCAGAAGAAGGGCAGAACTGAAATGTCCACCTAACCCCCATCACTTCCTACTGTTAGAAGGCCAGGAGTTTCTGACCACTTAGAGAGCCTAACCATCCTAATGCACCCGTCATCAGAGTCTATCCCTTGATCTTTTTCATATTTTCTTTATTAAAAAAGAAATCATTACAATTAAACATTATCACTGCCAAATATTTACATGAAAAAGTGAACACTCTCTTGTATGTGGCTTTTTCTTTGTCTTTCAGTCGGTCAATGAACACTATGTTATCTATTATGCACCATACTCTGCTAAATTGTAGAGATACATATCAAGGCAAAAGCAATCCCTGGACATGAGGAGCTCACAATCAAATGAGGGGTGGGGGGACAGCATGCAAACAGTTACCTGCATACAAGTGTTATACATGTATGTGTGTATGTATGTATACGGATATGTATTGTCAACTTTTTTCCAGAGTTAAGTCTAAAAAAGAGTTAGGTTGTATCTGTGGGCTTATTCCTCCTAAAAAAGCAGACATGTACACATGGAATCACTGTTAGCACTGGGTTTGGGGGTGGGCCTAGGCAGCAGGGGTTATAAAGATCACAAGGGGGGGGGGGGGTGGTACTTGCATAGTGATCTGATCAGGTTATCAAGATAAAAATCACAGACTAGGGAATGGAGGTAATCACATATCAGGTTATTTCTGGACTAGGCTATTTTTCAGAAGGCAGATTTTGGCTTTATCAGGTTTGGTCACTGGGCTGGGGGGTCAACATGAGCCAGTCTGAGTTGTTTCTGGTAGTAGCAGGGGGAGTTCCAGATTCACCATGTGAATACTGCAAGGAATTTCTGATGTGCCCAGCTTAAGGAATGGAGCCTGCTTGGCTGATTCTAATTTCCCAGGTCAGTCCGGCCTCCTCTGGATAGTAGGGGAGATCTAGTAAGTTAAGGTGCTTAGTAAAAATCATTAACTGTCAGTTTCAGAATATATATGCATAAATGGTAAACTGGATATAATTTCAGCAGCGAAGGGATCTATGAAAGGTCTTCTGCAGAAGGGAGGGTTTAATTGAATCTTTACAGAAGCCAGGGAAGCCAGAAAGAAGATTTGAAGAGGAAGAGTATTCTAAGCATGGGAAAGGCAGATTTGAGCAGTTGAGTGTCATGTTCTAAAAACAACATTAAGATCAGTATTGATAGATCATAGAGGAACTCAAAGTATAAGTAATTTGAGAAGGAAGGAAAGAAGGGGCAAGATCATTAAAGGCTTTAAAATGTGGAGATTTTGTAGTTGTTATGAAGGTGAGAGGGAGCCACTAAAGTTTGTTGAGTAGAGAGTAACACAGACAGACCCTGGATGGTGGAAGATTGCTTTGGGGAGGATAGGCTGGAATGGGACAGGCAGATCACCAGCAGGATATAGTCTAGGAGTGAGGTGAGGAGGGCCTGCTTCAGGCTGTGTGAGTGGAGAGAATTCATTCATAGAAGGCTCAATGGGACTTGGCAACAGATTGGAGATGGTAAGTGTGAGTGAAGAATCAAGGAATCACAGAGTTTGCAAACTAATGGGAAGTTTGGAAGAGAGAAGAGTTCAAGAAAGTTACCCAATTGGAGATGGTATATCTCTCTCTAGAGCAAGACTGCTTAAACTCTTTCTACTCATGACCCCCTTTTTGCTGAGAAATTTTTTTCATGACCTTGGGTATATAATTATGAAAATCAAACATTTACTAACAATAAATCATGACTTAATTACCCCTACTTTCAGTTATAAATCCTTGTATGAGGTTGTAAGCCACAGTTTAAGAAGCTGGGCCTAGAGCTAGAAAGGACTTTAAAAATCATTTCGCCCAATCCCCTTATTTTATTGAGGTGGGGACTAAAGCCCAAACTAGTTAAGACACTTTTTCAAGATCATAAAAGTACTGAAAATAGGATTTGAATTCAGGTTCTTTAAATCTAAATCTACTATTTTTTTTTCATCACATCACACCGTTCTTCAAGGAATACTTTTGACTGAACAAAAACTTAAACCAGGGATCTTCACTTTACAAGTTAGTGGTGCAGAAGAAACACTAAATACTTTTGAAGTTTAAATTAACACGAACTGGGAAGATTTCATAAGTATGAAATAATTTCATTGTAAAAAGATTCTGACCAAATCTCAGGCAAGACTAGCCTTAAAAGGCTATAGAGAGAGAGAGGGAATATGGGCAGCTGCCTACTTGATCCTTTTTTCCTTCTATTTTTGTAGCTGCTTTTTAGCTGTTCTTTACATTATAGTCATTTCCCCATACACCCACCCACATTGTACATTCCCTTGTAACAAAGAAAAAAGATAAGCAAAACTAACTGATAACTTATTGAATGTCACAATACATGCAATATTTCATAATTCTACTAAAATTAGGGATATTTCATCCTCTGTTCTCTCAAATCAAGATGGTTTATTGCAATTAATTGAAACATATAAAGATAATTTTCAGCATTCATTTCTGTAAAATTTTGTGTTTCAAAATTTTCTCCCTCTCCCCCTTGCCTCTCTCTCCCGAAGACAGCAAGCCATCTGATATATGTTAAATACATGTTCTCCTTTTAAACATATTTCCATATTTGTCATGTTATGCAAGAAAAATCAGACCAAAAGGAAAAAATGAAAATGACAAATACAAACAAAAAAGATTAAAATCTTATTCTTTGATCCAAATTTAAATATAAATAAAGTCTTTATAGTTTTCTTTCTGGATGTTGATGGCATTTTCCAGGAATTGTCTTAGATCATTGCATTGCTGAGAAGAGGTACGTACCATAGGTGATCATTACATAATCTTGCTATTACTGTGTGCAGTGTTTTTCTGGTTCTGCATGTTTCACTCAGCATCAGTTCATATAAGTCTTTCCAAGCTTTTCTGAAATCTGACTGCTCATCTTCCCTAGCTGATGAACATCCACTCAGTTTCCAGTTCCTTGCCACTACAAAAAGGGCTGCTACAAACATTTTCACGTGTGGGTCCATTTCCCTTTTCTATGATCTCTTTGGGATACAGACGTAGTAGTGTATGCTCTCTTTCCTTAAGCTAGAATTATATTCTATTGAATTCATTTCCCACAATTTTCCCAAACCATGGACACTCACCTTGTTCTAGTAGTTGTAACTATGAATATTTTGTTATATAGAAGAACTTTCTCCCACAATCTCTTGGGATATAGAACTGCATCAAAAGGTAGAAACAGTTAAGTGATTTTTGTTACATGATTCAAAGTTGTTTTTCAGAACCACTAACCCAATTTAGAGATATAACAACAATGTATTCATGTGCCTAACTTCTCACTTTCCTGCAACACTGTTTCTGTTCGTTGTTTTTGACAATTTGAGGGGTGTAAGGCAAAAACTCAAAATCGTTTCCATGTGGTTTGTTTTCAACAGCACTAAAAATGTTTCTTATTCTTTCATCCAACAAAACAAAACAAAAATTCCTTATCCTTATGCCTGAAAGTATTTTAATGAGGTCTCATAAAATTAGATTCTGTGTAAGTAGTAACACCCCATGGAAGAGATATCACGATGATTTAAATTTATCAGTGAGTGATAACAGATCTGAAGAAGTATCATGCAAGACAGACATTCACCTTAAAATCAGAAAACCTGAATTCAGTTCCCATTTCATATTTCTAATCTTTGGGTGACTTTGGGCATTTCCCTGCACTTCAATTTCTCCAACTATAAAATGGGGAGGGAGTGGAGGATGAGGGTTAGTTTTACATGGCTTCTGAGATCTCTAGATCTTATGGTTTAGATCTCTTTCTGAGACCAGGTTTTGTTGAGGAAATTGGGAAAGAGAAGAGGCCACAAGTAAATTGTGGCACATGAAGGAGGAAAAAGTAGAAGATATAATCATACAGGGAAGAATAAGTATAGAGAAAGGAGGTTCACAGTGACAAGGGATTATGGAGCTGGAGAGTATGGTGGTTACAGGGCTAAAGAAGGACTTCAGTGACAGCTATCCCAGTTCATGTAAGTTAAATGGGGGAAACTGAAATGGCCTAAGGTCTAAAGAGAGGCAAATGGAGCCATGGAACTGAAGAGTGTACACAAATAAATATACAACAAAGTAAAGTGAAGTTGGGAAGAATAGAAAATAGAATCTTGAGCCCTGACTTGAACATACCAGATTTCTGTGCCTTAATTTATTCATCGGCAAAATGAAAGAGATTGGACTGGATGACGTTTTAGGCCCTTTCTAGTTCTAAATTCTTAGGAGATCTAAAATGCTCTAAGAAAAGTTGAAAAGTCTTTTATCTGGAAAGATCAAGGTAGACTTCAAGAGTGGTGGGCATCTAGCATTTAAGTTGACAGAAATGTCCTTAAGGACAGGAAAGATAAAAATAGGAAAAGATCTTTACACAGTGATATCTAGAGAGACAACCTGGGTAAAGGTACAGAAGCCAGAGATAAGAGATAGGGCTTCAGTTTTCTTATCTTTAAAATAGGAGGGGTATAGTGGACAGATTAGATGTGCCTCTAATATAGTGACCCTCAAATTTTTTGATCTCAGGACCCCTTTACACTCTCAAAAAGTTATTGAGGACCCTCAAGATATGGGTTATATCTATTCATAGTTGCAGTATTAGAAATTTAAATATCAGCATTATTATGAAAATAGCTATAACCTAACAGACCTTGGGAAAGTTTAAAGTATCCTCAGAGGTTTCTGCATCACACTGGAAGAACTGAACAATTGATGATCTCTAAGATTCTATCTATAGCATTGTGTGATTCTGTGATTTTGTTGTTGTTCTACCACGAACCTGAATTTTGGGGAATTACTCCCATGGTTACATGAATCTTCTTTTTCCTTCTCAATTATAGTAGAATAGATAGAAGATCTTGGAGAACATTTTGATTATTCATTGATCCCAAGGTGTAGCACATCTTAGCTTTGCCAAAGAACAAAGAACACAGATTAAATCAGGAGAGCTTCATAGGCTAGAACAGGAAAAGATTCCCTTTCAACATAGAGAGTACCTCAAAGAAAACCAATACTCTCTCACCTAGTTGGTTTGTCTTAGGTAAAACTCACTAACCAGATATAAGGATTAGATCTCCCTTCATTCAGATGGTAGAAAGAACATTGAATTTAGGTTTAAATATCAATTTTATTACTTGTGACCTTGTGATCTTGAGTAAATCACTTCTGCTACATGAGTAGGTATTTAATTTAGGGAGTTCTTCTTCTGGGAAGAACTTATTCCCACTTCATTCTGAGAGTGGGATGTTGGTATGATTGATGATGATGTAGAGGTGGGATATTCCTTTTTTTTTTAATTAATTAATTTTTTTTTTAAATAACTTTTTATTGACAGAACCTATGCCAGGGTAGTTTTTTACAACATTATCCCTTGCACTCACTTCTGTTCCAATTTTTCCCCTCCCTACCTCTGCCCTCTCCCCAAAGATGGCAAGCAGTCCTATACATGTTAAATAGATTGCAGTGGATCTTGGATATAATATATGTGTGCAGAACTGAACAGTTTTCTTGTTGCTCAAGGAGAATTGGATTTAGAAGGTATAAATAACCTGGGAAGAAGAACAAAAATGGAAGCAGTTTACATTCATTTCCTAGTGTTCTTTCTTTGGGTGTAGCTACTTCTGTCCATCCTTGATCAATTGAAACTCAGTTAGATCTTGTCTTTGTTGAAGAAATCCACTTCCATCAGAATACATCCTCATACAGTATCGCTGTTGAGGTATATAATGATTTCTTGGTTCTGCTCATTTCGCTCAGCATCAGTTCATGTAAGTCTTGCCAGTCCTCTCTGTATTCGTCCTGTTGGTCATTTCTTACAGAACAATAATATTCCATAACATTCATATACCACAATTTACTCAACCATTCTCCAACTGATGGGCATCCATTCATTTTCCAGCTTCTAGCCACTACAAACAGGGCTGCCACAAAAATTTTGGCACATACAGGTCCCTTTCCCTTTCTTAGTATCTCTTTGGGGTAAGCCCAGTAGAGACACTGCTGGATCAAAGGGTATGCACAGTTTGATAACTTTTTGGGCATAGTTCCAAATTGCTCTCCAGAATGGCTGGATGTATTCACAATTGAGGTGGGATATTCCTTAAGTACCTACAGAGCTTTTGGTAGCTGGGTAAAGATAGCTCACTAACTATTCTAGGACACAAAAGGAGAGTTTGGGTCTTGTAACCTCTCCCCACCCTATCCCACAGGAAGGGATAAAGTGGAATAGTGGAATTGTATTGAAGACAGGTCCAATGATTATAATAGGAAGCATGGGAAGAGAACCATCTTCTGACTCTACAAGTGATGGCTCACCTTTTGGGGTCATTCCATAGGCCCTCCCAGGAGGACTGGGTCCTCACTTTGCAACTCATTGTCCTAGAATCCAGGGCATGGTAAAATACCGCCCCCCCCCACACACACACACATACACATACCCTTAAATGTATAGAAAATCTAAACAGAACAAGAGACATCATGAAGTCCCTGACAGAAAACCTCCTTGGAGTCAGGATGGCTGGTCTCAAGTCTCATTTCTAACATATATATTGGCAAGTCACTAACTTCTTAGTGGTCAGACAATTCTCTAAGGCGCTATGGTATCTTGTTAGAAATTTCCTCACCAGGAATTCTCAAAATAAATCACAGATTTGTTAAGAAAAAAAAATTAACAGGACATTCTTGTGATCAGGGAAAAGGCAGAGTCATGTCCCATAGAATGATTGGATCTGAGTAGAAAAGGATTTGGTAAAACACATGGAAAGTTAATATCAATTCAAGAGATTCCACAAAGCAGTATAATACACAGAATCATAGATTTTGAACTAGAGGGAGAGCATAGTAACATTTAATTCAAATTCATTATTTTACAGAGGAATAAACTGAGGATCAGAAAAGTTGAGCTAGTTTTCCAAAATCTTAAGTGACTCATTTATTTGCAATTTAAATCCACATTCTCTGATTTAAATCCTATGTAATTTCCACCACTTGACTCCAACGATCAGTTGTGGTTGTTCCCTCCTTCATTCTTAAAGAGTTCTGTGACAATCAGGACTCTGATACTGTGACATGCAAATGAATTGGATTTAAGTGGGGGAGGGCTGTGCAAAGTCACTGGCCTCACTTTCTCCTCCAGAACCTTGTGGGTCCAGTGACAAGATGCAGATCAGGACAACTGGAGATGGTTTTAAATGCAGTAGGCTACCTTGGCCTTTTTAAGCTAAGGTCCTTAACAGGTCTCAGTTTGACTAAGGCTACACCTAATCAGTGATTAAAACTGGGTAAGAAATGAAACAGAGAATGATTTTTTTTTAACCTGGAAAAAAAAAGAAAAGAAAATATGTGTGTCTCTCTGTGTGTGTATACACATACATACAAACATATATATATATATATATGGGGGCAGAGTTGCTCATCAAAACAAAAACAATTTCTATTTACCGTCACTCTGAGGCAATTAAGGACCCAAACAATGACCAAATGTTTGAGCAATAAATATCTGGAAGAAGATTGTAGAAAATTCAATCCCTTCTCTTACACGGATTTTATTTCTCCTGAAGTCACTCAAAATAGCTTTCTGAAATAGTAACCAACAAAAATCAAAATAGTATTTGAAAAAGACAATGGATCATTGTTTCTGAGTGTAGGATGCTTTGGGAGAAAAAGTAGGTTGAAAGGCATTCAGGTAGGAAGTTATTAGGGTGGAGACCAAGTGGGTGAGGTCTCTTTAGGGGAAGGTGTAGTTTAAGAACACTTCTTATGAAATTCTTCAAATCTAATTTCCACCTAGTGTTCTAAAATGAAGCCAACTTATTCTTATGATCTCAAGTACTCTATCTACTTTCTGGCTGCTATCTACTTTTCATCTGTAGATGAAAAACTTAGGCTCAAGGACAAAGCAGAGGAGGAAGAAAAGAAGGCATTGTGAAAGAAGGAAGATTTAGAAGTTGTGAGAACCAGAGAGTGATTTAAAGAAGAAAAAAATTGGAAAAACTTGCATGATGATTCAAAGAAGGTTGGCTATGGAATCAGATGGCCTTCGTTCAAATAAAGACTTTACTACTTTATGACCTTGAGTTATAATGCTACTAAAGAAATTTTTCTTTAGAAAATTTTAATGGTTCTTTGAATAGGATAATAACATGAACCACTCAAAAGTGTTGTAATATTTGTAAGAGCTCAAAAAACCCCACTTTATTTTTAAGTAGTTGTGGTAATAGCATATTCTAAATTTTTAGTAAAATTACACAATTTTTCTAGGTCTCAATTTTCTTAGCTATAAAACGAGGGCATGGAGCAGCTAGGGGGTGCTGTAGTACACAGAGCATTGGGCTGGGTGTCAGTAAGATTTCCCGAGTTCAAATCTGGCTTCAGACACTAGCTGTGTGATTCTGGCCAAGTCACTTAGCCATATTTGTCTCAGTTTCTTCATCTGCAAAATGAGCTGCAAAATCAGCATCTTTGCCAAGAAAAATCCAAATGGGATCACAAAAAGTCAGACACATCTAAAAAGAACTGAACAACAATAACAAAATGAGGGCAGAATAAAGAATCTTTAATTCTTTATTATTCTTTTAATCTAATCTAGTCTCTCCTAGAGAAGGATTCTTGTTGTAGGAGACAGGGGACTAAAAGTGAAGATAAGATCATAATGAAGGACAAGGAGAAGGATTTGCAGAATAGGACTTAAACAGAAGGAAGGGGGAAATGAAGGGAAGGGCACAAACTGAAACAAGATCATAGAATTATAGATCTAGACCTAAACAGGACTCAAAGCAGAAAGAATGAGAAGCAAATTAGTTAAAAAAAAAAAAAAAGAAAGAAAATAAGAAAATCAATTGATGGGACAAGGTAAAAAGCTAGCAAGATAAATAATGGGAAGTCAATTAAGGTTGACATGATGAAGAGAATAGCAACCTCAGAGCTGAAGACCACCCCCCAAAAATATTTTTAAAGCAATTTTCCCCTGAAGCTACTAGAAGATTCACAAGTGGCTTGGGAATCTCACTTCCAGCAAGTATAAAAAAAGGGGATTGCTCTGTGTGAGCCAAGTGACTGCTAGTTATACTCAAAACAAAGATAGGTCTTTTTACTACAAGAGAAGGCTAAAGAGCTCAAAGAAAGCCTTTCTACTCTCTAAGCTATTGAGGAAATACAAGAACAATCTATGAAAACAAAGAAGAAAAAGCATTTAAAGAGTCAGGGTGGAATCTAAACCTTCCTAGGAGAATAGAAAGTTGAAGAATTTGACAGGGAGAAGAAAAAACTAAGAGCTAAGCAGTAGCATGTTAGAACTGATTCCAACTACTTACTAGAATCAATTATTAAATTTTCAATGTGAGCACTTATACCTCAGAAATAGCAAATGATATAAATCAAGGCTTGATTTATTGTTTTATAGATTGCCTAGGTTTAGGAAGGGCAGGTAGGTGGCACAATTGATAGAGAACCAGGTCTGCAGTCAGCAAGAATCATTTTCTTCTACTCTCCATGCCTCCATGAAAACCTTTGAAACAAGGTCATATAATGACTTTTCTCAGTCCTTATTCTTCTTGACCTCTTTGTATTATTTGACACTGCTAGCCACTTTTTCCTTCTGGATATTTTCTACTCTTTGGCTTTTCATGAAACTGTTCTCATTGTTTTTTTCATATAATTCTCATTTTCCTTGCTGGTTCTTTAACCATATCATGCTAACTACTGTGGGCATCTGTCAAGTCTCTGTCTTGGTATCTCATATCTTTTGATTCTATACTATTCCATTTGGTCAGCTCACCCATGGATTCAATTTTCTCTTTATAGGTGATTCCTAGATAGAAAGAAAAAAGATAGATAGACAGATAGATAGATAGATGGATAGATAGATAGATGTTAGGATTCTTACAAGGTACTAAGTCAGTTATCTAATTTAGCATGGTACTTAACAGTTCTCTAGCTCACTAATGTACTTAGTACTTATTAGAGTTCTACAAGATTCACGCCTTTAAGAGAGCATATATAAGCTAGGAGGCTCAACCAGGATTTACTCTGGGAGATTCACAAGTCAGAGAGGACAAGCCCATTCTTGGAGGTGGAGACAGATTCATTCTATCTTCCACCTTTGTGCTGGCGGGAGGCTGAAGCTGGCAGAGGCAAAGGACTAGCAGCAGGAGCTCTTGGAACCAAGGAGAGAGATAGGCCTCTAAGGAAGCTAATAGGGCCCAAGGAAGGAAACAATAACAGGTGTTAAAGTCCAAATCCTTTATTATCTTCTTCACAATCTGGTTTTCTTGCCTGGAGCCCTGGCCAGCTTTCTAGAGAGCCTTTCAGACCAGCCTTGGTCTCAGTGCGGGATGTGCAGGAGACCAGCCACCACAGTGGTATGAGATCTGGCTCTGAGTCTGAGGGATTGTGCTTCAGCCTCCAGCCACTACAAAGGTGGACAATGGGATGAATCTGTCTCTCAGTCCCCCTTGACTGAGTCTGGCTCTATTATAATTACATTATCATAGGTGTGAATCTTGTGGAACTATATTAAGTACTAAGTACATGTACTGAACTATGGAATTATTAATCACCATGCTAAACTAGATAACCATTGTCTTTTCAATTCCACTGACTTAGCACCTTGTGTAAGAATCCTTGTTTCAGAGTTCTGGCCCATAACAGATAGAGCCCCAGTTTTTCTCCTGAGCTACAGTATCATGATAATAAACTGTACTCTAGACATTTCCACTTCTATGTCATGTGGGTAACCAATCTCAATATGTCCAAAAGAGAATTTGTTTTCCTTCTTCCCATCTTCCTATTACTGTTAAGGATACCATCATCCTTTGGCTAAGATGACAGGAAAAGATAATTATAAATGTTAAAGAGGATGTGGGAAAACTGGAACACTAATGTATTATTGGTGAAGTTGTAAAGTGTTTCCAACATTCTGAAAAGCAATTTGAAATTTTGCCCAAAGGGCTACAAAATTATGCATACCCTTTGATCCAGCAGTGTCTCTTCTGGGTCTATAACCCAAAGAAATTATAAAAAGGGGGAAAGAACCCACATGTACAAAAATGTTTGTAGTATCCCTTTTTGTAGTGGCAAGGACCTGGAAACTGAGTGAATGCCCACCAGTTGGGGAATGGTTGAATAAGTTATGGTATATGAATGTAAGAATATTATTGTTCCATAAAAAGTGATAAACAGATTGATTTCAGAAAGGCCTGGAATGACCTACACAAACTGATGTTAAGTAAAGTGGGCAGAACCAGAAGAACACTGTACACAACAATAAAAAGATTATGTGATGATCAATTATGATGGATTTGACTCTTTGCAACAATGAGGTAATACAAGGCAATTCCATCCAATTGGGATGAAAAGTGCTACTCTCATTCAGAGACAGAAGTATGAAGACTTGTGACAACCACGCTAGCACCCCAGACAACCCAGAATCAGCTAGAGTCAGGATAAGCAAAAGTCCTTAGTTTTTATTCTTGGTCTTTAGACGCAGGATTGAACAGGATGGAAGCAGAATCTCCACAACTGCCTTCTCCCTCTTCTACCGCAAAAAGTGACCCTGGCTCATCTTACTCCACTCCCTAGTCCCTCCTACAATCCTTTGTATGCACCAATCATTGAGCTAGCACAGGATAGTGGGAAGGACCATTTTTCAAGCATATAACCATAAAATATTGTCCAATCAGTAATTAGCCCTAAGTGATTGAAACGACCTCAGTGCAATGACTCAAGAGTTTCAGTTCTCTACAGAGACTAAATGTGGCTCAAAGCATAGTATTTTTACCTTTTTGTTGTTATTGTTTTCTTACTTGTCTTTTTTTTTCTTTCTCATGCTTTCTTTCTCTTTTGATCTGATTTTTGTGTGTGTGTGTGTGTGCAGCATGATACATATGGAAATATGTTTAGAAAGACTGCATCTAGATGTTTAACTTATATTGGATTTTGTGCCATCTTGGGGAAGGGCAAGGTAATGGAGGGAGGAAGAAAAATTTGGAAGACAAGGTTTTGCAAAAGTGAATGTTGAAAACTCTCTTTATATGTATTTGAAAAAATAAAATACACCATTGGGGAGGAAAAGATACTATCATCTTCCAATCACTCAGGCTTGCAACTTTGGGGTCATTCTTTACTCTTCATTCTCTTGTTAATCCTACCTATGCTAAATCATGTTTTCTGGATTCACTTCTTTCATATATATCCCATACTCTTCTCTCACACAGCCACACACTAGTTCAGACTCTTATCACTTATTATCTGAATTTATTACAATAGTCTTCTAATTAGTCTCTCTTCCTCAAGTCTATCCTCACTTCAATCCATTCTTCATTCAGTTATGAAATTGTTTTTCTCAAGTGTCAGTCATTTTTCACTCCTTGTCTCAATAAATTCCAGTGTCTTCTTATTATCTCCTGGATCAAATATAAAATCTGGTTTGGCACTTAAAGATCTTTCCTCATTGATTGATAGATAATCTGTCCCTTTCATACTTTTTAGTCTTCTTTTACTTCCCTCCCTTTTACAGGTCAAGGCGTTACAGCCCTGCTCCCACAAGTCTATTTGTTATCCCTCAAACATGATGTTCCATCTTCCATTTCTGTATTTTCATATTGACTATTCCCTATTTCTAGAATACTTTCCTCCTCTTTGCCTCTACTTCTTAGCTTCACTAATTTATCTTCTGACAGCTCAAATTCTACCTCCTATAGAAAGACTTTTCTAGTACCTTTGACAGTTAATACTTTCTTTTCTGAGATTACATTCAATTTTCTCTGTCTATGTTTTGTACATAACTATTTACACATTATTTCCACCATTGAAAAGTAAGTTCCTTCAGAGCAGGCATTATTTTGCCTTTAAATCCTTTCACTTAACATAATGACTGCCATAATAGTAATACTGTTTAAGTTGCTTATTGATGACTCATCTCATTTCCTTTTTTGGCAGTTACCAGACTGACAGATGATCTGACAAAATCTCTAATATTGTTATTAGGCAAAAAAATGGAAAATTGTAAGCTAAGTGATGGAGGTGGGTTAGAAACTGGCTAATGGAGTAGCCATTAAAGATATGATATAATTTGGACCTTGGTTTCTAATGAAGAGCTTCAAATAACTTGGCCTTGTGTAGTTTAACACTGTTAACAGTGACTTGTATCAAAGCATAGATGGCATCTTTCTCAAATTTCCAGATGAAAGAAACAAAGCTAAAAGTCATCATTAAGATTTTTGTTGACAAAGTCAAGATCTAAAATATCTTGGCTGGCTGGGACAATAGGCCTAATCTAATAAGATGAATTTTGATAAAGCTAAATGTAAGTTCTCATATAAGGTTTCAAAAAAAAATCACCTTTGCAAGGATAATATAGAGAAGGAATTGTGAGAAAGTAGTTACTTAGAAAACCACATTGTGAATTTACTGGGTTGCAAAATCAGTATAAGCTAACAATACATATGTGACCACTACTGGGCTGTATTAAAAGAAATTTGATAGTATGTTAAAATAGAGAACTAATTTGGAAGCAAACAAGACCCAGTTTCAAATCCTGCCTCTTATAGAATTCTATACATGTGATCTTGGGCAAGTCCTTTAATCTCTCAATGTTCCAGAGAATTCCCTAAGATTAAAAAGTGTGTAGAAAGTGCTGACCTACATGAGGGAGAGAATTTCCTCCAATAGGAGCTCCTTATATCAATAAAACCATGGGTCCAGTCCCTATCCCTTACTCTAAGGTAAGTATAGTGTCTAGGATTTGAGAGGAGAAGGAAAGACCAACACTGTCCTGGTCAGTCCATAGTTGTGGTTTCATGTGGTAAAGAACTTCATGTTTAGGACACATGAAGAGAAGATGAAGAAACTTGGGAGCTTTTGTTTTTAAAGAAAATTGGGTTAAGGATTGAGGGAAGCACTTCTTATTTGAAGACCTGCTATGTGAAAAAGGTATTAGTTATTTTATTGGTTCTGAGAAGTTAGAAACAGAAACAGTGGGACAAGAGATAGATTTAAGTTTGAAGTGAGGAAAAATTTCAAACAATTAGAGATATTCAACAATAGAATGAGCTTTTTTATGTAGTTCCCTCTTATCAGAGGTCTTCCTAAAAAGACTGGAAGACCATTAATTATAGAAGGAATTCTTATTTAGGGGTGGATTAGATTAAGTAGATTCTAGGATCTCTTTTTTATATTTGAGTTTCTGTGAAATAAGATGTTAGAGCTTCAAGGGATCATGAGATCATATAGTCCAGCCCCTTGATTTTACATATGAAGCTCCTGGGGATAAGGGGTAAGAAGCTTATTCAAGATCGGGCGGAGCCAAGATGGCGGAAGAAATACATTGTTTCTAAGCTCTTCTTTACCCTTTTATTAATAAATGTTTCAAAAATAGTCTTGACTTTGAAAATTCGTAAAGATAAGAAGAAGAATCACCAAATTAAAAATCTGCAGTCTCCCAAAAAGGTTGGTTCCCTTAGGGGAGATCGGCGAGACTGAGAGAAATTAGTTCCGAGGAGAGTCTCAAACCGGGGTGAAGGCAAGATCTCAGCAACGCGCGCCCCAACCTGCAGGGCTTTTCCTGGGAGTTGAGATCCTGCACCAGGAGGACGAGTCCGGTTAGCTCAATCGCGAGGGGAGCCCGGCTTGGGGCCAAGAGCTTTTCAGGGCCGATTGCATCAGGCAGAGACGCAAGCAGAGTTTCGGCTTGTCTCTTTTGCAGTCAGTTAAAACAGTCCCACAAGAGGGCTCCGCCCGGGCAGTGACATTTCCCATTAGGTCTCCCAGCCGAGGGCAACGAAATCCACCAGCCACTAGCAGTTTGATAGTCATTGCTGAATCCACCCTCCTGTTGGGAAGGGAAACTCCTGCACAGAGCACCCCATACCTTTGGAGCCGGAAATCGGTTTACATTCTCCCTATTCTGCGAGGAAGCCTGGTAACCCCTTGCCTAGGAAGACCACCCTAAAGGTTTAAACATGAATAAAAAGATGAAAAGAAAATCGATAGCTTATGCAGGAAAAGAGCAGGTCAGCAAACCCGAAGAGACCTCAAACAGCAAAATGCATCAGACTGTCCTCCTTTACAGAATGCTCTCATTTAGAAGAGGCCATTAAAAGTCTCAAAAGAGAGTTAGAAGATAAATGGGGAAAAGGAAAGAGAAGCCTTACAAGAGAGAGCAACAACTTCCCTGAAAAGAATTGAAAAAATAAAGAATTCACTACAAAGTAGGATTTGTGATTTGGAAAAGACAAAGAACCTCAAGAAAGTAGGATCCAAATGGAAAAGACAAAGAACACCAAGAAAGTAGGATCTGTGAATTGAAAAGAAAATAATTCACTAAAAAAAATTAGTGAAATGGAAAAATAGACCAAAACAATACATTAAAAACCCAATTGACATATACAGAAAGAAGTAAAAAAGCTTAATTGAAGAAAATAATTTAAAAAATTAGAACTGAAACAAATTGAAACTAATGATTCATTGAGACAAAAGAATAATAACAAAACAAAAAAAATGACAAACTGAAAACCACGAATTATCACTTGCAAAACAAGACTTGAAAATAGATCTAGGAGAGATAATCTGAGGATTATTGGATTCTGAAAACCATGATGAAAAAAGTACCAGATACTATTTTGGGAAATCATCAAAGAGAACTGCCCAGATGTAATAGAATCAGAAGTAAAATAGGATTGAAAGAATTCATCGAACACCTTCTGAAAGAACCCTAAAATAAAACCCCAGGAATATTGTGGCAAAATTTCAGAACTATAAGATTAAGGAAAATTTACAAGCACCAAAAACCATTTAAATACCGAGGTGCCATGATCACCCAAGATCGGTGCCTTACATTAAAGGAAAAGAAGGGCCTGAATATGATATTCGAAGGCACAAGAACTTGAGATGCAGCCAAGAATAAACTACCCAGCTAAGTTGAGCATTTTCTTCCAGGGAAGAAGATGGAATTTAATGAAACAAATGAATTCCATTTGTTTCTGAAGAAAACCAGAACTAAACAAAAATTTGATCTCCAAGAATAGAACCAAGAGTAGAAAAGGTAAAATAACCTTGAGAATTGTATTTCTGTTGTGGATATACAAAAGAATACATGTATAATTTGATTGTACTGGATATAACATAAAAAAGGAAGCAGATATGGAAAAGGGATGATGGCAGAATAAGGTGGGAAGGAGGGAAAAAAGAGGGGAACCACATCCCACAAAGAGGCTAAGGAAACTTATCAATCTGAGGGAATTTAGAGAGGGGAGGAACATTGTGTGAATCTACCTCATCAGAGTTGGCTCAAAGAAAAAATAATTACATTTGTTTAGAGAAAATTCTCTCCCCATTAAAACGGGGGGAGAGGAAAAGGGAAAAGAAAAGAGTAATAAGGGAAGGAAGGGGGAAAGACTCAAGGGGGGGGGAGGGATTATAAAGAGGATGATCGTGGAACAAGAGGGACATAAGTTTAAAAGGGGAAAGAGGGGTTGGGGAGGCAAGAATAAGTAAAGCACAATCTGGGTTATAGGATGGCAGGAAATACAGATTTAGTAATTCTAACCAAATGAATGGATGAACTCCCCATAAAGAGGAGGCAGATAGCAGACTGGATCAAAGTCAGAACCCTACAATATGGTTTACAAGAAACACACTAAAGCAGGGGATGCATATAAGAAAAAGTAAAGGCTGGAGCAAAATCTATTATGCTCAGGTGAAGTCAAAAAGAGGGTAGCCATCCTTATCTCAGATCAAGCAAAAAGTAAATTGATCTAATTAAAAGAGATAAGGAAGGTAACTACATCCTGCAAAGGGTAGCATAAACAACGAAATCTATTAAACATATATGCACCAAGTGGTATGGCACTCAACTTCCTAAAGGAGAAGGTTAGAGAGTAAAGAAGAAATAGGACAACAAAACTGTAATAGTAGGAGATCTCAACCTTGCACTCCCAGAATTAGACAAATCAAACCACAAAACAAATAAGAAAGAAATTAAAGAATAGAATATTAGAAAATTAGGTATGTTGGATCTGGAGAAAATTGAATGGAGATAGAAGGAATATACTTTTCTCAGCAGTTCATGGAACCTATTCAAAATTGACCATATATTAGACATAAAGACCTCTAATTAAATGCAAGAAAGCAGAAATAGTAAATGCTTTTTCAGATCAATGATGCAATAAAACTACATTAACAAAAGTTAGGGGAAATAGACCAAAAAGTAATTGAAACCAAACAATTCATCTTAAGAATGATTGGAAGAAGCAAATTATAGATACAATTAATAATTTCACTAAGATAATGACAAATGAGAGACATCATACCAAAATTGATGCAGCAAACAAATAAGAGGGAATTTATATCCTTGAGGCTTACTTGAATAAAACGAGAAAGAAAAGATTAATGAATTGGGCTTGCAAAAAAAAACTAAAAAAGACCAAATTAAAACCCCAATCAAATACTAAATTGAAATTTAAAATTAAAAGGGAGAAATTAAAATATTGAAAAGTAAAAAACTATTGAACTAATTAATAAAACTAAGAGTTGGTTCTATGAAAAGCCAATAAATAGATAAGCCTTTGGTAAATCTGATTAGAAAAAGGAGGGAGGAAAATGAAATTATAGTCTTAAAATGAAAAGGAGAACTTTCCACCAATGAAGAGGAAATTAGAGAAATAATAAGGAGTTATTTTGCTCAACTTTATGCCAATAAATTTGATAACCCAAGTGAAATGGATGATACCTCCAAAAATACAGACTTCAGACTAAAGAGGAAGAAGTAATTGCTTGAATAGTCCCATTTCAGAAAAAGAAATGAACAGGCAATTAAACAACCCCCAAGAAAAACCCAGGACCAGATGGATTTATGTGAATTTTACAAACATTTAAAGAACAATTGGCCCCAAGCATATAAATTATTTGATAAAATAGGAATGAAGGAGTCCCACCAAATTCTTCTATGACACAGACATGGTACTGATACCTAAACCAGGTAGGCTGAAAACAGAGAAAGAAAATTATAGACCAATTCCCTAATGAATATTGATGCTAAAATCTAAATAAGATATTAGCAAAAAGACCAGAAAATCATCTCCAAGATAATACACTATGATCAAGTAGGATTTATACCAGGAATGCAGGGCTGGTTCAATATTAGGAAAACTATCAATATAAGGCCGTCAATAACCAAATTAAAAAACCATATGATCATCTCAATAGATGCAGAAAAGCATTTGATAAAATCCAACATCCATTCCTATTAAAAACACTTGAGAGTATAGAATAAATGGACTTTTCCCTTAAAATAATCAGCACATCTATTTAAAACCATCAGTAAGCATCATTATGTAATGGAGACAAACTGCAACCATTTCCAACAAGATCTGAGGAAACAAGGTGCCACTATCAAGTACTATTTAATATTGTATTAGAAACGCTAGCATAGCAATAAGAGCTGAGAAAGAGATTAAAGGAAAAAATAGGCAATGAGGAAGCCAAATTATCACCTTTGCCGATGACATGATGGTATACTTAGAGAACCCCAAGATTCTAAGCAAAAGTTATTAGAAATAACCACAACTTTAGAAAGTTGTTTTATAAATAAACCCACATAAGTCATCAGCATTCTTATATATCACAACAAAATCCAACAGTCAGAGTTACAAAGAGAAATTCCATTTAAAGTAACTACTGATAATATAAAATATTTAGAATCCTATCTGCCAAGGGAAATCAGAAACTTTATGAGCAAAATTACAGACCACTTTTCACACAAATTAAGTCTGATCTAACCAATTGAAAAATTAAATGCTCTTGGATAGGGGAGCAAATATAATAAAGATGACAATATTACCTAAACTAATCTATTTATTTAGCCTATACCAATCAGACCCCAAAAACTATTTTAATGACCTAGAAAAATAACAACAAAGTTCATATGGAAAACAAAAAGGTCAAGAATTTCAAGGGAATTAATGAAAAAAAATCAAATGATGGTGGCTTAGCTTAAGATCTAAACTATACTATAGAGCAGCAGTTACCAAAACTATTTGGTATTGCTAAGGAATAGATTAGTTTGATCAGTGGAATAGATTAGGTTCAAGGGATAAAACAGTCAACAACATAAGCAACCTTAGTCTTTGACAAACCCAAAGATCCCAGCTTTTGGGATAAGAACTTACTGTTTGATAAAATTGCTGGAAAATTGGAAACCAATATGGCAGAAACTAGGATTGATCCATACTTAATCGCCAGATACCAAGATAATCAAAATGGGTTCATGACCTAGGTATAAAGAATGAAATTATTAATAAATTAGAGGAACATAGGATAGTTTACCTCTCAGACCTGTGGAAGGGGAAGGTTTTATGACCAAAGCAGAACTAGAGATCATTACTGATCACAAATAGAAAATTTGATTATACAAACTGAAAAGTTTTTGTACAAAACAAAACTAATGAGACAAGATTAGAAGGGAAGCAATAAACTGGGAAAAATATTTTACAGTCAAGGTTCTGATAAAGGCCTCTATTTAAAATATATAGAGAATTAACCTAATTTATAAAAATCAAGCCATTCTCCAATTGAAAATGGTCAAAGGATATGAACAGACACCTTTTGATGAAGAAATTGAAACTATTTCTAGTCATATGAAAAGATGCCCAAGTCATTATTAATCAGAGAAATGCAAATTAAGACAACTCTAAGATACACTACACACCTGTCAGATTGGCTAAGATGACAGGAAAAATAATGATGATTGTTGAGGAGGGAAAATGGGACATTGATTTATTGTTGGTGGAGTTGTGAACGAATCCAACCATTTTGGAGAGTAGTTTGAACTATGCTCAAAAAGTTATCAAACTGTGCATACCCTTTGATCCAGAGTGTTACTACTGGATTATATCCCAAAGAGATTATAAAGAAGGGAAAGGGACCTGTATGTGCACGAATGTTTGTGGCAGCCCTTTGTAGTGGCTAGAAACTGAAACTGAATGGATGTCCACGTTGGAGAATGGCTGAATAAATTGGGTATATGAAAATTATGGAATATTACTGTTCTGTAAGAAATGACCAACAGGATGATTTCGAAAGGCCTGGAGAGACCCAAGGAACTGATGCTGAGTGAAATGAGCAGGACCAGGAGATCATATATACTCAACAACAATACTAGATGATGACTAGTCCTGATGGATCAGGCCATCCTCAGCAACAAGATCAACCAAATCATTTCTAATGGAGCAGTAATGAACTGAACTAACTATACCCAGAAAAAGAACCTGGGAGATGAATAAAACCATTACATTGAATTCTCAGTCCCTATATTTATGCACACCTGCATCTTTGATTTCCTTCACAAGCTAATTGTACAATTCAGAGTCTGATCTTTTTGTACAGCAAAATAATGTTTTGTCATGTATATATTGTGTATCTAAGTTATATTTTAATATATTTAACATCTACTGGTCATCCTGCCATTTAGGGAGGGTGGGGGGGTAAGAGGGAAAAATTGGAACAAGAGGTTTGGCAATTGTTAATGCTGTAAAGTTACCCATGTATATATCCTGTAAATTAAAGGCTATTAAATAAAAAAAAAAAAAAAAAAAAAAAGAAATATTAAAAAAAAAAAAAAAAGAAGCTTATTCAAGAATGCATAGCTGACTAGAAGTAGAGTCAAAAGTATACCCCAAGACTCCTAATTCAGTTCTCTTTTTACTAGGTTATCCCTCATCCTCTGTCTGCCCTTAGTAAAAATATGACAATTAGTTGGATCTTTAACATTTGAGGACAATCTCTGGACAGCAACAGGAGAGATTCACATTAACTGAAAACAATCACTAAATCTGGGAAGAGGGGGGCTGCCTTGCATGCCTTCAGCTATGCAAAAAGACAATTGCTTTTCACTTCCAGAAACATATCCTAACTACATTTATAAGAATCACTTTGATGCCCCCTGTCTTCATCATGAAAAACCTGACTTTCTTCTGGAAGGTAATTTAGGAACCATATTTCTAAATTCTAAAGGTCTAAGGTAATACATGCTTGGATTAATTCTTCCATAGAGTTCAGCTTTATAGGAGGACTTCTTAAACTTTTTCTACTTGCAACCTTCCCCCCACCCCAAGAAATCTTTATGTGACTCTGGATACATACATATATACATATACACACATTTCTCTATCTCTGTCTTTCTCTGTGTATGTCTCTCTGCCTCTCTTTCTGTGTCCCCCTTCCCCAATATGTGTGTGTGTGTATAACATTTACTGATAATAAATCATAATTTTGTGACACCCTCCCACATTCAATTATATAACCCTATATAGGGTTTTGACTCATAGTTTAATAAGCTTTGCTCTATAGCACCTAGTATCTTTCCCCCTTACCCTTCAATTCTGTCTGTGTGAAATTAAGTATTCCTTTTCTTGCTGGTGCCTTGAATTCAGACTGAGGGAAGACAGGTTTTTTTTTGTTGTTGTTGTTGTTTTGACTTTGTGCGTGTGTGTGTACATATATGTGTATAAACATAGGTTTACATGTATGATCATGTATATGCACATGTATATATGCACATATATGCATCTGTGCACACAAAGTACAAATAATATGCCATTTGATGTATATTTCTCTCTATATAATCTCTCCATAGAATGTATATAAAATTATATAATCAATATAATAAATATTTAGAAAAACATACAAAATATCTGTATATATACATTATTCTCTTCCTTCCCTTCTCTTTATGTCCTAGGACAAGTGTAATTGTAATTCTTCTTATACATCCTTATGTAATTCTGTGGGAGGTGTCTCTTTCCTTATGTAAATCTGTGGGAGGACTCCAGCACCAGTCACTGATTAAAAAAAAAAAAAAAAGACCTGACTTTAGCCTATAACAATGTGTCTAGATGTTGTTTTAAGACTCATCTAAGTTTGGCAACAGAGTAAACAACAAAGCATGATGTAACACATTCATGAAGTCACAACATCTGAAGATCATAGATTTAGTGATAAAGGTAAGATGGTAATAAATAGTAATATTTATTAAGATGGTAATAATATAAGTAATAATATAAGATGGTAATAATATTTAAAAAGGTAAGATAAAGGTAATGAGTCTAACTTCTTCTCATTTCCCATTTTATAAATTAAACAACTGAGATCGAAAGAAATAATTTTTTTTTCAGTCTTACAACAGTGTCAGAGTTGGGATTTGAACCCAGATCTTTCTAATTACCAAATAGATCTTATTTCATCTTTGCCTGAGAAATCAAGATGAGGGGCCATAATATTCCATAATCTTAAATCGCCATAATATTTCTTTTTCTTGACAGATGTCCCCAACCATAAGATGTATTGCTGATCCATTTCCTTTTGCAATATCTCTAGATATAACTGAAATCTTCAAAAAAAATTTCTCTAGGAAATATAGAATGATGAGCAAAAAGTGCCAATATTCTGTTTATAATCCAAACTTCAAGTCAATAAGACACCAGTGTGTAAGAGGGCCTGCCAACCCCCCTGCCAGCCTTGGTCATCGCACAGGGCACGCCTCAGGTAATCTGAGGGTAGCCTTGTAAGGGGGAACAAGATGGCGTTGGGAGGAAGGGGGTCCCACCCTAAGGAGCAATGCAGCAGTTCCCAGGAGAGGCGTGCTGGACCTTAGAGGGGAGGACCTTGAATATCCTTCTTAGGAAAGGAATGTACACATCATATCTACGTGTAGCTTCCTGTAGAGAATCATGTATCTACTATAGGTTAGAATGTGATTACTCTTACGTATGAAGTAGTACCTAGAAACAAGCACCAAGATGATAAAAGGACCTGCAATCTTTGTAATAAACAGAGTCTCACATCACCCTGGCTCTTGTCTCTCATTACTTACATTCATCACCATTCAAGTGGACAGGCAGTGCTGGTCACATAAGGCCTGTTCCACTCAGCAGTTAGGGCCAGGACCCCTAACACCAATGTTAATCCTTTCAGTTGCAAATTTAAGCAACAAAATGCTTGAGAAGACTTGCACTGCAATTAAACTTTGTACATAATTCTTGTAAATGTAGCATATCCACTCAGACATTAACAGAAGAAATAAAAGAACAAATGGTGGTGGGTTTTTTTTTTCTTTTTCTTCTTTAGAGCTTGGTGGTTCTTAACCTTTATTCACTAGTTGTTTTCTAACTTTCTTTTTTACTTCTAACTAAAATTCTATACTTTGTAGCTCTTTCTTGCCTTGGACTTTAATGAACACATTAATAGAAAGCTAAATAAAATCATATTTTAGAGACCCACGATTATTATAACGAGATGAATAGCATGGGCTATGAGTACTTTGATAGTTATTAAGTAAGAATTGGTTGCAATTTATTAAGTCATTTGTGTGTGTATGCGTGTGCATGAGAGAGAGAATCAGAGAGAGAGAGAGAGAGAGAGAGAGAGAGAGAGAGAGAGAGAGGAGAGAGAGAGAGAGAGAGAGAACAACAAAGGTGGAAGTAATATATCATTATTCATCTCTCAGAGGTTCAGAGATAAATAGAATCTGGGAAAAAATGCCCACAGTTTTTACTAGACCCAAGGTATATCTGTTTTCTTTACCACATTAATGAGTTAGGGGAAAGGAAGGTCCTGAAATAGGATTTAGTAGGTGGGAATATAGGTTCCCAAATTGCCTTAATTTATATCTTTCCACTGGACCCAGATGCCTCCACAGGATAAATTGAGCTGTGACTTAGCACAGCCCTCCTCGCTTACGTCAGTCCATTTCACTGGCACATCATGGCATCCCCTCCCTAATCTCCTGGCCCTGTTTGAGAAAAAAAGGACAAAAAAAATAGAAGCTTTGTCTATATGGAAGGAATAGATTAGAAAAAATGGAGAAGCCAGGCTTCCAGGAGGAGATCATATTAGGTTATATCTCTCTCATGGTCCCATGTGGCATTCTAGGTCCACAATGGACACCAGTCTAGGGTCATAAAATAAAGAATCAACTAAAAATATGGACAATGCTAACTACTGGAGGAATAAAAGGAATTACTTCAAATCAACCAGAACAATCAGAGGCAAGAGTCAGCTTCCAAGGCTGAAATTTCAAGATTGTAGGATCATATATGGAGAATTGATTATCTCTGAGGATATCTAGTTCAATTTCATCATTTTACAGAACTAACCCTTAAAGAAGATAAAGTCTAGATTGGGGAAATGATCCATTGAAGAGTGCAGAGGTGAGTGTCAGTCATGCTTCCTTTGCCTCAAATCCAGCTCTCCTTCCACTGCAGACTAAAGGAACAGATGAGAAAGTAGATTTGAGAAGGACTGAGATACATGTGATTTTACTGACCTAAATCCCTTGGCTGGAGTTTGTAGTAGCTAAGTGGCACAGTGGATATAGTTCTAGACCTAGAATCAGGAAGACCTGAGTTTAAACCTGGTCTCAGGCACTTAAGGCTTTGTGACTGTGGTCAAGTCACTTAATCAGTTACTGTTTGTCTCAGTTTCCTCACCTACAAAATTATCTGGAAAAGGAAATGGCAAACCAGTCCAGTATTTTTGCCAAGAAAATGTTGAATGGGGTCATGAAGATTTGGACATAATCGAAATCAACTGAACAACAACATTGGGGAATAATAGGCCTCTGGCCTTCTCTACAAGCCAAAGGGGTTCCTAGTCTAATAAGAGATGGGGCTTGAAGCCAGCTGGGGCAACAGCAAACCAAATTCTAGGATTTCCTGCTAGAAGAGAAAAATGGCTCCACAGTATCAGAAATGACTTTTCTCTTCCAGGCAGATTAAAAACATAGACTCAGCACTGGTGAGGACCTTAAAGTTCATCTAATCCAAACATTTCATTTACAAGTGAAGAAACAGAGACCCTGAGAAGTTGTAAGATTCCCTTAAGTTATATAATAAAGATCATTCTTTAATGATCTAAGGATCTGGACTCTAGAAGAATTTTTTTTCTTTATGCTAATTAGAAAAAAATAGCTTTATTTTGACTTTATCAGAGAAACCTGGCTAAAGGAAGAAAATATTCATTAACTGGCCAATAATAAACAAAACCAAATTTACTTAAATGCAGAGATAACACCTTTCCATGCTTATGTATGCCTTTAATTGGTGAGAGGGAGCCTAGATAAAATCCAACATCTCTTGGCAGCTACATTGATTGATTGAAGGAGAGGGAGAAAGTGACCTTACATTATGTACCAAGCAGTCTGCTGTAATGGAAGTAAGTCTGGGCTTGTAGTCAGAGGACCAAGTTCAAATCCCATCTATCAAGGTTAATACCTGTGAGACCTTAAGCAAGTCACAACTTCTTTGGGCCTCAGTTTCCTTATCTGTTAAATTAAGACAATGGCTTCTGAAATCTCTTCCAGTTCTAGACTATATCTGATATATTTGACTAAATCCACTGACCATTTTTTAGAAGACCTTCATAGATAATCTGGTAGGCCCTGAGATGGAGAACCTTTGATTTTGATACTGCTACATCCAAGGAACATCTTTCTCATTGATGAGAAGGAATTCTTATTTATAACTTTATATCACAGAACTAAGACAGAAATAGTACAGCAAGTAGCAAACTTCTTTAACTCATCTAAATAATCTATCAATAGAATTTCTACCCACTGTTTCCTGAAACAATTACTTCCTAAAGGATATGTGGAAAATGGAACCTTACTGTTGCTTCCTTTGGAATATGGAACTGAACTGGCATGCATAATCACCTAAGTTATTTTTACTTTGGAATCATTGAAGCAGAACAAAGCAAAAGTTCGTTTTCATCTCCAGTGAGAATGGTGTTCCTTGGACTTGAAGCCTGCAAAATTTTGATTGGAATTTGATGGTGCAAGTTGTCCATCAACTCATTCCCGGGGCCCTTATTGCCTCGGGGATTTTGAGATAGATTTAAACCAATTATTTCATTAGCATAATTCTCTTCTACTCTCTGTTTCTGTTTCTCTGTCTCTCTCTCTGCCTCTGTTTCTGTGTCTCTGTGTTTGTCTGTCTGTTTGTCTTGTTCTGTCTGTCTCTGAGTTTGTCTCTCTGTCTCTGTCTGTGTCTGTCTATTTTTCTGTCTCTCTCTCTGTGTGTCTCTGTCTCTCTTTGTCTCTGTTTCTGTCTTTCTGTCTGTCTGTCTCTCTGCTGTATTCACTGTGCTGCCATTTTTAAGCTCTCCTTTATGGAGGAAACTATATAGAAGGGCCTAAGGTTTCTAGGACAAAGAGATAACAGAAATCTGCCTGTAAAGGAAAGAGGGTTAATAGATGAAAACTAGAAAGGAGATGAAAAAGTGATAGGTAAAAATCTGTCAACCAGTACTATTTAATCTCCTATGTGTACCATGTACTTTGCTAGGTTCTGAGGATATAAAACTTCCTACAGAGAAAAAGGCAGCCTAATATTGGTCACTGTGTTCCAGGGGAAACTTGAGCACTTTGAAAGGAGCATACTCAGCAATCTGTGGAGGCCACAGGTAAGGTAAATAGACCAAAATGGGCATCAGAGGAAAACAAAGGTTGTATAAAGTGAATAACCTGAAATAACTACAGACTTTTTGATAAGGTCATGAGAACATCACACACAACAATGAAAATTTCCAAGTTTCTTCTTCCTCTTTCCTATGACAAAGTCAGTCTTTTGAGAATCTATCTAAGTAAAATTCCTGTTTTCATAAGACCCCACAACATTTTCAACCAATAGATAGTTCAGGGGGGTTCATCCTTTAAGGAAAAGAATAACCTACATTTGTGTCCAGTGGAGGAGATGGTCCCTTGATGTTTAATAAGATAGTGACAGTTTATGCGCCTTCTCTCAAGAAAAATAGATAGATTATTCCCATGTGTAAAGCAAGCAATGAAACCACTTATCTTAGTTATGGCCAGATTGGAAACAAAATAAAGCTATATGAGCCAATATCACATAGTCAATTGTTACCAACCTGAAAACAGGCAGGGAGCCAGCAGCAGAAACTGTGTCCGAGTTCCAGAAATATTTGTCAGCATTTGCCAGAAATGTTTGTGTGAATATTAGAATCCAAAGAGGCAAAACAGACAAGCATAGTCTAAGATCTGGCAAAAGTTCAAGTAACTAGATATCCAAATGGGTTTCAATTTGTATAAATGGTATACCTCCCAAATTGACTAAATTGGCACAAAAACTGAACCTGTGCTCCTCTGAGTCCTGGAGCTAGCTCCATTTTCCTTAATCTTATCAGAGATTCAAATAAGGACAATTCCTCATTGAAGCAAGCACTTTCTGAATTGGAAAAGGTTAAATTTAAAACAATGAACAAAAAATAAGGAATCTTTCAATCTGGGATATAGCCAGAGATGTGTAGGCAAATGTTTAACAACCAGCTGTCAAAAGTGGGATGGAGGGGGATATACATTAGACACATATTTAAGTTTAATCTGTATCATTAACTTTTTCATCATTGTTTTCTTAAATAGCTCAGAGATGTCAAATACCCAGGCAGAAGCTGCATGCAATCTACAATACTCTAAGAGGAGTCTTAACAAGATTGTCAACGAAGCCACTGTAAACAATTATTTTTTAAACAAAATAATGAAACATAAATAATATTAATATGTGGCTTTCTAACTGAAAATACTTTCTATAGTAATCCTAATGTGTGACTTGGAGGTATCCAGTCTTTATTTGAGTTCCACGCCACTGGTTTAGACAATCAACAAAGTAATACACCAGGCTGTGATTTGTGGTGTTTGTCAGATTCTGAGGTGTAAAGGCTCACACACTAAAAATTTAACAATTATCTTCAAGAGTACAAGTTATCTCCTACATACATCTGATCTAAGGACCAGTCTCTACTTATGTATTGTGAGAAAATGAAAGTTATGGAACATTCAATAATATGATTTATTATGTCAAATTCAAGTTAAGTCAACAAGTATTAATTAATTACTTGTCATATGCTAAGCACTGGGAGTACATCAAAGCCAGTCCCTGGTCTTAAGAAACTTACAGTGTAATGGGGAAAGACAATATACAATTAGCTATATTCAAACAAGATGTATATAGGATAAATTAGAGATCACATCAGAAGAAAGGCACTAGTGTCTTTCTGGTTGTCACCAAATTCCTTTTTTGATCTTAAATTTTTATTCCTCACTCTCTTCATGCAAGTCAACTAGTATCTCCTAAGGGACTGTGAGCTCAGTGATGGGTTTGGTGTAGGACATAGAAGAGGAAATAAAGATCTAATGCTGGATAATAGCAGTAGAAATGGAAAGGAAGAATTATTGAGGGATAACTGACCAGATTTGGGACTTGGTAAATGAAAGTAAGAGGTGAAGGAGATGGATGAGTCAAGGGCAACAGAAAGTTTGAACTGGACTGGAGGACAACTACTGCTCCATGGTCTTTTTATTCATCTCCTGCTGATGCTTCTGTTGAAAAAATTAAGAAATTAGGAAAATAATGATAGCTTAATACATAACATTCTAAGGTTTTGCAAAGTGACTTACATACTTTATCTTGTTTGATCCTCATAACAACTCTTTGGGATAGATGATGTTGTTCAGTTGGTCCAGTCTGACCTCCCATCTGAGTCTATCTGATCTTCCATTCCCCCTTTTTTGGCATATTCTTGGCAAAGATACTGGAATGGTTTGCCATTTCCTTCTCCAGTTCATTTTTCAGATGAGGAAACTGAGGCAAACATTTAAATGACTTGTTCAGGATCACACAGCTAGTAATTGCCTGAGGCCAGATTTGAACCCAGTCCAAAACCTGGCCCTCTATACACTGTAACATCTATCTGTCCCCATTAACAGCTTACTGTGATTTAATTTATTTGCATCTTCCTATCTATAGAAAATTTTGAGAGAGAAGTGAGAGATCTAAATCAACAGAGAATTGCCTAGACCAAGGCTTCTGAAACTTTTCCCACTTGCAACCCCTTTTCATCAGAGAATTTTTTACATGACCCTGGGATTTATAGATATAGGTATACAAATCAAACATTTACTGATAATAAATCATAATTTCACAACCCCCAGATTCAGTTATGAGATCCCATATGGGGTGGCAACTCACAGTGTTTTTTACTGTAGTCTGGAGCCTAGAGAATTAGAGTCCTTGTTTGGCAGAGGCAAACAAGGGATATTGATGAAGGTACTGGAATATCCAGAGGGAAATGGTATGGAAGTAACCCAAGATGGGAAAAAGGAACAGGAAGGAAAGTTGGAAGACACTGAAGATAAACTTTCTAATCTTGCTGAGTGCTAGAGTAGTCAGGTAGATGGACCACTGATGTTGGACTTAGGATTCTTGGGGTATTATCTTGGCTCTGCCACATATTATGTGTCTTTAAGTAAATCATTTTATCTCTCTTTATGAGCTTCAATTTCCAGATTTGTAAAATGAAGGAGGATTGGATTTGTAAGAGTTCTTCCAATTCAAAAATGTCATTTTACTCTATCCTTAGATGGGTGTTGTCAAAGTATCTGGGGGTTGGGGTGGAGAAAAACTGGTCTTCTTCCCTAGCTAGTTCATGTGTGTTTACAGACATGTCTTAGTGATTTGTCCATAAGGTTTATTTGCAAAGAGGGCTAGGGGAATTTTACTAGAGGAGGCAATCTCCCTTGTTTGTTTGTTAAATAGCTTGTTTAAAAGCAGTAATAAAACAAAGAAACTGCTTCTAGTTTATACCAAAATATTATGTCTTGGTTTCAGCCTGGTCAAGGCTCCAGAAGTCTGAGTAGGAAAGTGATTATAGCTGTCTTGAGAGAAAAGGAATTCAAGATTAGATAGGAAAAGGAAGAAGATACAGAGGGATTCAGGGAAACATAGACAAAAGAGACAAAGAGATATATACAGACAGAGAGATGGGGAGAAGAGAGAAGAGAGGGAAGAAGGAAGAGAGGGAAAGGAAATGAAAGAGACAGAGAGACAGAGACAGATGGAGACAGAGACATAGAGAGAGACACAGGGAGAGGCAAAGAAAGATACGGAGGGAGGGAGGGAGGGAGGGAGGGAAGGAGAGAGAAAAAGGGGGAGGGGAGAGAGAGAGAGAGAGATTGATAGACACAAAAAATAAATCAACAAGGCATGGCTCTATCCACTGTCCCATCTAGTTGTCCCCTCAGACACTTATTAACTATGATCTTGGGTAAGTCATTTAACTTTGCCTCAGTTTCCTCACCTGTAAAATGAGTTGGAGAAGAAAATGGAAAACTATTCCAGTATCTTTGCCAAAAAAACAAACCAAAAACCTCAACAACAACAATAACTCAACTCACAATGATTCATGAAGAGTCATCACAACTGAACAACAACAATTAAGTAGGAATTAATTACCTCCTAAGAGTGGATAGATCTAATTGTTAGGAAAAAAAAGTTTTCTGTACAGTGAATCAAGGTAGTGGTTCAGGTCTTTACATACTTTAGGGAGGAAGAAAGAATTAGTCTCAGCTACTGGTGTTAAGAACAACTTAAAACTTCGACACAAGCTATCAGTTTCCAGAATAATCCTTTCTCTTGATCTTTATACATATATATGATCCTCCCCAAATCCTCAAGAAAATCAGGTTCACTTACCACCTGCTTATTCCATGCCCTTTCATGTAATTGTCTCTTATGACCCTGTGACGCTGTTCTTAATATTTTCTTGTAATCTGATTTCACCTGGTCTTACCTCTAGGGAGAGGTAAGAGAGAGGTCTTGGCTTGTAGAAATGTCTTTTCTATCATTGTTAAGTGAGCAAACATTTCTTAGGTTCTCAATATATACTAGGTACTGTGCTAAAAATAGGAAGTACAACTAAAAGCAGTTGGAAAGACAATCCCTACCCTCAGAGTGCTTCCCCCTTCTAATGGGGGAAGACAACACATAAAAAGAAGCTGAAAAAGGTGGTAGAGAGGCAGTCCATTTAGGGGAAGAATAAAAGAGGCTTGTAGAGTTAGGATGTAGCAGAAGAATGCTGATAAAGCTAGCAAGATTGAGGTTCTGGGAGGAATCAGCCAATCAGAAGGGAGTACAGGGACAGAACACAATTCTGTCAACCTGATAGAACTGGCTTCTAATCTGTGGATGTCTTTGGCAGAACCAAGCAAGCTAGAGACAGGAATCAAATAGAAGTTTAATTTCAAAATAAGGGAAAATAGTTAGCAAGTAAGAACACTTTTCTCTGAGCCCTGCCCTTAATGGGGGAAAGGGGAGGCACAGAACAGAGCTGAGGCATTGTGGGGAAATTTCAGTTCTTATACCTATCACTGTGTAATAAACTATAGCCCTGACACAATGAAACAAGTTTGATTTACAGCAGGACTTCATGACCAGAAACAATTCTGGGATTTTTCTGTGGCTGAAGTCATCTGGAGAATGAGCACAAAGGATTGTTGTTATGTCAAGTTCAAGATACAGACTGCTTGCTGGACTTTAGCTCAAGAGAATTGGATGTCCCCTATCATCGTCACAATTTCAATGTAAAAAGTCAAGGTCTGAAATAAACTTCAAGATTCAAAAGGTTTCTGTGGTTTGGGTGGGGGGAAAAAAAGAAGTATGGAGAATCAAGAATGGAGCTTGGAAAGGAGTGGATTGCAAGTTCTTGAAGGAAGAATTCATGTTATTCCTGCTTTTCCTTCTTTTTTAAAGAGGGAAGGCTGTAACACCTTGTGATGTCTTGGCTCGTGCATGAATTGTATTTAAATGATTATTCGGTATTGATGAAAACCTGAAAGTACCATCAATTTGTGTTATATCTGACTGGGGATCTCCAATATCTAATACTCTGCCTTGTATATGTTGTTGTTATCATTTTACAGGTGAGGAAACTGAGGCAAACAGGGTAAAGTGACTTGCCCAGGGTCACACAGCTAAGAAGTACCTGAGGCTGGATTTGAATTCTGGAAGATGAGTCTTCCTAACTCCAGACTTGGCAGACTATTCACTATTCACTTGATAAATAATTGATAGATTGAATTGGCTTTGAAAATCAGTCTTGGGAAGTTGAAGCTCTTTTCCATATTTGCATAAATATTTTTCTTCCATTTCCTTGTTTCCTTCAAAGCTCAGTTGTTATCAACACCTACATGACATTTTTTATTCTGTATCCTTAGAGAATAACACAGTTCCTGGCATAATTGTTGTTGTTGTTCAATCATTTTAATCCTGTCAAACTCTGTATGGTCCATTTGGAGTTTTTTTGGCAAGGATATGGGAGTGATTTGGCCATTTCCTTCTCCAGCTTATTTTACCGATGAGGAGACTGAGGGAAATAGACTTAAGTGATTTCCCAGTGTCTCACAAGTAGTAAGTGTTGGAGGTCAGATTTAAATTAAGGCCTGGCATTCTATCCACTGCACCACCTTGAATAAAATATGCACTTAATAAATGCTGGTTGATTTCTTGTTTCTTTCATTATACCCCATATGTCACACTAGATTCAGGCCAATGTCTTATTTGTTGACTTTCTCCACAATCAAAAATTATAGAATCCATGATGAATGGGTTCAAGGCAAACATTTTCAGGATTGCTCCTTCAAAACCCTCTTAGGCAGCTGAATCATTTCTAAAAATGTTAGGAGGAATTTTTCTGGGAAAAATTCCTTTACTGCTATTTAAGTGGAGAATGTGTGTACAATCACTCAAATAACATAAACAGAAATTACACAATAAAAATTAACAATATTTTATGGTGTATACAATAACTCATACCCAGATTTCTTCCTCTTTAAGGAGGAAGGAAGTAAGTTTTCTTGAGTCTGGGAACAAGTTTGGTTTATAATTATACAGTGCTTCTATTTTTATTGTTAATTTCTGTTTGTTATTGTAGTGATTACACACCATATACACACCCACACACCCACCCACACACACACACATATGTTCTTTTCCTCATTTCAATTCATTCTGAATCACTTATGTTCTCTGAATCTTTCATATTTGTATTTTATTCTATTTTGCTTCATTATTATTATTATTTTACAAATTCTCAACTCCTCTCCCCCAACCTCTTGAAACAAACATCTATAGTCAAGCAAAACAAATTACCCGTATTAATCATGTCAAAAAAGTCTCAATCTGCACCTTGAATCCATCACCTTTCTATCAGGAGATGGACAGGTTGTTTTGTCGTGAAGTCCTCTAAAAATGTTGATTCAACTATGTTAATAGAGTTCTTAATTTTTCCAAAGTTATTTGACTTTACATATTGTTATAATATATTATATTTATACTTATTTATACATATTATATTTATTATATAAATTGTCCTCCTATTTCTGCTCAGTTCACCCTTCATGTACTTATAAAAGTCTTCTTAGGTTTCTTTGAAACTGTCCCCATCATCATTTCTTATAGAATAATTGTATTCTTTTGCATTCACAAATCATAATTTGTTCAGTGGTTCCTCAATTGATGGCATCTCCTCAGTTTCCACTTCTTTGCTACCATGAAAAGCACTACTATAAGTATTTTTGCACTTATTAATCCTTTTCTTCTTTTGACTTCTTTGTTATATAAACTTAGTAATATTTTCATTGAATACTCATTATTTCTTATAGTATGATAAGTGTTTCCTTTCAATTAAAAAAGGTGGGTTTTTAAATCATTTTAGGAAGGTAAAAAAGATTTTTTTATCTTTATTTAAATTGAGAAGTAAATACTGATTTTACTTTATAGAAAATTGTTCCATAAATTATTTTTGCTGTAAATGTCACATAGATATTATTTATACATATGTATGAACATATCTTAAACTCATGTTAGCATGTTTTACAATTATGAAGTATATAAGTATCAAAAAATTCTGAAATGAATCATAATGTAACAATAATATCTATAAGTCTATATATTTTAAATATTATTTGAATAAATTTACAATATCTTATCATTTTCATGCACTATGATTTGTTGTAACTACCCACATCAAATTCATTTCCATTTCTTTGTTACCACAAAAAGTACAACAATGAATATTGTAAGATACATGTAGAATCTTTCTTCTTGTCTTTGACCTACCTGGCATATATGTTCACAGTGGGATGTCTAGGGCAGAGTGTATGGACATTTTCATCTTTTTTTTTTTTTTTTAGCATAATACCAAATTTGATTCCAGAATTGTTAGACTAATTCACAGCTTAACTAATAAAGAATTATTTAAAAGACTATTACTATTTCCATTTTTGCCAATCTTTTGAATTTGAGACATAATCTCAGAATTGTTTCAATCTAAATTTATCTTATTATTAGTTATTTGGAGCAATCTTTTTTTAAGTTGGAAATTTTTTGAGAAAATTTTTTGAAAAATTTTATTTTGAGAATTATCTATACCTTTCCCCTACATCCCATCATTAGGAAACAATTCTAAGTATTATTTAAATTAATCTTATATATTTGGGGTATTCCTGAATGATGAAATGAAAAAAAATATTTATTAACTATTTGCTTTGTACTTTATCAGAGGTATTAGATATAAAGGTTTCTTCCCCTCCCCCCAATCAATAGTTTCCCTTTTTATACTTGCTGAATGAATATTGTTCATGCAAAAGCTTTTCAGTTTAATGTAAACAAAATTCTTCCCTCAGCCATAGTGATGAAAGGAATGTAATTCCATTCTTTTCTAATTTTAATGGTATATATATATATATATATATATATATATATAAAATGAAGTTTATATTTATTTATATTTTTATATATATATAGCATGGTTTGGTCTTTTACTGACCATTATCTCCCTAAGTCCTCACAGACAAGTTTTTTAATAATGTGTTCTAAAATTTTCCACAGACCAGAAGTCAAACTATAGTCTTGCAAAATCTACCTTATTTCCCTTTTGGAAAGTGGGATGAAATCTACCTTTTTCCAAGCCCATCGTACTTCTTTTATTCTATAAAATCTTATAAAGATTGTTGATTATAGTGAACTTTAGAAAGATCTTAGAGAAAATATGTAGAGATGTTTTCCAGTTCATTCAATATCCTAGAACAAAGCTTCTTAAAAAGTGATTTGATGTGGGAATCATGAAATTATAATTTATATCAGTAAATATTTGATTTTATATACTTATTTTATTTATCTATATACCCAGAATCACATAAAAAAATTCTCAAGTGAAAAGAGTTATGAGGAAAAACTTTAAGAAACTTACTCTAGAATATAATTTTCCTGGGGTTATTAATTTAAAATTGTGAAAGGCAGCAAGATGCCAAGTGCTCATCTCCTCACTTGAGTTCCTTCTTCCTAGTAACCATCTTATTCTCTCTTTCCCAAAGATCCTTCTCTTTTGTTGAGATAATATAAATAAAATAAATGTTGAATAGTTCTGCCTTCTCACTATTTGTTACTATCCTCCTATCTCCTCAAAGAAATAATACTATTACTTCTTTAATTCTTTTCTTGCTTTTAACATTCTTTAAAATTTTTTTTCTTATCTTCAGCTTTCTTCTCCAGCCTCTATTCTGAACCAATGCTATGGCAGTTTTTACAAGACCACACCACTCTTTTGTATTAATTAATCATTGCTTACTTATCTTTGCTTCTATCTTCAATATTTGTCTCTAAGTACATGATTTTGTTGGTAGTCTGTGTGTACATATCTATCAAACTCTTTTGGCCACCTCCCTTTATTCATGAAAAACAATAATCTTTAAGAATGTCGGACAACTATATATCAATGCTCCAAGTATAGATAATCAATGGCTTGAGACTCATTTAACCTTTTTGAACCTCAGTTTCTTTATCTGTAAACTGAGGAGTTCAAGTAGATGAAGTCTCATTAAGGTCTGGATTGATGATCCTATGATCATGTGGTCCCAGAAGGCTCCTTGCCGTGTTTCAGATATGTGTCCTGAGAAGATGACAAACCTCTCTGTTACTTTTGTCCATCCTTATCTGATTATCCCCTTTCTTTATTCTTTGAATCTTCTCAGTTTCCCTGACAGGATATATTTGGAGGATCAGGACTTGGCGTTAGTTTCCTCCACAATCTTTGCTGTTGTTTGTATAGAGAAAAAAGTTTGACCTGAGTTAACTCTTCAAAAAGAGTGGGAAACCAGGACCAGTCTATCACACAATGGCACCTATTCATTTTTGTGTGATTGCAGTCTTCCTTTACCAGTATAGAGTGGCAGTGACAATAGAATCACTTTCATGCTGAGTTTTTAAAAATGTACATGAATATAATTAGATTTGGAAAATGTTCTTTGTAGACTAACAATAATCTTTTGGTTTCCTTTCATAGAGAGATAGGGCATCCATCTAGAATTCTCTTGAGAGAATTTGACAAGAGATAATTATGCTTTTAATGTAAGGAGCTAGAATGATAACTTGATAATATTTCTTTGGGATTGTATAATGTTTTATATTTTTCCAAACTCTTTCAAATCCATCATCTAATTTGATCTTTTTGACAACTTTGAGGTAAATAAAGTACCGGTTATTATTCTAATTTTACAAATGAGAAAATGAAAGCATATAGAGTATAAGTAACTTACTTAAGCTAGATCTAGAATTCAGGTGCTCCTGACTGCTTTTCAAAAGCAAAAAGATGCCAATAGGAAAAAAAAACATTTATAAGATTGACCTCTAATTGCATAATTAAAGAAATTGGTTTTTTCTTATCATATGACTTCAGAAGATTTAAATCAGAAAAGTGGGGTCTTAACTGGCTTTTTTCCAGAGCAAGAAATTTAGAGAGCAAGAAATTGAGAGGGTCATGACAAAAACTGTTCTAAGGATGTTTCCTTCTCTTCTCACCCTGATTCTACTAAGGCAGCAGTAGTTGCTTCAACTCTAATGTTCTTCTCCTTCCCTCTACAGATGAAAAATCTTATGATTTTTGGCAACCCCATGTGAGTCAAATCTACTCCCTTAACTCTCTCCCCTTCTACCTCACCCCCCAAAAACTACTTGCTATTTGTGCAGAAATTGTTATTGTTAGTTCCCTAGCCTCAGCTCAAAAAAAGGCTTTATTGATAAATGATCAGCTTATGATTGTCACCTTTGCCCCTTTCTTTCCAATTTTCCTTTGTTTTCTGGAGACTTTTTGGAACTTCAGGACCATTTTTGTGGTTGAGTGCCAATAACTTAGAGGGGGAGTGCATGATGAGATTTAAAAGGAAAAAAAGAAAAAAAATGGCAAAGGCATTTGTCCCCAGCTGCAGCCTCAGGAGGAGGTGCTAATTCTATGGGAACCTTCCCCCTTTCTTCTCCCCCCCACTCCCCTCAGCTAAGCCCTACCTTGGTCTTCACCATTAGGTAGGAATAGTATTAAAAAGAATTCACTTTTAGAACCAAGAGAATGCTGTACACAGCAGCAAGATTATGTGATGATCAACTATGATAGACCTGGCACTTTTCAACAATGAGGTGATTCAGGGCAATTCCAATAAATTTTTGATGGAGAGACATCTGTATTAGAGGACTATGGTGACTGAATATGGATCAAAACATAGTATTTTCACCTTTTGTTGTTATTATTGTTGCTACTTTTTTTCTCTTTCATTTTTTTTTCTTTTTTGGATCTGTTTTTTTGTGTGTGCAGCATGATAAATGTGAAAATATATTTGGGAAAACTGCACATATTTAACATATATTGAATTAGTATTTGGAGGAAGGAAGTGGGGGTAAGGGAGGGAGAAAAATTTGATATACAAGGTTTTGTAGGAGTAAGTGTTGAAAGCTATCTTTGCATGTATTTTGAAAATAAAAAGCTATTATTAAAATTATTTTTAAAAATTCACTTGCTCTAACTCAGCCAAGACTAAGATATGGGGAATGTCAGTTGAAAGGGACAAGTCAAAGAAATCTCCCAAACCTATTTGTATTTCTTGTGTACTCCTTGGACAAAAATAAGGAAGCTTTTTAATGGCAAAGATACAGATTATTAAATAGCCTAAAGAATGTAGTTTTAGGAGCCTTCCTCTAAAAAAAAAAAAAAGTAATAATGATTCCCCCATGCAGCAGCAGAGGTGGTCAAAACCTCATTGGATGACAATTAAGAATTCAGAAGTACAATGTCACAGTCAAAGAGAAGTGATAGAAAGCGACCTACTAGTAGCAAGAGAATTGGAATTCCTAGTCACTGTGGCTGTAGAGGAAGTGGACCTGAGGCACAAGAGACTTTGGACCATGCCAAGGAGTTATGCGAAGTAGAATTGTGCAGATTTGGGATGAAGGGATTTTCCAGATATGAAGTAAAGCAAAATAAGCTCTGAAGTTATATCAATTCCCCACTTTGAAGTTTGAATTTTTCCAGGCAATGGTTTCCTTTTCTATCAATGCACAATTTTATGAGACCTTATTAATTTCTATATGTTGAAGGAAAGGAAAAAATAAGGGAAAAAGTATTTATTAAGGGCCTACTCTATGCCAACTACTGTGCTAAGTAGCTAATAATTATTATTTTATTTAATTTAGATAACAATCCAGGGAGGGATGTACTAGAGAAGGGAAGTTACTGGCTCAGGATCATACTGTGTCTGGAACTGATTTTGAGCTCAGGCCTTGGTGATTCCAGATCTAGCATTCAATCTAGACTAATTAGCTAAGAATAGATCTGCTACTTGACTTGCCACACTATTTACTTTGCCATAATTTTCCAGTTAAAGATTCTATTTGCTATATGGCTCTCACCTGGTCTCTTGGTAGAAAATGCACTGGGTAGGGGCATGAATCCACAATTAATTACCTCTGCACTAAAGCTAAGAACAGTGTGATTACAAAGTATCTTGACTGATTGATTGCAATATAAGAAAACCTGAGTTATAATTTTTTAACTTTTAAATCTCTTATTAGAGAAATGGGATAAGGGTGCAACTGTCCTATTACTTTAATTATTTATAAACTGATATGGCTGGACCGGAATCTTTGGATTAAATAGTTTTGCATTGATTTGGGCAGATGCAATTATCATTTAATTCTATTAATTTGTTTATCTCTCAATCCATCCCATCCATATATTTGACCAACAAATGTTTATTGAACTATTATTGTATTCAAGGCATTGCACTAGATACTCTGGGGAATAAGTTTTATAGGACCAATCCTTACTCTCAAAGACTTTATTCTTCCAGTAATACTAATATGTGGTTTTATATATAACTGTATGTTATCATTGTCATCAGAGTGGGGAAAAGACCTTAGAAGTTCAGACATTAAAAAGAATATGTTCCAGTTGGTTTTGTCCTAGTTGAATTCATGGAGTAAATCACATTTGAGAAGATCCTTGAAGAATTGCTAAAATTTTGATTGATGGGGCTGTTTGGGAGCTTATTTCAGGAAGGTTTAACAAATGTATAATGGTACAAAGGGAAGCACCAGGTACATTTGAAATCCAGTATGGTGTTCAGTCTGATGAACACAGAGTTTTGTGAACAGGTGTGGATTTACTGGGGGATGAGATTAAACAACTAATTTGGGGCTAGGCTTTGGAGGATCTTAAATGCTAGTCTAAGAAATTTAGATCTTATTCACTGGTCAGTGGAGAGAGATTGTTTATAAAAAGGGAGATGAGATAATCAGAATTGTGCTTTAGAAACATTAACCTAATGGTAGGCTACAGGATGGATTGAATAGAAGACAACTAGATATGAGGGAATCAACTAGAGATTATCACAAAAGTTCATGTGAGAAATAATATATTTTAGGGTGGTGGAAGAGTAAAATTAAAGCTATTTTTATGTGTTTGATTTTTCTGTTTTGTTTTTAATCGCCTAATTTGATGAATCTAACAAGCATAGAAACTTTTACAAGCTAATAGATTTATACTACTTAATTTTAGACTGAATAGCCTTTACAAGCTAAATAGATTTATACTACTAAGTATTAGACTGAATAGCTTCAAGATGTTATTTGATCTCTTTATAAGCCTAGAAATGGCATAGCTGTTGCAAGGAATATATACAGTTTAGTGACTTTGGGGGCATAGTTGTAAATTGTTTTCCAAAATTGTTGGACCAACTCAAATGTTTCACCAACAATACATTAATCTACCTTTTCCCACAAATCCTTCAACATCTCTCCCTCTTTCTTTTTATGTCATCTTTGCCAATCTGATGAGCTCAGTAGAACATCAAAATAACTTTAATTTACATTTCTCTAGTTATTAGTGTTTTGGAGTATTTTGAATATCTGGTTGTTGATAACTTAGATTTCTTCCTTTGAAAACTAATTATTCATATTCTTATCAATATAAATCTATTTCTTATGTATTTTGTATATAGGACCTTTATAGAGAAACTTACCATAAAGATTTTCTCCAATTAACTATTCCCTTTCTAATGGTATTATTTCTAATAGAGAAACATCTGGAAATGATTGTTCAATGATTAAATAATAGCTGAATGAAGAATGATATATAAATGCAATGAAGTAATAATATAATAATGTTAAAATATAATAATAATGTTAAAAGCTGTTCTCAAAGTCAGGAAAACCTAGATTCTAGGCCTACCTCTGATACACTATGTGGTCCTGAATAAGTCATATAACCACTAAGTGTTCTCTAGGCAACATTCTAAAACTAAGTTAGAGAGAAAGAGTGCCAATCTACATTGACAGAGTTTCCACATTCAGGAGTTCCCTATACCAATGAAATCTCAGGTCCATAATCCATCCCTAATAATAAAAATAACAGCAATTATTTGTATATTGCTTTGAGAAAGTGCCTTATATGTTTTCTTATTTGATTCAAATGACTCATATGAATATCATAACCCCAGAAGAAATGATGACTAATATTAAAACAGTTATATACTATTACCAAATTGTATTTACACTAAGAATGCAGAATTGGCATAATTTTAGAAAAGCTATAAACACAAATAACAAAAAATAAAATATTAACAAATTAATAATATGTAAAACAAAAAGATGATGATATTAATAACATCAATATCAAATAATAAAAATATAGTATTGTATCAATAGATACAGAAAAAGGTTTTGATAAAAATATAATGCTCATTTGTGCTAAAACCCTAAAGAGAATAGGAATAGGTGGATCTTTCCTTAATATAATAGACAGCACTAAAAATAGTATTTTTAAAAAAATATTAATATTATAATAAATAATAATATGTTATTTATATAATATGCTATTATGTTACTAATATACTAATTAATACTAGTTACTACTAATAACTATTAATTATTACTATAACTATTAATTAATTATAACTATTAATATTACTATAACTATTAATAGTATAACTATAACTAATATAAATTACTATAATAGTTATAGTAACTAATTAGTAATTAACACTAAATACTAATACTAGTATAATACTAGTAGTTAATATGTTACTAATATTAAAATACTGTTTTAAATAAATAAAATAATAAAATATTAATAAAAAACAGACTAATATTAAAACAATAACATCAGGAGTAAAAAAAAACAAACAAACATGTCCATTATCAATATTATTGTTTTTATCCAAATCTTAATACAGTGCCTGGTACATAATTGTACCTAATAAATGTGTCTTGACTTGACATATAGCTATAAAAATGCCAGCTATTGCAATAAGACAAAGAAATTGAGAGAATAAAAACACACAAAAAGCCACTAAAATTATCATTAACTGTAAATGATATGGAGATTTACTTAGAGAAGACTTAAGCTTCAATTTAAAGCTTAATTGAAGCAATAATTTTAGTAAAGTAGCAGAATATAAAGTAAAAATACAAAAATCATCACGCTTTATGTAAATTCCTAACAAAAATCCAGTAAGAAAAGTTAGAAAAAGAATCTATTCAAAAAAAGCTACAAAATGTAGGTCTGGCAGTCTATCTGCCAAGACACACAAAGTAGTAATATAATAAAACTACAAGGGGCAGAGCCAAGATGGTAGAGAGGACACATGCTTCTTTCTGAGCTCTCCTTCTATCCTCACACTAAATATGAAATTCAGCCTCTAAAATAGTGTTAGACTGACAGAATTCATGAATATTGGGAGTGCAGCAAATTATCAGCAGAAGATAATTTCGAAAATCACCAGAAAAGGTCTTTTTTGATGGGGCATGGGCATGGGTGTGGGCGTGGGTACAGACAGGGCCAGGCACAGACCCAGAGGCCAGTGCTCACTAAGGAGACTGAGGTGGGGTGCAGCATCTGCGGGGTGGAGAATCTACAGTGAGGACTCTATCACAGTGTTGGCTACTCTGCCCTGGTTGCAAGCCAATAGATCAGTAGAGAAGTTATAAAACATCCAACACAAACACAAAAGTGCCAGAGTCTCACAGGACTGGCCACACCCACCCAGCACTGGGAGTGACTCAGCATGATCCCAGTGCAACTGCTGTCACTTCTTAGTCTATAGAGGAAGCTTGGAACCTCCTCACCCTAAAAGGAGATCCGAATTTTTTTTAAATGAGTAAAAAGGCAAAGTGAGCTCTTACTATAGACAGCTTCTATAATGAAAGAGAACAGATTTCAAACCCTGAGGACACTAAAAGCAGATTGTCTCCAGATGAAGTCCCAAAGGGTGATATAACCAGGTCTCCACCATAACACAAGCCTCTCCTAGAAGAAATTTAAAAGGATCTTAAAATAGAAGAAAAATGGGGTAAGGAAAGGAAAACTCTGCAAGAAGGTCTGGAAAAGGCATATAACTCATTAAAAGAAAGATTTGATAAAGTGGGAAAAGAAAACAACTCCCTGAAATGTGAAATGGAAAAGTAAAGAACTCCCAGGAAAACAGAATTTGTGAATTGTAAAAAGAAAGTAACTCCTTAGAAAAATTTTTTGTGAAATCGAAAAAAATTCCGTAGAACAAAACCACTCATTTAAAAACTCAATTGAACAATTACAAAAAGAAGTAAAAAAAAGTAAATGAAGAAAATAATTCATTAAAAATCAGAGTTGAACAAATGGAAATGCATATTTCAATGAAACATCAAGAATAACTGGCAAAACCAAAAAAAATAGAAAAAATATTTAATACCTGCTTGGGAAAACAACAGACATGAAAAATAGATCTAGAAGAGATAATCTAAGGATTATTGGACTCCCTGAAAACCATGATGAAAAAAAGAGTCTAGACATTATTTTTCAGGAAATCATTAAAGAGAACTGCCCAGGTGTCATAGAATCAGAAAATAAAATAGCCATTGAAAGAATTCATCAAAAACCTAATTAAAGAGACCACAAAATTAAAACCCCAAGAAATATTGTGGCTAAATTTCAGAACTATCATACCAAGGAAAAAATATTATAAGCAGCTAGAAAAAAAAAAACAATTCAAAAACCAAGGAGCCACAATAAAGATCACTCCGGATCTCGCAGCTTCCACCTTAAAGTATTGAAGGGCCTGGAATCTGATATTCTGAAAGACAAAGGAAGTTGGAATGCAGCCAAGAATAAACTACCCAGCTAAACTGAACATTTATTTCCAGGGAAGAAGATGGGCTTTCAATGAAATTGGTGAATTCCATTTATTTCTGATGAAAAGACCAGAGCTAAACAAAAAATTTGACCTCCAAATATAGGACTCATGAGAAGCATAAAAAGGTAAAAAGAACTCTTGAGAACTGTATTTCTGTTATGGGTATATGTAAAGAGTATATGTATAATTTGGTTTTACTCTTATAATATGAAAAAGGTATCAGAAAAAGGGAAAAGTGGAGGTAAAAAGAGGGAAATTACATCTCATGAAAAGGCAATGGAAACTCACTGTATCTGAGGGAAAGAAGGGAAGGGGATGAACATTGTGAGAATCTTACTCTCATCAGATTTGGCTCAAAGAGAAAATATTAGGCATATTTGGTCTACAGAGAAACTTCTCTCACCTTATTGAAAAGTGGGAGGGAGAAGGTGAAAAGGGAAGGGGTAGGCTAAATAGAAGGGAAAACAGAAATATAGGGTAAAGATATAAGGAAGGAGAAGGGACTCTAAGGGGGAGGTATTCTAAAGGGAGAGGGCTTCTTGAGGCAAGTGATGACCATAAGTTTAATACTGGGGAGGGGGGTAAGGGGAAAAGGAAGGAGAAAAGTATAATCTGGGGATAATAAGATGGCAGGAAATACAGAATTAGTAATTTTAACTGTAAATGTGAATGGGGTGAACTCTCCCATAAAATGGAGGCGGATAGCAGATTGGATTAAAAGCCAGAATCCTACAATATGTTGTTTACAGGAAACACATTTAAAGCAGAGTGATACATACAGAATAAAAGTAAAAGGCTGGAGCAGAATCTATTATGCTTCAGGTGAGGTTAAAAAAAAAAAAAAGCAAGAGTAGCCATTCTGATCTCAGATCAAGCAAAAGCAAAAATTGATCTAATTAAAAGAGATAAAGAGGAAAACTATATCTTGCTAAAGGGTATCATAAATAATGAAGCAATATCAATACTAAACATACACACCAAGTGGTATAGCATCTAAATTCTTAAAGGAGAAGTTAAGAGATTTATAAGAAGAAATAGAAAGCAAAACTATAATAGTTGGAAATCTTAACTTTGCACTATCAGAACTAGATCAATCAAATCACAAAATAAATAAGAAAGAAATTAAAGAGGTAAATAGAATACTAGAAAAGTTAGGTATGATAGCTCTTTGGAGAAAACTGAATGGAGACAGAAAGGAGTACACTTTCTTCTTGGCAGTTCATGGAACTAATACAAAAATTGACCATATATTAGAACATAAGGACCTCAAAATCAAATGTAGAAAGGTAGAAATAGTAAATGCATTCTTTTCAGATCACAATGCAATAAAAACTACATTCAATAAAAAGCCAGTGGAAAATAGACCAAAAATTAATTGGAAACTAAACAATCTCATCCTAAAGAATGGATGGGTGAAACAGCTAATCATAGGCATAATTAATAATTTCACCCAAGAGAATGAAAATAATGAGACAACATACCAAAATTTGTGGGATGCAGACAAAGTTGTAATAAGAGGAAATTTTATATCTCTAGAGGCTTACTTATATAAAATAGAGAAAGAGAAGATCAGTGAATTGGGCTTGCAACTGAAAAAGCAAGAAAAAGAGCAAATTAAAACACCCTAATCAAATACTAAACTTGAATTTCTAAAAATAAAAAGAGAGATTAATAAAATTAAAAGTAAAAATACTATTGATTAATAAATAAAACTAAGAATTGGTTTTATGGAAAAAAACAACAAAATAGATAAACCTTTGGTAAATTTGATTAAAAAAAGGAAAGAGGAAAATCAGATTGTTAGTCTTAAAAATGAAAAGGGAGAAATTTGCACTAATGAAGAGGAATTTAGAGCAATAATTAAGAGTTACTTTGCCCACCTTTATGCCAATAAATTTGGTAACCTAAGTGAAATGGATGAATACCTACAAAAATATAGATTGCCCAGATTAAAAGAGGAGGAAGTAGATTGCTTAAATAGTCCCATCTTAGCAAAAGAAATAGAACAAGCTATTAATCAATTCCCTAAGGAAAAATTCCCATGACCAGATAGGAATTCTACCAAACATTTAAAGAACAATTAACTCCAATACTATATAAATTATTTGAAAAATTAGGGAATGAAGGAGTCCTACCAAATTCCTTTTATGACACAGACATGGTACTGATATCTAAACCAGGTAGGATGAAAACAGAGAAGGAAAATTATAGATCTATCTCCCAAATGAATATTGATGCAAAAATCTTAAATAAAAAATTAGCAGATATTAGAGAAAATCATCCCTGGGATAATACACCACAACGAAGTAGGATTTATATCAGGAATGGAGGGCTGGTTCAATATTAGGAAACCTATTAGCATAACTGACTATATCAATAACCAAATTAATAAAAACCATATGATCATCTCAATAGATGCAGAAAAAGCATTTGATAAAATCCAACACCCATTCCTATTAAAAACACTGGAGAATATAGGAATAAATGGACTTTTCCTTAAAATAGTCAGTAGCATCTATTCAAAACCATCAGTAAGCATCATATGTAATGGGGATAAATTGGAACCATTCCCAACAAAATCAGGAATGAAACTAAGTTGCCCACTATCAACATTACTATTCAATATTGTATTAAAAATGCTAGCTTTGGCAATAAGAGATGAAAAAGAGATTAAAGGAATTTAGTAGGTAATGAGGAAACCAAATTATCACTCTTTCCTGATGATATGATTGTATACCTAGAAAACCCCAAAGGTTCTATTAAAAAGCTATTAGAAATAATCTACACCTTTAGCAAAGTTGCAGGATACAAAATAAACCTACATAAGTCATCAGCATTCTTATATATCACTAACAAAATCCAACAGCAAGAGATACAAAAGAGAAATTCCACATAAAATAATTGTCAATAATATAAAATATCTGCCAAGGGAAAGTCAGGAACTATATGAGCAAAACTACAAAACACTTTCCACACAAATAAAGTTAAATCTAAACAATTAGAAAAGTATTAAGTGCTCTTGGATAAGTCGAGCGAATATAATAAAGATGAAGATACTACCTAAATTAATCTATTTATTTAGTGTTATACCAATCAAACTCCTAAGAAACTATTTTACTGACCTAGAAAAAATAACAACAAAATTCATCTGTAAAACAAAAGTTCAAGACTTTCAAGGGAACTAATGAAAAAAAAAACAAAACCCTCAAATGAAGGTGGCCTAGCTGTACCAGATCTAAAAGTATATTATAAAGCAGCGGTCATCAAACCCATTTGGTATTGGCTAAGAAATAGACTAGTTAATCAGTGGGATAGGTTAGGTTCACAGGACAAAATAGTCAGTAATTATAGCAATCTAGTGTTTGACAAACCCAAAGACCCCAGCTTTGGGGATAAGAATTCACTATTTGACAAAAACTGCTGGGAAAATTGGAAACTAGTATGGCAGAAACTAGGCATTGACCTACACTTAACACTGTATACAAAGAGAAGCTCAAAATGAGTTCATGATCTAGGCATAAAGAATGAAATTAAAAATAAATGAGAACAACATAGGATAGTTTACATCTCAGACTTATGGAGGAGGAAGGAATGTGTGACCAAAGAAGAATTAGAGATCATTATTGATCACAAAATAGAAAATTTTGATTATACTAAGTTAAAAAGTTTTTGTACAAACAAAACTAATGCAGACAAGATTAGCAGGGAAGCAATAAACTGGGAAAACATTTTTACATTCCAAAGGTTCTGATAAAGGCCTCATTTCCAAAATATATATACAGAATTGATTCTAATTTATAAGAAATCAAGCCATTCTCCAATTGATAAATGGTCACAGGATATGAACAGACAATTTTCAGATGAAGAAATTGAAACTATTGCTAGTCATATGAAAAGGTGCTCCAAATCATTATTGAACAGAAAAATGCAAATTAAGACAACTTTGAGATGTCACTACCCCTTTCAGACTGTCTAAGATGACAGGAAAAAATAGTGATGAATGTTGGAGGGGATGTGGGAAAACTGGGTCATTGATGAATTTTTGGTGGAATTGTGAAAGAATCCAGCCATTCTGGAGAGCAATTTGAAACTATGCTCAAAAAGTTATCAAACTGTGGCATGCCTTTGATTCAGCAGAGTTACTACTGGGCTAATATCCCAAAGAGATCTTAAAGAAGGGAAAGGATCCCACATGTGCAAAAATGTTTGTGGCAGCCCTTTTTGTAGTGCTAGAAACTGGAAATTGAATGGATGTCTATCAATTGGAGAATGGCTGAATAAATTATGGTATGTGAATATTATGAAACATTATTGTTCTATAAGAAATGACCAATAGGATGAATACAGAGAGGCTTGGAGAGACATACATGAACTGATGCTAAATGAAACGAGCAGAACCAGGAGATCGTTATACACTTCAACAACAATACTATGTGATGATCAATTCTGATGGATGTGTCTCTCTTCAACAATGAGATGAACCAAATCAGTTCCAAGTGTTCAGTAAAGAAGAGACTCAGCTATACCCAGAGCGAGAACTATGGGAAATGAGTGTGGAAATAGCATTTCCATTCTTTCTGTTATTATTTTCTTGGATTTTTGTTTTTCTTCTCAGGTTTTTTCTTTCTTTCTAGATCTGATTTTCCTTATGTAGCAAGATAACTATATAAATATGTATACATATATTGGATTTAACATATACTTTAACATATTTAACATGTATTGGACTACCTGCCATTTAGGGAAGGGGGTGGAGAAGAGGGGAAAGGTTAGAACAAAAGGTTTTGCAAGGGTTAATGTTGAAAAATTTCTCATGCATATGTTTTGTAAATAAAAAGCTATTAAAAAAACCTACAAAAATTAATCTTTATAGAAATCAAGGCAGATAATGAAACAAATATTAAAATTTTCTTGGTTTGTCTATGCAAATATAATAAAAATGATTATATTACTGAAATAAATTGATGGATTTGTAATTCCAAAAAAACTACTAGGGCATAACTTTATAGAACAAAATTTTAAAAAATAATAATCTAGTGGAACAAATGTTCAGTAATCTCAATAAAAATTAAAAAAAGTAGACATGAAAGGGTCCTTCTGATATTAGATATGAAACCACAACATGAAACTATATTAATTATAATATAATTATATTATATAATATACAAATATAATATAATAAATAATAGTTATAAAAGTTATAAAAATGGAAAAAGAATCAATTTGGTCAACAAGAAATAATCAATATCATAATAATGTATAACAAATTCAAGGGCTCTACGACCTGGCATAAGAACTCTATTTAACAAAAAGGACTAAAAAAAAAAGTCTGGCAGAAATTAAGTTTACATAAATACCTCTTATAGTGTATTAAAATAAGTTGCAGATGCGCTATGACCTAAGCACAAAAGAACAAACATATCATAAAGGAATTAGAGAAGTGAGATCTATCATAATCATTGCTAGGAGAAACAATCTCAACTAAAAGATGCAGATGACCATAGGAAATTAAATGGATAATTATAATTATAAAAAACTGAAGAGGGTTTTACACAAAATTAATGAATGCATTTTAAAATAGAAGAGATAGTTAATTAGAAAAAAATTGCAACAAATTTCTCTTATAAAGATGATATCCAAGGTATCAAAAATTGATACAAAATTAAAGAAATGAGTTATTTTCCAATAAGTAAATGGTTCATTGATATTATATTAATTGATAGAATCATATAACTTTCAAATGAAGAAATGTGAGCACTATTAATAAAAAGAGAAATACAGTTCCATCACACACCCATCAAATTGACAAAAATAAAAGGAAAAAGATAATTGCTGGAGAGGCTGTACAAAGACTGACATAATAATGTATTTTTGATGGAGCTGTGAATTAGTCCAGTCACTGTACAAAGCTATTTGCAATAATAATCCCCAAATCACTAAACCATGCAGTATATATGTTTGATACCTACCAAACTATTACTACCAAATATTTCCAAATACTAACAAAATATTAGAAACAAAGTGGTTGTCTAGAAATTGGGAAATGACTGAACAAATTACCATATATTAAATAAATACATTTAAATATTAGTGGAATAAAAGAAAATTTAAAATGAATGCTTAGAGAAGTCTAGGATTACTTGTATTAAAGAATTAATGGAGAAAAATAAGTAGAACCAGAAGAACAATTTAGAAAATGGCCATAATAATTTAAAGAAAAACAACATTGAAAGACTGGAACTTTGATCAAGGAAGTGCATAATCATGTCTTCAAAATACTAATGATGTGTTCCTCCCAATTTTTGACAGTGAAGTGATCGACTAGAGGTATAGAAAAAAAACAACATATACTTTCTTTGTTAGATTAAATGTTTATTGATGTCTTCTTTTTTTGCATTATCATAGTTTTTTTCCCCCAGTATTCTTCCCTTAAGCCCTTCTAGAGAGATAGCTCATATAACAAATAGCATTTTTTTTTAAATTTAATAGCCTTTTATTTACAGGTTATATGCATGGGTAACTTTACAGCGTTAACAATTGCCAAACCTCTTGTTCCAATTTTTCACCTCTTACCCCCCACCCCCCCTCCCCTAGATGGCAGGATGACCAGTAGATGTTAAATACATTAAAATATAAATTAGATACACAATAAGTATACATGACCAAAACATTATTTTGCTGTATAAAAAGAATCAGACTCTGAAATATTGTACAATTAGCTTGTGAAGGAAATCAAAAATGCAGGTGGGCATAAATATAGGGATTGGGAATTCAATGTAATGGTTTTTAGTCATCTCCCAGAGTTCTTTCTCTGGGCGTAGAATAGCATTGTTTTAAGAAGAGAAAATCAGTGCAACTGACAGCATGTTGAAAAAGTCCAAAACCATGTATGATGTGTAATGCTTTGGGCCTCCCAAATCTATGAAGGGGTGAATTGGGGCTGTCTTCTCATAACTCTTCATTCAAGTCATGTTTGATCTTTATAATTTCATTACATTATTCACTTTTGATTTATTTTGGCATGTACTTGTTTTTTTCCCCATTTATGTTGTTATATTTGTTCTATATATTATTTTCTTGGTTGTGCTTACTTTAATCTGCATTAGTTTGTAAAAATATTTTCATGCTTCTCCATTTGCATCACATTTATCATTTTTATAGCAAAGTAATATTCTATTACCTTCATGTGCCACAATTCATTTAGTTATATTTTATATATGATATATATAATAGTTATACTATAAATACAGTTATATTTAGCTGATGAACATACTTTCAAAATCTTTGCTATCACAAAAAAATTCTGCTATAAATATTTTAATGTATAGGATGACTTTCTTTTTATTGATGGCTTCCTTGGGTTATAATTCCAGTAATGGGATCTCTGGTTCAAAGTTTATGGACGTCTAAATAATTTTATTTGCATAATTCCAAATAGTTTTGCAAAACCGTCTCATAACTTTACCAACAATGTCTCAGTGTGCTTTTCATTCTATAACCCCTCCAACATAGAGTATTGCCATTTTTTGTGTCTTTAATGGTTTGAAAAATATAAAGTGAAACCTAGTTTTAATTTATATTTCTACTATTATTAGTGTTTTGAAGCATTCTTTCACATAGTACTTTGCAATTCTTCTTTAAAGAATTGTTTGATTATATCTTTGACCATTTATTTTTTAGAGAATGGCTATTATATGTACATACACACATATTATATATTTATATATACTACATATATGTGGATATTTATTTGTTGTTTGTCTTGGATACAAAACCCTTATCAGAGAAATTTGATACAAAAATCCTTTCCATTTTGATTACCTCTCTTCTTATCTAAATGCAATCATGTTGTCTATGAAGAAACTTTTCAATTTCATGTAGTCAATTATTTGTTTTTAAGAAAAACATTTTGAAATATAGCCAAGGTGCTGATTTTACTTGTTTGTCTATATTGATGTTTCAAATAAAGCATGCTACTTGGTGAGTGAGATTATAGGCTGTAATAGATATGATTCAAAAGAAAAAAGACAAGTAATAAACAAATGTTAAATATTTAAAACATAATTATTTAGATGGTGCAGTAGAGCATCAAATTGGAAGTCTACAAACTTCAGTTCAAATTTGGACCCACTTTTTAGTTGTATGATCTTGGGCAAGTCATTTAACTTTAACTTATGTCTACCTCAGTTTTCTCATCTGTAAAATGAGGATGACAATAATAGCAACTACATCCCAAGATTATGGAAATGATAAAATGAAGAATTATAAATTATAAAATTTATAAAAATTATAAAACATTTTGCAAACCTTAAAGTACTTTATAAAGCTAGCTATCATCACTATCATTATGCAGAAAAGAGCAGAAGGAAATTCTGAAGGGATAACATAAGCAATATAATTTTGTTACTATCCTGTTGAATTTAACATGCAATTAAAAATAATGTAAAAGAAGTTCACAGTTTCATTTGAAATTTCTTTTCTGTTCTTTTTCTGTAACAACATTCATATTTACTGATGTTTAAGTTGATAATAAAAAGAAAATTTAATATAAAGAAAGAGTAGATTTGGAAAATTCAGAAAATATAGGAAGACATATAAAGTGACGGAGCAAATAAAATGTACAATCAACACAACAAATTTATTTACTTTTTAATTAATTAATTAATTAAAGGCACAATAACAACAACAAATCCATGTAAAAAGCACAAAACAAGTTGAAAGGTATCACTGAAACAAGTAGGACAATTTGGTGACTACTGCATTAAGGTCAACATGTATATCTTTAGTTTTGGGTTTAACAATCAATAAGAGAAATTGAAACATGCACACTCATTTACTACCTTATTCTTTCCTTTATTCAATTTTCTCATTTTCCTTTGTTCTGAATTATATATTTGAAAACATTTTCTTTTCAATGAAAGTTAAAACATAATTTACTTTTTAAAGTATATAACTCTCCTATTTTTTTCCTTCTCAACTAATTTCATTATATTTCTCTGTTTTCTTGTTATGATGATAATGATTATGCTGATTATTAATTACCTATACAACTGCTGTCAGTACATATTTTCATGTCAGTGCATTGTTCTGATCTGACTTTTTCCACTCTATTTTGACTCATATAATTTTCCCCATATTTCTTTGCACACTTCATAATTCTTATTTCTTATGATAAAATCACATTTTACTTCAATTTCATTTGATTACTCTGGTTTTAGCTACATTTGAATGATTTTGAATCCACATACAATTTGGGAAGATGTTGGAGATGTTGGAGCTCCACTGGCCTTAGCTCCACTGGCCCCTCAAAAGATTAATGAAAAGACAAAAGGAAAATCCACAGGAGAACAGGGCCATAATTCATTGGGTTCAATATTATCTCCATGGAGATTTCAGTGAAAAGTAAATTATTTCCCCTGGCTGTTTCCAGAGGAAATCCTGTATGGAGCAAAAAAAAAAAAATCCAAATTCTGCAGTTCACTGAGGAAATACTGAATAGGAAAATGGGATAAAGATTTTTAAGAAGTCTTGAAGATATAACCTAATATATAAAAATGTTAGAAATTGGGATTGGCGGTCAGAGGTTATAGTAGGATTGGAGTACTATAAATTAGAATGGGAAGGGACTACAAAGATTATCTAAGCCAATGTTTAAATGAATATGAATTGCTATAATGTGAACTCCCTCTAAGTCTCTTAAATATTTAATTTAATTTAACTTAAGTTAACCCTGGATCAGAGGTAAGATAGTGGAGTAGAGGCAGGAACTCATCTGAACTCTCCAAAGTATCCTTCCAACCAACTTTAAAATTACAACTCAAAATAAATCCTGGGATGGCAAAGCTAAGAAAAGTTTAAGGTGAAGCAATTTTTCAGCTTTACATAATTTAGGAAGTAGTCAGAAAATATCTGTCATCCCAGCGTGATGGTTGGTTCTGAAATGCAGTGCAGGCTATAGTGTATCAGTGCTAACAATAGGTTTTAGATTACTGCATCCGTTGCACCAGCAACTTTGGAGCTCTCAGCAAACAAGACAGTAAGGGAGTTAGAAACTGATCAGAAAGAGATTAGAAGGGATGCTTGTGGTGCTGGATTTAGGACCCTAATGCATTGCCTAGAATTATGTCTGGATTTCAATTTAAGGCTGAAAAGGAGTAAAAGGCAAGCAGGGGCTCTGGTCAAAGTTTTAGGAGGGAGAAAAGTGTTTATAGTCATATACAAAAGAGTAGGGACCTTGAGCTCAGTTACAAGGAAGAATGTAACACCAACATTTGGAGGTACAGGAAAGTAGGAACCCTGGATAAATAAGAAGGCCAACATTTGTGGCTTCAGGGGAATAAGGTTCTTTATTGTTAAAAACTAGAACACAAGACAGGACAGCAATGACCATATTTCTTCAATTACATCAGTTTGGAAGCACTACAAATTTATAGACCTCTAGAACTAACTGAAAAATTGTGTGAAAAAACCTGTAGCTTAGGACAGTGGGAGTACTGTCCAATGTTGAAACAGAGGTGAATGAGAGAGAGAGAAAGAGAGAGAGAGAAAGAGAGAGAGAGAGAGAGAGAGAGAGAGAGAGAGAGAGAAAGAGAGAGAGAGAGAGAGAGAAAGGGGGGGATTTTCAACAGGGGAAATTAATAATCATATCTGTGAACATGAATGCAATGAACTCATTCATAAAAAGAAGCAGATAGAAGAATGGATTAAAAAACAGAATCCAATAATATGTTGTTCAAAAAAAAAATACTTGAAGCAGAGGGACACACAAATAAAAATATATATGCCTAATTAAAAGAGGTAATCAGGAAAATTACATTTTGCTGAAAGGTACCTTAGACAATGAAATAACAATAATACTAAAACACATAGACACTAAATAGCATAGCAACCAAATTATTAAAGGAAAAGTTAAATAAGTTTCAAGATGAAATAGCAAAACTGTACTAGTGGGGTACCTCAACTTTCCCCTTTCAGAACTGTGTAAATCTAATTTAAAAAAGAAATTAAAACAAATATAATTTTAGAAAAGTTAGATATGATAAACTTCTGGAGAAAATTGAATAGTAATATGAAGACGTATATCTTTTCTTCAACTGTACATGGCACCTTTACAAAAACTGACCTGTATCAGAGCATAAAAACCTTAAAACCAAATACAGAAAAAATAGAAATTTTAAAGGCATCCTTTTCATACCAAAATGAAATAAAAATTATAGTCAACAAAAAGCCATAGGAAGATAGATTAAAAATTAATTGGATACTAAATAATCTAATCCTAAAGAATAAGTGGTCCAAAGAAGAAACCACAGAAATAATTAATAATTTCATGAAAAAGAACGACAGCAATATGACAATACACCAAAGTTATGGATTGCAGCCAAAGCAGTTAGGATAAAATACAATCTCAATGATTATATCAATAGAATAGAGAAAGAAAATTTCAATAAATTGAGAATATAATTTAAAAAAACTGAAAAAAGAACAAATTTTAAATCCCTAATTAAAGACCAGATTGGAAATCCTGAAACTCAAAGGAGATAAGCTAATTTGAAAGTAAGAAAATCATTGAGCTGGTATATAAAACTAGGAATTGGTTTTATGGGGGTGAGGGGAGAATGATAAAATAAGTAAATTATTGATTAATTTGATATACATTTAAAAAAAAGTTACCACCATAAAGACAAAATCAAAGCAATTACTAGGTTCTGTTTTACACAATTATATGCCAGCACATCTAAAAATCTAAATGAAATGGGTAGACATTTGCAAAAATATAATCTGCCCAGATTAACAGAAGAAACAGAATGACATTTTAGAAATAACCATCTTGGGAAAAGATATTGAATAAGCCATAAATTCCTTAAGAAATATCCCTAGGACGCAATAAATTCAAATGTGAATTCTACCAAACATTTAAAGAACAATTAATTTCAACATTAAACTATAATTCCAACTTTAAACTATATTAAACATATTAACTTTTTGGAAAAATAGACAAAGGAATCCTACTAAATTCCTTTTATAATATAAATAGGATGCTGAAATCTAAATCAGGAAGAAAACAGAAAAAAACTATAGACCAATTTTCCTAATAAATGTTGGTGTAAAATTTTTAATTAAGTTATTAGCAAAGGGATTATGGCAATGTATCACAAAGATCTTATATTATAAACAGTTGGGATTTATGCCAAGAATGCACGCCTGGTTCAACATTAAGAAAACTATAATCATAAAACATATCAATAACAAAACTAACATAAACTATATGATTATTTCAAAAAACGTAGAAAAAGCTTTTGAAAAATAGGTCTCATTCCTATTAGAATTACTAGAAAGTATACAAATAAATGAATATTTCTTTAAAATGATAAGTAGTATCTATTTACAATCATCAGTGTACGGGGGCTGAAACTCTAAAAAGGTGTATTTGAATCAGACAGCAGAGCACTTGAGGCTAATTACCCATTTGACATGAGATAATGGTTCTATATACATAGATTTAGATGAGATGCTGGCTCTCCTCACCATTGATGCTTGCTGAATGTGTGGTAGTGAGGTAATCACAGGCAAGGATTGGAGGGCTGAAGGAGAAAGTCAGAATTGCTTTGCCAAAGGACAAGAAGCTGCTGAGTGGCTTTACTTCTCTCCTTAAAGATCAAGGATTTTGACTGATCCTGACTCTGACTGATCCTGAGGCCCTCCAGAGAGTTAGCCCGGACATTAAAGAGTTAGTCCAGATGCTATATATTGGCGCCCCAACATGGACTAAGGACCTGAAGGAAGCTTGATTGTAATTTCAGTGAAGAAGTCCCTGTGACCAGGAAATAGGGTGAGCATTAAAATAGACAAGCAGGAAACTTTGTTAAGGGATGAAATGGGGCAGATACTAGGAAAAGAGCTTCCCTCCACCTCCACCCTCACCCCTACCCTGAGGGAGGGCCATAAAAAGCATATTTAAGTTAATAAAGAGGCAAGGTTTGCTTGTAACTTGGGAGCAGATTGATGACTCTTAGAAACATTCATGTCCTTAGAAGAATTCATGTCCCCTTGGTTCTCCAAGGAAAATGAAATAGAGGCAGATATATGGAAACTAGTAGGAAAGCAACTAAGTGAATATTACAATGATAATGGTCCTGATTCAATTTCTAAGGAAACATTCTATATATACAACATAATACAATTGGCCTTAAAGAATCCCACAAATTCTAAAAAGAAGAAAACTTTTAAGGAGACTAGCCAGACAACAAAGTGTGAGGAGAAAGAGGAAGAGAAGGGGGAATGGTACTGATAAAATAGCTGAAAGGCATGAGGAGTTGAGTGAATTTAAAGGGTGTGGTGATTCTCACTCTCACAGCTCAGCTTTACCTCCACTTATATCTGAGCAGGTTCTGACCCTCCCCCATCAATTTCACCTTCCTGGGTGAAGAGAGGAGGAGGAGTGGGAAGGGCAGTGATACTTCCCCCTCCTCCCAAGTAAACACCCTCCCCCATGACTCATTGCAAAAGGCACTACTTAAAGCTAAAGAGGGAGAATACAGCTGATTTGAGAATAGAAACTTATCCTGTGACTGAACATCTGTGACTCTTCAGGTCAAGGAAAAAGAAGATACATTCCTTATCTAGAAATTATCAAAGATCTGAAAAAGGCTTGCATTCTTTATGGGTCTACATTGTCTTATGTTAAGATGTTATTAGAGAATTTGACTTGTGAAATTTTAACCTCTAATGATTGGAAATCTATAGCAAGGATATGTTTAGAACCTGGATAAAACTTGTTGTGGCTTTCTGAGTATAGTGAACTCTGTAGGATACAACCTGGAGTTAATATAACAGTCACCTGTGACCAACTAACAGGTGTAGGTCCTTATGCAGACACATTAGTACAGATTTATTACCCTGAGCAAATTGCTTCTGCTACTATCAAAATATGGGGCACACTCCCAGGAAGGCAAGATAGAGGGGAAGCCTTCACAAAAATAGCACAAGGGCCAAATGAACCCTTTGATTTTGTGGGACGTCTGCAGACAGCTGTCATATGAACTATTGGTGAAAATACAGCAACAGAAATTATGATAAGATAATTTGCTAAAGAAAATACTAATGAGGTTTGTAGAAGAATTATACTAGGACTATGCAAGGATGCTCCTTTAGAGCAGATCATAAGACTCTGTGCCACAGTGGGCACAAATACCTTTTATACCCAGGCTATGATGCAGACTTCTCAAGATCTAAATATGGGAAGACTGGATCCCTTTTGGCAAGGGACTTCCAGAGAGACTCGTTGATGCTTTCAATATTGTAAAGTAGGGCATCTGAAAACTCAATCATAGAGCCAGAGTGAGAAAACAGGGTGGGAGAACAAAACCCAAAATCCCATGTTCAAAATGCAACAGAAGCTTCCATTGGGCATCAGAATGTAGATTGATTTAGGGAAATGGGATGTGGGGCCCAGCCCTAGGGCCCAAAACAAAAAATTCTTGGGACATGATGGCAGCCAATGCAACACCCACAGAGCCTTTAGAAGTACAAAACAACTTCTTTTTAGAACTCATGGGATTCTTTAAGGCCAATTGTATTATGTGGTATATATCACTCAGACATGACCAATCAGCCAAAAGCAATCTGATGGGAGAAAGGGATTACATAATCAATCAGCCAGGGAGCACCCTGATGAGAGAAAGGGATTACAATTGGGAAGAATAGAGTTGTATGCAGCTGGGATGACTGAGATATCCCCTGGAGAGGTGAAATCTGTTCCTCTTCAGGCTATGGATCCCTTGCCTCCAGGCACAGTAGGCTTGACCATTTCACTTCCTTAAGAGTGCTTACAAAACAGTGTTCATCCATACACTGATGTGGGAAACTGGGGAATGTGTAGATAATATCTCAGTCACTAAAAAGGTAGTCAAAGTGTGACTTACCAACTAGGAGAAGTAGTAGCATCAGGTTCATTGATACAGACTCCTATGCCAGGTATATAGGTGTCTACCTTAATCTTTAGCCAGTGACTGGGCCAGCTGGCACCTCTAATGACTGTATGATCTCCACTACCAATCTTTTTGTGTCTCCCAATCCTTCTAATGGTATGCCATTTATATAGATAGTGAGCATATGTCAATCAGCTGTAACTGTTGCAGTCTAGAATATTCCTGGATTCTGTTGTTGGGAGTTAGAATCTGGGCAACTATCATCAGATTGCCTATTAGGAGTCTGGATAGCAAGACACTCCTCCAAAAACAAAAGAAAGGGGGAGCCACAGGTAACCCTAGAGAACTTCTAAATTTAGCTCTTTATACAATTAACTTCTTGATTTTTGACAAAGATGCACTGGCTCCGTCAGACAGGTTTTATAACCCACTGGAAGGGCAGTGTCCAGTGCAAGCAGCTCCACTATCTTTAGATAATTGCCAGGTGATGTGGAGAGACCCAGAAATTGGTGAAAGGAAGGGACCAGATAGGTTAATTGCTTGGGGAAGAGGGTTTGCTTGTATCTCTAAAGATGGAGAAGGAATCAGATGGGTGCCAACGAGTCGTATTCACCTTGTTCATCGGAGAGGAATGGAGCAGACTCTTGAAAGGAAGGAGAAGACCCAAGAAACATCAGGTGGTTCCATCGCTGATTGTGCCCACCACTGAACGAGCCTGGCTGTTATGGCAATTGACTCATAGACATCAAAAATTTTTGATAAAACTGCTGTAGGAATTTAAAACCAGCAGGAATCATTGGATTCCCTAACCCATAATAAGACTGTTGTAGGACTTCAAAAACTTGCAGAGATCATTGGATTCCCTGACACATGAAGTAATGGACAATAGATTGGTTTTGAACTATCTCTTGGCTGATGAAGGAGACATATGTATGATTTTTATTTACACACCCTCCTTCTAGGACTTCTGGAAATCTTTTACAATACCATGTTGATTCATAATGTTTGTTATATCACTACTTGCATGTACAATTCATGTTTATTACACCACATTGAGCCTGCATCAGCTGTGGGGAGAGTCACCACTAATAACCTGTGCATTATTGCTATGTGCTTGTGTAATACCTCCCATGCTGATGGGTTTGTGCATGTCTGTTTCTAGTAAGACCCTTCAGTCCAGACACCCACTAACAATATCTGCCTTGACTCCCCACTTCCTTTTGGTGTTTTTCATCTCTCTTCCTAAGAAGCCAGGGAGGGTGTGACTCTGTGTTCTAAAACAAAAGAAAGCAGGAAATGTAGAGAGCTGAAACTTTGAAAAGATGTGCTTAAATCAGACAGCAGAGCACTTAAGGCTAATTACCTATTCAATGTGAGATAATAGTTCTATATACAAAAATTAGATGAGATGGTGATGTGATGGCTCTCCTCACCATTGATGCTTGCTAAATGTGTGGTAGTGGGGTAATCGTAGGCAAGGATTGGAGGGCTGAGGGAGAGAGTCAGAGTTGCTCTGCCGAAGGACAGGGAGGAGAGATATTTCTGGCTCCAGTCTCCAGAGTTCAGGATTCATCTTTGGCAAGCCACATGGCAGCTTGCCTGCCTCCTTTACTTCTCCCTTAAAGACCAAGGACTTTGACTGATCCTGACTCTGATCCTATCCAGAGAGTTAGACTGGACATTAAAGAGTTAGTCCAGACACTATACATTAGCAAGCATTATCTGTAATGGGGATAAGCTAGAAGTCTTCCCACTAATGTCAGGAGTGAAATGAGAATGCCCATTTTCATTACCATTATTCAATATTGTACTAGAAACACTGTTTATTCCAGTAAGATGTGGTGATTAAAGTTACCAACAATAACCTACAACCTACAATAAAAGATACTAAGAAGAGCTCTGAGCCAATGGCATTTTATTGAAGAGTCCCTCCAATGAAGTAAACTTCAGATCTTCCTCGCAATCTAAGATACCCCATTCTTCCAGGGCCTTATTTTTATAAGACTTGTACCTATTTGATACCTGAACTTTTTTTTCCAATAGTATTTTGTTTTTCCAAATATATGTAAAAATAATTTTCAACATTCATTTTTGTAAGAGTTGTGTGCCAAGATTTTCTCTTTCCCTCCCTCACCTTTCCTCTCCCTAAGACAGCAAGCAATCTGGCATAAATTAAATATGTGCTTTTCTTTTTAACATATTTCCATATTTGTCATGTTGTGCAAGAAAAATTAGACCAAAAGGGAAAAAATTGTGAGAAAGAAAAAATAAACAAACAAATAAACAAATAAGATGAAAATACTTTGTTTTGATTCACATTCAGTTTCCACAGTTCTCTGTCTGGATAACGATGGAATTTTCTGTCCCAAGTCTATTGAAATTGCCTTGAATGACCAGGGTTGAGAAGAGTCAAGTCCATCACAGTTGATCTTCACATAATCTTGTGTCACTATAATGTTCTCTTAGTTCTGCTTATCAGCAGTTCATGTGAGTATTTCCAAGCTTTTCTGAAATCAAACTATTCATCATTTCTTATAGATTAATTATATTCCATTACATTCATATACATAACTTTTTTAGCCATTTCCTAACAGATAAGCATACACTTAATTTCCAATTTCTTGCTATTACAAAAAGGGCTGCTACAAATATTTTTGCACATTCAAGTTCTTTCCCCTCTTTTATGATCTCTTTGGGATACAGACCCAGTAGTGAGACTGCTGGATCAAAAGGTATGTGCAGTTTAATAGCCCCTTGGGCATAGTTCTGAATTGCTTTCCAGAATGGTTGATTCATTTCACAACTCCACTAACTATTCATTAGTTGGACAGTTTTCCTACATCCCCTTCAACATTTATCATTATCTTTTCCTGTCATTTTAGCCAATCTGAGAGGTGTGAAGGGATACCTCAAAGCTGTCTTAATATTCATTTCTCTAATCAATAGAGATTTAGAGCATTTTTTTCATGAATATAAATGACTTTCATTTCTTCATCTGAAAATTGTCTGTTCATATCCTTTGATCATTTAACAACTGGGGAATGACTTTATAAATTTAAGTCAATTCCCTATATGTTTTAGAAATGAAGCCTTTATTAGAAACACTGGCTATTAAAAAAAATCTTTTTCCTAGCCTTCTGCTTCCCTTCTAATTTTGGCTACATTGGTTTTGTTTGTGCAAAATCTTTTTGATTTAATGTAATAAAAATTATCCATTTTGCATTTCATAATGTTCCTAGTTCTTCTTTGGTCATAACTTCTTCCTTCTCTAAAGATTTGATAGATAAACTTATCCTTTGCTTTCCTAATTTGCTTATAGCATCACTTTTTATGTCTAAATAATGAATCCATTTTGACCTTATCTTGCTATAGGATATTAGATATTGGATACCTCCTGAACTTTCTAAAGAGGTGATATAAAGTCCAGAAATCCCATTGGTTGAAAGATCTTGCTTTGGGGGCCAAAAAATGATGCATCAGCTAGAAATTGTATGTCATCAAGGAGGCCTTGGGTTGAATGAAGTATGGATTATATCCATTAAGTGGTTATAAGATAGTCATATTAGACATGGGAGGGTGGTCTGGAAATACAAAAATAAGTTGCAAGACTTTCCATATAATTTTTGAATCACCTATTCCATACTGGATCTGTTCATCATGATAAGGAAAAACAAGGGTGAAGGGCCTCTAGTTAGCTTCCTATGATTAAGCAAGTGAATTTATAATATATCATTCTGGGGCCTATTGTACATAAATTATAATCACTTCCCCTATGGAATCATATCAAACTGATCAATACTGATTGGAATAGAGTAGAGGTCCAAATGAATTATTTCTTACATTCCCCCCTTCAATTAACCAAAAGACCAGTCTTTGAATCTTTACAATCTAAATGCATGGAGTGCAGTCTTCCATGGGCAACACAAAATCAGAAGGGGAGCACTAAGTCATAAAGATTGATATTGAAGAAGAGGGAAATGGGAACAACTTACAACATATGACTATGTTCCATTCAACTAAATATTAACTTATAATATACCAAATATTCACTAAGTATCAGAAGTGATTCACTGACCAAGAATCACAAGAGCAGGTATCTCCTGGTAAAACATGTCCTATAAGATATATAAATTGGGAGTCCAAAAGGCATTTCTTCAAAGGCAAGCATTATCTGCCCTACATACAAGTTGGGGAAATCTTTTGAGTTTATAAAAAATAATTCAAGCAATTTTGACAAACAACCACTCCATTACAGTGACAAGAGGCCACATTCTTGTAGACAACACAGACTTAAATGGTTGTAACATAGGGAGTGGGGAAAATATAAGGAATAGGTTGAGGAAAAGTTCTGAGATTGGATATATACATACATTGAATAGTCAATTTCAAGACAGTAAAGATTAAATTAGTTATTTATAATAAAACATGTAAAAGATTGTTGGAATCTTTACAAAGTGTTAAGACATTGGAGTTGATAGAGACAATAGTTATCTGGTTTGGCATGGTTCAGTGTGATTGATTTGATCTTAGAAAGAGATATTTTGGGCCAGAACTTGAAACAAGGTACTAAGTGGAACTGATAGAACAATGCCTGTGTTCACACCTTTAGAGAGCTCATAAGTATCTAAGTACTCAATGGAGTTCACACGTTTGGGAGAGTTCAGGGTTAGGGTTTTGCACTCTGGGAGATAACCCAGAATCCCTCTCCCTCCAAAAGGCGGAGTTAACCTTTGGGAGATCACATATATAGAGGGAGCTCTTGGAGCTTGGGGACTGACTAGAGGTACTTACTTGAGTTAGTTACTTGAGGAGTTACTAGAAACTCTGGGAGCTCGAAAGAGTTTTACTTGGAGTAGGAGAGAGCTCTTGGAACCCACAAGCCCTATCTTCGAGGCAAGAGTTTCATTGTATCTTCCAACTTGGTGCTGACTGGAGGCTGAAGAAAGCAGAGACAGAAGCCAAGGACAAAGCTGTAAGATCTCTTGGAACCTAGCAAAGAGTTAGGCCTCAACTAACCGGGCTATTTTGGAAGGAGAAATAAACGTTTGCATTTTTACCAGCTGGCTGCATTTTGGAGTAATTATTTATTTCAACTGAGACTAAGGCTGCCTCCAGAAAACCTTCACAAAAGATGTTTACCTTTCAAGACATGCTCAATATCCAAGTGGTAATAGTAAATTTAAATAAAATTGACTTTTCTCATTCTGATAATACTAAATAGTCTAACATTCTTTTCTTCAAATCAAAACTGAAGATATTTGTTTTAGGCTTAATAAATAATAAAATAACACTTTGGTCTCATAGACTGTTCCATCAATATCCAATTATCATCACATTAATTTTAGGAAGAACTAAAAGTGGAGCTAAATAGCTCAAATCTTATACCTGTATTTTATTATAATAGCTCACATGTACTCCAATATCAACCTTTGAAATAAGGATTTCATATTGTATTCATGCTGATAATCTGCCATAATTATAAAAAATTTCCACAGAAAGAAAATAGGGATGTCATACAGTAAGGGAAAAAATGTTCCCTTAACTTCATGTCAATTCCAGGCTAGTGTCATATAAATGGTCACTTTTATTGAGTCAGGTTTAATAGGTGGGATATTTTCCATTTAAAAGGAAAAACATCCTGGATAAATTGAGTCAGATAAATCCTATTTTAGCCATGCCAAGAATGATTCTCCCAGCCTTCCCCATGAGAGCTCCACTTGTAGTTCATGGATGTCAATTTGATAGGATTACTGGAATCATGGTCATTGGTCTATTGGGATTCCGTGATGATCATACCTGCAATCAAACTCATAATAATATCAATTATAGTACCATGAGATCTAACAGCAAGTTCCAATAATCATAGCTTCATAGCTTTAGATGGGTACAGTTATTTAGACTCATATATCCTTGATGTAAATGAAAAAAGTCCAGAGTCTATAATTTTATATTTCTGAAATAAGCCACATTCTTAAGTCAATCCTGAAAGGGCTTCTTCCTTCTAGATCTAGATCTCAAGTGCCAAGACTTAACATAAACTCAATATAAAATAGAGCTATAAAAAGAATCATCATGTTAAGAATACACAATTCCCTTGAGACTTGAGAGAATTTCATTTGTAGCATCCTGAGTGCCTGAATTGGAAAATAAGTCTGTATTCCTCTTAATATACAAAGGTTTCAAGTAACTTTTGCATGTAAAATTCTTATTCTACTTTTTAAAAATTGTGTCACATTTCCCCTAAGTAACAAATCCCCTTAATCATATTTTCATAATGAAAATTTATTATAAAGTGATAGCTTATAAACTGGATAACCCACCAATTGAAAGGCAAATGACAATTGAAAATGATCCTTCATTATACCAGCACATACAATTTTATCAAATATCACCAATAGAATTCATCTTTTGTTTTTTTAATTTGCCCTTCTCAATGGAATCTATATGAAAAAAAAGCAATGACACAGCAGTATTAGTTCTGTTTTATTTCACTGCAGCCAATTTGTATGACACAATGTTATAACCAGCCTCAGAATTAACCAGTTGGGAAATTTCCTTATTTACCATGATAGGGATAGAGCAAGATAATCCTATCTTCATCTTTGCAGGGTTATTCTCTTGATTTTCCCAGGGATAGAGAGGCATCTGTGAGAATCCTCAGACTATAGACACACAGGATTTCCCCTAAATAATGAACCAGCAGTCTTATACAGGGTCAGGACATTTATACCTGGATTTAAGACTTAAAACAGGAACACATTGAAGCCCAAAAAAACTTTTACTCAAACACTAAACTTTCACTAATCATAGCTTAGGGTTAGATAATTGGTTTGTTTTTGCTGTTTTTTTCCCCCCAAACATTAGTTGTAGAAAGCTGAAACAAATTCATGCACTGAGGTTGGACAACCAAGCACTTAAGGCTAACTACCGATTGGATAATACTCTATAAGCATATGCTTGAGAAATGGCCTTTCCCACTATTCTGTGCTGGCTCGATAATTGGTGTATATAGAGAATTGTAGGAGGGACTAGGGGGTGGAGTAAGATTGGCCAGAGTCACTTCTGGGCAGGAGAGGAAGAAGGAAGGTCGAGGAGATTCTGCTTCCATCCAATTCAATCCTAACTCTAAAGACAAAGAATAAAGATCAAGGACTTTTACTTATCCTGACTCCAACTGATTCTAAGGTATCCAGGGTGCTAACGCGGTCACAATTAGCCTCAAAATCTCATCTAGAATTTTCAAGTACTCATAAATTCTATCTATTCACAATTATCATTTCCCATCTTGATCTGCAGATAAAACCAAAAGGAGAACATCAAATGATTTCTAGAATACAGTGGGATTATAATAAGATGGAATTCCCCCATCAGAGTCCATGTAGGCAAATAGGTCATGTCTGGACACAATTTCCTTGATGAAAGCTACAGTATCAGAGGAAGATGTGAGTTTAGAACCAGGATTCAACCTTGGTCAAAGATTGACTTGGATACAATTTTAATCTCTTTCTGAAAGTGTTTAAGGGGGAGGGGGGAGGGTTTACAAACTAGCAGATGGCCAATGTGACTTGAAATGTAAGCTGATTAAAAACTACACAAATTGGACCAGTGCCTTTCATTAAAGTTGCCACTGAGGTGATGTCTAGAATAAACTATTCTTGCTTGATTGAATCTATTATTCTTTGTATGCCTCAATGATACCACCACGCTCCCTTATGAACTAAAAATACACACTTGGTGATTGAAGTTCTGGGGATGAGTGGCTTCTCTTTCTCAGTACACTCAGACTAAACACCTGTTTAGCATTGTATTACTGTTTCCACTTCTTCACTTCAAGTTAATACATACTCAGTAGTTGGCTTAAAATTATACCATTAAAAAAAATACAATTTCATGAATTTCCAAATGATATTAAATGACACTCACTATTCAAATGTTTCCTTTCTTCATACTAAGTGGGAGAAGGCTGAGTTCCGCAAATGGCAGTGCTGTAGAGTTTCATGACATCTCGTCAGGAGGGCTTATCCCTAGGAAGCTCACAAAGATATCCCCAGAGGATTTTAACCATGTTTTTCTCCTAATGGTAAGTCATTTATCATCATCATGATAATGTAGGGTTTTTATGCAAAAAAAAAAAATGTACTCTAAAAATTACATAACAGATCTATTTGAAAAGAGGAAGAAACTTGCTTTAATGACTTTTTTTTTTGCATTCTTGTATTTTAAACATCATCAAGCAGGTAATAATAATAATTTAGTTAAATTCCTTCCACATATTACTTCATAGAAAGTGATTTATTTCACTTTTATTTTATTACCTCTAGGATTTTCATGTTAACTGTAATAGTTATATGCCTATTACATGCCAGTCTTTTTCTGTTTTATAAGTTGCATAAAACATTTTTTTCATAATACTGTATAATGTTTAGTCTATAATTTCTCAATTTGTTAACATTCCATGCCAGTTAGCAAAAGTACCTGGAAGAGGGATAGCTTTTTGTACAATTATATTTCTACAAGGACTCAAGGTCTGAACACTACAATGTTCATACGTTACATAAGTCAGGCACTGGGTTAAGCTCTTCATAATTGTGTTTCTCCCAGAAACCCTGGGAGATAGGTATAAATATTTATTATCCCTTTTGTACATAAAAGGACTGATTCGATTCTCCAATTTATTAGCATTAAAATATTTTCAAACCACCAACTATTATTTATAATGACTAGTGGCAATAACTAATTAGTAGTGGCAATAACTAGTAGTATCATTTCACATAAAGTTGCATTATTTTTAGTTGACTTATAATTTTAAAAAATCATGTTGACATTCTCAATTTCCCATTACTGTTTCTTTATTTCTTTGAGTTACTCAAAAAGCCAGACAGATTCCTTTTAATTTTCTAAATTACTAATCTTTTAGCAAAACTATTTAATCTATCAAAAGTTATAATTTAATAGAGATTCCAAATCACTGGGGTTTTTTAAGACTTTGCAAGCTTCAAACTGATAAGATTTTTTTAATATTGTAAGTTTCCATATTTCATCCTATAAAATGTTTATTTGTCCTGAAATAATTTGCAAGATCTTTTCCCTCTCAAAATTTTAATAGTTTATGCTTTTATGTTATATGCTCATTTAAATTTGATCTTTTATAATCGGAATACCCTTTATCAGATGTGTACACATTTCATTTGTTTTTGTATTTATCATTCTAAAAATATTTTTGTTCAATTCTATCTTCAATAATTTTTTTCTCTAACACATTGTAACCTTATTTATACAATACAAACTTATTTTCACTAAGCAACTGATTTTAACACATTTTATTGTGTTTCAATTGATTTAAATGGCAAAAGTATTATTAAACTTTACTTGCCTTTACTTGTTTTCTGATGTCAAAACAAATTTTCTTTTTTTCTGGCAGTACTTTGGGATTCATCTTCAATTCACCTTCAAAATAAAATTTCCAGATTTTTATTTCCTACAATCAGGACCTGCTTAGTGCCTTCAGGTTGGTTGTTGAAAAGCTATAAACAAAAAGGTAAATGAACTTCAGTTCTACCTGCTTTTATTCTTTTCTGAAGATGATCTAAAATTTCCTTATTCTGCCTTATAATAATAATAAATATTCCTACTTGCAATAAATTTATTCCAACTTGAAGTAGTTTTTTAAGTGTATTTTTATCCTAAACTAAAATTAAAGTCAGTTTCACAGAATGAGTCCCCAAAAGTTCAGACTTAAAGACTGGTTAACTGAAACCACTTCAGATTAGCAAATGGGCTTCCTTTTTAAAATTCTGAGTTGTGAAATTAATTACTTAAACTCACAAGAGTTTTAATCTAATTTCTCTTATGCTAGTTCCTAAGTTTTTCTTATTTTAACCATTTCCTTGAATTCCTATTTCACTGAATTTTTCTTCAACATCTCATAACTAATAAAACAGTGTCTAAAATTCAAATTACAGCTTTAAATTAATCTTTACTCATTTTAAAAGTCCCATTAAGAAATAACTGATCTGTGAATTTTTTTCCATTAAACTCTACAGAGTTTGGTAGTATCCTATAAGCTCATCAAAATACTTTGAAAAACATATAAATTATGATTCAGAAATTTAAAAATTAATTATTCTTTTTCACATTTGGTTTTATTGTATCTTAATTTTCTTTTTTTATTGAAGCTTTTTATTTTCAAAATATATGCAAGGATAATTTTTCAACACTGACCCTTGTAAAACTTGTGTTGCAATTTTCCCCCTTCCTCCCACCCCCTCTCCAGATGGCAAGTAATCTTATATATGTTTAACATGGTAAAAAAAGAATTATATGTAAATAAAATATAGACATACACATTTATACAATTATCTTGCTGCACAAGAAAAATCTGACCAAAAGGGAAGAAAAATGAGAACAAAAATAGAATTCAAGCAAACAACAACAAAAGAAGTGAAAATGCTACGTTGTGACCTACATGCAGTTCCTCTCTCTGGAAATGGCCAGAATTATCTCATTGAGAAGAGCCATATCCATCAGAATTAATCCTCATATGTATAATCTTGCTGTTGCCATGTATAATGATCTCCTGGTCCTACTTATTTCATTTAGCATCAGTTCCTGTAAGTCTCTCCAAGCCTCCCTGAAATCATCCCAGTGATCATTTCTTATAGAACAATAATATTACATAACATAACATATATACCATAACTTATTCAGCCATTCTCCAAATGCTGAGTATCCACTGTATCTTAGTTTTCAATTAATTTCTATATCTTTCTTTCATCTCAGCAATTTCCAACATGTTTAGTGTTGGAAACAGAGAAAAAAGATATTTGTCTTCTTTTAAGACTTTTTTTTAAAGTTTGCTTTTTTTTCTAACAGCCTGTTTCTTTTGGTTGATCATCCCAAAAGAAAAGTCACAGGCAAAACGTTTGTTGGTTATGGGTTAGCTCAAAGGATGACCAGCATAACACAGACACTTGTTTCCCATTCACTTAAAGATTTTACTAATTTTATTAAGTACCTTTCTATCCGAAATAAAGAACCCATTATTTCTAAATTTAGTTTCATCATTTGCAAAAGATGTACATATAGAATATATAACAAGAAACAAATAAAATCAAACCTGAACTTCTCAAAAAATTTTTCTCTAGGAGATTTTGAAGTCAACATCTTACCTGTCTTTTCTATGAAGTATAGAATTTATAATCATCTTGTTATTGGAGTCCCTCTGTCAGTCTAAGATAATTCCTTTGTTTCCTACTTATGCTAATACTTTTAGAATTTTATTTTAAAAATATAATTTAGTAACAATGCAAAATTGTTTTAGTCTCATTTGTCAATGGTGTTCACCCATTTAAAGTGCACTTTATATTCAAAACTAGTCCCTATTATGTAGAAGAGCTGGTTAAAGTTCCATTCCTCTAGACTTTTTGAGAAAATATAATCACAGGCAAAAAACCTAAGACTGATGAAGGATTTAGCAATATCAACAATTTGTTTTAAGCTGATTTGGGAGATAAAATTCCATAATTTTCTAAGTGGCCAAAAGTTCCATGCTTTGACCCAAATAATCCCTAAACTCTTTGCATTCTCAAATCAAATTTTAAACAGCTTAATAGATCTTCCTTTAGTTATCCAACTACAAGTTATCCAACTATACACCCTTGAGCCAATAGGGATTCTGTAGGATGCATTAAGCCTGATCCCATCACTCCTGGGGGTGTAGTGGTCCCCAAGCAGAAATGGCAATCTTTGGAGCAACTTCTGAGAAAATTTTTTACATTCCCAAGGTACCTGCCTTTTGTCTTATTCCATCTGAGAAGTTCTCCAATGGAAGATCCTAGAGATGGCACCTACCCATACATACTTTGATTACAAACCAAGGGAGGCAATCTTCTATCCACCCAGGTTCTACCTACATGGAAGTACTTTTCCTACAATTAATGCTGTAATATTCAGCAATTTATTTTGGCAAATTCTCCAATACTTCCAATTCTTAATTTCTGGACTTACCCTCTAGGGTCCTACAACCAGTCAACTAGGGAACTAAAAGTCCTTTATGAGTGAATATTCAACAAAATGTAACCAGTTTTCATTTAAAACTTCCAAAAAGTGCATACCCTTTGATCCAGCAGTGTCTCTACTGGGCTTATACCCCAAAGAGATACTAAAAAAGGGAAAGGGATCCGTATGTGCCAAAATGTTTGTGGCAGCCCTGTTTGTAGTGGCCAGAAGCTGGAAAATGAATGGATGACCATCAATTGGAGAATGGTTGAGTAAATTGTGGTATATGAATGTTATGGAATATTATTGTTCTGTAAGAAATGACCAGCAGGACGAATACAGAGAGGATTGGCGAGACTTACATGAACTAATAATGAGTGAAATGAGCAGAACCAGGAAATCATTATATACCTCAACAACAATAGTGTATGAGGATGTATTCTGATGGAAATGGATTTCTTCAACAAAAACAAGATCTAACTTAGTTTCAATTGATCAAGGATAGACAGAAGCAGCTACACCCAAAGAAAGAACACTAGGAAATGAATGTAAACTACTTGCATTTTTGTGCTTCTTCCCAGGTTATTTATACCTTCTAAATCCAATTCTCCCTGAGCAACAAGAAAACTGTTCGGTTCTGCACACATATATTGTATCCAAGATCTATTGTAATCTATTTAACATGTATAGGACTGCTTGCCATCTGGGGGAGAGGGTGGAGGGAGGGGAAAAATCGGAACAGAAGTGAGTGCAAGGGATAATGTTGTAAAAAAATTACCCTGGCATGAGTTCTGTCAATAAAAAGTTATTTTAAAATAAATAAATAAATAAATGAATAAATAAAACTTCCAAAAAATTTAGCTTTGATTGTCAATTACTGACTTAATCCTAAGAATTTAAGTGATAATAATCTTTTCCCTTCCTTATCTCTGTAAAAGTATAAGGAGCCTTCTTCTTGGGTCAGAAGAGGGTAGGATTGCTTATGGAATGGTCACAGGCCTTGATAGTTTATTGCTAAGGCAGGGAACCCCTCTCCTAAGGCTATGGGATTTGGCCTGAATAATTGCTTCCTCAAGATGAGATCAGAGCACTGTGTGAGGAAATCCCACTCCCCCAAATGCTACCCATTCAAGGGACTAGTCTTTAGTCCTCTATTTGGGTTCCTTGCCCTGCTGTGACCTTAGTAACATAGTGTGTGATAATACAAAGATGCTTTGGGGACCAAAGAACTCACTATTTAACAAAAATCATTGCAAAAACTGGAAGGCAATTTGGCAAAAAGTAGAGTTAAAGAAGCAAATCACAAACCACTCCAGAATCTATATCATACCTTATGCCAAGTTAGGGTAAAAATGAGAACATGATTTTGGCATAAAGGGTAATATGGCAGTAAAAGATGAAACGACTGAAAAAAAAAAAAAGGATAGAGCTTCCAAAGATATCAGTTTATTAAACAATGCATGCCAATTGCATAACAGATTAGGACTAGGCCTCCTTAGCATAGGCACTGCCTTTGGAATACTCAAGAAAACAGATTTTTATGCACTAAAAGCAATCAATTAAAAGGAAATTATTAGAATACAAAATTAGTTAACCTGGCTTCTAATTAGAGGAAAGATTAGGGACTTTCTAAGTTGGAAAGAAAGAACAAGCAGGAACAATTTCCTGATATCAGAAAAAGAATTATCTTACTTTCTTCCAACTGACTATATTCAGTTAAAAAAAAACCATGGAAACAAATACTGATTGACCAGGAGAGGCCAGTTTTCAGATAAAACATATGAGTTTATTTTAGATGTATAATTTTGAGATAAAGATAGTAAGTGGCATGTAAAAACTGACGTTCTCTGAAGATTCAGGTTTAGAAAGACAAATTTAAGAAATTGTACCAAATTATCAAAGAATCTCTACAAGTTATTTGGAATCAGAAAAGTAGAACTCCCTTCAGAGATACCCTGAGAATAGAGATTATTCCAGAATGTCCAAGAGAACATATTTCCATGGGCCATACTATTATGTGGGACAGCTGGGGTTCATGACAAGATGTGATGATTAAATGGATATTAGGAATATGTTACTGAGATACAAGGACACTTGATGTTATGTAATATTGATTATTGTCCTTTGAACTTTTGTTTCAAAATGTTTTTGTTTTCTAAGTGTTCTTGGTTAATTTGGTAAATTTCCCCTCTCAAAATTAGTACATTATGAGACCTCTAGGTGATTTGATTTTTAGTCTGATTTATGTAATTCTGATTATGAATATATATGTATATATATTAAACCTAATAGATTTGGTTTATAGATGACTAATGGGAGAAGTTGGCTGACCCCTCTCCCATGACTCCAAAGGGGAAATTGAGAAAATGGTGGGAATTGAGTGGTATTGACTCCATCTTGTGACTCAATTCTGAATCTAGGTCAGTTCCCTTTCTATTTAATTATGGATCTAATTTAATTTTCTGTCTTGTGGAAAAACTTAATTAAATTATGGAAATTGTTTGAACCCAACCCTGTTTGGCTAGAAAGCTGGATCACCACTACCTACTGCTTAGAGACCCTTAAATAAGAATTTAGATTATAATGATTAAGAAACCCCAATCTAGAAATGAAGACTGATATGAGAAATTTTCTCACAAATATGTTTGTGCATACATATACACACACATATAAATTCTCAAAAAAATATATACATGTATATAAATACATGCATATATATACACATAACTCCCACACTCACCCACCCATGCCTACATACACAGTATATATGTATATCTTATCATGTATAAACATGTCTTATCATATATACATATATTTCATCTGAAAACTGGTTCCATACTTGTCAATCAGTTATTGTTTCCATGTTTCTTTGATTCAATAGTCACTTGAGAAAAGTAAAACACCTCTTTTTCTGATTTTAGAGAATTGAATTTATTCATTCTCCCTTCCAACTTGAAAAGTTCCTAATCTTTCTTCCAATTGGAAATCAAATTCCTAATTTTGTATCATAGCTAATTGTTTTCTTTTAATTAATTGGTTTTATTTGATTAATTATTTTTAATGTATAAAAATCTGTCTCTTCCTGTATTTGGTGCCCAGTGCCAAAGCTGAGAAGACCTGATCCCAATTTCTTTTTTTTTTTAATTTATTTTAATTAATTTATTTATTTAATAGCCTTTTATTTACAGGTTATATGCATGGGTAACTTTATAGCATTAACAATTGCCAAACCTCTTGTTCCAATTTTTCACCTCTTACCCCCCCACCCCCTCCCCCAGATGTCAGGATGACCAGTAGATGTTAAATATATTAAAATATAAATTAGATACACAATAAGTATACATGACCAAACCATTACTTTGCTGTACAAAAAGAATCAGACTCTGAAATATTGTACAATTAGCTTGTGAAGGTAATCAAAAATGCAGGTAGGCATAAATATAGGGATTGGGAATTCAATGTAATGGTTTTTGTCATCTCCCAGAGTTCTTTCTCTGGGCATAGCTGGTTCAGTTCATTACTGCTCCATTGGAAATGATTTGGTAGATCTCATTGCTGAGGATGGCCAGGCCCATCAGAACTGGTCATTATATAGTATTGTTGTTGAAGTATATAATGATCTCCTGGTCCTGCTCATTTCACTCAGCATCAGTTCGTGTAAGTCTCTCCAGGCCTTTCTGAAATCTTCCTGTTGGTCATTTCTTACAGAACAATAATATTCCATAATATTCATATACCACAATTTATTCAGCCATTCTCCAACTGATGGGCATCCATTCAGTTTCCAGTTTTTAGCCACTACAAAAAGGGCTGCCACAAACATTCGTGCACATACAGGTCCCTTTCCCTTCTTTATAATATCTTTGGGATATAAGCCCAGTAGTAACACTGCTGGATCAAAGGGTATGCACAGTTTGATAACTTTTTGAGCATAGTTCCAAACTACTCTCCAAAATGGTTGGATTCGTTCACAACTCCACCAACAATGAATCAATGTCCCAGTTTTCCCACATCCCCTCCAACAATCATCATTATTTTTTCCTGTCATCTTAGCCAATCTGACAGGTGTGTAGTGGTATCTTAGAGTTGTCTTAATTTGCATTTCTCTGATTAATAATGACTTGGAGCATCTTTTCATATGACTAGAAATAGTTTCAATTTCTTCATCTGAGAATTGTCTGTTCATATCCTTTGACCATTTTTCAATTGGAGAATGGCTTGATTTTTTATAAATTAAAGTTAATTCTCTATATATTTTGGAAATGAGGCCTTTATCAGAACCTTTGACTGTAAAAATATTTTCCCAGTTTATTGCTTCCCTTCTAATCTTGTCTGCATTAGTTTTGTTTGTACAAAAACTTTTCAGTTTGGTATAGTCGAAATTTTCTATTTTGTGATCAGTAATGATCTCTAGTTCTTCTTTGGTCATAAAGTCCTTCCCCTTCCACAGGTCTGAGAGGTAAACTATCCTGTGTTCCTCTAATTTATTAATAATTTCATTCTTTATGCCTAGGTCATGAACCCATTTTGACCTTATCTTGGTGTACGGTGTTAAGTGTGGATCAATGCCTAGTTTCTGCCATATTAGTTTCCAATTTTCCCAGCAATTTTTATCAAACAGTAAGTTCTTATCCCAAAAGCTGGGGTCTTTGGGTTTGTCAAAGACTAGGTTGCTATAGTTGTTGACTGTTTTATCCCTTGAACCTAACCTATTCCACTGCTGATCCCAGTTTCTTATGTAATTCTCATGAATTGTTTATTCTCAATATAATCAGAAGCTCTAACCTTTGTTTACTCAATCATTTTATCTTTTACCTAATACAATGATATCACAAGAAAATTAGAGGAGCATGGAATGTTTTATCTAACAGATCTATAGATAAGAGAAGACCAAACAAGAGACTGAGAGTATTAGAAGATGTAAAATTTTTTATTTTGATTATGTTATATTTAAAAAGATTTTGCAAAGAGTGAGGAAGGAGAGAATTCAGATTTTAAAATTTTTAAAAAGCAAATGTTAAAATTTTACATGTAATTGAAAAAATGAAATCAAATTAATTTTTTAAATCTAAATTCATCCTGAACCCTCCCAAATTTCCACCAATTACAAAATGAAATTTTTCATTGCCATTGAAAGGAAAACATCAGAATACTTGGAATGAGGCTCAGTGGTATGCTGGTAAATATTTAATGACAAGTTCTTGGAAAAAATATATATTCATGACACATTTAAAAGTTTACTTTGCATTATTAGCATTTTCTCCATCACTTTCTTTCATCTAGACAATTAATGAAATAAGGATCCCTTATTTATAGAATTTGTAGATTTCTGACTTGTAAATATCTATATTGAAAATATAAAAATTAGCAAAACCATGAAGTAGGCAAAATTTCCTTTTGTTTCCTGTCACTTTTCCTTTCTTTACCTCAATTAATCTTATCTTTTAAGAACTCATTCTTACTGAACTTCCAAGGCTGTGCCTAATGGTTCAGAATTGCCTCCCACAACTACCCTCATCATTCTCATTTCCTCAGTGTCTGTCTCACAAGGGAAATCATGAAATGGAAAAATAATAAATTAATTCACACAGTGAGATACTAATACTTGATATTTTCTTTTCCTATAGTATTTTCAATTTAAGAGACGATTTTGAAGAGGACAATGACTCTACTCAAAGATACCCAAAGGACTTTTGGTAGGAAAATAGAAGGAGCTTTGCTGCTGTATCCCAAATCCCTAGAGGCCACTCTGTTCATGTATAATTTTGGTTTTCTAGAATGCATCCTCTTTTCTCTAATCAATTTGTTAAGCTTTGACTCAAGATGAATCATTACCAAGAATCCCACCCTAACTAACTTCAGTCTCTCTTGATAATTCTTATACTATAGTCCCTTTGGCACAAATCATGCTCTTTACAATCCATTATCTTGTATTTAAATTTAAATTGCTTTGTCCTTGTTCTGTTATATCATGCATGATTCCTTTGATCAGTTAAGTGGCCTTCTCCTGGACCTTCTCCAAACCTTTTCTAACCCTCTTGATCTACACTGATCAGAACTGCTCAGACACACTATTCCTATATCTCTCATCCAGACTCTTTCTTTTGACTTGGTTCACTTTGAAAGAACCTGTTACGGGATGAGTTAATTAGTAGCCTAATCTGAGTATAGTTATCAGCCTAAGCTTGACGTGGCTTAATCTTGTCTTGCTGTTCTTATAAGATCTTCTGACTGAGTTAAGAAATCTCCTTGCCACGTAGTAATGAATAATGATCTTTGCCCCATGGAAGAGATTGTTCCTGGATGGTAGAAGAAAGGAAACTGCCTTTCAGATGAGGTGGCCATTTGCACATCTTATCAGGGCATCAGGATATTGCCTTATGAGGACTTAAGAAAATTGCTTATATCTTGCAATTTGTGAATTTGATCATTCATATCCTATGATGATAAACCTCAAGGCCATACTAAGGCCCCAAACTACTTATGTCTAGGTGCAGTTATCCAGGGCTTTATCAAACCTGAGCTGGGATCTAAATACTACTCAACCTTTCAAGCTCAATGCAAGAGGCACTCCTGTGGAATTTTCTACATTATTATAACCTACATAGGTCTCTCCTTTCTCTGCATCCTTAGTTCTCCTAGTGTGAAGCACACAATCTGAAACCATAGTTCCATGTGTTGCTTGCTAATTATTTAATGTTTGTATATTTTATATCTTCCAACCATATTTTACAATCTAAAGTAGGGACTGTGTCTTCTCTTATAGAGCTCATAGTGAGTAACTATCATGCATAACTTCTTGATAAGTTCTCATTACTTGTTTGGTTGATACATTCAGAGTGCATTACCTTTGCTCTCTCTCCCTCTCTTGTCTAGGATCTGGTTCATTAAATGTTTTGTTTCTCCTAGGATACGAGGAGCCAAGGGCCCTGTCTTTTGGAAGGTGGGCTTCCCTTAAAATCCACAATAAACTGGAGAAATTTTGTTAGATATTCAGCTATGGCTTCATTTTGGAGGCCTTCAAAGCTACCTCTATGATTCAGGGCCTGAATCTGTAGCCTTGAAGATATAACTATATGTCTCTGTTGTCTTCCATCTCTGTCCTCAAAGTGAGTGTTTAACCTCTACAACCTTTCAGACTACAGCTCTTTCCTCTGAGATGATGAATGATCACAAACGCTCTGGAACCACTTCAGAAGTACAGAGCTGAAAACTGTGCAAAATGCAATTGAAACTAGATTAATAGAAGATTAATAGAATTAATAGAAAAATTATTTGTGACTGGAGGCTTTTGTCCAGCCAGGGTGATAACCATACTAGTGTAAAAGCAGTAGTGATAAAATTCCAACATAGGCTGGTACTCATTATCCCAACTCCCACAAACATTAACAGGTTGATTCCCTATCCCAGCTAAAATCCCCTCAAGGTTCTTGAGGGCAAATCTAAGGAATTGTCAGACTTAATACTATTCCTTATGAGCTTCCATCCATTGTTTCCTCCAATATCATTCAACCAGTTAAAATCTCCTGAACCTCAATTAACTAATTAAAATCAATTTCTTTTACAAATGGGTATTGACTAAAAAGCTATAGCAAGGACAAAACAAAAACCAGAGGTCTTTCTGTCCACATCTACTTGGTGCCTGGGAAGAGTAGTTTTAAAATTTAAAATGATTGTAACCAACAACCCCCATGCAATCTGGAACAAGGGGGCTACTTTATGGACCAAGTTCTTTTCTCTCTTTGTAGTATCTTGGTGAAGTTCATTCCAAAGGGTTCACAAAACCCTCATTGTTAAATTTTCAATGTGAGCATTTTCACCTTAGAAATTAACAAATGTTACAAATAAAAGCTTGTTTTTTGTGGTTGTTGTTGTTAAATGTTCAAACTAAATTAAGTGCTGGAGAAAAAGTTAATAAAACCGATTAAACTTAGAAATTTGTTGAGATTGGGGTAGCTTTGTGGTGCAGTGAACAGAACATTGGCCTTGGAGTTAGGAGAACCTAAATTAAAATCTAGTCTCAGACACTTACTGATTGTATGACCTTAGACAAGTCACTTAACTCTGATTCCAGCCCCACGTCTCTCCAGAAAAAGGAACGAAAGAAAAAGGAAAAAAGAAATGTGTTAAACTTTCTTTTTTTTTTTTCTCCTGCAGTTAGGTAATAAAACATTTACCAGACCACTGTTGCTTCTGGCTCTAAATCCAATACTCCCACGACACATTAGGATTGGTATAATCCTTGAGAAGAGACTTTGATTTGAAGTCTTCTTGGAAGGAGAGAATAAGGATGGATTGTAGGTGCCAAAGAAGAGAGCAGTGTCTAAGTATCAAATACCAGCCTTTCCAATTTAAAGAGCAGAATTTTTGGAAAAAAAATTTCTCTTGCAACAGGAGGGTTTTTAAAAATTTTTACTTATTAGTATTTTTTTTTCCTAATTACATATAAAGATAGTTTTCAACATTTATCTTTGTATGAATTTGAGCTCCAAATTTTTCTCCTTCCCTTTCTTCCTCCCTCTCCTAGACAACAATTTGATATAGATTATACATGTGCAATCATTTTAAACATTTTAAAAACAAAAATTATTTCTACATTATTCATATTGTGAAAGAAGACTCAGAAAAAAAAGGGAAAAACCATGAAAAAGAAAAAAAAACAACAAAGAGGTGAAAGTAGTATCTTTTGCCCTGCATTTGGTGCTTTCTCTGGATGTTGATGGCATTTTCTATCATGAATCCCTTGGAATTGTCTTAGTTATACAGTTATCTGTATTGCTGAGAAAGATTCATAGTTGAACGTTGTACAATGTTGCTGTTACTATGTACAATGTTCTCCTGGTTTTATTCACTTCAGTCATCGTCAGTTCATATAAGTCTTTCTAAGTTTTTCTGAAATCCACCTGCTCATCATTTCTTATAGATGAATAGGATTCCATTCCATTCATATACCACAACTTGTTCAGCCACTCCTCGATTGATGGGCATCTCCTCAATTTCCAATTATCTGCCATCACAAAAAGAGCTGCTATAAATATTTTTCTAAATGTGGATGCTTTTCTAAAAAGCAGAATTCTTAACCTTCAGAAAATTAGCTACTTTAAAAACTTTCCATCACATATTAATCTGCCACCAGTGGACACTGTGGCTACCTGAGGTAGACTCTCTTAGAGGAATGTTTAAGGAGTACTCTAAGTCATACTAAACAAGGTCACTGGATAACTGTCCTCTTGGTATGAGGCACCATCATCCCTCCTCAAAATATCTCTACTCTGACAGCTAAAATACCAACAGGTTTAGATTTCATGCAAATGTCACTAGAAGGCATTATATATAAAACAAAATTGTGATTGAGTTTAATCATCTGTTGTCTTCCTAACAGCCAGCCCCCTCCCAGATTTATTTATTTAGATTTTTATTTAGATTTTTTGCCTCAATTGCTACCTAGCCTTAATCACTGAATGAGTACAGCCTTAGTTGAACTGAGACCTATTGACCTTAGCTTAAAAAAGCCAAGGTCTCCTGCTACATCCAGGGTCATCTCCAGTAGTTCTCATATATCTGGCTTCTGGACCCAGATGGTTCAAGAGGGCAACATCAGGCAGGTGATGTTGCCCAGCCTTCCCTTACTTAAATCCAACTCACAGCATCACCTCCTCTTCTAGAACAAAGGATAAACAACAACAGTCAGTTATAAAGTTAGAGTTTTAGAGGTGGAAGGGAATGCAGGAGTTGTTGAAACTACTTCATTTAAACAGAGGAAAATGAAACTCAGCAAGTCTAAGGGACTTACCCAGGATTGCACATTTAGTAAAGACACAAGAAAAGATTCAAACTCAGCCCTTTCTGATTCCAGTCTGGCCTATTCACTATGTCATGTCCTCTTCTCTTGTTCACAGAAATGGAAGTTGTGATAGATTAGGAGGGGCTGATTTTGTAACCTAGTATCATAATGGAAAATAAGCATGGATGGGTGGGACACTTCAGAAGAAATCTTTTAATAGTGCTAGACATCTAAGGAATAAGGTATGAAGACCATGTAATGGGAAAGAATGAAGTAAAGGAACTTCAGAACAGAAAAATAAGCTCAACCTTCTTCAGGAATGTGTAACGGAAAGATACTGGGCTTAGAGTTAGGAGACCCAGAATTTGAATCCAAGCTCTGATACTTAACAATTGGATAACCATGGATGACTATTGAGCCTTAATTTCTGCCATGTATAAAATGAGAAATTTGATCTAAGTGAGTCTTAATATACCTTCATTATGTCACAGATATGGAAAATTTAGAGAACTAAGGAAACTTAGAAATCATCTTGTCTAATCCCTTCAGACACAGAAAAGTTAAGGAATTCTTGTAGGATCACACAGCTGATAGAACTGGGACTTGAATCAAGCACTTCAGAATCAAGCACTAAGCTAGCACTTTATGATTTTATGGGAATAAAAGTAGATGTGCACTATTGGCAACATGGTCTTGAGAAGCAACCCTTTTGTAATTCTTTATTAAGCAGTATGGAAATGTGATCTATGATCTATCTAAAAATTGCCAAGTAGGACTTGGATGTGTATTTCTTCACTCAGTGAAATTGTGGTTGTTTTGAGATTTTCCTTGGGGGAGATGCCAGCATGGCACACTGTGGAACCTGGACTTAGGTTTCCATTCTCTGAGGTCAATGTCTCAATGTCATCAAAGTCTAGGGCTTATCTGACCTAGATAAGAGTCAGCAGCTCTGGTGAGAACTTTTGGCCACCAAATAAATATTAATTACCCTAAAGCTCTACTATATCACAGGCTAAGTATTTTCTAAAAAAAAAAAAAAAAAATATATATATATATATATATATAGCAGTATTTAATTTTTCTAAATATTTTAAAAGATAGTTTTCAACATTCACCCCCACAAAACTTGATGTTCCAAGTTTTTCTCCCTTTCCTCTCCTCTCCTCCCCTCCCTACCCAAGACAACAAGCATCTCAATATAGGTTAGACTACAGATCACTCAAGGAAAGGGGTAGTATAGTGTAATGGGTGGGTACTGCATTTGGAGTCAGAAGGACCTGGCTTCAAATCTTGTTTCAGTTTCCCAATCTGGAATGAGGGTGTGTGTGGAATTGAGAACCTCTTAAGATTCTAAATCTATAATCCATTGAAAGAGATAGCATTCATTCTGCTTGCCTACTTGTAGGGCCCACTTTGCACAATAAAATGAGCAAAATAACCATGCCTCTGACAAGTTCTGTGGCAAAGAATTCTTGACTTATCAGTTGGTTTCTACCCTTGAAAAAGGACTAGGACATTTTTACATTTAAGAAAACAAAAGTTTATCCTTAGAAAAACTAGCTTTTCAATGGGATCTGAGAGTTCTCTTGGTCTCAGTTTCTCCTTTCTGCCTGGAGAGTACTCCCTTATTATTTCCCTAGGCTCATTCTTCAAGACCCAACTTATTAAAATTGTGAACCTAGAAGAAATACAAAAATTTAAGTGGTCCAAGCCTTTCCATTATACAGATGAAGAAACTGAAACTGGAGTATGTTCCATAACTTGCCCAAGGTCATATAGCTAGTGGAAAAGACAGGATTAGAACTGTTTTATATATGTTTCATACATATTTCTCTTATCTCTCCAACTAGATTATAAACTGCTTGAGGACCTGGATTGTATCTTCTGCCTCCTTAAGATCTAGAGCAGTAAAAGCTGCACAGTTGGCACTTAGAAGTGATATTGTTGATGGACTGATATTAATGGAGTTTTTTCTAGAGTTGCCTTCCTCTGGCTCATCACCAGGTTAGCTGCAGGGTGGTCAGACTTTGGCATGTACCATGGTATTTCATAGGTGGAAAAAATTTACAGTGATGACACCATGGATTTCTTGAGTATTGAAGGAAGCAGAAAATACATAGAAAGTTTATCTTTTTTTTAAAAAAAAAAAAAAAAAGCTAATTTGATTCTTATAAAGAAAAGTTTAGATTTATCACCCATCTTTGTTCATGGGGATGTGGTTATTCATGGGAAGGTGGTTGTTCATGGGCAGTGGTCTGCATTGTATGCAATGATATAAGATAATTTTAAAAGACTCTTAATGAAAAATATTATCTACTTCTAAAGAGAAAACTGATGGGCTCTAAGGTAATTGAAGTATAATTTTCTTACCTTTTTGATAAATGGCTAATATTGAGGTGTTTTGCATGATTTATCTAAAAGAATCTTTAGAGGCCCCCATGTGCAACTCCCTCATTTTTAGGAAACCAAGGCACAAAAAGATTAAGTAATCTTCATGGGGTCAAAAAGCTAGCAGGATTTGAATACAGTTCTTTTTTATTCTAAATCTAAAACTGTATTTACTGGGCCACCTAAACTGGCAAGTGGCCAAGCCAGAGTGAGTCAGCATAAGTGAAAAACAAGGAAGCAAAAGATTTTTTTGTGATTCTTTTGAAGCTTTAGTTAAAGTTCCTGATAAGAACAAAACCTTCCTTTCTTCTCCCTTCCTCATTTTATACTTTCACTGCATTGCCATGACTTCCAAGGAGGATTTGGAATTCTTAATAACCAACTGCATGAGACAAGGAGCCTACAGAGAGTGAGAAATCATAGTATCATCAGAAGAATAAAAACCAAATCTCTATATAAGAAAGCTTAGTTTAATAGTGGTGAGTATATAAAGAAGATCTTGCAGGGATAAATAATTTAAGGCTTAGTGTCAGAAACAACAACAACCCAACAACCCTCTACTAATGAGCGTTACCTAAAGGTACAATGGATTGCTTTATAAGGTTCAGGCAATCATTCTGTTCAATAATGATCAATTGTGAGAAACTTAGCTACTCTGATCAATATAATGATATAAGATAATTTAAAAAGACTCTTGATGAAAAATATTATCTACCTCTAAAGAGAAAACTGATGGGCTCTAAGGCAATTGAAGTATAATTTTCTTACCTTTTTGATAAATGGCTAATATTGAGGTGTTTTGCATGACTTCATATGTATAAAATCAGTCTATTATATGACCTCATATAATAGCAAGAACAATTCCCCAAAAGTACTTAGGGGTAGGATGAGAGGAAGGGAGAGAATTTAGAACTCAACTTAAAAAGAAAAGAATGTTTTAAATAAAATACATATATATATATATATATATATATATATATATATATACCTGCACATATATATGTATATATAAAAAATGTATATACATCCATGTATATGTGTAGGTATTTGTTCAAATTGTAGTGGGGAATCTTTTTCAAATATGGAATGGATTTAATAGATATGAAGACTCCTTCCAACTCTCTAATTCTGGTATTCAGTAAAAGTGAGAAGACCTTCTAGGAGACTATTGCAATAATCAAGGTAGTGAGTCTTTACTACTCTGATGACAGTGAGACTAGTGAAGAAACAAGAGATGTGAGAGATAGAGAGGTAGAATCAAAAGGAAGTCATATCTGTTTGAAATATGAAGATCTAAAGAGAATGCAGAGTCAGAACAGAGAGGATACTCAGAGCAAAAATGATGGTGATGATCATCAAAAGGTCAATCAAGCATTTATTAAGCAGTTATTATATAATTACTATATAATGTTAGATATTAGAGATTAAAAGATTAAAAAAGAACTTAAAAGACATTGGAGAAAAAAAACCAAAATAGCCTCTGCCCAACAACCTATTGATATGGACTAGAGAAAACAACATGTAACTTTTGGGTTCATACATGGTACAAACAAAGTAGAAAGGAGATAATCTTAGAGAGGAAGTTTCAAATGACCCATGCATCTCAAACTCAACATGGCCAAAAATGAGCTCATTTTCTTTTCTCTAAAACTGTTTCTCTTTCGGACTTCTACTTTACTATCACTCACATCACATATTCAATTCATTGCCAAATCTTGTCTATTTTATGATAATAATATATCTTTTATGTATTCCACTCTTTTAACTCAAAAGTTACCTTCTTCTGATAGATATAATTGTTCATAAGAAATGATGAACAGGTTGACTTCAGAAAAGCCTAGAAAGACACACATGAACTGATGCTGAGTGAAGTGAACACAACCAAGAGAATATTGTACACAGCAACAACAAGATTATGTGATGATCAACTCTAATGGACTTTTCAGCAACAAGGTGATTCAAGGCAATTCTAGTAAACTTGTGATGGAAAATGTTATCTGCATTCAGAGGGAGAACTATGAAGAGTGAATGTGGGGGTAGCTAGGTGGCACAGTGGCACAGTCCTGAAATCAGGAGGTCCTGAGTTCAAATTTGAGTTCAGACACTTCCTAGCTGTGTGACTTTGGGGAAGTCACTTAACTCCAACTGCATCAGGAAAAAAAAACCTATAACCTGAGGATTGCTAACTGTTTTGGGAAGAGGAGAGGTATGGTGACTGTGAATCAGCTGGAGTCAGGATAAGCTAAAGTCCTTGGTCTTTATTCTTGGTCTTTAGAGGTAGGATTGAATGGGATGGATGCAGAATGTCCACGACTTCCTTTTTCCTTGTCTACCGCCAAAGTGACCCTGGATAATCTTACTCCACCCCTTAGTCCCTCCTACAATTCTCTGTGTATACCACTTATCGAGCCAGCACAGAATTGTGGGAAGGGCCATTTTCCAAGTATATGCTTATAGAGTATTGTCCAATCGGTAATTACCCTTAAGTGCTTGGTTGTCCAACCTCAGTGCATGAACTCAAGAGTTTCAGCCCTCTACAGAGAGGTGAGGGAGAGGGGGAGAAAAATATGGAACACAAAGTTTTATAAAAATGAATGTTGAAAACTATCTTTACATGCATTACTATTCAATTCAATTTAATGCACAACAAAACAAAAAAAGTTATTCAGAGGATCAAATAAAATGAGCATGTAAGATGTTTTGTAAAAACAAAATGCTAAATAAATTATGAATTCCTAATATCTTCAAAAAACTTAACTTCTTAATTCAAGCTCTCCATCACTCTTTACCTGATTTATTATAATTGCCTTCTAACTGTTGCCCTAATTCAAATCTCTTCCCACTTGAACCTCTCCTTTATATAGCTGCCAAAATGATTTTCCTAAAGCATAAAAAATGATTCCTACTGTATCACTCACTTTTCAAAAAATCCAAGAACTCTCCATTATCTCCAGAGCCACATAAAAAAATCCTCTGATATTTTAAGGCTATTCACAACCTAACATCTTCCTACCTTTTTACACTTCTCACAACAATACATGTCTCTGTGCACTCTAGTGTCAAGCACTAGCATCATAATTGCTATTTCTCACCAGGGATGGACAGCTAGCTAGCACAGTAGATAAAGCACTGGACTGGAGTCAGGCAGACCTGAGTTCAAATCTGGTCTCAGACACTTATTAACTATATGACTCTGGGCAAGTCACTGACCCCTTTTTGCTTCAGTTTCTTCATCTGTAAAATGACCTGGAGAAGGAAATGGCAAACCACACTAGTATCTTTACCATGAAAATCCCATGAAAAATTATGAAGAATTAGACATGACTGAAATGGTTAAACAACACACAGGATACTCTACCACCCAGTCTCTCTGATTACACCAGCTGTCCCCCATGCCTTAAATATTCTCTCTCATCTCTGCTTCTTGACACACTTGACACACTCAGCTCAAATATAATCTTCCACAGGAAGCCTTATTGATCTCTACAGTCACTTGAGCCTTCTCCTCTAATATTACCTTACTCCTATACAGTTTCTATAATGTATGTATGTTTACATGTTGTCTCTTATATTAGTACAAAAGCTTCTTGAAAGTAAAGGCAGGAGCAGCTAGATGGTGCAGTGGTTAGAGTACCAGCCCTGAAGTCAGGAGGACTGAGTTCAAATCTGGCCTCAGACAGCTAACACTTTCTATCTATGTGATCCTGGACAAGTCACTTAACCCCAATTGCCTCAGCCTAAAGAAAAAGTAAAGGCAATTTTTATATGTTCTTTGTTTGTATCCCTATGCATGGGGATTATGTACCAGTGCCTGGTATATAAGTACTTAATGAAGTACAAGTATATAAGTACTTGTTAATTAATTGATAGATAGAGGTGAAAAGCAATGTTAATAATGAATCCCCATAGTAGGATCAATTTCATAAAATATCAATGAAATATAGGCTGATTCTTCCTTAAAAATATTGAAACCATCTTCCAAACTAATTTGCTGCAGGTACTAATGTCATGGATTACTGACAAAGCTTGCTAGAAGCCTAGGTACAAAGAAGCCAGGGCACAAGAAATAGTCTGGATCTTCCCTTAGGCTTCTGACCAAATGACCATCATGACCAGCCCAGGCACAGGGAAATTGCACTCAAGTGGGTCCATGTTGTATATTTGCTGAATTTCCTTTCCTTGCTTTGAATGTCCTTTGCCTGCTATAACTGATCAGTCAGTAATCATTTATTAAGCTCCTACTATGGGTCAGCATTACCCCCCATCCTCTTGTTGGGGCCGCTCCCTTTGGGGGGAGTTGCCGAAGCTGACATAATTAAATATTTCAAGGCCCTTGGATTTGTGAACATATAAATATGTTGAATCCTGGGGTGTTGCCATTATTGAAATATTTTCATATATGCCTGTGTCAAACCTGAATCTTCCCTGTGGCCACATAGCAGTTGAGACCTTGTCTTTTGCATGGTACATTATAGGACCAAGGAGGATTAGGTAGTATTAAGGCACCATCCACACAGTTGTCAGAAAACAATTCTTTGTGTCCATCTTATGGGCAAACATGATACCCTAACTGTCCTTGAAGAAAAATAGTAGCTCTAATAAAGTTATTCAGCCAGATGCATTGGTCTTGTAACTTTAATTACTTGAATGATGAGAATCAAGAATGTGGCAGGAGGTGCTTTGGGACAATTATTGGATTTTATATATTTGAAACTATTTGTTCTTTAACTATTTGCTTGTCACCAAATGCTTTTGATTTTAAGTACACTTGGAGAACTGTTCTTGCTATTATTTGAGGTCATCTGATATCCATAGATTGTAGAGGGCTGAAACTCCGAAAAGGTATGCTTGAATCAGACAACTTAGCACTTAAGGCTAATTACCTAGTCAATGTGAGACAATGACTCTATTAGCATGTTTGGATAAATTGATAAGTTGATGCTTGCTGAATGTTTGGTGTTAAGATAATCATAGGCAAGGACTGGAGGGCAGAGAGACAGAGGCCAGAGTCACTTGGCAGCAAGATGAGGAGGAGAGAGGCTGGAGATTCTGGACTCAGAATCCAGGAGAGATCTTTGGCAAGCCTCATGGCAACTTGCCTACATCCTTCACTTCTCCCACTAAAGACCAAAGACTTTAATTCAGCCTGACTCTGGATGACCCTGAAGCCCTCCAGGGAGCTAGCCCGTACTTTACAATAGATTGTTTTTGTTTTTTTTAATGAAAGGGAAAAAGAGATTTGGCATGTAGGGCCTCAAGAGCATCACTGTAAATAGTTTTAACCCCAAACTAAGAAAATGCTTGATTACTGATACATGTGAAAAACATATTGTAAACCCTAAATCATTAGGAAAACATCAACTATCATTATTGCTGTTGTTGTAATCACCATTTTACACAAGACAAAACAGAGACTGACTTAACTATGATCACAGAGTCCATGTCAAGCTGAACTCAAACAAAGGTCTTCTGACTAATTCTGGTTTTCTTTTTTGTAAACCTCCAAGAAAAGTGAATCTAAAGACATTTTCCAATACTTTCTAATGGCTAGTTTTTAAATAGTTAACATAAATATTACCAGATGGACAGTTATCTACAAAGAAATATTTAGTCTGTAAGATCACTGCACCTGCCACAAGATTAGAATGATACATTCTGAGACTTGGCGCTGAATCCAGGAGCTAAAAAGAATAGCATTGGCAAAGGTTCATAAATCCAAGTGTCTCGAAGTAATTCATGCTGCCAGTTTCAGTAGCTCCCACAGCAGGAGGACACCCCCATGGGAGGATGGGGGAGGATACTGCCACAATGGAGTCTAGGAGTCTGATGTTTTCATTGTAGTTCTTTGAGTTACTGATCTGGAAATTCTAGTTCGTCCTGTAGAATTTAATATAGCTTATCCTGGGGACCAAAATAGGGACTGACTATAGGCAAAAACCCTATTTAAATCCCTTTTTGTGACATTTTTTTCATTCTGACCCACTTTGGTGAATCTCTGCCTCACTGAAGATGAACCTAACACTGGGGGCAAATATACTGAGCTTTTGAAATAGGGAATATTTATAAGGGGAAGAGGATTTAAAATGCTTCTTCTTTAGGGGAAGAGAATTCCTCAGACTGGAATTTAAAGCTACTGGTTAATGAAGTCCTTCTTATCCCAGCCCTAAAGAGGAGAATAATTTTGAGCTGATAAATGCAGGTAATTCAGTGCAGTAGAAACATTACTCTGATTAAAGATCTAGATTCAAATCCTGACTCAACTTCCTAGGGGTACTTAAATTTAGTGGTAGAAGAGACTTCAGAGACTACTTAATCTAACCCTTCATTTCTTTTTTTAAATTTTTTAAATTTTTATTTAATAGCCTTTTATTTACAGGTTATATGCATGGGTAACTTTACAGCATTAACAATTGCCAAACCTCTTGTTCCAATTTTTCACCTCTTACCCCCCACCCTCTCCCCCAGATGGCAGGATGACCAGTAGATGTTAAATACATTAAAATATAAATTAGATACACAATAAGTATATATGACCAAAACGTTATTTTGCTGTACAAAAAGAATCAGACTCTGAAATACTGTACAATTAGCTTGTGAAGGAAATCAAAAATGCAGGTGGGCAAAAATATGGGGATTGGGAATTCAATGTAATGGCTTTTAGTCACCATCCAGAGTTCTTTCTCTGGGCATAGTTGGTTCAGTTCATTACTGCTCCATTGGAAATGATTTGGTTGATCTCATTGCTGAGGATGGCCAGGTCCATCAGAACTGGTCATCATATAGTATTGTTGTTGAAGTATATAATGATCTCCTGGTCCTGCTCATTTCACTCAGCATCAGTTCGTGTAAGTCTCTCCAGGCCTTTCTGAAATCATCCTGTTGGTCATTTCTTACAGAACAGTAATATTCCATAATATTCATATACCACAATTTATTCAGCCATTCTCCAACTGATGGACATCCATTCAGTTTCCAGTTTCTAGCCACTACAAAAAGGGCTGCCACAAACATTCGTGCACATACAGGTCCCTTTCCCTTCTTTATAATCTCTTTGGGATATAAGCCCAGTAGTAACACTGCTGGATCAAAGGGTATGCACAGTTTGATAACTTTTTGAGCATAGTTCCAAACTACTCTCCAGAATGGTTGGATTCGTTCACAACTCTACCAACAATGCATCAATGTCCCAGTTTTCCCGCGTCCCCTCCAACAATCATCATTATTTTTTCCTGTCATCTTAGCCAATCTGACAGGTGTGTAGTGGTATCTTAGAGTTGTCTTAATTTGCATTTCTCTGATTAATAATGATTTGGAGCATCTTTTCATATGACTAGAAATAGTTTCAATTTCTTCATCTGAGAATTGTCTGTTCATATCCTTTGACCATTTTTCAATTGGAGAATGGCTAACCCTTCATTTCTAAGGAAACAGATCCAGTGACCAGTGCAAGGAAATGATCAAGACAAAATTTGAATTAAAATATTCTCAAGCCCACACATAACACTCCTCCCATGGACACTATGTTGTCCACTAGAGTAACTTGGCCAACCTCCTTTGGGAAATTTCCCTTCTTTGCTCTATAAAATGAATCTTAAAGCATTCAAAAGAGCAAATCATCCCCCACTTATTTGTAGCTGACTTAGTCTAATGTACTTTTATTCTTATATTTGAATTTTGCTCTATCAAATATGGAAATTGAATTCTAATAAAATAAAGTCACACTGTAGAAGTGACTCAGGGATTTTAAGCCTATTCCATATTTTAGCAGTTTTGGCCCCAAATTAGCAGAAATCAGGAAAATATATCTTTTAATAACAGAGAGTGAAATATATTTGTGTCAGATTCAAAGAGTACTGAGATAGAAATCCAAAGGCCTGGTTTTAGTTTAAATTTGACCTCTGATTTACCAGGTGGATCTTGGGCAAGTTATTTTTGTGTGTCATATTTTTCCATCTGTCAATGTTGATAATCCTTGACATTTCTATTCACAAGATTGTTTTATATTTCAAGTAAAGTCAACTGAATTGCAATAGTACTTTGAAGACTATAAAGGTACAGTACAAGTGGCACATTAGCTAGAATGCCAGGCTTGAAAATAGGAAGGCCCTTTTTCCTAAATTCAAATCTGGCCTCAGACATTCAATAGCTATGTGACAAGTTATTTAACCTTATTTGCTTCTCTTTCTTCATCTGTAAAATAAACTAGAAAAAGAAATGGCAAATCACTCCAGTATCTCTGCCAAGAAAACGCCAAATAACTTCATGAAGTCACTGAAATGACTGAACAACAATAACAAATATAAGGGATTATCATTATTATCATTAATAATATTGTTCATATTCAGGACCCACAGAATTTCAGTAAAAGTAAGGAAGACCTTGATTAGAGACTGAGATATCCAAAACTACCTTACTCTCTTTCCTCTTCCCTTATATTTGATTCTCATGGGAATTTTTATGTAAAAAAGTTCATCAAAACCAAACTTCTGTCTCAAAAAGAAAACAGACAATTTGCTTCTGTTTTTTAAAAATTTTCCCCCTTTATTTGACAAGAGGGTGAAATAGTCCCTTGGGAAAGGATTATTGTTTCATAGTTTTGATTAAGCAGTGCCAAGACTATATGAACTATCCTGCTGATTACAGCTAAGGGAAAATTTTCTTCTCCCATTACTTGCAGTTTTTTAAATTGTTTCCTCAAAGTTCCAGACAATGTAAACAGTGTCACATAGTGACTTTATATATTATATGTATATATTACATTTATTATGTTAATGTATAATATATTATATTTATATTATGTTATATTACATATTATATTTATATATATTTGATTTCCTTGCAACCAAGATGCCTTATAGCTTCATAGAGCCATAGAATTTGGAGCTGAGAGAGAATTCTTAGGTTAATTGGTCCAATCTCTTCATTTTTACAAATAAACAAACTGAGTCCCAGAGAGTCAAAGTAACCCAAAGCCACATAGCTCCATTAGGGGCAAAACTGGGACTAAAATACATTTCTTGTTTTTTTAGAGCATTGAATCACTCTCTAAAACATACAATTAATGATTGTCCAATTTCTAGTTGAATTTAGGGAGAGCAAAGAGGTGATTTAAAAAAATGCCCTACATAACCAACCCCAATTGCTTAACTTCCTCTTTCCTTCTGCCTTTCCCAGGACAATTTTTTCTTTGAGGTCTAACTTAAATCCCCTTTCATTCCTCTCACCACAGATACAGTGCTTCAATGAAATGTCTTCAAATTGTTCCAGCCTCTCAAGAACCACAAGATATATTACTTAATTAAATACTTTGGAATTGTTTTTGAATTGTTTTCTAGAATAGACTTTCACTCTCCAACTAGACTTTTGGGTGTTAACTGCTTTAAATTCTCCATAGTATAAGCATAGAGCTAGGTGGTAAAGTCAGCATGCAGACATAGAAGGAGTGACTTTCATTGGTCAAAAAGTAAGGTTTCTTTCCTAGCATTTGACCCTGTGTCCAGCAATCTTTTTCATGATAAATTTTGAAAGCATTGGCTGATTTTAATTTAATACTAATGCATTAGAAATGAAGATGATTACCTTAAGTTTTTGTTTGTTCATTTTCCCATCCAATTGGGGTTAAGAGTCTTGTTAAGGATCACATAACTACCAAGTATCAAGTGTCTGAGATCAGATTTGTATTCAGGTCCTCTTGATGCCAAATGCTCTATCTAGCTACCCCTATACCTTAACTTTAAATTGCTGGTTTATCTACCATATTGAAGTCAAATGATATCATACATGTTTTTAATAGTCACATGTTCTATGTTTTTTAATATATTTCAATAAAATCCAAAATTTGTTATCAATTTTTCATGAAAATGTTAGAGGAAGATCTGTAATCTTTTTGAACATTGTTTTAAAGTTTCTTTTAAAAAAAAAGTCTAATTTTGAGTGGTTGCCCTCTGCTTATTGTAAACTTAAAAAAAAATTGCTATTAGAACTTTGATTTCATTGGTGTAAAATATTCCCTAATGAAGAAACTCCCTTTAGCAATTCAGGTATCTTTGCTGTAGTTTGTTGTCTTTAGCTTTCTAGAACACTGAGTAGTTAAATGACTTGCTTTGTATTACAATTATGTATCAGAGGTGAAAGTGAAACTCTGGTTTGAGAAGTCATCTTGAGATATCTCAGAAGCTAGTTCCCTATCCACTATGTCACACTGTTTATATAAAATTTCTTTTTTAATTTTTTTTATTATTTTATTTAAAAAACAGAACAAGAAAAAAAAAGAAAAGCATAAAAGACATACAAAACAAAATAAAAGAAAACATTGTCATGTGCCCAGCAGAACATCAGAAAGGATTCAAAATATATAACAGCAAATTACCAGTTCAAGAAAAAATATATATAATTAGTAGAAGAAATTATATTCATAATTGTCCATCTTTTCTTTACTTCTTCGTAAATTGTTCTTTTGTTCTTTGCTGTGCACCTTTTTTACTTTATTCTTTTTTTCCCTTTCATCTTTCCATCATCGCCAAGCAGACGATAGTTAAGAAAGGATATATTTATGTATACATATGTAGATATATACATACACATACACACATACATACATCCACATACATAACCCCCTACCTACACACATATCTTTCCTATCCTCGCTGACTCTTTGGTTTAATTCTGCTCCTTAACTTGCCTTGCTATTTCTTAACCTCTTCTGACCCATGATTCTCTCTCTTTTCTTCTTTTTTCACTTTTGCTTTTCCATCTACCAATCCCTCCTCCCTTATTTCTTTATAGGTTTTGGAGGGTACTATAACCTTTGGTATATATGTAGTGTTGCCTATTTAACCCATTCCATTTTCTAGGTTTTTCAGAACTACAAGTCCTACCCCCCCTCCAATACCTCTGTGTCTCTGCACCTCATCAATATAACACAATTACTATTTACCTTAACTCTATCCCAGTCTTTCTTTTGAGCTACCTTATTGTTGATACCAATCTTAAACATATGGTATACATCTCCCATGTTAAAAAAAAAAAAAACCATAAACAATTTGTCCATGTTGAGTTGAACTTTGATATTGGCTCTTATATGTTAAATTTTCTATTCAATTCATATTTGATTGATAGAAAGTCTTGAAAATCTGCAAGTTTGTTGAATGTTCTTTTTTTTTTTTCTCATTCAGTATTATGGATAATTGTGCTGGGTAAGATATTTTTGGCCATAGGACTAATTCTTTTGATTTTTGGTAGCTATGATTCCAGGACCTACAGTCTTTTATTATGGCTACTGATAAGTTCTGTACAATTCTAATTGTAGTTCCAGAGTATTTAATTTTTTTCCTTCTTTCTTGCAAAATTTTCTCTTTGATCTGGGGATTTCAAAGTTTGGCAATAATATTTCTATGTGTTTTCCACAAAGGATCTCATTGATGTAGTGATCAGTGGATTTTTTTTTTTTTCTATTTCTACTTTCCCCTCATGTTCTATCACTCCAGGACAGTTTTCTTGCATTATTGTGTCAAGGTTCTTTTTTGGTAACAACTTCCAGGCAGTCCGTTTATTCTTATATTTTCTCTTTTTTGATTTCTTCTTCATATCTATTGTTTTTCTTATAAAATGTTTCATATTCTCTTCTATTTTTCATTCTTTATAACCTGTTCTGTTATTTTTTGGTCTCTCATGACTTCACTGCTTCTCCTTGCCCAATTCTAATTTTCAAAGAGTTATTTTCATCTTTGAGACTCTGTATCTCCTTTTCTAGTTGGTTAACATTTTTTTTTCATAATCTTGTTTTTTTGGAGGGTTTATTTTTATTTTTTAGTTTTTTCTCAATGTCTCTCATTTGACTTTTAAGTTCTTTTTAGATGTTCCCAATCAGCCAAGGTTCCCTCAATCTTCCAGGATTCAAACACCTGCAATCCAGGAGGTGAAAGTATCTGTAGTTCCTGCTGAGGCTCCAGTCACTCCCAGCTATCCCCAGGGCTTTCCCACTTGTGATTTCTGAAGAGCTAACTTCGAGGTGTTTGCACTTCACAGGGATTAACTCCTAGCCTGGGATCTTTCTTTGGATCTTTTTGAATTGTACCTGGAGGACTGGTTCTGCCCCAAATCTGCCTGATTTTTCACCAGTAAATGTTTTCCTTGAGGCACAAATTTGTTCTATTTGTGGGGGAAATCTGGAGAGCTGAAAATTTACCCACAAGTACTACACCATGTTTCCAGAATCTTTCCTTTTTTAAAATTTTCCTATCTACTCTTGCTATTAAAATTTATGCTGTTTAAGAAATGTTTTTTTTTTTTATTTTAGAAAAGAAAAAGATGAAAATTTATTTTCCAGAATTGATATTTTTAAATCAATGTGGAAAACATTTCTTCAAAATGATATTATGGAATATGAATGAAAAATTTTATAAAAATCATTAAGCTCAGGAGCTGCTTTGCTTATGAAAAGAAAATTTTGTGCATATTTTAATGTTAATAGTAGTTTTAAGACAAGTTGACATAGAGAAAAAAGCACTGGATTAAAATCACACAACTTGGATCCAAATCTTTGCTCTCTTAGGGACTACCCTTGTGACTCTAAGCAGCTAGGGGATGCCATAATGCACAGAGCTCCAGGCCTGGAGTCAGAAAGACTCAAGTTCCTGAGTTCAAATTTGTCTTCTGGTACTTCCTAGCTATGTGACCCTGGGCAGGTCACTTAAAGCAATTTATCTCAGTTTCCTGATTTGTAAAATGAACTGAAGAAAGAAATAGCAAACTAGTATTTTTGCCAAGAAAACCTTAAATGGGGGTATGAAGAATAGGACAAGGCTGAAATAACTCAAGAACAAATGTGACCATAGGCAAATCATTTCGTCACTTAAAACTTCAATTTTCATCATCCATAAGATGAAGAAGGCAGATGAAATATAAGTTTTCTCTTCTAATTCAAAATCCTATGGTTTAGTCATAATTACAAAAATTCTTTCTTTCTGAAAGTAGATCTTTTCTGTAGATCTCTGCTTATAGCAATTTTAATGTAATGCAAATTCCCTCTACCCACCCACTTCACTTAGTCTGTATAACAAAAGCATAAACAAAGTAAAGTCTTTATGCAAGTCATAAAGTGTACTAAAATGCAGACATATTGAATACTGAGACATGATAATAAATAGAATTATGAAGTGAAAGGTAAAGTTAATGATAAAGTATGCAAAGTGTCATACAGTAAAGTTAACATAGATGCACTTAGTCTTTATTACTGGTAGTTAGCCATTCAACTTTTTAAATAAAGCTATCATTTCCCTCATATATCTGAGAATAGAAAAGAACATTAACTTCAACTAGTCCTTCAAAATGCTTTATATAAAGTCAAATTTATGAAATGCAAATTTACATAAAATAAGAAGTACCTGTAGTCTTAAAATGTCATTTTAAAAATAGTCAAATAATATTTATAATTTGTTAATTTTTTCTGTTAATTTGGCTTTTATTTTTAAATGCTTTTGATTTACAAATGTTAATACATTTACATTTGTAAATAAATTTATAAAATACATATGAATCATAAATTTACAAAAAATTCCTGTGATTTCCATATACATACTCAATAGCTCAGAACATGATTAGTATCTACTAGGGTTTTTTTCTCCCACCCTTAGTGTACCATGGGGATTGTTCTTTTCTTCTTGGCTAGCAAAAAGAGAATCTCCAGTCATGGCTAAAGGCATGGGAATTTTCTTTTCGCTGGGAAATGTCAGGTTTTCAAAGCCTGTGGAGGAAAGGTCAGAAAGGACAGCAGATCCCCTTTCTCAGGATTACAAAAATCAGTACTAGGACTGCTTGGAGCATTTTAATATAAGCTCTTAGGAAAACAAGTTTAGAGTGAACTATGCAGCATCTCAGTGACCACAAGCTAGTTAAATATAGCCTCTTGTCTCAAAGACCCTGAAATCAGCATGCAGATTTGCAAATATTACTGGATATGTCTTATTTTTCATCATTCCCCCCCCCCCCCCCCGCCCCTATATTTGGGCCATGGTTGTCAATGGTATCCTGTTGGATTTACCAACATGTAGAATTGAAGAGCAATGTTGGCTCTTAGAATATCATTTTTATCCTCCTACAAAAACTATTTGAGAATAAAGCATGGAAGAAGACTTGACCCTACACATAGAAATAGTATATTAATACTGTTGTGACTTATGGGACCCTGAAAAAATCTCCCTTGCCTCTAGATGTCTCTTTTACCTACTAACTAACATTTGGCTAAAGTTTTTTCAAAGGACAAATAGTTCCACAGATTGTAAATGAAGCAGGACCTTGAGATGGTCTGGTAAGTAAAAGAAAAGCAAGTTTCCCCGCTGCCTCCCACTAGAAGAGGAAATAGTTACATATTTAAATGAATGGTTAAGTGATTTATGAAAAGTACTATCCTGAGAGCAGGTTTTGGTCAATGGAAAGCATATAGGGCCTGGGCAGTGGAAGAAGAAGATGGAATCTCTCAAAGAAGAGATATCATGATCATAAAGGGGGGTATGGAAAAGAGGAAAAATAAATTATCGAATACCTACTGTGTTTCAGGCATTGTGCTAAGAGTTTTTACAAATATTATCTCAATTGAACCTCACAACAACCTTGTGTAGTCAGTGCTATTATTATCTCTATTTTTCAGACTAGAAAACTGAGCCAGAGAGAATAATTTATTCAGCTTCACAAAGCTAGTAAATATCTGAGGAAGAATTTGAAGTCAGGTCTTCCTGCTTCCAGATCCAGGCTTTATCCCCATGCCAACTAGCTGCCTACAAATGGAAATACAAGCTATATCGACATTTTGCCAGGATAGCTGGAAAAGACTGTCTTAGAAATGGATTATAAGGTAGTTTCTGATTCTAAGAATCTGCCCATGATTGGATAATTAATGCTATTTCCTTAAGTTTGTAGGATTTTTTTCCTTTAAAAATAAAAAAAACAAGATTCACCTACTCATTTTTATTTTATCATTTGGTAGCAAATGATTTTCCAAATGAGTGGTTCTCTAATGAATTCGCATCCATATTAGGGAGGGGGAAGAAAAGAGTCCACACATAAATTCTTACTTATCAAAATGGAATTTATTAAAAGCTATTCATTACAATCCACATGGGCTTCAGGAGGGCTTAATAAGAGATTGAAATCTCTGAATCAAATTTAATTTATGTAGTTGTGGGTGAATAGCAATTGCCAATATAATTTTCTTAGATTCTCTTTTTTATAAAGGAAGTCTCCTCATCTTTCACATGTATTGATCAGATTTTTCTATATTCCCAAAGGTTCAAGTGTAGTGATTAATGGAGAAGCAAGGACATATTTCTCTTATCTCTGCTTCTTAATCCCTCCTTGGTATATTTTGTTGTTCTTGCTTTCCATTTGGGGTTTTCTTGCAAAGATACTAGAGTGGTTTGTCATTTCTTTCCCCCATTCATTTTACAGATAAGGAAAATGAGGTAAATAGAGTTCAGTGACTTGCCCAGGGTCACAAAGTGGTAAGTATCTGAAGTAGGATTTGAACTCAGGAAGAAAAGTCTTCCTGACTTCAAGCCCAGCACTCTACCATACCATGTGCCTGCCCTTGATATCTTTAAAGACTTTGTTCTTTGAGGGACAAGGAAGGGAGAAAGGGAAAAAGGAAAAACATCTGTAATTCTCAAGGTTTATGTTTGAGTTGGTCTTCAGAGCGAACGGGATTTTAGTTCTCTTGGTCTTGCGTAAATTTTGGAAACAGAAGTGCTGATGAAGTCCTTGATATTATTTCATCTCAGTGGAGTTCTTTATCCTTTTATTCCTCCCTGATTCGATTCTTTACCACATTCACCATAGCAACTGTTCCAAACTTCTGTCCTCATGCCTCCCATAGCAACAGTCTTGGCTGAGGACTTCTCTTATATGCTGCTTTAAAAATTGAAGCTGTTCTTTGTGAGTTCCCTCTACTCCCTTTCTGCTCATACTGCATCCCTCTGATATAATATCCACTATCTTCTATTTTACTCTAGTTTCTGGTGAAGAAAGAGGTAGTTCTTCTCCTTGCCAAAGCAATCCCTTTATAGTGTGTTTGATCCCATCTCTTCCTATTTTCACTAACAGATTGTTCCCACTATCATCTTCCCCTCTAATCTTTAATCTCTATCTACTGGCTTTTTTTCTGCTGCCTAAAAAAGTCTATTTCTTTCCAATCCTTAAGAAATTCTCATTAGATACTACTTGCAAAATATTGCCCTATATCTGATTCTATAACTTATCCTTGCTAGCCCAACTTTTCTCCTTTCTTTCTCAGGTAAATTTTCTTCATTTTTTCCCCCAAGTAACAAACACTTACTTTCTGTCCCTTTTATAAACCTCTATTTAAAAAAAAGGAAAGGAAAGAAAAAGAAAACCCTCATCACAAATATGCATAGGCAAGCAAAACAAATTCCCATATTGACCATGTCCAAAAATATGTATCTCATTTTACATAATCAGTTTACTATATCTCTGTTAGGAAGTAGGCATCATTCTTCATCATTGGTCTTCTGGAATCATGGTTGGGCTTGAATTGATTAGAGTTTTTAAGTCTTTTAAAATTTTTTATTTTATCAACTTTTATTTATCTTGCATAAATTGTTTTCTTGACTCTGCTCACTTTACTTGACTCAGTTTATACAAATCTTAGATTTCTCTGAAACATTCATTATTTCTTAGTGCATAAGGGTATTATGTTACATTTATGGATCATAATTAGTTTAATCATTGTCTAATTTATTGGTACTTAGCTTCTAGCTTTTTGCCATCACAAAAAAAGCTACTCTAAATATTTTTGTACATATGAGTAATTTTCCTCTTTTAATCTTTTTGGACTATCTCTTTAGTGATATCTCTGGGTCAAGAAGTAGATACAGTTTAATGATTTTGAAGCGTAGTTACAAATTGCTTTCCAGAATGGATTTATCAATTTAAAATTCCAACAATGTACTTATTTTTTCCAAATTCCCTCACCATTTGTGACTTTCCTTTTTTTTTTGTTGTTGTTAACTTTGCCAAACTGATATATATGATGCAGAATCTCAAAGTTGTTTTAATTTATATTTTTCCATCTGTCACAGATGTGGATCTTCATAAAGATATTGATAGCTTGGATTTCTTCCTCTGCAAACAGTCTGTTTTTATCTTTAGATTATCAATTGGGAAATGGTTTTTTAAAAATTTAAATGAATTCCTCATTTGCCTTGGAAATGAGACTTTTTATCAAGGAACTTCTGATGCAGAGCTTTTATCCTCTTACTTGTTTCTCTTCTAAATTTGTCTGCATTTGTTTTATTTGTTCAAAATCTTTTCATTTTACATAATCATGATTTTCTAATTTTTCTTCTGTGATTTTCCTTATCCCCTCTTTGGTCATGAATCCTTCCCCTAATCATTGATCTGAAAGTAAATTTCTTCCTTGTTATTTTAATTTCTTTCTAATGTGACTTTTGAGATCTAATTCATTTAGGGTAATCATGGTATAGGTGTGAAGCATTCTTCTAAATCTTATCTCTGTCATATTGCATTTTATTTTTGTCAGAAATTGTTGTTTAATATCGAGTCTTTGCTCCAATAACTGGGAACTTTGAGTTTAATGACATTAGATTACAAGATTCTTTTGTTTCTTTATATTGTATAGCTTTTAGCTAGTTGACCTCTCTTAATAACAAATTATTTTGATGATTGTTACTTTGTAGTATAGTGTGAGATGGTTCTGCTAGGCTTTCTTCCTTCCCATTTTTTTTAAACATTCCCCTTAAGATTCTTAATCATTTCTTCATTCACATGCTCTCGGTTAAATTCCTTGAGAAAAACCATCACCATAAGGTGCCTCCCCTTCCCTAACCTTCTTCAATATGACTTCTAACCTCTTCATTCAATTGAAACAGCTCTCCCCAAAGTGCCCATTGTAGTGTTCTCTTCTTTTCTATAATCTGAGGGTTCTCTGGGAGCAGGCTCCTTAGGGAGGTTTTCTGGAGGCAGCTTTAGTTTCGATTCAAAGTATTAATCACCTCAAATGCAGCCAGCTGATAAAATCCAAACGTTTATTTTCTCCTTCCAAGTCTTGTTTTTTTCCTTGGACCTGGTTAGCTTTCTTAGAGGCCTCTCTCCCTCCTTGGTTTCAAGAGCTCTTGCAGCTTGTATTTTGTTGCCTCCAGCTCCCTCTGAATCTTGGTTCTCCTCCTCCAAATCCTTCATTTTGCCCAACTCTAGTCTCTAGCTTGTCAATCTTCGGAACTGACTGACTTGAGCTTTCTTTGGTTCCAAGAGCTTTCATTGCTAGTCTTTTGCCTCTGCCAGCTTCTGCCTCTAGCTTAACTCTGACTCCTGGCAATCTTCCGAACTGTCTGACTGACTGACTGAAGCTCTTTTTATACTCTTTTAGAGGTGTAAACTCAAAGGTTGACTCCTCCTCCAAGAGTGGGATTATGGGAGGTGTGAATTCGTGGATCTCATACTGAATACTGACTTGTGAATCTTTCAAAAGTGTGAACTAACATGTGTGAGCTAATGTGTGAACTCTCAAAGGTTCAAACCCAAGCACACAAGCATTGCTTCCATCAATTCCAGTGAGTTATTACCTTATATCAAATTCTGGCTCATAATAGCCCATGATTTCTAAATTGCCAAATCTAGTGTCCTCTTTTCTTTCTTTCTTTTTGCTTTTTCTGTAATTTAATATTGTCCATCACACTCTTCTCCTGGATACTCTGTTCTCTTTGGATTTCATGAAACTGTTCTTTCTTGATTTTCTTCTTACCTGTCTGATTGCTCTTTTCCAGTTTCTTTTTTCTGGATCTTCAGCTATACCACATCCAATACTTGGTGCTATATCCCAAGACTCTGGTTTGGGTCTTCTCTTTTTTCTCCATATTTTTCTAATGGTGAGCTCAACAATTTCCATGAATTCAATTATCATCTCTATGCAAATGATTTTTACAGATTTATATATGCATTCCCAATATTTCTCCAGCAGTGCTCTCCAACTAACTTCTTTTTTTTTTATTTTTTTTTTATTTAATAGCCTTTTATTTACAGGATTTATACATGGGTAACTTTACAGCATTAACAATTGCCAAACCTCTTGTTCCAATTTTTCACCTCTTACCCCCCCCACCCCCTCCCCTAGATGGCAGGATGACCAGTAGATGTTAAATATATTAAAATATAACTTAGATACTCAATAAGTATACATGACCAAAACATTATTTTGCTGTACAAAAAAAATCAGACTCTGAATTATTGTACAATTAGCTTGTGAAGGAAATCAAAAATGCATGTGTGCATAAATATAGGGATTGGGAATTTAATGTAATGGTTTTTAGTCATCTCCCAGAGTTATTTTTCTGGGCATAGCTAGCTCAGTTCATTACTGCTCCATTAGAAATGATTTGGTTGATCTCGTTGCTGAGGATGGCCTGATCCATCAGAACTGGTCATCATCTAGTATTGTTGTTGAAGTATATAATGATCCCCTGGTCCTGCTCATTTCAATTTCACTCAGCATCAGTTCGTGTAAGTCTCTCCAGGCCTTTCTGAAATCATCCTCCAACTAACTTCTTATCAAGCATTTCAAACTAGATATGTCATAATCATTTCAAATGCAATTAGAATCTAAAATTAAAATCATTCTCTTTCTCTTTAAGACTATCCTCTTCCAAACTTTCTTTTTACTTTTAAGGATATCACTATTCTAGATCACTATGATCCAGATTTACAACCTTGGTATCAACCTTAACTCTCTCTCACTCATCCCCGCAACTGATGGCCAAATCTTGTTCTTTCTATCGCCAAAATATTTTTAATCCATTTTTTTTATTCATACAATTCACACAATTTCTACCCTAGTATAGCCCTTAAAAATAAGGGCTAGTATCACCTTATTGCCTCTTGGCTTCCTACCTCAAGTTCCCTCCCTACTCTAGTCCATTCTCCACAAAACTACTAAAGCAATTTACCCAAAGAACAGGTCTGACTATATCACCTCTTACTTGTTAAAATTCAGTAGCTCCCTCTTGCCTTTGGAATCAAATACAAACTTTTTCTTTTGCATGTAAAATGTTTTACAACCTGGATCCTTCCTATTTTCCCAGTCTTTTAAAACATTAATTCTTTCTATGAACTCTGTGGTCCCAAAATAAAATTCTTCTTGTTATAACCCATACATGGTGTCCTGACTCCCATTTTCATGCCTTTACATTTCAGGCATGGGAGACAGTATAGAATATATCCCATGCCTAAAAATGTTCTCCCTCATAATCTCTACTTCTTATAGTCCATGGCTTCTTTTAATATTTAGTTCAAGCTCTACTTTGTGCAGGAGACCTTTCCTCATCCCCTAACTATTAGTACTTTCTTCTCTATAGGATGATCCTATATCCTATTTTGTGCAATGGATGAGTTGCTGGAAAATTTCATATGTTGAATATTGTTTTATATATCTAAAATTTGATGTTGAGGGAGAAATTTGCAACAACAACAAAAAAACTTCTTGTAAAATGAAAAGTCCTTCTATAAAGTGCATAAGATAATCCCATTTTACTTTCTTAAATATTGATGATTCTTTATAGGGCATATATATATACACATATATATTCAGGTCATATCATGTAACATGTTGTGTGTGTGTGTGTGTGTGTGTGTGTGTGCTCATGACCCAACTGCCTCGCACTCCGATGAAAGTTTAATGAGATAATATATAATACTCTCTGATCATCCTTCTATAAGACTGGTTTTAATGGGCTATTGGTGTTATATTAATTTCATGTATAATTATTCTATATCTAGGGATAACAAATAAACCTCATTATTGACTGACTAATGAACCAGTTTTGCCAGATTGTTGAATCTTAGAGGAATTGCCCCACATTAGGTTTGTGGTGCTTACTAATTCATCCATGTAAAGCTAAAGGAACCCTGCCCTTGCATTTTTGGAGAAAGGGAGGGAGAGGGCAGGATTAGAGTGACAGTATGGGTGTGGACAGAGCTGGGTAAGAAAATACCTTACTGAAGGTATTTCAGAATGCAGTGAATTCAGCATCTGGAAAACCACTCTCCCTGAGACTAAAGGTAAAATGGTTGGGTATTTTTCTTAAACTTTTTCTTTCATTAACTCTAAGTAGCTAATAGATCTTATCATTCTGGACATCATTTGTTGGGTATATTCTATTAAATGAATTCAAATTTGGACCCACTAATAAAAAGTGTCCCTAGTAAAGTCTCTTGTAATTTAAATAAATTTTGGACCTGTGAGCTATCCTAGATGTGCATCCATCTGAGAGACTGAGATAGATTGATACATGACTGAGCCACACAAATTACTAATGAGACTAAGGTAAGAAATTAGGGAGAAAATGTATAAAATGTTAGGGCTCAAAAATACTTGCTAAATAAGTCATCTAAATTCCAATAATCTTGTGATGAAGAGATCCATCTACACTCAGAGAGAGGAGTGTGGGAACTGAATGTGGACCACAACCCATTTGTGGAGTATCTGAGGTCCATAGATTATTATAAGGAAAATGGAGTATTGTATATATGATCTCTTGATCATTAGTGGTGGGTTTAGAACACTGCAACTCTAGAGAGTCCATTTTCTTTGGTGATTCCATGAGGTTGAGGTACTGATATCTCAAAAGTTTTATGTATTGCACTGTGGTAATAACCAAGTTAGCCTCTTCATGAGAAATCCCCAGCATCCTTAGTTCTAGGCATTTTCTCATTCTGATTCACCTTACTTAACAACTTAGAAAAATATTGACCTTTTCTGTATAAATTCAGTAAATCAATAAACAAGTATTTATTGAAAGTATGTCATGTGCTTAGCATTTTACTAGACCATATGGAATATACAGAAAAATGGAAACACTTAAAAATTAGGAAGTTATTTGCTAAATTACTATCTCTTTCATTCATTTCTCTTTTTCTCTCATCTTTTTTTTTTTTTTAGAAAGGATTGATTTAGAACTAAAGGACTTGTACCCCCTTCTAATTTTAAAACCCAAAGAGTCTTTAACTGTTAACTTCAAATAACTACAATCTATGTGGAGAAATAAGACTAACATGTAAAAGGATGAATGAATTGTATAATTGTATTTTTTAAATGTTTCTATCTTTTGACTTTCAATTATTTTTATTTTCTAAAATATCTTTCTACTTTACGTTTCCCATCAAACCACACCTTATAGGAATTTTTTTAAAAAGAAGGAAAATCAATTCAGTACAATTAACCAACATGTCAATCAAGTTCAATAGTGTAAGTAGTGCTCCACACCCATAAGTCCTCACTTCGGTAGAGAAGGGAGTAATGTATTTTGCTTTAAGGCCAAACTTGGTCATTATAATTGGATTTGTTTGTTTCACTGCTTTGTTGTTGCTGACTTTCTTTTCATTTATATTATTATTATCATTTTTATATTGTTTTTTGGGTTCTTCTTGCTTCACCTTTGCATCAGTTCATATGTCTTCCCATGTATCCCTATTCTTCATAATAATTTTCTTACTAGCATAGTGTTAGGATACATATTTTTAATGTAATAAGTGCTCTATCTATCCATTCATCATCTATCTATGTATCTATCTATCTATCCATCCATCTATCTTTATCTACAGCATTCCATTCTATTCCATTTCTATATCACAATTTGTTTATCAATTTCTTCAATAGGCTTTTGCTTCAATTCCATTTTTTTTTTTTTTTTACTATTTCAAGAAGTGCTACTATATAAGAGATATTTAATTGGAAAGATTTTTTCCCCCTATTTAATGACTTCTTGTCTTCTTCTGACTGCACTGGTTTTGTTAATGTAGAAGCTTTTGGTTTTCTATAACCAAAATTATCAATTTTCTCTTTTTATGACCCAGCTTGGAATTGAACTTTGAAAATACCTATATGTGAATTCTTACAATGTATTTCCCTGTCCACTACTACTTCCATCACTTGATTTTCTAGTTTGTGGCTAAGCCATTAATATCCTCTCTGGTTACTTTTGACTTCCTTCACCGCATTTTGATTCTATTTCTGAGTAGCTGAGTACTTTTTTATTTTCTCCTGCTTTTACCCAGCTCAAATAACTGTTTACTAAAAAATGAATACATTGTTTTACATTCCCTTCAGTACAGTTTCCCAACAATTAGCATATATTACCATGAATTTCTTAGAGCTATGATATTTGATCACTATGTTTAGAGATATGAAGTATAAGGCCCATTCAATGTGGTAATTGAGTTTGTTCCTAGCTACTGAAAATCTTGTTTATTTAAATTCATCCTCTCTTTCCCTTAACACTTTAATCATGTCACTTTAATAGCCAAACTATTACTGGCTTTCCTTTGCCTATAGGATTAAATCAAAATTCTTACTTTGCCTGGCAGTGATTCTCTGGAAAGTAAGGAAATAAGCAGGTGATTGACATCTGCTATGTGTCAGCACACAGACACGTCACAAATATTATCTCATTTGATCCTCACAACAACTCTGTGATGTAGGTGCTATTATGAAACCATTTTAAGTTGAGAAAACTGAGGCAGATATTGGTTAACCAATTTACCCAGGATTACTCAGCAAGTAAGTATCTGAGGTCAGATTTAAACTTAGATCTTCCTAACTTTAGGTCTAGTACTCTATTCATGATTCCACTATTCCAACTAACCTTTATTTACAAACAGCTTCCATGAGATGAACTACATGAACTTTACCTTCTAGCCAGATCTGTCTCCTGACTGTAGTGTGGATGTACTTGTATATTCCTACTAAATTAATTTGTACTTTCTGAGTAGTGATTATTCTTTTCCTCAAACTATCATTCTATTCCATTCATTTAACATAAGTTATTATGTTAACATAAGTTAACATAAGACATAAGTAATTATTGTGTGCAGAAAGAACAATTGAAATCCTATCTCCTTTGTAAAGTTTTCCTTGATTATCCAGCCCACAATGATGCTCTCCCATGATTCAAAGCATTTATAGACTGCTTTATTCATTTAACATTCCTATTATGAATTTGTGTGTGTGTGTGTGTTGTTGTTATTGTTGTTGTTTTCTCAGACTGAATTCTATTTGAGTGAGTAGACTAGATCTTAAACACCATATCCTTAAAAACATACAGTATATGTTCTATTAATATTTGTTTATCCAACTGGGTGTTAATTCACTAGGGTACTTCAACACTTTATATATGACTTTATTCACATGGGGGTCATCATTGCCTGTTAGTCCAAAGTAAAATATTTGCCCTCATGACCAAGTGGTATAGAATCAACATTTTTTTCTTAAAGTGCCAGACAAATTATTTCAAGTTACGCCCTGAGAGTCCCTTATGAGAACATAGAAAGCAAATGATACTTAAAAGCATCGTGGCAGCCCTCTGCAAGGGTCACTGCATGAACCAGGACCTTTACTTGGTGACTCTCTCCCAAACTTTGTTCTTCATTCACCTGCAGTCCCACTGAACTTTGCTAATGAAAGTAAAGTTCTTTGATAATTGTCTTTCTGACCTTTGAACTCTCTTATCTATTTCCAAAGTCATAAACTGTATTCTAACAGGATATAAAATAGCACATTCTAACTCACTCTCTCTATAGCTCTTGTTTCTATAGCTTCACTTTTGTTCCAACTCAAATCAGTGTCTGAACCAGCCACAATGCCTAGTGACCAGAATGGAACCTGGGAAATGGAGAGCAATGACAACTTTGAAGGCTACATGAAGGCATTAGGTAAATACTCTAAGAGGGATGGGACTACCCAAAAGGGAAATGCTTTATCTAAATTGTAAAGGAAAATAGAAGCATTAGGATAATGGAAAGATCCCTGGACTAGTGAATCAGGAGATGTCACTTATTTGCTGTGAGACTTTCAACAAGTCAATTTTCTTCTCTGAACAACAATTTCCTCAGGTATAAAATGAAAACATTGGAATAGCTCTTCATAGTCTTTTCCAACTCTAACATTCTATGAATATGTATATGCTGTGATAAAGATTCCTCTGGCTATTTGAGTCTTTGTTACATTTGAGTTACTGTAAAATTCTTCTATTGAGCCTACTGATTAACTCAAGACCATTACTGTAAGGCTGATGTATGTTGAAACAATTGCTCAATTCAAGAGGGGAAAGATTAGACAAAGTTTTCTTTGGAGTGGTGTAGACCAGCTAATGGGTTGCTCATCAGAATTGTAAGCATGCCTAGAATGCTAAAAACCAGATTAGTATTCTGAAATTTTTCATCTGACTCTTGATAGACTCAAGGGTCAAATCTGGAGCCAAGGTAGAGCAGTCAACAAATAGACATAACTTCCTAAACAGTCATTTGACTTTGGATAAAGCCAAGTTTCTTTTCAACTTCATCTACCTTTTATAAATATCAACTCCTTTAAAACAAAGATTATAATAGATTTTGAGAAGATCTAGATCTGTGATTTCTTTGTCATTGGGAATTTCAAATGAGGAACTTTCCTCTACTAATTTCAGTGACTTGTTATGTGTGTACATATCAGGGGCAGGATTTGAACTCAAACTTTCCTGATCCTAAGGTCACCTTTCCTTTTAACTGTACTCTCCTGCCCTCAGCATGATATTACTACCTTATAACGTTTTGAATGATCAAAAGAAATGATATTAAAGTAAAAATTATGTTTATAACAACAAAAACAAAAGAAATGAAAGTCTGAGTATGTCTATATTGAAACAAATGAATTCTACCTCTGATGTTTACTACCTACATGACTTTGAACTATTTGCTTAACTTCCCTTGGTCTGTTTCTTCACTGTAAAATGAGGTTGATCTATGTGACTTTGGAGGACCCTTCCAATTCTAGGTCTATGACCTTTTGGTCCTTTTGATATGGATAATTTTATATACTATTAAAGCTAGAAAAGACCCTAAGAGCATTTGGTCCAGTTGCCTCATTTTTATTGATGAGAAAATCAAGGTTTATCATTACTAAGTGATTTGGTCAGTCACAACAGTTAGCAGAACAGGGACCCAAGTGCTTTGGATTAAAATCCACCACTTTTTCTTCTATAATTTACTGTCTTCTCTGTTTTAGAGGGAATTTCTAATTCAGAAAGGAATTGGAGAATGATATTGAATCAACTTTTATATTCTTTACTAACCTCAGAAACTGTTATAGGAGAATGCCATGGGCAATTCTCTTTGTGGTGTCTATATTGCAAATCAATGAAACCTTCAACTTATATACCATCATTAACAAATTGTCTAACTTTTATGCATTGAGTCTCCACAAAACAGGATGGTGACTTGGCCATTGGCCAGTGAGTTTAGCTACTCTGACAGCTTCTGTGGAACATTTATAACCCAAATTCATTTTGGTGCCTTGATTTACCCAGCTACATGATCTGCACTGTCCAGGAATTGTTCTTCTCCAAACTCCAAACTTGATCAAAGTTGTTTTTTATTATGAAATAAGGGCCATAGAATGATAGAATATAATCTATATTCACCAAAGGAATAATATGAAAATGAATTTGTCAGTGTCTACTAGAGTAGGAGATAGGCCAAAAAGAAATGAGGTACTCATAGGATCATAAACTTAAAGCTAGAAGAGACTTTTAAAGCCATCTATGTCCCACCCCTACATCATATAGATGAGGAAACTAAGACCCAGAAAGCTTGAGTGCCTTGCTCAAGTGGAAGAGTCAGCACTCATACTCAGGACTTGTGATGCCACTTTTTGCTATCTTTCTATTCTACCTTCATTTGGCATCTCAGTTCTGATAACATCATGGTATAGCCTGAGCCCCGGCTGTCCAAAGTGGAAGATCCAGGTTCAAATCCTACCTTAGACACCTATTAAAAATAAAGGCCAAGGCAAGTCACTATACTTCTCTAGGTCTGATTTTTCTCATCTGTCAAATGGGGATAATATGCTTGCAATTTACTATAGACATCTAGTTTCTTGTCTCATGAAGAAGGAATTGGATGAGAAAAAAACCCCCATAAACCTGTTCCTTATTTTCCAAAGATGATTTCTATAGTGTACTATAGTTATAAATAAGTTATATGGATTATAGAACTTTAAAGGATCATTGTGAGGGTCAGTCAGATAAAAGAATGTATGTAAAGCTATCCACAATTTTAAAGTGTTATATGTTTGATATTTATTATTTTCCAGCCCTTTTTCTTCTTTTATTGCAATCAATTTAAAAAGATGAGTTTAATCCCATATATAAAAGATCCCACTAATCTAATCTTTTAGGCTGATCTGGCTAGTCATAAAAGAGCCAAGTCTGTAAAGCTTGTCTTCCTTCTCTAGGGCCAATCTGTTCTTAAAGTGGGTTGCAGGACACTGGGGCCCTCATACTAAACTCAGACCCTATAGTTAGGTAGGTAGATCTGAAATTCCTGTCACCTTGAGACATTTGGAACTTGACTAGTTTCCACTCTAAAGGGGATTCACATTTTAAAAAGGAATTTCATTCCTTATAGTTAATGGTGGGGAATAGTTTTTCAGAAGTTTGTGCTTGTGTGTGTATGTGTGTGTGTGTGAGAGAGAGAGAGAGAGAGAGAGAGAGAGAGAGAGAGAGAGACAGAGAGAGACAGAGACAGAGAGAGAGAGAGACAGAGAGAGAGAGAAACAGAGAGACAGAGAGGAGAGACAGAGAGACATAGAGACAGAGAGACAGAGAGAGAGAGAGGTACAGAGACAGAGAAACAGAGAGAGACAGAGAGAGAAGGAAAGAGGGAGAGAAAGAGAGACAGACGGACAGAAAGAGACAGACAGACAGAGAGACAGAGAGACAGAGAGAGAGATAGAGAGAGACAGGGAGAGAAGAAGAGAGGGAGAGAGAGAGAGACAGAGAGAGACAGAGAGACAGACAGACAGAGTGAGTGTGTGAGTTGGGGGAGATTGAAGGAGGATGTGAAAGAGTTCCAAGTTCTCTTCACATCAAAGCTACCTTGTGTGTGAGCCCAGCCCTTACTGTAGGAAGAAAATCTTTAAAATGGGAATTGCCAGGTGCATCCTAAGAAGCAACGATACAAACATATGCTGGAACTTGTATGTATGTCCTAGGGCAACTCGTAAATAACAGGACCACAAGCTAAATTCAGATGTGTTTTTTTTGGTGCACACAGTTTAGCCCACAAATGTTAATGCTTCTATAAAATCAAATTTTTTCTCTAATTCAAAAAAAGTAAAATAGGCAGCAGACTTTAGCCTATAAAAATCATCTCTCTTTTTATATATAAAAAAGCATATCATTAAATATGTGCATACTGGGCAAAATAACTCAATAAACATTTATTAAGTGCTTGTCACATGTCAGGTACTATACTAAGCTCTGGGGATACAAAAAATAAAAAGTATAGTCCCTGCCCTCAAGGATCTAGCAATCTAAAAGGAGATGGGGGTGGGGCTAGTCACATATAAAAGAAGGCAGGAAAGTAAGATGTGTCATGTATGTGTTCCAAGGAGTTGAAACCAGAGGGAACAATAGATGCAAAGTGAATGGAGCTGAGTCTAATTTCTGCCCTTCATAAATGAAAGTAATAGAAAAAGTTTGTATTCTACCCTCCAGCCCTCCACTCAGTGGGGAGAGGAGATGTTAGTCAAGACTTGAATTAGCAGCACAGTAATGGGATTAAAAGTGATGATCTTAATTTGGGAGAAATATCTTAAAACCAGGGAAAACTATAGCTGTAATATCTAGCAAGCCTTCTAGCTATCCAAACAGTTTTTCCTGTCCATGTTGGTATATGGTAAAAGCTCTTGCCTCTTTGAAAATCCCTGCCCTAAATGTTTAGGAAGATGAGAAGCTTAGATAAGAAAATTCTTGCCTTCAGGGAGTTTACAATCTACTAAAAAAATAAGGAATGAAAGTGAATAGCTACTGGGGCAACCCAATTTCTCTTTGTCTTAGGCTAGGATGAGTAATAGGACATCTAGGGCAGCTGGGTCTGGGTCTAGAAGTAGTAGAACAGTTCTTCTAATATGATCTGACATTTATTAGTTGTTTTACTTTGGCCTCTATTTGCCTCAGTTTCCTCAATCGAAAATAGTATGGTAATAATATTTAAACTTCTAAGGTTGTTGTGAGGATCAAATTATATTTGTGAAGTATGTAGTACACATAGTAGATGCTTAATAAATTCTTATTTCTTCCTAGGGAGAAGCAGGTGAGACACTAGGATAGAGGACAAAGGGATACATCCTAAAAAAAGGAAGCATCCCTTCCTTTTATTAATCCTTCTTTTCAGATCAGATATAAAACTGTTTTGTAGCTTTCTAATATTCTGATCATAGATTTCACTTACTGTGAAAGATAACATCAACTAATGAGTAGGGTCCTGGATTTGGAATGAGAAAAACTGAGGTTAAAATCCTACTTTCTCGCTATGTTACCCTAGGCAAATCACTTAATCTCTTCATACCTCAGTTTCTCATTTGTAAAATGAGATGGCTGGGCTTTCTAGGCTCTAGTTCTAGCTCTACCATCCTATGACTTGACCTCACAAGATCTGGATTTGAATCTTTCCTTTGTTAATTATTAGCCTTGAGACCTTCAAACCTTATTTAAACTGCATGGCATGTAAATATATGTGTAAGTATGTGTGAGTGTATGTGAATGTAATGAATACATGTGAGAATGTATGGACATATGTGTTGATGTGTAAATATGTCTACATGTTTAGGAATATGATGGTAGAATAAGAGCATGTTCAGTCTAAAATTCTAAATATATAATCCTTCTCTAAATGTGTTAGCAGCAAAAAGAAATGGCATGGAAATAAGAAGAAGATTGTTCTTCCACTCTGTTTCTCATGATTTTAAAGATGGTTGATGTTTTGAGTATTAAGGAGTTCAGGTTCAAAGCCCATTTAAGCTGAGCTTCTGGATGTTCGCACATCTCTTAAGATGAGTACATAGGGATCTGGGCTCTTTAATTTACAAAGAGAGCTGCCCTTTAAAACAGGAACCTTAGCTTTTTCCACCAGCCCATTACAAAGCATTTTCATATTAGGTGGCCAACCAATAGATCAATTTTATGACTTGTATTGTTCAGAATGCAGCTATGAAAAGTACGCTTCAATAAAGTCTCTCCTGGTTAGGTTTTTTGGAGGGTGCCTATGTGTGGCAGCTACAAGAATTATATATTATTCAGAAATAGCTTGCTTTTAGATTCTTTCCTCTGAGATCTAAATTCACTTTTCCTGGCTATAAATCAGGTTCAGAGATAACTTTAATCCATAAAAGCGGATAAAATATGTTTGATAACTATTGGACTAAAATACCAAATAAGAGAACCATTCCCTCTGGTAAGTGGAAAAACAAAATGATTCTGTTCAAGTGTGTGGAGGGGGAGGTGAGGATGTAATCAGCTGTTTCAGTCAAACCTCCCTCTCCTTTTGATTAGAAGCACCATGTAGCTTCCAATAGAAAATTTGGTGCCATTTTCTTGAGGAAGTGGGAGGTGACATGATTAACTCACATGGGAAAAAGCTAAAGAGTGGCTATCAGGCCAAGCCATTTTTCACTCCCTAAGAAAAGAAAAAAAAAACAACTTAAAACCCATACTATGTTTTCATTTGCATAGAGCTCCATTTTCAGAGTCCCTGGGAGCTGTTTGGAAATATTGATTGTAGCTGGCAGTGGATATTGGCATGACCAGGGCAGCTTGAGTCATGGGAGAGAGGTATATAATTTTGGTTCCTTCCTGGGTACCCAGAGGCAAGAACTAATTTTTATTACGTGCCTTTTTTTGAGATGCCTACTAAGCAGAATGTGGAGAAAGGCCAGCATAAAGTCTGAATCTCAATTTTGACAAGGCCATGAGGGTCTTTTCCTCTTGGGTATTGGGTAGCTAGCTGTTATGTCCAGTTTTTAGTGCTTAACTTCCTCGTAAATTTTAGTGCAGTTATAAGAGTAAGGATGATCTTGAAGATGTTTTTCTCCCACAGGTTTCTCCTCTCTAGACCAAAATGAGAACAATTTTTGGTCATTATGTCATAATAATAGTGTTGTGGGGGGGGGGAATCACTTTAAAAACCTTAAAGGCTATATAACAATATTGTTTTGAGGATAATGATGAAAAACTGTTTTCATCTTGGAGTAGAGGGGAGAGGCCTCTAGATGATCTAGACATTTCAGACATTTTACAAATGGAGGAACAGGTTCACAAAAAATAAGTGACTTGCCTATGGTTGCACAATTAAGCAATATGAATTTATGATCTTCTTAAGTGATAGAGCTAGGATATGGGCTCAAATCTCAAAGTCCCACACTCTTTCTACTATACTCCATTGCCTTTCATTTTAGACCAGATCTCTTCCCTTTCTCCCATCTGGCTCCTTGGATTTTTGAATAGCACAGCTCACTGGAGCTCAGGTCTTGGGCCTCAGTTCATAGGGCCTGCTAGGCAACTAAGACTGTGTCTATATAATGGCAAAATGGTTTCATTCAGTTTGATGAAACATTTAGTCAAACTGCTTCCTTGAATCATATAGACAAAAAATCCAGAAGTCTGACAGCAGCTTTGGATAAGAGCAAGTGATTGTATCAGCTTTTTTTTTTCTTTTTTTTTTTTCTTTTTTTGATTGTTTCAAATGATCAGAGTCAAGCAATCATTTTTAACTGTTTCTCTACTGTAAAATGAGGGGGTTAGACAAAATTACCTTTAATATCACTTCCAGCATTAAATATATGGTCAGTGTGTGGTTCTACAGAATGCTAGTGGAAGAACAGGTCAAAGTATACTGAAATAGATGAGGAAGGTTTCATTAAGGAGCTAGAGATGGAGTTGGGGCTCAAAGAATACAGGTAAAAGATGATTCAAGGTAAGGGAAAATAGTGTGAGTAATGTGGTGTTGACAGGAATTATCTGACCAAGAGTAGTGAATAAGGAGAATTTGGCCCATTTAAAACAGAAAGTTTGCACTGGGGAGTCAGGGAAAATAAGAGAGGGTGGAGAGAGACATCATCATTCTTTATTGTTTGGCTCTAGCACAGGAACAGAGGAATATTATGGGTGAAGATATAAATATTGTCCTTTTCATATCCTTCCTGTCTCCTGCAAAGGAAGATTTTTGAATACTTAGAATCCAGAAGATATTCTTCACTGGATTTTTAAAGGAAGCACCAGTCCAAAATACTTGATCACTTTATTCAATAAAAGATATTTTTTCCTCCAAAGGCAACAACAGATATTTTAGAAGGTTTCTTTCTTCTCCCTCTCTTTCTCTCACTCTCTCTTTGTCTCAGTGTGTGTATGTGTTTTTCTTTTTGGGGGGGGAGGATGTAGATTTTATATATATATACACATATATATACACACACATCAATATCAATATATATGCACATATATATTGATATTGACATATGTCCAATGTTAAGCAAGCCAAATGAACTATTTAGAATATGCTACATAAATACTAGCTGTTAAGAATAGAAATATTAGAGGTACAAAAATGTCCCAGAGACTGTTTGTGTCCTTATTTCTCTTTTGACCCTGCAGGCTGTGATACTTCAAAATGTTACTGGATAATTCCTTAAACCAGAAGTTTCCTAAATAGCTGACAGAGAATTTAAAGAGTTTAAAGTGTGTTTTCTCCAGCTGGGGCTTGTTTTAGAAAGAGCCGTGGGCATGGGAAGCAATTGGTGTTGAGCAGGGATGGCATGTGATGGCAAGAGTAAGAAAACTTTCATCCATCTGTGTAAAGAATAAACCTCCAAAGAAGGGGAATTATAATTCAGATGGGTCACAGAAGTCCCTGTGGCAATGAGGGGAGGGACAAACAATAAAGACACTCATATGTCAACAAGACAGAGGAGGTACATAAGCCAAGACAGTATATCTTTAAGCTTCGACATTTTTAAGAGTAGAGCAACTCCAGTACTGTTCAAGAATAATTCGAAACCTTTCGCCAGAATCATTTTAAAATTGCATGTTGTATGGAATAAGAGCCATGGTTCAGCCAGCCCAGAACATGATGTCTTTTGGGAACATCAACATAAATGTGATAGAAAAATGTTGTAGGTTAGGCTTGATGGAGATTAGTCTGTTATTTCAGATTAAAAACTAGAATGAAATAAGGTATTTGCAGATCTTATTTAATCATTTTATAGTCATATCTAATTCTTAATGATCCCCCTTGAGGTTTTCTTGGCAAAAGCATTGGAGTGGTTTATCATTTCCTTCTCCATTTTATTTTACAGATGTGGAAACTTGGGGAAACAGGGTTAAGTGACTCGCTTAGGGTCATACAGCTAGTAAGTGTCTGAAAATGGATTTGAACTTGGGTTTTTCTGATTCCAGGCCCAGTGTTCGATCCACTGTGTCACTTAGCTGCCCACTATAGATTACCTTACTATTAACAAGAGGAGGTTTACTTTGTCATAACAGGGAAAAGGATATTCCACAAGGATGTACCATTGTATGATGTAGCCTTCTTGGTCTGCTGGTCAGCAGCATGAGGAATAAGTTACTGAATCCTCTAATTCTGACTTTTTGCATTTAAGTGACCAGGAAGCTATATCAATGGCTCAAGGGGGCATTGGTAACCTGGACTGATATTTCATATGTTATTAATAGGCTCCTTACCAAGGTCACCATCCCATATTAGTCATTTGGGTTTATCGAAGTGCTGCTTCTTAGGATGTTTAATTGCCACATTTCACATCTCTATTCTCACACACATTTTTTTCCTGACCAACTTTTCTTAGCAGTCACTAAGATGATTACCTTTCAGATAAAGGTACCTCTAATTGTAATTGGATGGTATGTGAACTTACCAAAGAATATCAGCCATGAACTGTTAATAAAATTATCTTTTATTTCAAAAACAAACAATAGACAAAGATAGACATGACATTCAGTAGATCTGCAGGAAAATCTCCCCTTATTTGTTAGTATACTTCTGTATATTTGTGTATATTTTATCATTCTTTCCTAAGACAAACTAAAACACGTAAATCTTGACATTTTCAACACCTGCAGAAAACAAGCCCCGTCTAAAGATACATATTGCTCCCACCACCAAGAACAAAGTCATTTTCTTTAAAAAATTAATCTCAAAAAATCAGAGACATTTTCCTAAATGTTTCTAGACTTCCTTAGTAAATAATAATCAAATATTTATGGTGAGTTCTACTGGTTCTATTCTTCTCACCAGTTTCATCTCCCAGAGCTGGAACTTTAGTTCCCCTTATCTGTTTGATAAGCATTTCATATTAGATGTTTCTCTATCACTTAAGATTTAATATATCTAATATCACACTTTCCAACAAAGCTTGCTCTCTCTTTTGACTTTTCTGTCCTGTCAATCGCACCATCATTTTCCTGAGTAAAAGAATCCAGGCATAAAAACGAAATCATCTTTACCTTTGACTTTTTCTTCTTTATCCAATTAGTTACCAAGTCCTTTTCATTCTTCCTGAGTGACTTTCAACAGGTTACTTGGTTTATGTGATCTTCATCCATAAAAATGAGGACTTTAGAGACAGATGGGTTCCAAAGTTCCTTCCAATTCTTAACATTTCATAATACTATATCTCTTTAATCTGTCATTCCCTTTCCTTTCTTGTTTCTATCAACCTGATTTAACTTTTATCCATTTCACCTCTGGACTATTAACCCTAACTCTCTCTCTAACTTCCCTCCCTACTTCTAGTTTCTTATTCCATAAATCCACATGGTACCATGGTCAGATTAGTCATCCTTTAATAGCATTGCATTCATGTCATAGTCTAATTAAAATTTTCACTGGCTCACCCTTGTCTGTAGCCCAGTTTCTTGAGCTGTGGATCACAACCATAACTGAATGTGGGATCATGACAGTATGATTCATTATCAGTAATTATTTGATTTGTATTAGTTATTTTATATACTTACATACTTGGGGTCATATAAAAATTTCCTGGGTGAAAAGAGGTTGCTAGTGGAAAAAGTTGAAGAAGTCCTGGTCTATAGAATACCCTGTCATTTGAGACTCTTTACAGTAGTTTATATGTTACCCTTTCTATTCTTTGCTTTTATTACCCATTGACATAAGGAAGTATTATTCAATGGAATCAAACCTGGATTTGGAATCTGAACTCTCATTTACTACCTCATCTTCCTCTTTGGGGAAGTAATAACTTTTCTGAGCCTCCATTTTCTAAGTCGATAAAATGAAGAAGGGGCAGCAAGCTGATACAATGGTTAGAGTATGAGACCTAGAGTCAGGAATATCTCAGATACTAGCTGTGTGATGCTGGGCCAGTCACTTAGTTTTGTTTGCCTAAGTTTCCCCATCTGTAGAATGAGCTAAAGAGGAAAGTAGCAAACCATTCCATCTCTTCGTTAAGAAGACCCCAAATAGTCATTAAGAATGAAACATAACTGAAAATGACTGAACAACAACAACAAAAGGGAAGAGATTGACTACCAGGTATCTGACATCTCTTCCAGTTTTACTGAGGTAAATGGGTGGAGACTCAGAAATCACAGCATCAGATTCATTTCTTGTACTCACTACTTGTATGAATTTAGCCAAATTATTTCATCTTAGTTTCCTTTTCTTAAAGAACACTTTTTTATTAATGAATTTATTTACTCCATGAACTCTCAGGCTCCTCACATCTTAAAATTTTATAATCTGAAATTAGGAGAAAGGATAAATAATTTAATGTAAAAGAATAATGGGAGGTGAGACAAGGAAAGATATGAAGAATATTTTATTATCAGGGTTGTTGTTAGATGCTAAACTATTTCCTCAGCTTCTCAATAAATATAATAACACTTTATCTATTTATTGCTAGATGAAATAATAGTGTTTAAAAGTGTTGGTGTAATATTTTAATTTCTTGGAAAAAATAACTTTAAAAATTCAAACTCTTCTCATTGTTATCATAATCATTATTGTCCATACTATATAGTCAGTCCCAGAGTTTTTTTTTGTTTGTTTGTTTTTTGTTTTTTTTTTTAAAAAATGAGACACTGCTAGGTAATTATTTTGAAGAAAGCTAGGAGTTTTTATGTGTTGGTTAAATATTCTAGAGCAGTTCACTCATACAAATATATGTATTTTAGCATTTGCTATAGCAAATATGACTTAATAGCTATATTTGGCTAGAAATCAAATTCTAACTAAATCAACAAGGGAAGAACAATAAACAAATTATAAGCTATTCTCTATTCCTAATGGGAATACTGGCTACTGTACTGTTCCTCAAAGAAGACACTCCATCTTTCAGCTCCAGGTATTTTTACTGGCTGTCCCTCATGCCTGGAATGCTCTCCCTCTGCACCTCTGCCTGCTTACTGGCTTTCCTGCCTTCCTTCAAGTTCCAGCTAAAAGCCTACCTTTTACAGAAAGCCTGGATTCTAGTATCTTCTTCCCCTCTGTTAATTATTTCCTATTTAAACTGTACATAATTTGTTTGTACATTTTTTTTTCATGTCTCCTCCATTAGATTGTAAGCTCATTAGGGCAGGAATTATTATTATTTTTTCCTTTCTTTTATTTCCAGTGCTTAGCACAATGCCTGGCATATAGCAAGTGTTTAATGAATGCTTATAAAACTATTGTCTAATTAATAGCATTTCTGAAGACTTGGAGTGGTGCATAAAATTCTGATATGACCAGAGTTATTGGCATAAGTTCTAGGTTAATTTGACTGACTAATATATAAATTGCAAGACATATAGATTTTATATCTACTTTTGAAAATGCAAATATTTTCATTTGCTAAGAATCACCATTATATAAATGAACTAATTATTTAGTGCAAACTATGTGTACTATTGCTATTAACAATGTAGAAAATCTTCACTAAATATAATAGGGAGAGAGACAGAAATAGAGAGATGATAGATAAATCATTTAAGTTTTTACTGTGAGCAAGAAAGTACTTACTGGACCTTTGATTTCATTGGTATAAGAAACTCCCAAGTGAGGAAACTTCCTCTCCCAAGGCAGGTTCTCTAAATCATGGAACCTTTTCTAAATCTTAGAATTGCTTAGAGCACTGAAAGACTCAAAAAGTTGCTTAGGGTCACACAGCCAATATGTGTCAGAAACTAGGTTTGAATCTAGGTCTTCCTAGCTTTGAGTTCATTCAGTTCACTATTTCATATAAATCGTCCAATTTGCTTTCAGAATTAATGCATTAAGAGAAAAAGAATTTATGAACTTCTTGTTTTCTGCTGCAAGAAGTTCACTCAACATTCAAGATATTTAAAGTTATTTCCATTACCCCTCCAACCCCTTTATGTGATAGACAACTCTTAATTAGCTTATAAATAATGGAAAGATACCTGACTATGATCTTTATTATAGATGCTGAATGTTTGGTCTTGTTAAAGAAATGAATGATCTTGCTTAGAGCACTGTAAACTCAACAGCTCTTTTTGCCAACAGATATTGATTTTGCCACCCGCAAAATTGCCAAGCACCTAACTCAAACAAAGATAATCGAACAAAATGGTGATAACTTCAAGACAAAAACAAATAGCACATTCCGCAACTATGATTTGGATTTCACTGTTGGAGTTGAATTTGATGAGCACACTAAAGGACTGGATAACAGACATGTGAAGGTATTAGCCTGGGTTTTGATTTTGTATTTCATACAGTATTTAATAGAAGGTCAAGCTAGTCTGGTACATAATATGAAAATAACATGAACAATTAAGTGAATCGGGGTGGGGGAAGCAGGATTTTTTGATGCTAGCAATGAATAGGAGCAGATGAAGCTTTCTCTTTTTGCTATGAATGGTGTTGCTCATGCAAAAGTGGGTCATGAATTAAAAACCTGGTTCTAATTTCCTGATTATTTTTAGATTATAAAATATATATGTATATGTACATATGTATGTGTATGTATATATAATATTATACATATGTTTTATATGGTATTTTGGTAGCATAGTTGAATTATATGAATGCACATATATTTATATATATATATATATATATAAACATATGTATGCTTATATAAATATACGCACACATGTATATTTGTCTATATCTATATAACTATATATATTTCTAGATGCATATTTCTATATTTCTATCTATCTATTTATCTATCTCTCTATAGTAAGTAGGTGATGCATCTGAACCTAAGTTCAAATCCAGCCTCAGGTGCTTACTGTAATACCCTGGACAAATCACTTAACTATGTCTTCATTTCCTCATCTATAAAATATGGATAATAATATCACCTGTATCCCAGAGTTATTGTGAGAATCAAATCAAATAAAATTTTTTAAAGCTCTTAGCAAAGTGTATAGCATATAGTGAGAAATTAGGTGACAATGGATAGAGCACTAAATTTAGAGTCAGGAAGATACATCTTTCTGAATTCAAATTTGGCCTGATATTTAGTATGTGTCCCTGTGCAAGTCACATAACCCTATTTGCCTCAGTTTCCTTATCTATAAAATGGGCTGGAGAAGGAAATGCCAAAACACTCCAGGATCTTTGCCAAGAAAACTTCGCATGGGATCAGGAAGAAGGGGACACAATTGAACAGCAACAAGACATCCAAAAATGCATATAGCCATATAGCCATACATTATTGCATTATTGGTATTATGTGTAGCTATGTATGTATTAATAAATAATAAGCATATGTGTATATGTGCATATCTGTAAATAAATAAGCCACTTATTCCAAGGGCAGATTAGTAATATTTTCCACCATCAGAGCTGGGAATCTCAAAATAATTCAAATAACTAAAGAAAGTCTTAGAGTGGCTTTTAATGGTAATAATGCTCTTACTCTTTACACTGTAGATGAGGTAGGACTTTAAGACCCTTACAAAATAGAGCTTTACCCTTACAATCATATGTAAAACATGGTAATACATTCAAAGTAGTAGCAACATGGTACAGTATGGAAAAGAGTCAGAAATAAAATATAAAAAATCCAGCAGTCAAAGACCATCCATTCACTGAAGGAATAAATATTTCTATGGGTCTTAAGTCCCAGAAGTCATCATATTATATTATGTACAATGTGGAGAAATGACTTAAATCCATAGTGATTCAACAAACATGTCAATTCAACAAACCTTTATTAAGTACCTTCTACATACAAGACCCAGGAGATAAAAAGACAAAAATAAAGCAGTTCCTGCTTTCAGGGTGTAGGCAGAAATATGTAATCATTAATTGTTAATATAATATTATGATATTAATATATTATATTATTAGGTGGACATGTGTACAAAAGAGATTTTAAAAAAATAAAACAAAGTAATTTCAGGAGAGAGAGTATACAATTAGGAGGGAGCATCTAAGCCAAGGTCTGAAGGAACCTAATGTTTCTAACAGGTGTAGGTGAGGAGGAAGTATGTGTGAAACATGGGAGTCTGCTTTTGCAAAACACAAGTGATGAGATCCTAAGGCACCAAGAAAAAGCTCTATTTTGTTTAATGAATTCTATTTAAGAAAGCTAAAACAAATAAACAAAAAACATGTTTCATTTCCCACCCCACCCTTTTTTTGAAAATTCACTTCTGTAGGAAACATCATTTTCCTATAATGTTGGATAGATGAAGAGTTACTGTGTTATGAAGACTGAAAGCTAATTAATCAGAAATCAGAATCAATGCCAAAACTTGCCTGGGTATTTGCATCATTCTTCGGTTCTAATGTCACCTCAAAATGAATATTATATATCATTTAATTCATTTCCATTCTTCTTCAGATCTGGTTGTCTGCTCACTAGAAACTAGGCCAGTCCTCTAGCCTTATTCTTTTAGTATCTCTTATGGAACATAGTCTCTCCATTTCTTTCAGAATAATCAATTTTCCAAAATTTTTTGCTGATGGTGAGACTATTCCATCTGTTCATAGCCATCCTGTCTCTTCCTCAGCCTTTAATAGACTCTCTTCCTTTTAAATCTTGTCCACCCTCAATATCAGTTGCTAATCCTGTCAAACACACGAAATCCCTTTTGCAGTATCTCCTCTCTTTTCCGTACAACAATCACAAGAGGGGGAGGAAGGAAGGTAGTTTTAGAGACAAAATGGGATACATAGGGATTTTCCCAGAGTTCCTGGGCAAAAATCTTTTTTATCCATTTTATTAGAAGGTTCTGCCTGAGGATATTTGTTACAAGCCTCTTTATTTCAAAAGCAGATTCTCAAATTTGAGAGCACAATGATATACTTCTATGTATTTGTGTGTGTGCATTTTCATATATATATATATAAATTTATATACACATGTGCATATATCTATAAGTATATACAGATTTGTTGCTGTTCAGTTCACTTATATCCAACTTTTCATCACCCTATCTTGTTAAAGATACTGGAATGAATTTGCCATTTCTTCAATATACACATATATGTGAATATATAAATGTGTACATGTTTATATAACACAAAATATCATGTATTATTATTTTTAATCATGCATATTTTCATCATTATGGGGAACTTCCAGTGAGGGGATGTTACCAGTTGTTCTGCAAGTTATGTCTTAGAGATTGGCTTGTAACACATGGAAGGCTCAAATCTAGATTTTCCTGATTCTGAGTCCAGCACTCTATCCCTGAACTATGTTTCTTCACAAGACACTATATGAACATGATAAGTAGATGAATGTTAGGGAGTTACCTAAGGCACGTAAAGGTTAAGTGACTTGCTCGATAGCATCATTCTGAGGTGGCTGATGTAGTGGAGAAAGTGCCAGACTTGGAAGCAAAGACCTAAGGGGCCTATTAGTTGTTTGACCATAGATAAGTCATGTGACCTCTCCAAGCCTCATATTCTCATCTGCAAAATGAGGAAGTTTGACTAAATGCCTTCAGATGCCCATTCCAACTCTAAAGTTAGGATCCTGTGTAGATGTGAGTGTCAGAAGTGGGATCTGATGCTTATGAGCCCAGCACTTTATCCACCATGCTACAAAGCCTACTTGCATTCATTTAGGCATAATTAATATTGGAGAAAGAGAATGAAATAAATAGAATTTCAAATGATATTAACAGGACTGATCTTATACATACATAGTCTGAGTAACTGCTTGCCTAAATGGTATGTATATCTAAGTCAGATGTGTTGAATTATAGACAGCATAAGAAAATGGAAGACCAGGTTTAGAATCAGGAAGAATGGGGTTGATGTTACTTTCAATCTTTACTAGCTATCTGTCCCTAATCAATTCATTACAAATGTCTTAGACTCAGTTTCCTCATCTGTAAAATGTGGCTTAATCATACTATCTCAGAGAGTTGTGAGGAAGGTATTTTGTCAACTTTAAAGTGTCTTAAGTGTTTTATAAATGCAGGTGTGTATGTGTGTGTGTGTGTGGGGGGTCTGTTTCTCTCTATTTGTCTCTGTCTCTGTCTCAATCTCTATCTGTCTCTCTCTATCTCTGTCTGTCTGTTTTTCTTTCTCTGTTTCTGTCTCTCCATCTATCTCTGTCTCCCTTCCCTTTGTCTACTTCTGTCTCTCTGACTCTGCTGTCTCTTTTTCTCTGCCCCTTTCTGTCTCTATCTCTCTGTCTTTCTGTGTCTCTCTATCTCTGTCTCTGTCTTTCTCTGTGTCTCTGTCTCTCTCTGTTTCCAAAAAACAAACAAACACAAATCAGACTATTCTTTATAGGAGGAACACAGTACTGCTCCATGCTCTCCTCATGCTTTCCTCATTCAGCATATATTGAAGTCACAGAGTAAACTAGGGATGTTGTGTTGAGGACTAGTTATAGGGTCTAGTACTTTCTTAAGAGCAAGGACAAATTGGTAGCATATTTCTATCCTGCTCTCCATTGTACATATCTTTTAAATACCCTAAAACTAGTCCCAGGACAAACTGAAAAGTAAAACAATTTGATTGCAGTGTCTCTTTTTATCTTACTTTTTAATATCAATTTTCCTTCTTCTGCACAGATGCTGCCTTCATGCTACTCAGAGCTCCTAATGGCAGCACTTGGCTCGGGCTTGTCTAAACAAGTTTCTGTGTTCCATATCTTTCCTTCATCCTACTCCTCATTCTAATATAGTCATTTTCATTTATTCCTTTCTCTCAGGACCCACTAAGTGACTTGATAATCTTGTGACCTAATTTTCCCTAAGGTGTTAATGTCTAATAATGGCTAGACATCTGTTCCCTTTCCAGGTAGGGTGTGCATTTTATCCATTGCCCTAATACAAGTGAATAAATTTAGTGGTGAAGATCTTAGACACTCCAACAGGACAGTGGGGAGAAATTTTGGGGAAGGATGCCTTTCCTGGAACCCTTCAAATTACACATGTGGGCAGTCATCTACTCTGACTATATGTGAATCCAGCTCTCTGAGCACTATTTGAAATGATTTTCCTTTATCTTCTTCCTGCAAGATTCTGACTTCCATCTCTGTTTATAACCTCCTTTCCCATCTGCTCTTTTGAAGATAATTGAGTCTCTTTCAAGTGTTCTGTGATATGGGAGATGAAGGGTGCCATATAAAAATGAATTGAATGGTGGTATATTGAATGCTATTAAAAGAGTTTCTTACCCTCCCTCCTACTGTCTGTTTCACATTGAAGGAAAGATATTAATATTGCATTTATTCCTATGATTCATTGATACCCAGTTACTTTCTGCTTAGAATAATTTTGAAACTGACCATTCTAGTTTGAATTCTTGAAATAATAAGTGGTGGTGGTGGTCTCCTTATTCAAAATAACTATCATTATTGAATATTATTATTAGAGGAATTCTAATAATATAGTCAAATGTTCAGTCTTTTACATAAAATATCATTTCAACAAAATCAGAAAAATCAACCAGCGTGTATATAGAGTTCTATTGCTTGTGAAACAATGTATTAGATGGTCTGAATTGTAATTGGTTGAGGATGCAAAAAAAAAAAAAAATGATTAAACACTCTTTCTCTAATGAAGCTTACAATGTAGCTGAGGAGATAACAAGAACATATGAAAAGATAACATGAATCATAATGTGTGATACATGTGATAATAATAAAACTACCTAGTAGTCATGGTACCATCTCTGGAATCAGAGATCCTGGATGCAAATCTCATTGCTTGTATCACCTTAGGGGATCCCTTGATACTTCCTGGGGCTGTTTCCTTTTACTGTCTGAGGAAGGTGTTACATTTGATATCCCCTGATGTTGCTTCCATTTCTAGATCTATTATTAATAGCACAGTATACTTATTATCTCATTTGATTGTAACAACAATCCTATGAGGTAAGTTATCATCCATATTTTATAGATAAGAAAACCAAGGTTAAAAAATACACAAATGTTTTACCCCCAACTAGTAAGTATGTGAGGGAGGATTTAAATGTGATTCCAGGTACAGTCATTTATACACTATACCACATTCCTCTCACAATAAGGTACATCCAATGAGAGGATAGCAAATCAACAAAAGGAGACATTGTGGAATAAATGGTTGAGGATGTTTTGCATTTTGATCTGGAGCTGAGCCTTTAAGGTTAAGTAAGATTTAGAGAGGCAAACTAATAGAATGAGGGCTCACCTCAGAATGCTGAAATGATAATCATTGGATATGGGTTCAAATTCTGGTTTTGGTGCTTACTGCATTTCTGATCTTAGGAAAATCATTTAAACTCCATAGGCTTCAGTTTATTCACCTGCAAAATAAAGTTGGGCAAGATAAGACCGAAGGCCCCTTCTAGTTCTACTTTATGACTCTTTGCTCCCAGATAGGTAGAAAGGAAAGGTAAGGGGATTAAATACAGGGAGAATATTGAACAAAAGCACAGAGACCAGATAGAATTGATAAACTGTCTGATGTGTGAAAGGAAGAGGGAGTAGGGGAGACAGTGTTTAGACCAATTTGATTGGAGTGTGTGTAGTGGGATAATAGGTTTAAAATGTCAGGGGCTTAAATACCCGAAGTTCAGACTTTATCAGTAAGATAAAGTGAAAAGAAGAAATGACTGAAATATCTTAGAGGAATTATAGCAGTCATCTTGCATTAGTTTGTTCTAGGCCTTCTTATCTGGATTGCTCTAACTCTCTTACAGACTCTAGTGACCTGGGATGGGGATAAGCTTGTGTGTGTGCAGAAAGGAGAGAAGAATAACCGGGGATGGAAGCAATGGATTGAAGGAGGAAAACTGCACTTGGTAAGAAGTGGTTTTCATTCACTGTCCCCATATTTTTTCAATAATAAGCCACAGTATTCACCCAGTGTGACTCCTCAACAAGAAAAAAACAAAACAAAACAATAGTCCCACTCTACTTTCTTGAGTTCCAGCCAAAGGCACATCATCACACAGACCAGAAAGCCATTTCTATCCTGCCCAAGGGAATATAGGAAACAATCTTGATAGCAGTTTCTGTGAACTGTTGCATTAGTTTTAAAGCTCTAACTGCTGAGTTAAGAATCTAAGATTCAAGGAGAAGAGCAAGGAACCTGCAAAAGACCATCTGGATCTGGAGAGAGAAATGAATATGGAGCTAAGGCAAATCCGAGGAGAATTGGCAGAAATATCCTGCTGTCTGAAAAAGAGAGATCAGAAACAGAACAGAGAGAAGAGTCAGAATCACCAATATTCAGACATGCAATGAATCTTAGAGATGCAATACCATCATTTTACAAATGAGGGAAACTAGGGATCAAAAGCAAAGTGACATACAAAGTCATGCAACAAATTAGAAACAGAGCTAGAAAGGAGAGAGTTGGGAAATAATCAAAAGATATAAAAGGATGCCTGCTCTACAGATGGCAGCTATGTTGTACAGTGGATCGAGTATACTCATCTTTCTAAGTTCAAATCTGGTCTCAGATACTTACTAGCTTTGTGAGCTTGAACAAGTTCCTTAACCCTGTTTGTTGCAGTTTCCTCATCTGCAAAATGAACTGAAGAAAAAAATGCCAAACCATTCTAGTATCTTTGTCAAGAAAACACCAAATGGAGTCACAAAGATTCAGATAGAATTGAAAATAATTGAAAAAAACAAACAACAAAAAAACTCTACAAGTAAGCATTTTGCAATTCTCCTGGTCAGAGAGAAGCTATATCTACATATCATAAAACATCTAGTCAGTTTAGTAAGGGGAAAATTAAATTGTAAAAAATAGCTGCTAGTATCCTGAGAATCCAGAATCTGGTTGATGAATTCAATTGTTCCTTTTTCAATTCAATGTGATAAAATGAATGAGTTTGATATAGACTGAGTGACAGCAAAAAAGTAGTGACAATCACAACCACCACTGTGCTCATCATCTTTTATTCTCTGAAGTTTTCTCCATTAGCCTCCATTTTATAATTTTACTCAAGGGACTGGTAGAACTGCTTCCACTACCCAAGCCTGGACTTCCAGGCTCCTATGCTCTCCTGGTTCTCTTGCCCTAAGAGTGGACAAAGCCTTCTTTTTTTATTAAGCTGAGAAAATATCAGGAACTTTCTTGGAAGATAAACTAAAATTAAAAGATACATAAATTGACAAAGTATAGATTTTACATCCTAATTTGACTTTTGTTTAGCTACAAAATGACATAGCGAGCACAACTTAGGGAATACTGAGCTTTTACCCATTTCTTATTTCTTTCCTATCTTGAATATCTGTTATTCTTCAGCAAGGTTTTGTTTTTCTCCTGTGGGTCTAGACTAGCATATGGGTCTAGTCTCACTAGTAAATATATGACTTTGAGGGTAGACAACATCATGGGAGATGTCCAAATATCTTATGCAATCTCCCTCTATCTACTAGCTAAAGAATTCAAAGATTTCCTTTTAGAAGCTATTCACATTGGGTTGGACTTTTTACTCTGCCTACTTTTCCTTTTCAACTGTTTTCAACATTCAGTTTTGTTGTAGAATGGAGATGACTGATATATCCAAAGCCCTAAAGCTTGGCTTAGAATGCTGGCTCAGCCTCCAGGTTCCCTTTGATGCCTTATTCAAATTTCCCTAATTAATGGTCCTCCAAAATTCTATCATAACAGTTTTACAATATCAAAAATTTGAAATATATAATGCCAATAAGCAGCTTCTACTTTTGGTAAAAAGAGATGTGTTTCTTCAATTTATTTTAACACTGCAAGTATTTATTTATGAAGCTTCATGCTCTGAGGAAAGCACTTTGTTAGGTATTGGTCCGCCTCCAGTATTTCATATTCCAACCTAGGTATGTGCATCCAGCTAGATGATTCAGTGGATAAAAGATGGGACTTAGAGTCATAAAGATACAAGTTCACATCTAGCCTCAGATACTAATTTTGTGACTGTGGAAAAGTCTCTTCTGTCTGCTCCAGTTTTTTCAAGCCCTATTCTCTTTTTTTTTTCTTTTTATTTATTCATTTATTTTTTATTTAATAGCCTTTTATTTACAGGTTATATGTATGGGTAACTTTACAGCATTGACAATTGCCAAATCTCTTGTTCCAATTTTTCCCCTCTTTCCCCCACCCCCTCCCCCAGATGGCAGGATGACCAGTAGATGTTAAATATATTAAAATATAAATTAGATACACAATAAGTATACATGACCAAACCATTATTTTGCTGTACAAAAAGAATCAGACTCTGAAATATTGTACAATTAGCCTGTGAAGGAAATCAAAAATGCAGGTGGGCAAAAATATAGGGACTGGAAATTCGATGTAATGGTTTCAAGCCCTATTCTCGCCAGCTTTGCTAGGAGACCCAGACAACTTCTCATCAGCTAATCCCCTAAACATCCCTCCTCACATCAAACTAGAGTGATACTTTCTATTTGCATATACCATCCTCCACTCAATCCCCAATAAACTAGTGGAGTTCGAATTAATTAGAATTAATTATGAAATTAGAATTAATAATAACACAAACTTCCCTGATTTGTAAAGATAAAATTACATAATCTGCAAATGTTTTGCGAATCTATAAGTGCTACATGAATATCAGTTATCATCTTTCCATATATTTAACATAGGTCAACTCAACATACTAGGGACATTCATTGAATTATGTTAACATTGTGTAGCAAGATTTTGGATCGGAATAAATATAATGGAGCTGAACCCTTTGATGGCTCTGGTCTTTTGCTAAAAGACATAGGTACTCAGAAGGGGTCAAGTTCCATGGGAAGTTCTCCAACACCATCCACAATTTCATGGATACCAATGGAGCCCCCTGGGTTGTGCAGATATTATTCATTCTCCCTATGTAATTAATCGATTTTTTTAATAGTCACAAGTTTCTATGGTGACAACCATTATATTAGTTCCCCTATATAATTCTTTCAGGTAATGTTTGATGGTCAACTCATTTCCCACATTTTCTTCCCTTCATTTTTTCATTGAATTCTGGTGTGACTCAACTTCACTTCTTCAGAGACTATATTATTCTTCAACTGTACCACTTGGGGTCATCAAAAGAACTGGGCAATTTCCCAAAAGTTATGCAGGCTTCCTCCCATCCTGTACAATTCAGAGGTTCTTTCCATTATCTGTTTCCATTGTCTTGCCAAGATGGATGTGCACTATAAGTTGTCCATTCACCTGCACCTTAGAATCTAGAGAGTAAACAATCTTCATTCTTCACTTGTTTTTGCTTTTTTTTTTTTTCTATGTGGATAGTTTAGGCAAGCTCTTGTAGTATCTGCAAAGAGAAATCTCCAACCATTCAACCAATCAACAACAGGCACTGTGCTGATTGCTTGAGATACCAAAAAAAAAAAAAAAAAAAAAAAAAAAGGCAAAAATAGTCCTCATACTAAAGGAACTTGGGGGATGAGAAAAAAGAACATGTACGTGTGTAGTACACATAAGTATATACAAGATGCAAAGTAAATCAATTGTAAAATAGGCACTGAATAAATAAAACTCAAATAAGACCAAGTGCCACGATGCCTTCTCTGTGCCCATTAGGGAATTTGTGGGTTTAGTATCAACCAAACATTTATATTTCAGTTTTGCAGTGTTACTTTTCAGGGTTCAGTTTTCTTTTTGTTGTTGTTGTTATTGTTGTTGTTGTTGTTTTTAAGGTAATTGGGGTTGATACCTTGCCCAGAGTCACACAAGTAGTTTAATGTCTGAGTCCACATTTGAACTCAGATCCTCCTGACTCTAGAGCCAGTGTTCTATCCACTGTGCCATCTAGTTTCTCCTCAATTTTCTTAAAGAAAGAATTAATAATAAGTGCTTTAATTTTGGCAAATTGCTTTACATTCAGTGTATCTCATTTTATCCTTATAATAACTTTGTGAGATATGTTGCTGTATTAGTCTCAAGAAACTAAGGCTAATAGAGTCTAAATGACTTGCTAGAGTTAAACAACTATTAAGTCATTATGGCAGAATTTGAACTCAAAACTCTCCTGATTCCATGTCAGCACCATCTAGCTGCCTCATTTTTTTTTTTTTTTGAATAGTTCACATAACTCCTAGTCTAGAAATACCATTCACACAGCTTACTGAATTAGAGATAAATATAAAATGGTTTTCTTTTCTCCTTTTCTGGGGATGTTGCATATTAAAAACATTGCAAAAACATCTCTGCCCCAAGGGGTTGTATTTTCCCTTCAATTCCAATGTTTGTGTAAATTCTAAGATTCCATATCTCTCTCACACTTTCAAAGGTTCATTATGAGTAACATAAAGCCTGTTTTTCTCTAACTAAACCAAAACCAATGTCCTAGTCAGCTTACAGGCAGGGTTTTAATACCTTTCTGCAACATAAATCCAAAATTTGCCAATAGTTCCTTCAGGCAAAGTTCTAATTATCTACCTCCCACATTGGACTGAGCTCCCTTACAAACACAAGACCTAATGGAGTGAAGTCACATCACTCTACTGAGCAGCTTCTCCCTCTCCCTTCACTTTTAAAAGCTTTTCCTGCTCTATTTCCTACCTTCTAGGTTGCTTCATTACTTCTAATAAATTACACCATGTTGTTTTAATCATACAGTATCAGCAATCCCACCATTAGAGCTTGATTTCAATGCATTTTTCATTTTTAGAGTTGTAAAAGCTCAATTTCCAATCAGAACCTAATCATCACAGCCTCACAGTGTGTGCTGGTTCACTGGATTCATGAAAAACACATTAACAAATGCTTCTGAAAGTCTTTTTCCTGTGGTCACTCACTTCATCTCTCCCTGAGAAATCAAGGGTCACAGTACAGGCCAAAGCACTGAAAGGGAATAAAAGTCTATTTGTTCCTCATTAACTGGTCATTTTTACATTGCAGGAGTTGACATGTGAAGACCAAGTGTGCCATCAAGTATTTATAAAGAAGTAACAGTTGACTGGGAAACCTGTTGAATTACCAGTTAGGAATTATTTCTTGTGTTTTGTGAAAAAAGTTTCAGAACTTCCTCCTACTCTTAACATGGCTTTGGGAATGAGTCTGTGTGGAGTATTAAGCAGAGGGAAATGTGTGGGAACGTCAAGCAAATATTTCTTCTTTCTGAGCTGGCATTAAAATAAACAGTTTTAAAAAACCCAACTCAATGAGTTGTCTTGAAAGTTGTCTATATTTCATGTTTAGAACTAAATACATCAAAAGTTCCTAACTTGTGCATGGGGTGGGGTATGGGTGTGTGTGTGTTTCATGGACTCTTGATCAGCTTGTGAAGCTAATGGACCCCTTTTTAAAACAAGGTTTTTTATAAACATAAAGCAAAACACAGAAGTTTATATTGAAATAAAATGTATTTTTCTCCCAGCCACACTTGACATTGCAAGGACTTCAAGTGAAGAAACCCTGCTTTTAGAGCATCATTTTTCCAGAATAAGATAGATGCATTGATATGGTAATCAAATGCCTGGATGACATAATCTGAAGGACTCTGAATATTGCCCCTCCCCAACTGTTTCATTGAATTGGAGAGTAGGCAGTGATCTTAAAGATCTTGTAGTCTGATTTCCTCACTTTACACATAAAAGTGGATCCCAAAGAGTTCCCAGATCATATTGTTACTGAATAGAAATGGGAAGTTAGAACTCAAGTCCCCAATGAAAAGGGTTGAACTGGATGACCACCAAGGTCTCTCCCAGTTCTAGATTCTTTGATCATTTCCCCCTTTAGTGTTAGTTCAGTGTTCTTTCTAATACATGAACCTTGCCATTCTATATTATAAGCATATCTTACTAATTCTTAATTTTCCACCATTAGAGTTTTATTCATTTAATGTAAGCCTTACTTCCAGGAAATTGTTTTTATTCCCCTAAAAGGGGAAACCTATTAAAACTCTAGATCCTTATTGCTTATTAATAATTACTAGACCTCTTCCTTCCCTGAAGGGTGCATGAAAGCATTAGTCTTTTTTTTTTTTTTTTTTTTTTTTGCTTAAAAAAAAAGACTTTTAAACATTAGTCATTAATTGGAAGCAAGAAAAAGAACAAAGAAAGTGGACTTACTTAATTTTGCCATGAGACTACGGGCAAATCCCTGCCTGGGCCTCAATATTTTCTATCTATAAAATGAATGTTGGACACAACTTTGCTGAAAATCTATAATCCTAGGATGTTAGATGGTTTCTGATATCATTTTTAATTCTATATATAATAAAATAATAATCAATTCAAGCCAATGCTATCATAAAATTCCTCTGGTTATCAGCAGACAGGAAGAATAGAAATTGGCCTGGATAATGTTTGGGGTGACTGCATATATATCCAGAGTGGGGGAAAGAGAAGATCCTGCTTGATGAGATTGATTTTCAGAATTTCCTGATTCTTGATGTGAATGTGTGCCCAGTGTGAGACCTCAGGAGGATGAGCTACAAAGACCACTTTGGAATGGCTCAAGATATGGCTTTGGAAACATTTCCACCACATCTGAAACTCCTCAGCACAGGCTCTAACCACAGAGTTGCCAACTGGGGGCCAAAATTCTCCCAGTATAAAATATCCCCAGGCTATTCTGGAGCCCCTTCATGCCCAGGGGAATAATTGAGCCCTTGCCCAAACTGCTTGTATTTTCTAATTAATTTAGTTCTAGGCCACTAAATCTACAATTCCAGGGGTCCGGATGAGTGGACACTAAGTAATAATGCCTTAACATTTGCTAGGCTGCCTGCTGCTTTTAAACCATTCAGTTAATTAATCCTAGTAGTTTTCCATTTCAGCTGCTGGTTAAGAAAAACCAGCCAGAGCAAGCTCCAAGGGCTGGAGTATAGGGCTGGCAGAGACCTCTGGGCACAGAGCTACTGGCAAGACTGGCTGCCTGTACCACAAATTAGTAAAATAAAATGATCCCTGAAATCAGAAAATCTGTGTTTGAATCTCATCTCTGCCACCTGCTGACTGTTTGACTTTCCACAAGTCACAATTACCTCTCTAAGTCTAACTTCCATTCTATAAAATGGGGGAGAGGGGAGAACTTAGAATAAACAACATCTAAATTCTGTTCTAGATCAAAAGTCTGTAATTCTCTAGTTTCAGCCTTACACTACATTAACAAAAAAATTTAAAGCAGCCTTGCAAAGTTTATGAGGTACAGGATGACCTAGATTCCTGTCCAGGCTCTTAACTACTCTGTGTGTGACCCTGGGTGAATCCCTTAATTTAATCCCTTAATTTATTGGTGCCTACTCACCCAAACAACTCCTTAAAACTAAACAATTGCTTATCTGCATTGGTAGATGTCTTCTCACCAGGAGTTGCTTAAACAAATGAAATCATAATTCAGGTGGAGACAAAAATAACCAAAAAAGTACAATGATTTGCACATAGTAGGGGCTTAATAAATGTTTATGGAGTTGAATTAAACTATGAATTGCTCATCAAATTGGATGATTCCCAGAGGACTAAGGAGGGAGGGATTGACTGGAAGAAGGTGTGTAGAGATAAATTGTACTCATTTCATAATTTGGGAGAGGATGAATCCTGGCTTCTGTCCCTTTCTGATTACTTGGAAGAAGAGCTAAAGTTTGACTGCCTCTCTCCAGATTTAGGAAGCATCCCCAAGTGTGCTAGAGACAGTGTTTCTATTTATCAGAAAAACTAGGGATTGAGAAAGTTAGTGTTTCAGTCTGGTGGAAAAAAATGGGCACTAGGATACTTTATCCATAGGCACAGTTCCTTCTAACTATTCAATTGAAAAGCAGTGGAATAAATTCAGGTCCTGCCAACAACAGAATGAATCAATGCAAAGAGCCTTTAATTTGTTATAAGAAGATTTGGATTTGAATCCTAGCTCTGCCACTTTAAAGCCACATGACCTTGGATAAGCAACCAATCAATCAACAAAAATTTCTTAAGCATCTGCCATGTGCCAGTCACTAGGTTGCATGCTGGGAATAGAAATAGAAAAGATGTAACAATCTGTACTTCAGCATTTAACTATTCTTAGTCTCAGTTTCCTCATTTGCAAACCTATCTCCAAATCTATAACTCTGTGAAAAGTTGTCAACAAAAGTGTGAAACAGGTAAAACTTATCTTGAGTTTCCTCCCACCATTCCTTTCTGTATTCCTTTCCCCATTCTGAAACTTTCCCCTGTCCCCCAAACACAGCTCTGCCCCAATGATACCCAAAGCTCTCATAGTAACCCCTGGTGGCTCAGAGTCTTACACCACAGTGTTCCAATCAAGTCTTCTCTTCCTGATCAGTGAGTGCCCAGTGATTAGAATAAACCTATAGAATTTAATTTATATAAAATAACATATTAGAAGTTAACCTTCTTTCTCCACTAGACTTTCTAATTTCCTTAGTGTCATGTGGTCCATTGATTTCTCCTTTAGAATCATAGGATTTAGAGCTGGAAAGAAATTTTCTGTTCCAGTTCCTCTAATTTAGAAATGAGGAAGCTGAGACCATAGAAATGGTGACTTGCCTACTTCCACACAGGTAACAGATCCATATATTTGATCTACATGGTCAATGCTGAGGCATAAAATTTTAATGAAAACAGATCTAGACAGGTGGAGAAAAATTCACTGGGCTAAGGAACCTTTCTAAAATCACCACATTGATGACTAGATATTGATTTTAAATAAAAAGATGATCTTGCTTTCCTACTTCATATGTCATTTCCTTTTCTTCCTCTCTCTCTGTCTCTGTCTCTCTCTCTCTCCTTGTCTCTCTCTCTGTCTCTTTGTCTCTCTCTTTGTCTCTCTCTCTCTCTGTCTCTCTCTCTCTTTCTCCCTCTCTCCTTCTCTCCTTCCCTTCCTTCCTTCTCTCCTTCCCTCCCTTGATCTCTTTCCCTCCCTTCCCACCTCTCTCTGTCTGTCTCTTTCTCTCTCTCTCTGAATCTGTGTCTTTCTCTCAACTCTTAGCTACATAATTCAAGGACTGGTAGTACTATGTCCTCCAGAACTTATTTGATGGAAGAAAAAATAAAGCATATAACAGGATCTTTGAAAAACATATTCAGACTCAACATGTGTAATAGGTTGCTTGCAGGAGAATGTTGCTAAATATTTTAGAATGAATCTCAAGAAAAACAAAAAGTGTGCTGTAAATATTTTAAGTTTAATCTGAATTATTAACATTTTCTCTACCATTTTCTTAAGTCTAGACAATCAATAAAAATAATAAATCAAGTCCTAATTTGCAGCATTTACCAATTTCTGAGGTACAAATGCTTGCATTGAAAATCTAATAACTGGTTTCTTTGATAGTCTTGACTTTTTGTTCATCTTTTTGTTATATTATGTTTTATTCCATAAATTAAAAATAAAATAAATTTTTAGAAGAAAAACATTATATATGAAATAATTCAGATATCCACATTTTAGCCTCTTATCCAAAAGTGTGTGTATGTGTGTGTGTGTGTGTGTGTGTGTGTGTGTGTGTGTGATTTCTAGGAGGAAAAAAGAAAATCTAATAATTGTTTTTTGAGAGACATGGTATGAGCTAGCTCCATTAACCCTCTAGTTACCTGCCTTTTGAAGTCCCAGGAACAGCAGAGTGCCCAATTGATAATCATTTCTCTAGCCCCTTTCATGTAAGTTCTCTCTCCAAAGTCCTCAACCCTGTTGCAAATTTGTTGATTCATATTGCAGAGCTACTGCATGTCTCAGGAACTGGGTAAGCAGAGCCTAAATACACTAGTCATTGAAAGAGCATTTATTAAGCTCTTACTATTTGGCAGGCACTACACTAAGTGTTAAGGATCTAAAGAAAAGCTAAAACACAGTCCCTGACCGTAAGGAGCTGACATACTAATAGAAACATTAAAAATCACTATAAAAACAACATAAAATAACTATGCACATACATATACAATGTAAAGGGGAGGTAATTTCAGAGAGAAGGTGCTAGCCATTGGGGGACTGGGAGAAGAAGCAGGACCTAAAAGGCTCCCTGAACTATATAGAATCTAGCTGAGTTTTGAAGGAGGTTAAGGTATTTGTGACACTTTAGAAGGAGAAAGAACATTAGAGGCATGAAATCAGTGAAAAAGCTTTGGTTAATGATTAATGAGCTGATGAACTTTTAGGGGAATTAAAACACATTATGATGGATATTCTTGCTATCAAGCAAGAGTTATATATGAGAAAAAAGAACAAAATTTCAGTTAAATAGAAGGCCAGCTTCTAACTTCTCAGAGGGCTAAATATAGGAGTTGGCAGAGTTGGTTTTATCATGCAGTCATCAACACCCCCAAATCCATCATGTCATGAGATTCTTTATCTTTAGATTGTTCACAGTAAGCATAAATAACAAGACTGCAAGGAAGATTTTTCCAGTGTTAGCTCAAAAGATGAAGTAGAGCAATTCAACAAGAAGCATGTCAAGATCTCCCAAAGGAAATCAAAATATTTTTTGATACTTTGTGATATCATTATGAAGGTGGGAAGAGGGGAGGATGATGAAAAATACATTGAAAAATATGGTTTGCAACGAATATATCAGAGAACAGTAGTTTGTAGGTGACTTAGAAGTTTTATATCTAGATATCATGAAAGCTTTCTTTAAGAAATAGAGTCCAAAGTCCTTGGCTATGACAGAATCAAACAAAAGAATCTAAAGGGATATTGACTGTATCTTAACAACTAAGAAATGACTTGTTCTAGATTTGGAAGTAATTTCATAATCAGTTATCTATATAATCAGACTGGTTTGTTGGAACAAATGAACTTTTTAGAACAAAGTTCAAAACTGATAGCTTATTAAAGGCTAAAGATGAGGAAAATATATTGTTTCAAACTATGTTAGTCCTGATTTAACCTATGTAAATAAATTGTTAACTCTTAAAAATGAAAAATGGATAAAAGTGAAGACATTGATTGATTGTCAACATTTCTTTGAAAGGTATAACCAATGCATCATAAGGAAGTCAAAAAATCAATCAACAGGCAATGTATAGAGATGTATGACAACCAAAGCCAACATTGCTTTAGAGAAGTCATGTTAAACTCAAATAAATTTTTATTTATATTTATATCCCTACCTAACATCGATTGACTTAGAAAACCATGAATTAATATTATCTGTATAGCATTATCCACATGTGGGTTTTAACTTGCTGATGGGCAGCCAATTTACACCTTCTGCTTTAGTGTATAAGCTCATTTGCAAAATATAACAGAGTAGAAAAATGAAAAATTATGAGCAGTGCTATGTAATATAATAGGTAAAAGCAGTGGGGGGGCGGAGAATGTGAGTCTATAGAAGGTAAAATTTCAAGTTATCCTAATAATATTTATATATGGAGCTAAAAGGACAATAAATAGACATAAAAAGGCATACGTCTGCAAGCATTTTCGATTAATATCACTACTTATAATAGTGAAAAAAAATTACTCATAAGTATCTCTTGTGTGCCAAGCATTGTGCTAAGCACTGAAGATGCAAAAACAAAGGGGGAGGGGTTGGGGGGGAGGAAGTAATCTCTGCCCTTCAGGATCATACAATCTATTACAGGAGAAACATGGAAAAAAAACAAACAAGCTATCTATAGAATGAATAGGAAAATAATTACAAAAGGAAGGCACTAGAATTAAGAAGAATTAGGAAAGACTTTTCATAAAAGATGGGATTTTATTTGGAATTTGAAGGATGTCCCAACAGAGCTGGGGAATGAAAAAATTCTAGGCATGGAGAACAGCCAGAGAAAATTCCTAGAGCTGAGAGATCGAGTGTGTTGTTCATGGAATAACAAGGTAGCCAGTATCAAGGAGTACATTTCAGGGAATAAGGTGTAAGAAGACTCAAAAGGTAGGAGGGGATTAAGTTAGAAGGGGCTTTGAATGCCAAACAGAGGATTTTGCTTTTGATCTTGGAGGCAATAAGGAGCCACTAGAGTTTATTGAGTAGTGGAGTGACATGATCTATCCTGTGCTTTAGGAAAATCACTTTAGAGACTGAGTGGAAGATGGAGAGGGAGGGAATTGAGGCAGACAGACTCATCAGTAGGCTACTGCAAAAATCCAGGCATTAAGTGATAAAGGTTTGCTTGCACTAGAGTGATGGCAGGAATAAAGAGGGTATATAGAAGGATATTGCAAAGGTAAAATCAACAGTCCTTACCAACAAACTGGATGAGAGACAGTGAGAGTTGAAGATAATTATTAGGTTGAAAGTCTAAGGGAATGGAAAGACGCTGCTGCCATCTATAATAATAGGAAAATTTTGATAAACTTAGCGTTTAGGGGAAAAGATAATGAATTCTTTTTAACATGTTTAGTTTAAATGCTGACTAGATATACAGTTTGAGATATCTAAAAGGTAGTTGGGGATATAAGATTAGAGGACAGCTGAGAGGATGAGGGAGTGGAAGTAGATTTTGAGAACTGTCAACATAGAGATGGTAAATAAATCCATGAGAGCTGATGAGATCACTAATGAACTAGTCCAGAGAGAAAGAGAGCCCAAGACAGAAGCCTGAGGGATTTCTATGGCTGGAAGGCATGATTTGAAAGCTCGTTGTTGTTCAGTCCTGTCTGTCTCTTTGTGACCTCATTTGAAGTTTTCTTGGAAGATACTGGAGTGGTTTTTGCCATTTCCTTCTCCAGCTCATTTTTTACAGATGAGGAAACTGAGATAAATGGGACTTATACAGGATCACACAGTATCTGAGACCAGTTTTGAGGTCACAAGGATGAGTCTTCTTGATTTCTAGCCCTGTGTTTTATTTACTAAGCCATCTAGCTATCTCATTTAAATAAAGATAGAGAAAGAGAAATTAAATAGAAGAATAAGGAAATGAGAAGAGAGTACAAAGAGAAGAGGGTAATCAGTAGTGACAAAAGACTTTAGGGAAGTTAAGAAAATGTGGATTAAGAAATGACCATTGGAGTTGGTAACTAAGATATAATTCATAACTTTAAAGAAAACACTTTCAGTGGAATAAGTTCAGAAGACAGATAACAAGAGATTAAAAAAAGAATGAGAGATAAGAATGTTTCACCTGTTGTAGACAGTCTTGTGTGGTTAAATTCCAAGTAACCCAAATGGAAGGATCAAATGAGAAATTTTTGAAGATGAGGGAGACATGGAAATGTTTGTAAATAGTAGGGAAAGAGGTAGCAGACAGAAAGAGATGGAAAGTAAATACCAGGATGACAGAAGAGGCAATCTATTGGCGGAAATGGATGAAATAGAATTGCTTGTATATGGCTTAGCCTTGAGTAAGGTGTAAGTCCACCTTATCATGTGAACTAGGAGTAAAGGAGAAGATGATGGCAGAAGGCATCTGAATGATAGATGGAAAGTTTGAAGAGAAATAAAGAGACCCTTTAGTGAGTTGATAAAGGGTGTGCTATGTGAAGACATTAAAAAGGCATTTAAGAAAAAGATGAAGTCAAGATGAGTAGTAAGACATGACCAAATATATACAGAAAAAATCTATGCAGTAAATTTTTTTAAATTTTGAGTACTATTTTGTTTTTTCTAATCTTGTGGGGAAATAATTTTGACATTTCCCTTTTCAAAAATTTTGAGTCCCAAATTTTCTCCCTTTATCCCTAGTTATGCATGTGAAACCATGCAAACATATTTTCATATTAGTCATGTTGTAAAAGAAAATACAGACACCCCCAAAAAAAACTATGGAAAAAATGAAGTGAAAAATAATAAGTTTTGATTTGCTTTCAGACTCTTATCAGTTCTTTCTTTGGAGGAGGATAGCATTTTTCATTGTGAATCCTTTGGAATAGACTTGGATCACTGTATTGTCAAAAATAGTAGTCATTCACAGTTGATAATCTTACAATATTGTGTACAATGTTCTCCTGATTGTACTTACTTCACTCAGCATCAGTTCATGTGAGTCTTTTGAGGTTTTCTGAAAGCATTCTGCTCATCATTTCTTATAGTACAATGATATCCCATTAGAATCTTATATTAAAACTTTTTTTGTCTTTTCCCAGTTGATGTGTATTCCGCAATTTCCAATTCTTTTCTACCACAAAAAGCTTTTATAAATATTTTTATATAAATAAGTCCTTTTCCTCTTTTTTCCATTTCTTTGGGACATAGACCTAATAATGGTATTTCTGGATCAAAGGATATGTACGGCTTTGTAGCCTTTTGGGTGTAGTTCCAAATTGCTCTGCAGAGTGGTTGAATCAGTTCACAATTCCCACGTGGTAAATTTTAAGGGCATAAAGGAGTGAGTTTTCAAGACATCTCATATAGGGAAACATTCCCTCCCAAATTGGGAAAAACATTCATAGACAATTTGATTACTTTTTTTAAGTGTCCAAGAAGAAATCAGGATTTACAGCTTACACAGAGATTTTTAATCTTTATGAGAATTACCTTGACTCATACCGAGAGCATCCTTGATGACAATATGAGGTAAAACCACTCAAGCTCTTACAAAAGCTTGTCCACCACAGTCCCCATTTTCTCAGTTGCACAATTGAATGTATTCCCTCTTTCCTGGGGGTAAAATATCTTTTGAGGATTGCAACTTTCTGCCACTTGTTCTTGAGAATGGTCCTAGCTCTGTCTTGGTCTCTCTTTCTTTGAAGTCTTGTTTCTGGAGAAAACTATCCTTGCCTCACTCCCAAGAATTCTCTCTCCATCTCTTCTTCTCCTTTCCTCCTTCTCTCCTTCTCTTCTTCTCTTCTTTTCTCTTGTCTTCTCTTGTCTTGTCTTCTCTTCTCTTCTCTCCTTTCCCCCTCTTTCTTCCCCCCTTTTTTCCCTCCCCTGCCACACACACACACACACACACACAGACACTCCATTTGGCTTTGCTGATCTCCCTCAACAAATTATGTCTCATACAAATGTTAAAATCTTTCTTGTTTTAAAAGGAGATTGAACTACATTTAAATATATCAGAAAAAATGATGACTTGCAACCCTATCTCTTCATATCTTTTTAGCAGGTTGAGCCTTCTGAACAGAAGCTTTATCACTCAGCAGAGAAAGTTTCAAAAAAAGTTCAATTTAACAAAAATTTATCAAATTACTTCCTATATGCAGAACACCACTAGATATGGAGGTGATAGAACACCCTATCCATCCTCTCCCTTAGGATCCTTGGCCTAGAATAGAATATCTTTGCCTCTTGTTCTCCTTTAAATCAAGTTTCATTTTCTAAGTCGATATCTGTACCTGTAAAACTAATTCTACCTCCGACAGAAAGTCACTTAAAGTCATTTATTTGCATTCTCTCTAATTAGTCTCTATATATTTAACCTCCATGTGGAGAGTCTGATATAATGGATAGAAACATTTGGGCCCCTAATGCATATTTCCCCACTTGATTTGGCTCTTTCCCTTTTAATTTGTGATTGATTAGAAAGGCAGGATTGAGAATAGTTTAATTTTGGTTTGCTGATTATACTTGATAAATAGATGGATACAATTAGAAGATTAGGTTTTGTGAAAATGAGATATTAAAGGGAAAATAGAATCAGGCAAAAATTTTAAGAGCTGAAAAGATTTTATAATTTTTTTTCCTGAGCTTCGCACTTAATTAAAACATGTGCTCTGGTGTTGCTGTGATTAAGTAATGTTAGAGTATAACAAAGGGCAGTCATGTGTAAGATAAATAAGCAGACAGAGGTAGAGAGAAGTGCAGAATTAGAATTGGAAAGGAGATATAGATACTTATAATTAAAGTGAGAATATCTACCCAGCTATATGATCTGATCAGTCCATCTGTGTTTTGACTAATGTGACCTTTCCCAAATGCAGAAAGGATCTTAATTCAATGCTTAAAATACAATGAAGTTAATAAAAGAAAACAGTATTGAGCAAGAAAAAAGCAGATTACTTTATTGACTTGTTTTAACGCTATTTTCAAAGAACTCGATAGGAATGTTTTATTTTTATTAACCTTATTGTTTTAAGATTAAGAAGCAATGAAGTAATGGGGATCTCCACTTAATTTTCTTTAAGATTTTCTCTGGGGTTTTGGCAAGTTCCCTTGATGAATGAGAGATAGCTCGCCAAAAGCTGGCAAATATTCTAACTTAGACAAGTTAGAATATTTGCCAGCTTTTGTCCAGCTATTGTATGGTTGTCCTTTACAAGTAATGATTTTACCACAGAAGAGTGATTATAAGAATTATGGTTAGCCGCTTTTTTAAAAGCAGAATTCAATGTTCTATAATCTGACCACAACTACTCACCTTTCTGTCCTCATCATCACTAATCTTTTATATTAAATCCTCTGCTCCAACTTCAAGAGTTTAATTTCTGCCTTTCAAATACAGAGCTAATACTTATAAATTTTATGATCAGGACAAGTACCACAGTAAATGGCATGAAATATATAGTCATTGGGGGAGGGGGGAGGAGGAAGGAGAAGGAAAGATACTGGAAGACCAGTGTGATACCATCACTATGAAGTCCATAGCAGGTTTGGAAAGGGGATGTTGTGGGGATTGGGTAGGTATATTCTTCCTAACCTATAATCTGGTAGCTTCCTAATTTAATTATTTCTGCTAATTTGTGTAAACTTTATATTTATACCACTGATAGACAGTGTTATCAGAATTCTTTAAATTTGCTACCCTGTCAAAGAATATGAACAGACAACTTTCAGATGAAGAAATTGAAACCATTTCTAGTCATGAAAAAATGCCCTAAATCACTATGATCAAGGAAATGCAAATTAAGATAACTCTGAGATACCTCTACACACCTGCCAGATTGGCCAAGATGACAGGAAAAGATAATGATGAATGTTGGAGGGGATGTGGGAACACTGGGACACTGATGCATTGTTGGTGGAACTGTGAATGGATCTAACCATTCTGGAGAGCAGGTTGGAACTATGGCTCAAAAAGTTATTAAACTGTGCATATCCTTTGATCCAGCAGTGTTACTACTGGGCTTATATCCCAAAGAGATATTAAAGCAGGGAAAGGGCCCTATATGTGCCAAAATGTTTGTGGCAACCCTTTTTGTAATACTAAGGACCTGAAAACTGAGTAAATGCCCATCAATTGGGAAATGGCTGAATAAATTATGGTGTATGAATGTTATGGAATATGTTCTATAAGAAATGACCAGCAGGAGGATTTCAGAAAGGCCTGGAGACACTTACATGCATTCATGCTAAATGAAGTGAGCAGAACCAGGAGATCATTGTACACCGCAACAAGATGATGGGAGAAGGGAGGGGAAGGGGCAGTAAGGAAGTGGGAGGGAACAAATCAGTGACCAGAAAAGCAAGGAAAAATTCAGGATTTCATCCTCCTGAAGGGCAGGATATAGGACACAATCAGTTCACTGTGCTGTACCCAAAAACTTCATCTCCATTCTTGACCTATGGCAAAAGCAAAAACTAATATCTAGGAAGCCTGGGTCTGAGCCACAGGAGGAGGCAAAACTAAATTCTGGCAAAGGATGGACCTGATCTTATCTAAGTGAAGATCGTGCAGGGCCTATATACACTGCCCAGGAAATTAGGAGCAAATTTTTGTCCCAAATATAAAGCCCCAAACCAGAAACTGAGGCCAGAAAGATGAATTAATTGGGAGGAGAGAATTAGGGGGAGTGGGGAGAGGCAGAAGTAGAGACACTACACAGAATGAAAAAAATGCATTGAATTGAGAAAAGTCCAAGAGATAAAAGAGAGGAAGTACAAATTAAATCTAAATACATCCTCAGAAAAAAAGAATTGTGGCAGTGAGGATACTGAGAAGAAATAAAATAAGAAGCGCAAAATGGAATAACAGAAGGGCAGGAGAAGGGAAGGGAAAGCAAATCGGTAATTTAGAAAATACATTGGAAAACCTTACCTAAGGACTCCATAAAAATTAAAATGGAATCCCCTCCAAAAAAAAAGTATGGCTAATATTACCAAAAATTCCTAAAAGAAAACTACATAGATCTCTTATAATAGGTAGGCAAGTAAAAATGGAAAGAATTCAAATTATAGTCCAAATTCAGAGGATCCAGTTCAAAGGAAAAAATGTAACGCACAGCTAAAAAGAAAGAGATTAACCAACATTTTAGAAAAAAAATTAGAATTATGCTCAAAGAGCTATAAAACTGTGCATACCATTTGATCCAGCAATGTCTCTACTGGACCTGTATCTAAACGAGATCATAAAAAGGGAAAAGGACCCACATATACAAAAATATTTGTAGCAGTCCTTTCTGTAGTGGCAAGGAACTGGAAGCTGAGTAGATGTCCATCAATTGAAGAATGCCTGAATTAGTTATGGTATGTGAATATTATGGAATATTATTGTTCTATAAGAAATGATCAGCAGGATGATTTCAGAGATGCTTGGAGAAACTTACATGAACTGATGCCAAATGAAGTGAGTAGAAACAGGACAACATTGTACACAGCAACAGAAATATTTTATGATGATCAATTCTGGTGGACATAGCTCTTTTCAATAGTGAGGTGATTCAGGCCATTTCCAACAGTCTTGTGATAGAGCCATCTATACCCACAAAAGGGACTGTTGCATCTGAGGATAGATTAAAACATAATATTTTCACTTTTTAATGTTATTTGCATTTTGTTTTGTTTCTCATTTTCCCTTTTTTGATATGATTTTTATTGTGCAGCGATAATTGTATAAATATATATAGAACAATTGCACATGTTTAACATGTATAAGATTACTTGCCATCTAGGGAAGGGCATAGGGGGAAAGAAGGGAAAAAAATTTGGAAACAAGGTTTTACAAGAGTGATTATTGAAAATTATCTATGCATATGTTTTAAAAATAAAAAGTTGTAATTAAAAAAACCTATTTACCAACAAGAAAGAAAGAAAGAAAGAGGGAGGGAGGGAGGGAGGGACGGAGGGAGGACAAACAGGATGCCTTCAGAAAAACATAGGAAGACTTACACAAACTGATGCAAAGTGAAATGAGCAGAATCAGGAGAACATTTTTCATAGTAATAGCAATATTTTACCATGATAAGCTGTGAATGATAGCTATTTTCAACAATACAGGGATCCAAGAAAATTTCAAAGTATTATGATGCAAAACTACCTACAGATAAAGAACTTACGGAGTCTGAATTCATAATAATGTATATGTATTGTGTCTATATCTATCTCTATATACATATATATAAAACTATTATTCTTGGGATTTGGGGGGGTCTGCATTTTCTTTGGCAATGACTAACATGGAAATGTTTTACATGACTAAATGTGTATAATCTCTATCAATCTGCTTGCCATCTTGAGAGAGGGAGGCAATTAGAATTAGAATTCAAAACTTTAAAAATGCTTGATTTTTTACATGGAACAGAAAAAAATAAAATAAAAAAATAAAGATAAAAAATAATGCTTAAAAAAATGTTAAATGAACCTGTTAGAATGAAAGCATGAATCAAGGAGCCATAGTTAAGATTCTATAAGAAGTGGCAGCCACCACATAAAAGAGACATAAAGTTGGAATATGATAAATTCAAAAAGGCAAAAAATACTTATGATGAAGAATAACCTACTAGCAAAACTGAGTATAATTATATGGAGGAAAAAAATGAATCATTAATTGAAAAAAAAGATTTCTAAGTATTTCTACAGATTACCAAGAATTCCCAATAAAAAGGGAATGTGTGAAGATGAATTATTTACATGGTAATGGGAGAGAAGTAATGTGTTCTCTCAGAACCAAAATACCTTCAGAAATCACAGAAAAGGTTTAAGCAAGGCTGAAGGAAGAGAAGGAAAGAAATAATTATTAAGTGCTTGCTATGTATCAAGCACAGTGTTAAGTATTTTAAAAGTACTATCTTATTTGATGCTTGAAAAAAACTTGTGAAGTAGGTGCTATTATTTGCTTATTTTACACTTGAAGAAACTAAAGCAGGCAATGTTTAAGTGACTTGCCTGAGGTCACACAGATAGTAAGTCTCTGAAGACATATTTGAATTCAGAACTTCCTGAATCCATGTCCAATGCTCTATATACAAGGGCAGTCACCAAGAGTGTTTTTGTTTTATTGATGGTCTTCAGAGCAGAAGGAAAGTGTACTGTTAGAGGCAAAGGCATTGTGAAGCTCCGATGAGATAACTGATTGTAAAGGACTTTCAGAATTTTTCAGTAAATGCCACTTTCTCTTATTATTATAATTAGTCTACAATCACAAGGGCTGTGTGATAACTTTATTCCCTGAGCCTTCTAGTGAACTCCTGCTGAGCTCAAGAAGGTTTATTATAGAGCAACACAGGGTGTGCCAGGAAATGTTTAATGTCTAAGCTGGAGAGCAGGGGCAATGTATACACACACACTTTTAAGTTTAATCTCTATTATTAATGCTTTCTTAAATCCAGACAATCGGTAAAACCATAAATCAAGCCTTGGTTTCTAGCAGTTGCTGATTTCTGAAGTGTAAATGTTCACACTGAAAATTTAGCCTTCTGTTCTCATAAATGTTAGATCTGACTCCAACAGGAGTCTGGCTAGAGGACTATATTGGAGAGTGAAGGAAGTGGAAAGGGGGAAAATGCATTACCTTATACAACAGGAGGGGCATGACAAGAACCATATACAGAATTGGTTTCCCATGAATATCATTTTCATCTGAACTGTAAAAAGGAAGGTATGAGGCATACATAAAAACACACATATAGCATGACGTAACCATGCTAAACTTAATAGAATAAGATAGGGACAAGAAAGAGGGGGATTAAACAAAATTGTTGAGCCAGTCGTCATAAGCAAAAAAAAAAAAAAATCTAAGTCAGAGGATGAAGTAGAAAGAAAGAATTAAAAATTAAGAAATTGCAAAATTTTGTCATTGAGGATAGAGTAAAGGGAAAAATCAAGAGGAAAGAGATCATGTTATTAATAAATCACTAATGTCAGGTTAAGCAAACTTTTCTGTCACTGCTTTCTTTTCATTAAAAATAAGAGGGAGGGAGAAAGAGAGAGAGGGGAAAGTACAAGAGTAAATGCTCATTGATAACTGCAAATACAAATGGAATGAATTTGCCCATAAAAGAAAAATGCACTTGAATATTTGTTGATAATTAATGTCTATTTATTTCTAATAGGAACTGTCCATGCTGCAAATAGATAACTGCCCTTCTTTAAAAACACTGCTTCTTATTTCTTCTTCACAATATTGCTCTATATGACAGTTGTTTATCATTTAAATTTTTCATACATTGAGGCCCTCAGGACTGTAATAGAAACTATGACTGAGTCAAGGATCTTTTTTCTAAGGATCCAATCTCACCATTTGATATTAATTGAGTGCTACTTTTGAAATTGGTTAGGAAGATAGAGATGTTGCATGATTGCTCCAAAGACCCAGGGCCATGGGGACACGATGTTCTGAGAGTTAGTTTTCCTGAGACCATGCCAGAAGCACATTATACAAAGAGTCAGGAAATTTAAAAAAAAAAAAATTTAATCAGGTGGTTTTGCTTAGTAGTCTTAAAACCAACGTTCATTTTTAGGGAGAAGTGAAGACAGGAATAAGCATTTATTAAGCACTTATTTACTATGAACCAGATATTATACTAAATTCTTTACAAATTTGACTCTCACAACAAACCTGTGAGGTGGGTGCTATTATCATCCCCTTTTTACAATTGAGGAAACAAACAAATAGAACTTATGTGACTTGACCAAGATCATATAGCTAGTGACAAGGCAAGAATTGAACTCAGGTCTTTTTGATTTCAGTCCCAGAACTCCATTAAATATACTACTTAATTGCTCTTCTAATTGAAGAAATATACTTTTCACTCATTTATACAGTTAAATAATGTTAATCAGTATAAAACCGATGTAGAAAAGAGAGGAAATTAGATGGTAGCAGAAGAAAGGACACAAGTCCTGTGCCCTGGTACTGACACTAGCTATATGACTTGGGGGCAATGAGGTGGAACAGTAGAGTGCTGGCCCCAGAGTCAGTTCCTGAATTCAAATTTGCTCTCTGACACAAAAAGCTGTATGACTCAGGGAAAATCACTTGATACTGTTTGCCTTAGTTTCCTCATCTGTAAAAGGAGCTGGAGAAGGAAATGACAAACTATTCCAGTATCTTTGCCAAGAAAACCCAAATGAACTCACAAAGAGTGAGATATTAGTGAAATGACTGAATAAGGACAAAAATGTAACCTTACCCAATTCATACTCTCTTGATCCTCATTTTCTATTCTGTAAAATGAACGGGTTGAATTAAATGATTTCTAAAGTTTTTTCCAACTCTAATCTTTTATAATCCAAGTACTGAGACCTATGCGCCTAGCCCCTGCTCTATGCTAGATGTTAGAGGATGTGCAAGAGAAAATGATGTCCCTGTTGTGTGGGAGTTTACTCTCTAATAGAGGAGATAAAATCTCTACACATAAAAATTTTTCAAAATAATACAAGTCAATAAATAATTAGCCAGCACATATCAGCATATTTAGCCAGTGCATAATTAAATCACAAAATGGAGCACAATCACTAAGTATTAAGGGAGATTGAAGCCTAGAAAAGTCAGAGGAAAAGTAAAGTATTTGGGGAATATTTGATGAAGAGAATGAGACTGAAGCTTTTGACTCAAGTCATAACTTGACATTTTTGTAGCAGGGAAAATAATGTGAAAGATCCTGGAAATGCAATGCTGTTCTATAATGGGGAGAAATACTCCAGAATACCAATTTATGGCACTGATGGAGGATGGTGGCACAAGGTAAGGCAGAATGGAAGGAACTCATTCCAGGATGTTAAATGACAAGTATTATTAATATGCTTTCATTTGGTGCCCTGAGACAAAACTCCAGCCACTTCAACTCACTGATTCAGTTCTCTTTGCTTGGTCCCCTTTTCTGTAAAAAGGCCATAATAAGAGCACCTATCTCACAGGTCTATTGTAAGGGTCTAATGAGATAATAGTTGTAAAGAACTTAGCACAGTACCTGGCTCATAGTAAGAGCTTAATAAATGCTTATTTCTTTCTTCCCTCCTCCACCCCCCCAAAAGACATTAAAACAGATAAACAAAACCACTGATTACAAATGAAACCACATTATATTTTCCATATTTTACTACCTATTAACATTAAGAAACATTCTGTCCCTGTTGTACTTGACCTGAATTCTGTTGCTTCTCAGGGCTGACATTAGTTTATATTATTGTCTTCATTGTACAGCTCACTCTTTTGACTTTGATTCATCACTCTGTGATTTTGTAATCTTCTGTGATTCATTGGTTTCTTCCTAGAATTCCTGCCCTATTGAACAATACTATTTCAATATTTCATTGCATCCACAAACCATAATTTGTTTAATCATTCCCCAATTTATACATATACTTTGTTTCCTGGTTTGTTTCTGCTGGGTGTGTTTTCCATTGTGTTCCCATTATACACTCCCTGATAGATGTCCCATCATGCTAGCTCTCTTAGGATGTCACTGCTAAACCCGGTATGCTTCCTTGTCAACAAAACAAAACAAAACTTAGGATTTGGTCCATGAAGTACTTTCTTCCAGGTAGAAGTTTCCTAGCAGTGATATTTGAAATGATGCCCTCCAAAAGTGCCCTCTCCCTTGGCTCCCTATGCCATCAGTCTTATGGCCCTTTTGTGAATGTTAATGCACTTCCAACTTCAAATTCCACTAGAAACATTGAAAGTCAGTGTCTAAGCCATGTGACTTCACTGACGCAAGCTTGAGCTCTTTCAGAAGCTCCTGCAGGTTTAAGGGAAAATGGCCTTTTCAGAAATGCCAGGATAATTAGAAACAATGACGCTGTTTTCTCTAATCAGTGCAAGGTTCTGGAGACTGCATTGATTAGGAATCAGCTGCCTCTTTTCAAATACATATTGGTCCAAGCAATTGGCTAGTCTGGCAATGACTGGGAATTCAAAGAATTGACTCTTGGAACCAGGCTAATTCCAACTAGACTGAGGGACCACTCTTCCAGGGTCAGGTTGTCCAAATCCCACATTATGCTGCCCTCAAATAATTATGTGGAATTATATTTAAATAGGATAGCAAAAATCAAAGAAGATGGTTGATGAAAGTAATAATAATCCTGAGGTTAAATAATGATGCCCAGGAGACACAAATAGTAAATCACCATGCCTACTAAGTGTCCAAATTTTAATGTTTTGGAAGAGATGGCATCTAAGCTGAACCTTGGAGGAAGTGAGAAATTCCAAGAAGTATATAGAGAGAATATTCCAGGTACAGGGGGAGGGAAGGAAGAGGGAAAGAAAATGTCATGTGCAAAGGCATATAGGTGGAGAAGAAATATGATGTATAGAGAACAGTATATCTATTAATATAGTTGAAACCAAGAGTTTAAGAGAAGAAATTAGTTGGAGCCAGATTATAAAAGGCTCAAAATGTCAGATAGAGGAGTTAGCAATACAGTGAGATAGAAAGGGAAGAAATTGCCATGCTTGTTGGATAAATGAGGGGGTCAAGAGATTGACTACTAGCAGAGCTGTATTTAGAATAATAGAATTCTGAAGCTGGAAGAAACCACAGAGGTCAATCTTATCTGAAATACAAATTCCCTCTACAATATCCATGATAGGAAACTCAGTACCTAGTGAGATAGCCCTTCAGATTTAAAATGGATCTAATTATTAAGAATTTTTTCCTTATTATTGGTTCAAATCTGTCTCCTTATAATTTCTATTATCTCTAGTTAGGCCCTGTGAGGTCATAGTAAATAACTCTAAATCTCTCTTCTTCAAATATTTGAAATATAATATCAGGTTTCCTCTAATCCTTTTCTTCCTCAGGTTAAGTATCCTTAGTAGTTTCAAAGCATTCTCAGAGAAAATGATTATATGTTCCTTCACCCTTCCGGTCATACTCTTCTGAAACACTTAACAATGTCCATTTCTTCCTTAAAATGCAGTGGCCAGACTATAATAGTCCTCATGTGATCCAGGCAGTACCAGCTACAGTGATGGTCACCCAGGGGTCTGCTGGGAATTAACAGCTGCCTCTGGGGAGTGGGTGATTGTAAAGGGCTGAAACTCTGAGTTGATGCACCAAGGTTGGAGAACCAAGCACTTAAGGCTAATTACTGATTGGACAATACTCTATTAGCAAATGCTTGGAAAATGGCCCTTCCCACTATTCTGTGCTGGTTCAATCTTTTGGTGCATACAGAGAATTGTGGAAAGGACTAGAGGGGTGGAGTAAGATAAGTCAGAGTCACTTTGGTGGTAGAGGAAGAGAAGGAAGGTCGTGGAGATTCTGCATCTAATCTGTTCACTTCTACCCCTAAAGGCCAAGAATAGACCAATGACTTTTGCTCATCCTGACTCCAGCTATTCTAAGGTATCCAGGGTGCTAACTCAGTCATCACAGGTGATATATAGATCAAACACTTCTGAAATTTAATCAGCTTCATTAACACTTTTTTCATCACTTTCTTATGTCTAACCAAGCCCTGAAATAATAAATCAAGCCCTGACTTGTTGCTCTGTGCTGATTTCTGAGATTTAAATGCTCACGATGAAAATTTAACAATCAGCTCTTACAGAGCCGCTTGCCACCTCACCTGTTCTGGATGCCATGCTTCTATTAATGAAGTCTAAGCTACAATGAGCATTTAGGACAGCCCACTTCACATATTTGATTCCCACTAAGTTTTTAATCATTTAATCATTTTCAATCATAGACTGCTCCCCCATTAACTGCTATCTAGATACATCTTTTGCATCCTTTACTTGCAGGATTTTATAGAATTAGAATTTTTTTTTTTTGTTGTTGTTGTTATTTAGTTGTTTTTCAGTTGTCTGCCTCTCTAAACCCCTTTGGGGTTTTCTTGCCAAAAATACTAGAGTGGTTTGCCATTTCCTTCTCTAAGTGGTTTGCCATTTCCTTCTCTAATTCATTTTACAAATGAGGAAACTGAGGTAAATAGGGTTAGGTGATATGTCAAGGGTCAAATAGCTACATACTAAATGTCTGAGGCTAGAACTGAGCTCAGGAAGAGGAGTCTTTCTGACTTCAGACTGGATACTCAATCCACTTGCTCCCTCTAGAACATTTATTCCTGTCCAATTTCACCTTCTCTTGACCAGTTGCTCCAGGCAGGTGAGAACTCTCTGAACCTTGGTTGTATTTCTAGAATGTGAATTCTCTCTCCTAGTTTGTACCACCTACAAAATGAGAGGAATTCTAGACAGAGTTCTGAATAACGTCATGTATGGCTTTCTCCTAGACTGATGTAGATCATTAATCAAAATTCGCTGGGCGTGCTTATTCAAGTGGTCATGAGTTCACCTGTAGCATCACCCAGTCCATAGCTCTCTCTATTTTCCAAAAGCATATTTGAGGGTTTGGGAGGAGGGGGAGACTTTGCAGAATACCTGACTGACATCTAGATAGACTATATCCATAGGCTTTTCTTGATGTAGTGCCTTTCTCAAAAAATAAAATGTGATTACCCTGGCATAGTTCAATCTGGTTTCTAGTCCATTCCCAAGGACTTCCCAAGTCCTTTTGTCTGTGACCCTAGGAGACTCAGTGACTTTTACTTGCAACATCCACTTTTCTTCCCTTTTTAGGCCACTGAGATGCTTGCCCTTCCTCCGTCTTTCAACTCTAACCTTGGATCATCCTTCAAAGCCATGACCAGTGATTCCAGGATCTGGCCTAACAAAGCTCCAAACTTGAAATTCTATGAATATTCCATTAGAATGATGGCAGGAGGGAGCAGGGGACAGAGGTCCTCAGGTTATTTTCCATCCTCATTAATGTATTTCAGAAAGTGCAGACCCCTTCGGCATTTGAAAGGGCAGAAGCCCATTTCTCCCAGAAAATCCCCCAGGAATTAAGGACTGCCTGATAATGAGACTCACTTTAAAGGAGAGACTAAAAGCAGGGTGTGTAAGCACTCTGAAACTGAGACAAAGAATTATTTATTTCAGTTCTCGAGTTCCAGGACTAGGGAAAGTGGAGAACTAAATGACTAAAATGAGCTTGATTCCTCAGGCTGACACCATTAAAGAGGATCAGGAGGTACAAACTGCATGTTAACCACCCCTCAGAGGAAAGTGAAACTGAGAATTTATTCTCCTTTCTTGTGGTATTCACATTTGAATAGGCATTAGGAACTGAAAGGGGCCAAATTGCCGGCAAAAAGATGGGAAGCAAATGTACAACCCAGAGCTAGCTACTTGCTAGATGCTAAAATCCTTCAGGCAACAAAAGTCACTAGACCAGTCAAGCACTTGATTAATAGGTCCAACACCTTGACAATTCTCATGCTAAGAAAGGACTGGAAATGGCAAGAGTCCTCAGCATGGGACTGTTTCTGAGAACTCCAGGCTCTCTGCTTGCTATGTGGGAAGCTCCATGCTGGAGGTATTCGGTGAAAAGAGACTTGGAAGGCTAGGAGAGAATTCAGACACTTTTGAGCCCCCTCTAAATGACTTCTTTTCAATCCTTTATACCTAAAAATTACAAGAGATACCCTGAAAAGAAAGCACAATCTTTTTGAGTGACAAGTCATAAACACCTTTGCATAAAAATGGAGAGCTGAATGTCAAGATCTCTACAGGAAGTTTCTTGGTCTGCTCCAATATATTTCCTGTCAAGACCAATCTTTTAAAGAAAGATGAGTTTTTAGAAAACCCTGGATAATTCTCCCTTTCCCCCTGCCTTCCTGGCCTTTTCTCCCCTCTTTAACTTCCAGGCCTTGCAAGCAACAGCCACCTCCATTAAAATGAGACCTAGAGGATAGTAAATCTTGTGGACTATTAAGAGACAATGTATATGAAAGTATAATAAACTGGGAATAAAACTAGAACTTTGCTTAGAAAGCAAAAAAAAAAAAAATGATGGGGATAAAGTTACAGAGACCCAAGCTAAGGGACTGACTATGTAGTATATGGGATATAGGAAAGATGACCACCCAGGAACTGGACTTGTTAGGGAAAACTTCATGGAGAAAGTTAAGTTTGACCTTAGCTCTTCAGAGGATCTAGCTCTCTTTTGCCAATATCAAATGGCTCTGGAGGGGAAAATGAGGCAGGTGACCTTGCTCAGCCCTCCCTCACTTAAATCCAATTCACTTGCAAGTCATGATAATCACCTCTCTGATGTCAGGGCCCTATTTGAGATTTAAGGGCAAACAACCAACATCAACCCTTGCAGAACCTTTCCTCCTCTGGGGAACAGCATACACCCATTAGTCCTTATTTGCCCAGTCCAGGAAGGATACTGAAAGTCAGAGCTATCATCCAGCTGCAGATTCTGTGTTTTGTGGACCTGTCTGTCTAATTTATTGATTCTACAACATGACTGTCATGTTGCAGTAGCAGCGAGCAGGCTTTCTAGCCGAGAGACTGAATCCATTCCCAAGTTCCCCAACTTCCCTCAAGAGTTATGCCCTTTACACCATATTACAACTTCCTCCCTCCCCCCAAAAAAGCCCATTGACTCAACTATTACTACTTAGGGCTGTGAAGTTAGAATAAACAAGCACAGAGTATAAAAACCAATATGAAATTCTCCCATGTTGCTAATTGAGTAAAAAATGTGTCAAATTGGAATAGACATGGAGCCACTGAACATATTGACTGAAAAAAGCACATATTAACATTAAGAATGTTCTATTGCATTTTTATTTCTTTAATTTATTTTATTAAATATTTCTGAATTACATCTTAATCTTTTTCTGTTACACAATGCAGCCAGCCTGCAAAGTATCTATACTATCTCTCACATGATGTATTGAGCACTATTTCATATCCTAAATGCAGATTATTAAAGTGATCTGATTTGGTCCTTCATTTTTTGGTATTTTAATTTAATGGTTCCTGTACTAGAGCTGTGGCAATTGTACCTGACTCTTTCTGAGACTATTTTGGTCTATGCAAAGCACTGAAAATGGGAACCAAGATTCTGTGTCTGGGCACTGGTTCTGATATTTAATAGCTAGGTGATCTTAAGAAAGTCTCTCATCTTTATGAACATCAATTTTCTCATCTGTAGAATTAGTGCTGTATGTCTATTCAATGAGACTAAAGAGAATCACTACTTAGTTCTGGGTTAGCTGAATTACTAGTCAGTGGCTTATGATTAAAATTAGCTTCTAGTCAAGTCAGTCCCTAGAATTCATATTTTTGCATTAATTGTCCCTCATATCACTAAGATTTTCCCTTCTGTCTTCCATCTCTTATGCTCCCTTCAAGATCCCTTCAAGATTCAACCTATATCCCACCATTTGCAAGAGGCTTCTCCCCACCCCTTACCTGCTAATGTCTTCCCTCTAAAATTAATTTCCATTTATTTTGTATGTGTCTTAAATGTTCCTGTTTATGTATGAGTGATCTTTTCCATTAGAATGTGAAGTCCTTGAGGGCACAGGACCCAGAACAGAGCAAGTGTTTAAAAAATTGGTTCTTGACTGATTAGCTAACTGACTGACTCAGTATATCAGCTAGATCAAAGAAGAAGTGCCAGCTAATACTTTTCCAAACTGAAATTTGTTTTCTCTTTGTTCCTTTCTTCCAAGCTTCAATTCCATTTAATGAACATTTTAAAGCACTTACTATGTGACAGACAAGTACTCGGCTAAGTAAACAGGATACAAATAGAAAAGAGAAACAGCTTGTGACTTCAGAAAAGCTTGCATTTTTCTGGGGGAACACAAAAAAACGATTGATAAGTATGCTACAGGATAATTTGGTGAAGGAGAAAGCACTGGGAACTGGAAGCTCAGGGGAAAGACTTGGGATAAGAGGTAAGAATTGAAGATTTCTTAAAGCTGAGCACTTATTAGACTCTTGATATGTGTCAGAAACTACTAACTGCTGGGGATATAAAGAAGGGCAAAAACAAGGTTCTGCTCTCCTGGAGCTTACATTCTAACGAGGGGAATGACATGCAAAAAAAAAATTCTACATAGAAGATAGAGTCCAAATGGAGAGTAATTTTAAAGAGAAGACACAAGAGGTGAGGAGTATGTGAAGAAGGTATAGTGTAAGAAGTCTTGAAGAAAAGCAGGGAAGCTATACTTTTTATTTATGTACTCTAGCCCAGTGGTCCTCAAAGTGTAGTCCAAAGAATTGTTGGGGTCTCTGAAACCCTTTCAGAGGGTCTACAAATTCAAAATCATTTTTTATTTCTAATATAGTAAATAGCTATAAATATAACCCATGTGAACAAAACCTCTTTGAACAGATCCTCAATAGTTTTTTTTTTTTTTTTTTTTAACAATATGAAGATACTGAGAACAAAAGTTTGAGAACCACTGCAAGCCCTTTGGCCATGATCTGTATCCTTTATTCAGCTTAAATCCAACCAATGGATTTGGTCTATTGAATGCTGGTCATTCTAGTCTCCTAGGTGGAAAAATATGCTCATAGTGGCATCATAAACAGAATTAATCTTTCTCAGTCTAAACAAGTTGGTCAGTGGACCCTAAATGGATAATCTAGTTTACCGTGATGTGATTATTTTAAATTCAATACCATAGGATTTTAAGGTTAAAGGGAAATCAATGATTACAGGATGGTAAGTTTAGAGTTGGAAGGAACTGTAGAGAGTAAATTAGTCCAATTCTTTTTGTTTACAGATGAGGAAACAGAGACCTTATAGATTTTATATGATTATTTAAGTTGTATATACTTTGTCTTTTGAGCTAGATAATAATTCTTTTTTGAAAACAGACTGTCTTTATCTTTTTAAATCTACTACAAACATTTAGAGCAAGATTATCATATTAAATTCAGGAATAAATTGGGAGTCAGTACCCTGTTGCAGTTGTAGAGAAATGGATGAACATTCAACTCAACTCAGATATTCAAAGTAAATTCCATCACTCTTTTGGATGGCCCCACTATTGGAGTTCATTTTGACTTTTCATTCTTCCTTGCCATCTCTATCCTCATATCTAACCAATTGTAAGCCATTTAGATTCCACATCCATAAAATCTCTCACCTATCCCCTCATTTCTGTTTATTGGGTCTCCTTCAAGCCCTTCTCCCCTTCTTAACTGGATCTTTGCCACAGCCTCCTAAATAGTTTGGCAGATTCTAATTTCTCATCTCTTCACTCCATGATATTTCCCTGCTCAAAAAACTTTAGCAAATCCCTATTGTTTCTAAGAGTAAACATATTCTCTTCAGCCTGGCATTTAAGACCCACCACAATCTGGTGCCCACTTCCCTTCCTGGATATATTTCATTTTATGCCCTGTTATATTAAAGTCAAATGAAACTATTAATTGTCAATCTAGACATTCCACCTTCCAGTTCATTGCATTCATGCTGGTCTTCCTCCTAGCTAGAAAGCATTCTATCACCTTTTCCAACTGACAGAATCCATATCATCCTTCAAGACTCAGGTCAGATATTACTTCCTTTGTGAACTAGAAGTTGTCCTGAGAAAAGAACCCAGGCTTTAGAATCAGAGAAAGCTGACAATCTACTTGTGTGACCTGGGATAAAGACTTAGCCTTTCTGTGCCTTAGCTGAGAGTTTTCAAATTCTAGCTATGGGTTGGTAGCTAAAACCCAGATTAAAATGTTAAAATAAAAATACAATAGAACATATTGCATGTTAAAGTTAATTTGTGGATTTCTAAATCCATATATTTCCTACAGGGATTCTTCTTATTTGAGTTTAACACCAGTGCCTTAGAAGCTTACCCACAAAATGAAGCAGGGTGGATTAAATCTAAGGTCTCTCCTGGCTTTATTGTGATCCTGTGTTCTTTCTCCTAAGAATCACAAAAGAAAGCATGAGATTCCCACAGAAATTCCCCTTGTTATGTTTTGTTTTATTAACATTTTGTTTTTATGTTGTATTGTTTTGGAATGTATCCAATGTTTCTTGTTTGTAACAATTTTTTTAAGAGAAAAAGAAGCAAGACGTTTCAGTAAAACCAACTAATTTCAACTACATCTGACAGTACATGCAGTACTGCGCACTCCTAGCTGTTCAGCTCTACAATGAAGAAGAGTAGAGTTTTCCAGCTCTCTTTTAGAATCAAATTTGGTAATCAAATAACATTTGCTTTATTTTGTTGTTCTTTCCATTTTCATTTTCATAATCCTAGGGCATATTGTTTTTCTGATTCTGCTTACTCAGCTCTACATGATTTTATACACATCTCAATTTGCTTTTATTTCTTCCTGTTTATAATATCTTCAGGTATAATTATATTTCATCCTATTCCTTTACCATAATTCGTTGTCATTCCCCACTCAATGGGCACTTGACAGGCCCGTTTTCTTCTCAGTTCTTACCTAGCCCTTACTCATTGGATGAGCATTGCCTCAGATAAATTGAAGACTGGAAAGACCTTAATTTGGAAAGGTCAAAGTCATTCACTGCATCTTGGGTCAACGTTAATTTTCTTGATTTTTTCATGCCATTGGACTTTGATGACTTTGGAAGAGAGTTAGGCTGATGACTGCACAGCTCTGCCTCACTTAAATCCAGTTCATGAGCATGTCAAGAGACCACCCTCCTGATACCATTGGTCCTCTTCCAGGATGAAGAACAAAAAACAACAATAACTTCATTAAGTCAGTGTATTTCACAAGGCAAAATCATGTTTCTCTGAAGCAATGTGATTATGGATGTCTCCTGAAAAGGGAAAGGGATCAATTTTAATAGCTTCATGAAGTAAGTACAAAACTTTTTACTGCATGAAAAACAGAGCCAGATTGCTAGGAATGAGGGAATCCTCAGTCTAGTGGAAAAGAGTTGAAATTAATCCTTGCTCTTGATATCATTTTCAAAGTGCTATTGAAATGCTGAGTGAACTATAATAAATACAGTGAAAACCTCGCTCTGTAAATAGATATGGATAATTAAGTGATTAGAGAGAAGTGAACAATGCTAGGACATGACTTGTCTAGAAAAGAATTTTTCTCATGAATGTGAAAGGTGAAGGTTGATCACTTTAGGGACTCTGGGTGAATTTATTGAATAATACTGGAACATTTCAGCTTACTGGGAGAAAAACCTTAATTATTGATCTTATCAGTGACAACTAAGAATATTTTTATCAGGGTCAAAATATTTGAGAGAAAGGGATTAAGCCAACTCAATTAATCAATAGATATTTATTAAGTTTTTGTAATGTTCCAAGTGCTATGCTAAGCGCTGATGATACAAATAAAAAAAATAAAGAAAGCAATTCATATCCTCAAAGGATTTATTTTCAAATGGTAGGGGGAAAGAAGGAATATGTGCATAAATAACTCTTTATTTAGCCAAAGTTTGAACATAGAACATGCAAAGAACAGCCCTTCCTTCTGTTAGTTCAGGACTTCTTTTTTTTTAATTGAAGTTTTTTATTTTCAAAACATATGCAAGGATAATTTTTCTACATTGATCCTTGCAAAACCTTGTGTTCCAGTTTTCCGCCTTTCCCCTAGATGGCAAGTAATCCAATATATGTTAAACATGGTTAAAAATACATGCTAAATCCAATATAGGCATACATATTTATACAATTATCTTGCTGCACAAGAAAAATCAGATCAAAAAGGGAAAAATGAGAAAGAAAATAAAATTCAAACAAACCACAACAAAAAGAATGAAAATGCTATGCTGTGACCCACTCTCAGTTTCCACAATCCTGTCTCTGGGTGTAGATGGCTCATCATCACAAGATCACTGGAACTGGCCTAAATCATCTCACTGTTGAAAAGAGCCACGTTCATCAGAATTGATCATCATATCATCTTGTTGTTGCTATATACAGTGATCTCCTGGTTCTGCTCACTTCACTCAGCATCAGTTCATGTAAGTCTCTCCAGGCCTCTCTGAAATCCTCCTGCTGGTCATTTCTTACAGAACAATAATATTCCATAACATTCATATACCACAATTTATTCAGCCATTCTCCAATTGATGGGCATCCACTCAGTTTCCAGTTTCTAGCCACTACAAAAAGAGCTGCCACAAACATTTTTGCAAATGTGAGTGTCTTTCCCTCCTTTAAGATCTTTTTGGGATATAAGCCCAGTAGAAATACTGCTGGATCAAAGGGTATGCACAGTTTGATAACCCTTTGGGCAAAATTCCAAATTGCTCTCCAGAATGGTTGGATTTGTTCACAATTCCACCAACAATGCATCAGTTTCCCAGTTTTCCCATATCCCCTCCAACATTCAGCATTATCTTTTTCTGTCATTTTAGCCAATCTAAGAGGTATATAGTGATACCTTAGAGTTGTCTTAATTTACATTTCTTTGATCAATAAGGATTTAGAGCATCTTTTCATATGACTAAAAAAAATGATTTCAATTTCTTTATCTGAAAATTGTCTCTTCATATCCTTTGACCATTTATCAATTGAAGAATAGCTTGAATTCTTATAAATTTGAGTCAATTTGCTGTATATTTTAGAAATTAGGTCTTTATCAGAACTCTTAAATATATAAAGTTTTCTCAATTTATTGCTTCCCTTCTAATCTTGTCTGCATTAGTTTTGTTTGTCCAAAATCTTTTAAACTTAATATAATCAAAATTACCTATTTTGTGCTCAATAATGAACTCCAGTTCTTTGTTCACAAATTCCTTCCTTTTCCACAGATCTGAGAGGTAAACTATCCTATGTTTTTCTAATTCACTCTTTATGTCTAAATCATGAACTCATTTCAACCTTATCTTGGTGTACAGTGTTAAGTGTGAGTCAATCCTTAATTTCTTCCATACTAGTTTCCAATTTTTCCCAGCAATTTTTGTCAAATAGTGAGTTCTTATTCCAAAAACTGGTGTCTTTGGGTTTGTCAAAAACTAGATTATCAAAGTTATTGACTATTTTTCCTGTGAACCTAACCTATTCCACTGATCTACTAGTCTATTTCTTAGCAGTACCAAATGGTTTTGATGACCATTGCTTTATAATATAGTTTTTAGGCTTGACACAGCTCAACCACCTTCATTTGAATTTTTTCATTAATTCCCCTGAAATTCTTAACCTTTTGATCTTCTAGATGAACTTTGTTATTATTTTTCTAGTTCTGTAAAATAATTTCTTGGGAATTTGATTAGTATGGCAGTAAATAAGTAGATTAATTTAGGTAGCATGTCATTTTTATTCTTCTATTCATTCAGCCTACCCATTAGCACTTGATATTTTTCTAATTGGTTAGATCTGACTTTATTTGTATGGAAAATGTGGCTTAGGACTTCTTAAGCTTTTGCCACTTGAGATTCCTTTTTACCTGAGAAATTTTAACATAACCCTGGGTATATAGGAATATAAAATAGATATACAAATCAAACATTTCTTAATAATAAATCATAAGTTCACTTCCCCCACATTGTTACCTCAGATGGGGTGGCAACCTATAGTTTAAGAAACTTTGTTCAAGCTGACCAGATATGCTCATTTGGTATTTTATTGCTTTGGAAATGATAACATTCCTGGGCACTCTGACCATAGATTGGAATTTTGAGATGATGAGACAGTCCTTTTATTGGTTACTAAGCAGAAAGTGCTGGTGCTTCAGTGAACCTTTTTTCCCCCCTGAGGCAATTGGGATTAAGTGGCTTGCTCAGGGTCACACAGCTAGGAAGTATTAAGTGTCTGAGATCAAATTTGAACTCAAGTCCTCCTGATTTCAGGGCTGGTGTTCTATCCACTGTAGCACCTAGCTGCCCTCAGTGGACCTTTAAAAGGAAATTACTCAAGATGCTGGTCTTTAGATTCGCTACGTAGCAAATAGTTCTCCCATGAAGGAACCTCTCCCTAGTCCCAGTAAAAATAACAAACACCGGGCATATGGTAGTTAAAGCACATGTCCTACATAGGTAGACTTATTTTGAGTTTGGGGCACCTCCTTTGTGCCTTTTCTTTCCTGATCATAGGTGAACATATCCAGGTTTAAATTCTATCTTGTACATTCAGAGGTTCAGTAGTCCTGATCCCTTTGGTTCAGGTTGGTCTCAATTGGAAAGTGATGTTTGCTCATGTTCTAAATTTTTGATTCACATCAAATTCTCATATCCAATCTCCATACTCTAAGGCATACAATAGAGTGCAATCAATAGGTTAGCATTTATTTATAATATTGTTTAATATTTCATATACTGAAGCATCTTGAATCTATGAGATGGACCAGTAGAGAGTTACTTATGTGGGTCCTTGTAGATTTTATAAATAAACATTGGCAACTACTGTAGAACTCTTAGAGGAAATGGTCCCAAGAGAAGAGTAAGCTCTAACTCTGGCCCAGCTTGTCAGAAGATTTCTACAGAGAAGAGGACAGTATAGAGACTAGGTGAAAAGTAAGATGCATATTCATCAGTCCTGCAAAATTCTTTCTGTTTAAAGATGTTTAAATCTTAGTCTCCTAGAATAGCAGAATAGTAGTATTCATAAGTTAAATTGTTGACTCTTGTTTTAAAGCTTTTTATCAATGTATACTTGCAGATTTTTTTGCTTGGTACTTCTTTTATATGCATGAGAACTACACACATCACATGTTTGATTCATGTTGTATATTGAATATCATTCTACCCTCATTTTCCATGTATTGGAGAAACTTTATTTGTAAGCCAAAAAGCTAAGCCTTGAGCAATATTTTTTCTGGAACATTGAAGCAGATGATGGTTAATAAGGCAGGCGGCATAAGAAATAGGCTAATCCTTCTTACAGGTGGTCCAACTTTGCCAGGATTTAATAGTCCAGTCACTACATGTATGGGGTCTAGAGTAGAGGGACTGTTTATGGGAAAAAAGAGACAGCTTTGACATCTTTGGACCCAGCTGAGTTTTATTATTAAACAATAAATTTATTGTTTAATATACTAGATACATACAAAAAAGATACAATATAAGTTTAGAAGGGAAGGTCCTAGAATGGGGTGGAGTGGGGAAGTGGGGAGAAGAGGTACTGCAGAGACACCTTACAGAACATACTATTTGACAGTTCCCAAGAAGCAGAGATATTACCTGCTTCCTGTTAGAGTGGTAATAGATTCACAATGCAAATGGGAAATAGATTTTTAGACATGGAGTTTGCTTTGCTTGACTACGCATATTTGTTATCAGGGTCTTCTTCTTTCTCCCCCCCCCCTTTCTCATCTTTCTCTTTTTCCTTCTCATCTTCTTCCTCACATTTCTTTTTGGAGTACAGAAAATAAATCCTTCCCTCCAAAAAAGGATGTTGTGTTTCAATTGTCTTGCTCTATTATTCCACATTGCCTTATTTAATTTTTTTCTCTTTTATAATGAAATTAATCTGTAACAAAATTCAGGTCCAGTGGCAAGATATAGATCCAGATGACCACTACACACCTGTCAGATTGGCTATAATGACAGGGAAAGATAATGCAGAATGTTGGAAGGGATGTGGGAAAACAGGGACACTAATACATTGTTGGTGGAACTGTGAATACATCCAACCATTCTGGAGAGTGATTTGGAACTATGCTCAAAAAGTTATCAAACTGCATATCCTTTGATCCAGCAGTGTTACTACTGGGATTATATCCCAAAGAGATCATAAAGAAGGGAAAGGGACCTGTATGTGCAAGAATGTTTGTAGCAGCCCTCTTTGTAGTGGCTAGAAACTGGAAAATGAGTGGATGCCCATCAGGTGGAGAATGGCTGAATAAATTGTGGTATATGAATATTATGGAATATTATTGTTCTGTAAGAAATGACCAACAGGAAGATTTCAGAAAGGCCTGGAGAGACTTACATGAACTGATGCTGAGTGAAACAAGCAGGGCCAGGAGATCATTATATACTTCAACAACAATACTATATGATGACCAGTTCTGATGGACCTGGCCATCCTCAGCAACGAGATCAACCAAATCATTTCCAATGGGGCAGTAATGAACTGAACCAGCTACACCAGTGAAAGAACTCTGGGAGATGACTAAGAACCATTTCATTGAATTCCCAATCCCCATATTTATGCCCACCTGCATTTTGGATTTCCTTCACAGGCTAATTGTACAATATTTCAGAGTCTGATTCTTTTTTGTACAGCAAAATAACGTTTTGGTCATGTATTCTTATTGTGCATCTAATTTATATTTTAATATATTTAACATCTACTGGTCATCCTGCCATCTGGGGGAGGGGGTGGGGAAAAGAGGGGAAAAATTGGAACAAGAGGTTTGCCAGTTGTCAATGCTGTAAAGTTACCCATACATATAACCTGTAAATAAAAGGCTATTAAATAAATTTAAAAAAAAAGATATAGATCCAGATGACTGGAAATGGAAACTCTTTAAGATTACAAGTTAAAGAAATTACAGATCTGCATAGGTAGAGAAAGTTTCTTAAAAGTCCATTGAAATCACAGGTACATATTAAATAAATAAATATATAAAAGTGAGTCATTTTGATGAAGTCCTGAATGGTGTGTTAGAGAAAAACTAAAAAATTGATCCCTAAAGCAAGCAGGGAGAAGACACTGATAGAGATCGGTTTAGCTTCATGGTCCCACATTCTGTGAAGTCATCCTGTCAGAAATCCAAGTCAAACCCCTGAGACCTACCCCCCACCCCCATTTGAGGTCTCTACCAGTCTCACCTTGTCATGTCCTGTCAGAAATCCCTGAGGTAAAATTTTCCCTATAAAATCTATTGTTCAAAACAATGCACTTGAATCCTGTCAGAGTTAAAAATAGCCAATGGTATTAGCCCTAAATAGGAAAGACTTGAGTTCCAAGCTAACCTCAGACATTTACTAACTGTGATTGTGAGTGACTTAACCTCTGCCTCAAGTTCTCCAACTGTAAAATGGGAGTAATAATGCTATACTCACAGGGTTGTAAAGATGTAGTATTTATAAATAGTATTTATAAAGCCCCTTAGCACAATGCCTGGCAAATAGTAAATAAGTGATTAAAAATTTGTTTCCTTACTTCCTTCCATTCCTCTTCTACTGAGGCTGTGAAACTATTATAAAACTTGACTTTCTAGACCTCAGGAGTCTAGAGACAAGAAATAGTTCCAGGGAAGGCCTCAAAGGGGGATGAGAGAATGTTTCATTGTTTTGCATAGAAGGAAGAATGACAAAATGAATGTACACAGTCATACAAATATCCCCAGCCTCCCGAAAGTTTTGCATATTTCCAATACAAAAACTAACTGGAAAGAAACTCCCAGAAGCATTTTACCAATAGAGTTTGCAATGTTCCAGACAGATTTATATAGTTTCAAAACTTTGATGTTTAGAAAAATAATCTTCAGAAGCACTTTTTGAGTTAAGATATCCAAGTCTTATGTTCAGTGATAGTTCCAATATTGCTACATTATTCCTGTAGAAAATCAAATTTAAGGGTCTGCAGTCAAACTAGAGCAGAAATATAGCTATCAAGGTTCCTCTTCAAAGGAGAGAGGTTTACAAGGCACAAAATGCTGCTACACCAGCAGTATTCAATTGAGCTAGATAGCTTCTGAGTTTCCTTCCAACTCTGACCAGGTTGGGGAACAGAGGAAGACTTTAATGGAGAAAAAAGTCAAATTACTTTTAAATTATGATAAGAGATGTGGGTCTAATAACAAGAAACCCAATGGAAGGAAGTGAAAAGGAGAATGGGGCCAGGCAACAGACACCTTTTAACCTCCTGTATGTGTGGGACAAGACCACCAGCTCAAATAAATCAAATAAATTAAAGAGATTTCTCAAAGCAAAAGCAGAAAGGAATTTTATTCCGTCTCCCTCCCCACAAGCAGTTAGGCAAGGAAAGGCAAGGTCCAGTTAACAGACAAGAATTATACAGGGGCTTGAGCTAACATTCCCTATAGGCTGGATCTTTGCCCTGATTAGCCAAGACAAATGACCTCACATTCTAAGTCATAAATGAGGAAAAACTTTCAACCCAACCACATCTTTAGTATTACTAAATTACTTATATAGGAGCTTCAATGCCAATTCAACTTAGTCTCAGAAAGAAAAGGTCCCACTCCTTATAAACCACATGATTTCTGGAGAAAGAAACCTGGCCCTGGGGGCATAGCAGACCCTCACTCAATTTTTACAGTACTGACTCCATCTTGTGAGACAACTTTCACAGTTCACTTCATTCGTATACAATTGCCCTGGAGGATGAGTTACTTGACTCTTTAGGAGTTTGGAGTTGGGGGAGCAGAGAAGAAATGGATACATGAAAAATTCGGTCAACTCTGTGCTAGTTCTGCCTTTGATGACTGTCCAGAATTATTAAAGTTGATCTTGGGCTCAGTGCTATTTGTTTTACTTAACTATTACTGGTTTTTTTTTTGCTTGTTTGTTTTGTGTATATGTGTGTATGTGTGTGTGTTTGCTTGTTTGTTTGTTTGTTTTGCTGAGGCAATTGGGATTTTTTTTTTAATTCAATTGTACTTTATTTTCAGTTCTAGATTTTCTTCTTTCTCTAACCCTCTTCCTCACCCATAGAGAAGGCAAGAAATACAAAAACTATTACAAATGTGATGTAATATAGAACAAACTTCTTTAGCATCCATCTTCCTTTTTTAATTGAAGATTTTTTTAAAATTTTCAAAACATATACAAGAATAATTTTTCACCAAAGACCCTTGAAAAACCTTGTATTCCAATTTTTCTCCCCTTTCCCCCACCTCCCCTTAGATGGTATATAATCCAATATGTTAAACATGATAAAAAAAATATGTTAAATCCAAATAGGCATACATATTTATACAATTATCTAGCTGTACAAGAAAGATCACATCAAAAAATATGAGAAAGAAAATAAAATTCAAACAAACAACAAAAAGACAAAAGTGAAATGCTATGTTGTAATCCACCCTCAGTACCCACAGTCCTCTCTCTGGGTGTAGATGGCTCTCATCATCATAAGATTATTGGAACAAGCAGAATCATCTCATTGTTGAAAAGAGCCACATCCATCAGAAATGATCATCATATAATCTTGTTGTTGTCATGTACAATGATCTCCTGCCTATAATAACATTGTGAGTAAGGACATTCAACTGTGAAAGCCTTGGGAACTCTGATCAAAACAGTGACCAAGCAGAATTCCAAAGAACTTGTGATGAAACATGCTGCCCTCCTCTAGAGAACACTGATGAAATAAATGCAAACTGAATTTTATGTTACTTTTTCAACATGAGCAATGGGAGATTTTGCTTTGTTTGACTCTGATTGTCCTGCTTTCTCAAGAAATGGGTTTGGGAGTTGAGATACATGGGGGCAGAGAAGGCAGGTCTTCTTGGAGGGGGGGGTATTAAAAAGGGAGACGGCCCTGGCAAAGTTGTCCTAAACTGCACCTTGGGTGACATGAGGCAATTGAGATTAAGGGACTTGCCCAGAGTCACACAGCTAGGAAGTGTTAAATGTCTGAGATCACACTTGAACTCAGATCCTCCTGACTTCAGGGCTAGTGCTCTATCCACTGCACCACTAGTTGCCCCAATTATTACTGTTTTATGTGATGAAGTCATCTGTGGGTTTTTGAAGGCTATCTACAGCTTATGGGACAACAATGGATTTTTATAAGATGACTAGACCAACTAAGAGCACAGAGACTAGTCAGAAGATTTATCTCTAGCTGATTTTTTTTTCATCTTCAGAAACTCATGGAGAGTGTCTGCTACAGCATGGAAAGGTTGCAATCTGTGTCTGAAGACTGCAAACCCACACTAATGAAATCATAAATTTTTTAAAGTATTGAAGCATCACAATAGACATTGTGTTACTTTGCTGTTTGGGAAAATGGGCATTTTGATTAATCCAATTTTCCATAGAGTTGCCATACATCCTACATTATGATACCAATTTTTGAAGAATTAGAGTACTATGAAATCCCTTCAATATTCAACTCAGCTGCCATAGCTGACAGAGTGCCTTCCCTAATACTCCTAATTGTTAAATCTCTCTCCCACTTCTATCCTTGACTTATCTTATACTTTACCATGTGACTACTATATCTCTCTAGTAGAACACAAGTTCCTTAGGGATAGAATTAGATTTGTTTGGGTTTTTCTTGTCTTTGTAATCTCTAGTACCTAGCCTGAAGCCTTGTACATAACAGATGCTTAATAAATACTGAATGAGTGAATGAATGAATGAAATAGATCTTGACACAAAAGCTTTGTTGAATATTATTTAATTATTTTTTAATGAATCAGAAGGCACATCTGGATTTTGGAATACCTCAGAGCCATCAGGCCTTTATTTCCTCATCTTTGAAATGAGAAAATCATGCTAGAAAAAAGGAAGTCCCTTCAATTTCTATCATTTTTATGATTCCATGCCCATTTTGCAAATCCATTATTGAAAGGCAATTAAGGAATGGCATTTTCAGCAAATTTTCTTGTGAGATTTCTGGATGAACCAAGCAGGAAGGCAACAATTATTTATTAAGTGCATACTGTGTCTCAGGCATTGTTGCCAAGCATTGGGGATATAAATAAAGGCAAAAAGAGATTCTGTCTTCAAGGAGATAACATTCTAATGGGGGAGACATAGCATTCAAAAGAGAATGAAAATAAAAGTGGCGGAAAGTACCCAAATTAGAGTTTAAAGTCAAAATACAAAAAGTCAGAAGAAGAACCAGGAAGGGAATGAAGAGTGGCTGCCCTGGGACTCTCCCCAAAATGGAAGCCCGGTGAGTAATTCACAACAAAAGAAGGAGGACTAAATAGTGGAAGAATGTTTTAAAATGGGAAGAACCCATGTGTTGAAGGAAGTTTTGGGATGAAAAGGAAACTTAGACATGATGGCAAAATCTGGAAGGTTAGAAGCAGAACCTGGAGGGGAATGAAGAATGGCCTGCCTAAATAAGAGACAAGCTCTTACCAAATATTCTACAGACTGACTGATGAAGCCAGGAAAAATGGTTTATTCACAACTTTGCAAGGATGGATGTTCAGAAGCAGAATCTTAAAATTACTAAAGTATGACTTTTTTTTCTTTTCTTTTAAAATTTATTTAATAGCCTTTTATTTACAGGTTATATGTATGGGTAACTTCACAGCATTGACAATTGCCAAACCTCTTGTTCCAATTTTTCCCCTCCTTCCCCCCACCCCCTCTCCCAGATGGCAGGATGACCAGTAGATATTAAACATATTAAAATATAAATTAGATATACAGTTAGTATACATGACCAAACCGTTATTTTGTAAAGTGTGACTTTTTATAAGCTATTTCTGAACTGCCAGTCCCTCTTCTGATTCCCCATTGGCTGGGTACTACAGAGGGCACATCCTATCCAGAATGCCTAATCCTCTCATGTGAGTGTGACTCTCCAACCCTGATTACATCATTACTTCTCCCAAACATTTACTTTATTTGGGCATAATTCAGTCCCTCTCCTGATTCCCCATTGGCTGGGTACTACAGAGGTAAGAACCTATCCAGAGTACCTAATTCTTGTCCCCCACCATGAGTGTCCATCCCTAATTACATCTCCTTTTGACAGTACCTTATTTGGTCATAGTTTCCTGCAAGTAACCACTTACAAAACCAGTTACATGTTCTGTGTCACATACACATATAAAATTGGGTTCATGTTCTTTCTCTTCTCTGATGCAGAAACAACATTTTCTTTTTTTTTTATATTCCTTTTTTATTAAAATTTTTTATTTGCAAAACATATGCATGGGTAATTTTTCAACATTGACCCTTGCAAAACCTTGTATTCCAAATTATTCCCTTCTTCCCCCCACCCCACCCCTAGATGGCAGGTAATCCAATACATGTTAAATATGTTAAAGTATATGTTAAATTCAATATATGCATACATATTTATACAATTATATTGCTGCACAAGAAAATCAAATTAAATAGGGAAAAGTGAGAAAGAAAACAAAATTCAAGCAAACAACAAATAGTGAGAATGCCATGTTGTGATCCACCCTCAGTTCCCAGAGTCCTTTCTCTGTGTGTAGATGGTTCTTTCATCACAAGATCATTGGAACTGGTTTGAATCGTCTCATTGTTGAAGAGAGCCATGTCCATCAGAGTTGATCATCATATAATCTTGTTGTTGCTGTATACAATGATCTCCTGGTTCTGCTCATTTCACTTAGCATCAGTTCATGTAACTCTTCCCAGGCTTCTCTAAAATCATCCTGTTGATCAAGAAACAACATTTTCCAACACATTTTTAAAAATATTTGCTAAGATATTAAATAAAAAAAATATATATTTGCTAAGAGAACTTGGACTTGAAATCTGAAGATTTAGGTTTGAAAACTGGTGTTGACTTCATGAGCTGCAGCCAAGTCATTTCTTCTATCTGTCAGTTTCTTCATCTGTAAAATGAGGATAAGGTAGAGTTGTTATGAGGAAATACTTGTATGAACTTTAAAGTGCTATGGAAATCTGAGTTATAATTGACTGTTTACTTTGTGCAGAACACCACATAAGCTTTTAGTCATATGTTTCATATAAAATAGATTTCTTTATATCATTCACAATAATTGGGATCAAGTAGGGGGGAATGATGAAGACATTATAATTAAGTGTAACAAGTACTTTTTTTTTCTTTCCTTCACTATTCAAGTATCAGTTATTAAACATTTATTAAGCACTTACTTTTGTAAATCTTCCCCTGTCAGAAAGAAGCCCAACTAGCTATTATCAGATATAACCAATTCCCAGACTATTCTGTATATAGTGATTACAAGACTGAAACTCTTTATCAGCCTTCATTGTCTATCCTACCAAACCACTGAGCATCTTTAAACAACCTTTGAAATATTGATTAGCATTTCTTCGGACAGGTCTGGGACCTGGTCTGCCAGGTGCATTCCATCTGACTCCTTGATCCCCCTTCCTAGCACTTCCTCTCTCTTTGATCCTCCTGAGTTCTTGCTTGAGAAACCCCAAAGCTGTATTTCCTCTAAAATGGATCTGCTTATGATGAAGATCTTTGCTAAGTTCTTTTCAGGACTAAGTCCCCTATGAGGTTCTCTCTCTCTCTCTCTCTCTCTCTCTCTCTCTCTCTCTCTCTCCTTCATAATGCCTTCCCTTTAATGGTGCCTTCTTACTTACTCTTACTCTGGTTAGTCTGATAAACTCCTCCATGGATCTAACTTGACAGACCATGGCATCCCCAGGCCTCAAGGCACATTCCTTAATGGATTCTTCCAAATTCATTCCTTTCTAATTATATGCTTTCCCAACTCTATTTCATATTTGCCACTCCTGGTGCCTATTTTATCTCTTATTTAGTCTGTAAACTCTTCCCCTAAATAAACCTTCCTTTTGATAAAAAGAATGACCATTGTAAATTTGTTCCATGTTTATTCTGAACTAGGTATTGCTGTCCTGAATTCATCACTATTACATGCCAGAACCTAAGTACTGGGGATACAAAGAAAGACAAAAGATAGTTCCTGCCCTTAAAGAACTCCCAGTTTAACAGGGGAGACAGCAAAGCAAACAAATAGGAATAAATGAGTTACATATGCACAGGACAATGCTCAATTTTCTTCCACTCCATCTATTCTACCTTAATAGCACAGCCCAGGAAATTTTCATAACCCCACACAATTGCCCTGAGGGAAGTAGAAATCAAAAGACAATTGAGGGAAAACTGGGGTGTGTGTTTCATCAAACTTATACACTCATGGAGAATGTTTACTCAAGGTAGGAGATACACTGGGGTCTAGGGGGGATTGAGGAGATTACATTTTGAAGTCATCATAGCCAAACCTAATGTCGCTTTGATACTCCCTTCCCATCGGTACCTTCCACCCCTCTAACTAGATTCTTTGGTTGGAGGATGGAGCCACGAACTTCAAAACCTCCATTTAAGGGAGGTTTGCGGGTAGAGAAGGGAACCAGGACAGATTTCTCATTCCCCACCAGCTATACTGTTTTGGGAAGACTTTAGACTTCTCCATCATGACTCCATGATGAGTGTCTTCATCCCAACTCTCTTCAGCTTTTCAGCTTCCCTTTTGTCTAGTTGTTGAGCTATTTAAGCAGTCATATCTAATTCTTCATGACCCTATTTGGGATTTTCTTGGCAAAGATTCAGAAGTAGGTTGATATTTCCTTTTTCAGCTCATTTTATAGATGAGGTAATTGAGGCAAACAGGGTTAAATGACTGACCCAAGGTTACATAGCTACTAAGTTGCTGAGGCTGAATTTGAACTGAATTCCTCCTGCTCCAGGATTTATACTCTATTCAGTGAATTATAATTATATATAACTATAAATTCCTTGAGGGCAGGGACTGTGTTTTTATTTTTGTTTGTATCTGCAGTGCTTAGGACCATACCTGGCACATAGTAAATGATTAATAAATATTTATTGATTGAACTGTTACTCAATAAGGCTCACCCAGAAGTGATAGGATTAACACATCACCTGACTAGAAGACCAAGAGAAACATAATTTCATATAGAGAGGATCCTTGCTAGTAGTGTGTTCAAGCTATGTTTTAGGGGAAACCACATTTCATTTAAAGATTGAGAAACTAAGGAGTATTTCCTCAATGTAATGGGATAGATCCCATAAGAAAGAAAGAATTGTTTCCTGCAAAGAACTAGTGATATATGGAGAGCAACAATGAGCAAAATGGCCAAAGAACCGTGAAATGGGACAGTGAAGGGTTGCTGGGGAGAAGTATGGAGTCATATGCTGAGAAATTGTAAGCCACAATTAAGTCAACTCTTGAAAGCCTTACCTAGGAAATGATTATAAGTAACTGAAACTATACAGGGAAAGAAGGCCACTAGTGTTATTGATTTTACAAATCTCATATTTGACCTATACTTGAGGAAACAAAGGCTTTATCACTTATATTGATCTCAAGGTAAATGTCTGGGGCTGGGATTTGAACTCAAGTCCAACATTCTCATTGCATCATCAGCTGTCCAGATGACTCTGAAGGAGAGAGGGGAACTGATGACTTTGCACAGTCCTGCTTCACTTAAATACAATTCACTTGCTACTCAAAATATCATCCTCTTCCAGAAGGATGAACAAAAGCAACAGCTGCCTTTGAGGAGAGCCAAGCAAAGGATTAACAGAGTGGGTAAAGAGTAGGGGTCTCATACGAGAAAAAGAGAGAGAGAGAGGACAGGAATATATTGATCCTTCCTATTAACCACATACCAGTAGGGAAACTAGATAAGAATTTCAGGTTGCCTATGCTCAACAGTGGAACAGAATCTCTTTGTGCAATCAGACATCTTTTATCCTTCCTTATAACCATTGCTGCTTTGAGAAGAGAATGGTGTTTGATGACATAGATGATCCCACAAGGGCATTTTTCAGATCTGCTCAAGAAAGTTTTCTTCTTTCAAAGTTCCTCCAAAACCACCTAACACTCTGGAAGTTCTCCATCCAACAAAAGAACTTGAAAAAAGCCTTTATCCAAACCTGCCCTCTCCTCCTCCTACTTCTCCAAACAATGAATCCTTCCCTCCAGACAGCCTTGCTTTACAAATTAGGAAATAAGACTCTGGCTTGCTCTGGGTAAAGCTCAGTTGTGTCCTGCTTTTTGAAAATTCTGGCAAGCCTTAATAATAGCCATTTGGCATGGAGACTGATCCAACAGTGCAGCTTTCAAAATGGGCAATTTAATCTAAAACCATGATTTAGTCTTTAACTAAATGTCAAATTTGTGTAATTGCAAGGACAGCTAATTGTCCAATTGTTCAGTATCTTTCCTCTCTGTTCTTTTAGGTCACTTAATACACATACACATACCACATATAAAAACCCTTGTTTACCTGAGTTTCTATTAATGTTCTTGGTGTTTGCAGCTGTATATAAAGTGATTCTTCTAACAAACAGAATGAATCATTGATTTTTGATTCAAACCAAAAACAATTCCCTAAAAGCCCTTTCAAAACACCTACTCTATGCAAGATGGAGCATACTCAGCATGGCCTTGGATTCAGGAAGACCAAAGTTCCAGTCTTGCCTTTGACATTAACAGCTTTGAATTGAAAAAATCATTTATCTTCTTAGCGCCCCCAGAAAATGTGGGTCCTTAATCTTGTTTGTGTCATGGGCCTTCTTCAAAAGCCTGATGAAGCCTATGAACCCCTTCTCAAAATAATGATTTTAAATTTATAGAATAAAATCCATAGAATTTCAAAAGAAACCAATGCACTAAAGTAGCATTCTCAAAACATTTTTTAAAAGATGTTCATGGATTGCCGTTTAAGAATCCCTGCTAAGACTATACCTTATAAATGAATTGTTCATCTATATCAGATAGAGAGGTAGTTTCCAAATAGAGGAATTCCCCACATGGATGAACACACAGCTCTAGACAAAAATAACAACATTCTAGGCACTGGGAATATAATGACAAAAGATTTTTTTAAAGTTCTTAGAACATTTGTTGTTCAGTCATTTCTGACTTTTCATAACCCTATTCAGCCTTTTGGCTAAAATGGAAAAAATATTGTGCTACCTAACTCTCTCCTATCCTTGAATATTAGAAGCTTATATTTTACTGAGGGGGAAATAAAATGTACTTACAAGAAAAGTATAAAGTAGCTCTAAATTAATCTGTGGAGGGAGAGAGCATTGATAAAACAAACTTTTGCTAAGGCACTAAGGCAGCAAATTGAATATCAAGTTTGGAGAACAGTAAGTTCAGTTGGAACTTAGAGCAAATGAGAACATGAAATGTTTGGAGTTTCTTCCAATGTGGTTCACCAAAGAAAGGATTAGGACTTGTAAGATGCAAGTATATGCCAAGGATTTAGATTTTTGAAACCTATATATGCATGTAATCTTCTACTGACAAAAATGCATTTTTTTTTTGTTACAGACCTGGAGATTTTAATTTGGAAAAGTTGCAATATAGCTTCATTTTTAAAAATGTTTTTATACATTTTGTTTTTATATCACCCTGATTTCTAGGTCTCATAGTTGATAGAACTCCAGGTCTGAAATGGGGAAGACCTTAGACACTTCTGAGCTATGAGTCACTTAACCCTGTTTGTCTGTTTCCTCATCTGTAAAATGAGTTGGAGGAGAAAATGGCAAACTAGTATCCTTGTCAAGAAAATCCCAAATGGGATCACAAAGAGTTAGACATGACTGAAAAATGAGTGAATATTTCCAAAAAAGTCTTCCACTTTCCTCACAAAAAAAAATAAGGGGGCGGGGGGGAAGATTTAAAAAAAAATTGTTAGAACAAATCTAACACATCAACTGAGTCTGACAATATCTACGATGTTCTGCACCTACAGTACCCACATATGCAAAGAAAGGAAGAAGACATGTTTTCCAATTTCTTTCAGGCCAACCTTGCTCATGATAATCCACATAGTATGTATGTGTATTCTTTCCATTTATATTATTGTAGTCATTAGGTATATTCTTTTCTTCATAATGTTTACTTCATTTAGCAACAATTTATATGTCTTTCCATAATTCTCTATAGTCTTCATATTTGTCTTTTCTTACAAAATAGTGATATATCATTACATTCAAGTACCACAATTTGATTAGACATTCCACAAATAATGAACATATATTTGTTTTTAATTTTTTTGCTATCATAAAAATGTTTGCTATAAAATTTTGGTACATATGGGACCTTTCTTCAACCTTCTATCCATGAGATCTCTAGATTAAAGAGTACCAATGTTTTAATAATTTTCTTAGCATAATTGTAAATTGCTTTCCCAGAATGGAACAATTCACAGGTTCACCATGTTTATTACTCTGTCTGCTTGTCCTCAACAATTTCCATCTTATATCATCTTTGCCAATTTGTTAAATGTGAGGTAAACTTCACTGTATTTTGATTTACATTTCTCTTAGTAATGACTTAGAATAATGTTTCATACAGTCATTAAAATTTTGAATTTTTTTAAACTGTTCATTCATCTCCATTGACTATTTTACTATTGGACACTCTATATACTTTCAAAGTTCACAGATTCTGTATCTAACTAAGGACATTTTTTGCCAGGTTTTTATGGTCATATATATTTAAACATTAACCACTGATTAAGCATTTTTAAAATGATTAGAGTAGGGGGGAAGGTAGAGAGGAATTGCTTTTACTACATATATGAATTCTGCTTCCTTTATTTCAATAAAGACTGACAGGATCCCATGCATGCTTAATGCCTTGAATGAGAATCACAGTTTTAAAAATAGAAGAAACCTTAGGCACCCTTTAATCCAGTTCCTTACTTTTATGGCAAACTAGTCCAGAAGAGTAAAGGGAATTAATCATAGGTCACAGAATTAGACATTTATATAAAATAAAATAAATTAAATTAGAATAATAAAAGAGTTAGAATTTGAACTCAAAGTCTCTGACTCCAAATGAAATGTTTTCCTGGCTTACCAACTAAAATAACTTATTTATCAACTCATGCTATTTGTGTGAGTGTGTGTGTGTGTGTGTGTGTGTGTGTACTTGTATGTCTGGATATATGTATATATGTGTGTTTATATATGTATAATTTTATATATTTATATTAATTAGCTATCATCTTTCTATATTTATTGATTTGTTTGTCACCTACTTTCCCAGGTTGTTTTGAAGATCAAATGAGATAATATTTGTCAAATTGCTTAGCGTGGTGCCTGGCACAAAGTTGGTTTTATATAACTATCAATTCCTTACATATGCATGTACATAAATCTAAGGATAGAGATCTGTAGATAGATATATAAATGCATGTATGTATGTATGCACATATATCTGAGTGTATGTGTAAATATATTATATGTGTATACATTTGTTTTCCACTAATTTGTTCTTTCTCTTTTTAAAAGCTATATGGGCAATACCATTATTTTTCCTAAGAGAGATGGCCATTGTGTCTCAGAGAGGTTAAACAGCTTTGTTAATGCCATTCAACAAGCTGGCATCAGGACTAAGATGATCTTTTCAATGTGCCCTGGAACAAGCTGTCCCTTCAAAGAGCATTGGGAGGTCTAGTAAACCCAGCTTAATTATTTTTTATAACACAAATTGCAATTCTCAATAAACTTGAATAAACCCTGTGTATAAAACTTGGATTTCAGTTCTGGGCTGTGAAGGGATTGGGCTCTTTAATTAAGCTGAAATACAAAGGTGGAAATCTGGGAACAATGAATCCATTACCCTGAGGGAGAAGTACAAGCCCTATCTCCAAGTCTGATTACAAACCTACAATCTAACCTTTCCTCACTGATTGCTAAATTCATCTAGTACAGAGTCTTCCTTTTTACTCTGATTTTGCAATAACTATTTAATCACATTCTATTCATAGTAATTAAACCAACGTTTTCTTTGTTTTTCTGTATTAAATAAGATAATACTTAGAGAAATCAAGTTCCAAAACAATCAGATCTATAGGTCTTCCAAAGAAATAGGAAGTTTCTAAATAAAAATTACAAAGAAGGTAAGGTCACAGATACAAGATTTTAACAAGCAGTGGTCTAGAAAGTGAATCCAGTCTTGACAGTGACATTGAGAGACCTAAATCACCTTTGCAGATTTATTTTAAAAGTCTGACAAACCATTTATCTTAGTGGCTGCCTTTCTCCAAAATCCGAGGTAGAAACTATGCAAAGTAAAATACCAAGCCAGAGCAGTTATCAGGATATTCAGAGAGGAGGATTCTCATGGGATTGGAAAGACCTACATTAGCCTCTCTTGATTTGAACTCTGATTCCTCCTTGTTTTAGTGATGTTCTCTAGGTTTGTAGGATTTGTCTCTTAAAATGAAAAGAAGAGATGATCGGGTTCCATCTATTCATTTTAATTCCTACAGTTGGCAGCAAATTCCCTACCACATTAGGGATTCTGTAGTAAATCTTTCTATGCTAGAGGAGGAAAAGAAAAAAAGATCCATGTACAAAATATATAAAATGAGATTTATTGAAGGATGTTCTTTGTAGCTAACTAAGGCCTCATACAGGTGGAATAGGAGAGTACCACAAACTCCAATGCTGCACCTATGATCCAAATTTGGGACAAGGGGGAATGGGCAGCTTAAAAAGTAATTTCCAAACTTCTCCTTTTTTGTTGGATAAAGATACCATCTTTAAGGTGTCGATGCTTTGCTTGCTAAGAGATTAAGAACAGTAATGTTTGGGGAAGCAAAATGTTATCTGTTAACTATTTTTCAGATCTTGATCTCTGAACATAGTAATTATTTGGAGGGATGAAGGAAGAGGAAAAAAGAAAAGAGAAGAGAAGAACAATCCCCATGTTTGAATTTGAACCTGTTTTCATATCCATAAATCTATACCTTGCACAGGTGATCATTAGCTCATGAAAGGAACGAATTTGCCAATTGTTTTTCAGCTTCTCAGACTCTAAAGCAGGGGTGGAGAATGTACTGCCTGCAAGTTGTATAAGACCTGGGGAATCATTTGATCTGGCTCTGCCAAGGCAACTGCAGGAGATTATGAGCTGAAAGCTAGGTATGACAGCTTCCCACTGCTTGAGTTTTTAAGTTGATAATTTTGTATTTGCCCATGAATGATGTTATAAATATCCAAATGGCCCTTGGCAGAAAAAAAAGGTTCTCCTCCCCTACTCTAAAGCATACTATAGGTAGACACAATAAACAAGTGAAATTTTATTCAAGGTCTTTAGTTCTGTTTCATATCGTGGGATATCTTGAATCTATTAGCTAAATAGATAGGCAAACCAATACAAATATGCCTATGTACTTTTTTTTTTTAACAAGAATGTTGTAGTAACATAGGCAGGACAACACTTATCAAATATAAACATATATGTATATATTTATATACATACAAATATAAATGTACATACACACACACATATATATATACCTACATATATAATGAGATCATAGAGACTCCACATTAAATATTAGGAAACAAATGGGTGCAGTTCATACTTCAGCAGGTTCTGCTTCAATCCTGGACCTGAATTGTAGGGTTTTCTTATTACTTGATTCACTTAAAAGTAAGCCTTGAACCTTTTTTGCTCACAGAATCATGGAATTTGAGTGTTAGAAGATATCTAACAGTCATCTAGTCCAAAACATATGTGAAAAAATTCCTTTATGACATATTTGATCAGGTTCTTCTTGATCCTTCTTGAAAAGTTCCAAGAAGGGGGAGCTCACCACTTTTTTGAGATAAAACATTCAACTTTTGGATAGCTCTAATTAGTACAAACTTTTTCTTGATTTCATATTAAAATTGACAAATAGATTCATATCAGTATTTATCATTGATCCATACTAGGCACTTCTCCTGACTACAACAATCAGAGAATATGACACTAATCTTTATAAAAGTAATTTTGGTCTCTCACCACTTCTACCCCCCATCCCTACCCTGATCCCCTTCCATCAGAGATAGAAACCTGGGCTGTATGGAACATGGGGAAGACCCAATGTAGAGATTCTGCTCATCTTAGTACATATTATTACACAGGCAAAGGGAAGATTCCTCTGATCTCCTTCCTAAGTTTAAGAGATGAGTTAGGTCATCTGGCTGTCAAAACAGAAAAAGTCATAATGATGAAAATAATAGCAATAACAGTAACATAGTAATGTTATTATTATTATAGTAACATGTTTTTATAGTGCTTTATTAAAATCTTTCCCCAGAGTCCTGTGAAGTAATACAAGATTATTAACCCCATTTCACCTACAAGAAAACGGAAGCTCAGAGATATGAACCTTTCTATTTAAGGTTACAAGAAGAGACAACATGTCATAATGTGCAATGTGGAATCAATGTGGACCTTGCTTCAAATCCCTCCTCCTGACATTTGCTAGCTGTGTGACCTTAGACAAATCAGTTCACCTTGTTCAGCCTTCTTTTCCTTATCTGTAAAATGAGAAAGGTGGCCCAGAGGGTGTCTGAGGGCCCTTCTTCTTGCCACATGTCAAGTCAGGACCTGAATCCAGATCTCTTGTTTCCAAGTTCTGTGTTCTTACCACTGCATCACACATCTATTTTCTTTCTTTTCTTTTCTTTTCTTTTCTTTATTTCTTTTTTGCTGAGGCAATTGGGGTTAAGTGACTTGCGCAGAGTCACATAGCTAGGAAGTGTTAAGTGTCTGAGACCAGATTTGAACTCAGGTCCTCCTGACTTCAGGGCAGGGGTTCTACCCACGGAGCCACCTAGCTGCCCCCTCTTTGTTTCCTTCTGTCAGTTCTGTAGGGCAGCATGATAATGTGGATCCCCACCTTTTTCCTAAAAAGCCTAAGGTCATAGCAGCCTGCAGGACCAGTCATCCAAACTCCTTTTCTACATGGGTGTTACCTTTCCCTCTTGGCTAGCATTCTTGCAGATCATGTCTTTCTTCTGATCTTGTGCAGATCTATTCTCACTGGAGCAGCGTAGTTTGTCTGTAAAAATAAACAAAAGCAGAACCTGCAGGTGTGTCAGGCAGGCCATGTTCACATATGAAAGATGGCGTGGTTCTCCACTTACATTTGTGCTTGGCAAATTCCGCAATATAAAATGATCACCAAATGAGTGATATATTTCTGTAATTAAATGGCTTAGTCATCAAAGACAATATAGATAAGTAAAAGTGCCAAGTCCAAACTGATTGTCTGGAAATTTGCCACACAGAGAAAAAAAAAAGTCTTGAATGTGCAAGACTTAGCTGTAGACATAGCTGTAAAGTTTGATTTCCTTTTTTCATTGAGTTGGCAATGGAGCCAGACTAAAATCAGGAAACATTTTTTCTCTCTGAAGACCAGAAATGGACTGAGATGAAGATAATGCCAAAAGCTACTATATGTAAAAAAATATTGAGAAGTCTAATGTATTCTGAGAGAAAAATATTGAGAGAAAAAATTCTCTCAATATTTTTTTGCTGAGGTTCAGAACTCTACAGAGTTCTTTGGACTTAAGAATCTCTGATTCAAAACCCCTAAATGATAAATTGTAATAAAGCTATTTTTTGTTTTTGTTTTTTCAATCAGTATAAGAGTCAATATTCTCATTTTGAGAGGATAAAAGTGTAGGATAAATGTGTATGTTGGAAGAAGAGGGTGGGAAATGAATTGTTTTACCACTTTCCCAATTACCCAAGCTAAAAATACAAATCTTCTTTAAATTTTTCCTCTCCTTTATGACTATACAACTTGTAAATTATATTCTATACAACAGCTGTGATTAAATTCATATTATATATGAAACACTTTGGGAAAAAATTTTTTAAAAAGACACAATCTCTCTCTTCAAGGATATTCTAATCTTATAACAAAAGGCATTAAACACATATACAATTAGCTACAATTTAAAACTATTGAAATGGTCAAAGGAGAAACCCAAACTGGTATGAGAAATTTGAGGTAAGTATTAGTTGAATCATCGAGTCCTTTTGATTCTTCCTGGAGAATCACAGGCCCATTTCTTCTTTTCTATATTCAGTACCACTATTCCAGTCTAGACACAATATTTGGGCTACTCCAATAGCTTGCCCATTGGTCTCCCTGGCTTCAGTCTCTCCCTATCACTAGTTTATTTTTACAAAAATATAACCAGTCTGCTCAAAAACATTCTGTGGATCCCTATTAGTGGTCAATACAAATCCCAGTTCTTTGAGTTGTCATTTAAAGTTCTCTAACATTGCATCATAGATTTTAAACCAGCTATAAATATCTTTAGATACTGTGTAATTGTAATAGCCTCTTTTCACAGATTCAATTCTATCTCTCTTCCATTTCTTTTTCTTCTCTCTCACACACACCCACAGACTTATTCAGGAAGGTGCTGTGCTCTATAAGTGAAGCCCAAAGAAAATATGAAATACTCAGAACTAGAGAATCTACCCCAAATGTTCATAGGGACTATTTATGTCCCATATGTGGCAGAGCATCCCAAGCTCATATTGGTCTGAGCAACCACAGTCAGACACATCGTAACTCAACTCTAACATAGTGATGTCTTTTTGAGTCAAAAGTGAAGAACAACTGTAACATATAGATAATACACACACAAATATATATATATATATGTATATATATATATACTTTTTTTTTCCTGGAACAACCAAATTTTGACATAATTTTCCATAAGCTCTCACAACTGACAGTATCAAAGGCCTTAGATCCACCAATGTTGCATGCAGATCTCTGTTCTGCTCCTGGAATTTCTCCTGGGGTTGTCAGTGAGCAAATACTATTTTGACTGTTCCTAGATCCCTTCTGAAGTTGCAGTGGCTCTCAGGTAGATGACCTTCTTCCAGGTATAGAGCAGCCTATTAAGTAGGATGCTGGGAAGAATCTTCCCATCAATGACTTGCCCAGAAAGTTTCATCAGTACAATATATCCATTTCATGATTGCATGATTGCCCAGTTTTGGGACAATGGACAATGTTCCCATGCTTTCCCATTTACCAGTGCAGTAAAGCAAGGATGTGTGCTTGTTCTTATGCTTTTTAGCATGATGGGTTTCAGCCATGTTATCAAATACCTTCAATGAGGACAAATATGGCATCAAGGTCAGTTACTACACTAATGGTAAATTCTTCAGATTGCAAAGGCTACAAACCAAAACTAAAGTAAAGGGAGCCTTAGTACATGCTTTTTAATTTGCAGTTGAATGTGCACTCAATGCAGCCTCTAAAGCTGAGAGGTGACAAAGTATGAATTTATTCTCCACTCCTTGTGCTAATTTCGGCTTAATAATTAACACCCAAGAAACACAAGTATTCCATCAGCTAGCACCACACCATCCATATGTGGAACCATCAGTTACAGCAAATGGAGAAATTTTGGGTATATACACATATATACATACAATTCCCACATATATATGTTTAATTATACATATGCATATAATATATAGATTATAAATGATTCTAATTTTATATGATGTATATTGTGTCTACTGTATAAATTCACAGGTATGTTATATGTATAATTAAATTTGTAGATAAATACATATTTTATATATACTTGTATATGTAATATAGGTTACATATTATTATTATACAGTATAATATAATATATAAGTGATATGTTATATAATATCATATATATTGCATATGTAATCATATATGTCAGAAATAATATGATTGTTTTTTGGTCATGTCCCCCTCTTCATGACCTTAGCAAAGTCTTAGTAAAGATCCTAGAGTGGTTTTCCATTTCCTTCTCCAACTCATTTTTAAGATGAGGAAACTGAAACAAGCAGGGTTAAGCAACTTGATTGGGGTCATAATCTAGTAAGTGTCTGAGGACAGATTTCTTCTCAGGAAGTCGAGATTTCCTGACTCCAGGCCTGACACTCCATGCACTGTGTCACTTAGTTGCTCTTTCAACCACTTACATAGCCCCTACTTGATAACATTTTGAATAAATGTTAATTGCAGAAGTGGTATGAGCTTGCAAAGGATAACATGAATTTCTTTCAAAATATTATGATTCTTTTTTTTTTTAACAAATGCATGTTGAATGTCTGCTCTTTCTCCTCCCATTATCTTCAGTGAGTCAGTTAATGAAATCTTTGTCCCACTCCACTGAATTCCATGACTTTATACAAATTTAAGCAAAATTTATCCAAAGAGAAATTTAAGTGAACTTTCTTCATTTAAAGAGATTAATAAGGCTAGGAAAAGAGCTCCTTCCTGAGTCAGAGAAGATAAAAAATGAGAGCTTGTGAAACCCAACATTTGAGAGGATGTTGAGTCATTAAGTCCAAATTCCTAATAATCACAGCCCACATTTGCATAGCCTTTTAACACATTACAAAATACTTTTCTCAGAAATGCAAATTAAAATAACTCTGAGGTACCTCCTCACATCTCTCAGATTGGCTAAGATGACAGGAAATGATAATGATAAATGTTGGAGGGAATGTGGGAAAACTGGGACACTGAAACATTGTTGGCGGAACTGTGAATGATTCCAGCCTTTCTGGAGAGCAATTTGGAACTATGCTCAAAGGGCTATCAAACTATGCATTCCCTTTGACCCTTCAGTGCCATTATTGGGTCTGTATCCCAAAGAAATCATAAGGGAGGGAAAAGGACTCACATACACAAAAATGTTTGTAGTAACTCTTTTTTTTTTTTTTTTGTGATAGCAAGGAACTAGAAAAATAGCAGATGTTCATCATTTGGGGAATGGCTGAACAAACTGTGGCATATGAAGGTAATGGAATATTATTGTCTTTAAAAAAGGATGAACAAACTGATTATAGAAAGACCTGGAAAGATTTGCATGAACTGATGCTGAGTGAAACAAGCAGAAGCAAGAATACCTTGCACACAGTAACAGCAAGAACATGGAATGATAAACTATGAAAGGCTTGCTTCTTCTCAGTAGTTCAGTGATCCAAAGAAATCCCAATAGACTTTGGACAGAAAATGCCATCTGCAATGAGAAAAAGAACTAAGGAGACTGAATGTAAATCAGCACATTCTATGTTCACTTTTTTTTTTTCTCTCTCCCATGGTTTTTCCCATTTGCTCTGATTTTTCTCTCAATATAATTCATAAAGCTATGTATACTAAAAATAAATAAAATTACTACAATAAAAATACTTTTCTCACAATTGCAGAGGGAGCCAGGAAGTGTAAATATTATTTTTTTGCTTGTTTAGATTAGAAAACTGAAACTTGTTCTGAAAGATGACATATTTGCCCAGATTCAGGAGTAAGTAAAAAATTTGCATTTTGGATCCCTTCTGACTCCAAAAACCAGTATGCTCTCCTCTTTGTTCTAGTCCCTAAACTAGTCTGCAATAGTAACATATATTTTAAAAGATTTAAAAGGATAGCTGAAGGGTAGCTATGTAGTGCAAGGGACAGAGTACCAATCCTGGAGTCAGAAGGACAATTATTTCTTCCTCACTCTCTTACCTCCTCCTTCTCCAAGACAATAAGCAATCTAATATAGGTTTTATATGTAAAATCATTTTTAATTTATTTCCATATGAGTCATAGATCTGGCTGATTCTTTTGTCAGCATTATAGACAATGTGTAGGCAAAATAGATAGTCCCTTAATGCTGTCACATCAGGAAACTTCCTATACCAAAGTACACTTTTCACTGGTTAGCACGAAGATAGAAATTGTAAAATTGGAGATCAAATTTTTGGGTTTAAGGTATTGTTAGAACCAAGAGTACACATTTTTCAAAGTGTTTATCATTATGGGATGAATGAGAGTTGTGAGTCATTAATGTTTTATTATGAATTAGCTCTTTTCTCCTTCCCTGCCCATACCACTTTCCTCTTCTGAGGGAAAGAGACAAAAGTACTGCTTTTTTCACGTTTTTTCACTGATTCTGGTACCTTCCACATATTTGATCTTAGAGAAGTCACCTTCTGAGTCTGAATTTTCTCATCTATGAAATGGAGATTTTACGGATTGTTGATTCCTGAGGACCAGCCTGCCTATGTAAGGAGAGGCTCATTACCAGTTAGCTTGTGGCTTGATAATCATTTCTTTGACCATGACAATCCATGAAACAAATTAAAAATAAAATAGGGACAATAATACCTCAACTATCTGCCTTACAGATTTTGAGGAAAGAACTTTTAAAATTGTAAAATGTTATATACACTCTTATTATTATCATCATGTAACATTTCAAAGTAATAAACAAGCCCAGGAATTGGCAAGCTGGCTCTGGTGACTAAGGGTTGAATTTAGATGGGCTCGTCTCCTAGGAGATTCCTTTAACATTATGCTTGGTGATTAAGTTCACCATTTTTTCTGACCATTCTTAGGGTGTGGGAGACCTGGCTCCAGTCAGGAAGTATATTTGAAACAAGCCTTTCTTCTTTTTTCTTCACTCTGACACATCTATTTTAGTACAGAAAATTCTAATTCAATGAGGATGTGGCCTTGAGCTGAAGGAATTCAGTGTCCAAGGAGATACCATCTCTATTTCTTTTGCTATAAATGTACGGGCTAAATGACTGTCCGGAAAACTGATCATAATTAATTATCAAGTTATGTTGTTGATATGAGAGTCTCAGGTGCTATTGTCAGTCATCCTTCTATAATCCTGCTCCGGTGCTGCCTGTGATGAGGATGGGGCCCTTGGCCTTCAAAGGTTAGAATAACAAAGGAAAGGAAATAGCAATACCTGCCATCTCAGGTAGCTTTTCTAGTTATGTCTCAGAATGCATTTTCTTTTTCTCCATCTTTGTCACTATTTATATATAAAAATTATTACTGGAAATGTGATTTTTGCCACCTAGATTACTACAATGTGTTACCCTGTACATGTTGTTTTTAGCTTCTCTTAACCTTGGACTGCTCCTATGAAATATGAAAGTGTTGGACTAAATGATCCTTGAGTTTTTTTGCAGCTTTAAAACTATTATCCTGTATAAAGTAAACCCACATAAATCATCAGCATTTATATATGTTACCTACAAAACCCAGCAGCAAGAGAGAGAAAGAAATATCCCATTTAAAATAATTGTAGACAATATAAAATATTTGGGAGTCTATTTGTCCAGACAAACTCCAGAACTATATGAATACAATTACAAAACATTTTTCACACAAATAAAGTCAGATCTAAGCAGTTGGAAAAATATCAATTGTTCATGGGTAGGTAAAGCTAATATAATAAAAATGACTTACATCTAAATTAATCTGCTTATTCAGTGCTATATCAATTAAACTGTCAAAAATTATTTTATAAAGCTAGAAAAAAATAACAACAACATTCATTTGGAAGAACAAAAGGTCAAGAATATCAAGAAAATTAATGAAAAATGCAAAGAAAGGTGGCTTAGCTGTAACAGATCTAAAAGTATGTTATAAAGCAGCAGTTGTCAAAACATTTGATACCAGCTAAGAAAGAGTAGTACGCAATATACAAGTCAATGACCATACTATGTTTGATGACTCCAAAGACTCCAGATTCTGCAATAAGTACTCACTATTTGACAAAAATTTCTGGAAAAATGAAAAATTATATGGCAGAACTAGACAAAGACCAAAATTTCACCCCAAATCACACAAAAGATAAGATCAAAATGGGTTTATGATTTAGACATAAAGAGGTATACTATAAGCAAATAAGAAGAGCAAGGTATAGTTTACTTGTCATATTTGTGAAAAAGGAAGGAATTTATGACCAAACAAAAAATAGAGAACATTATGAAATGTAAAGTAAATAATTTTGATTTCCTTAAATTAAAAAGGTTTTGCATATACAAAACCAATACATCCAAGATTAGAAGGAAAGCAAAAGGCTGGGAAATAATTTTTATAGTTAGTGTTTCTGATAAAAGATTGATTTTTGAAATATATAGAGAACTGACTCAAAAATATACGTTATTCCACAATTGATCAATGGTCAAAGAATAGGAACAGACAATTTTCAGATGAAGAAATTAAAATCATTTATACTTATATAAAAATTATTTAAATCACTATTGATGAGAAAAATGAAAATTAAAACAATTCTGAAGATCATTTCACACCTATCTGATTGGTTAAGGTGACAGGAAAAGATAATGATAAATGTTGGGAAAACTGGGACACTAATCCATTGTTGGTATAGTTGTAAACTGATCCAGCCGTTCTGAAGAATAATTTGAAATTTTGAAATCAAAGGCTATAAAACTGCATACCCTTTGATCCAGCAATGTGACTACAGGGTCTGCATCCCAAAAGAGATCATAAAAGAGGGAAAGGGACTTGCATGTGCAAAAATGTTTGTAACAGTTCTTTTTGTAAGTGGCAAGGAATTGGATATTGAGTGGATGCCCATCATTTGGAGAATGAATAAGTTATAGTACATGAATGTAATGGAATACTGTTGTTCTATTAGAAATGATAAACAGAGTGATTTCAGAAAAGCCTGGAAAGACATGAACTGATACTGAATGAAGTGAGCAGAAACAGGAGAACATTGAGTGCCTTTTAGCAATGTGGTGATCCAAGACAATTCCAATAAACGTGATGGAACATCTGCATTTGGAGAGAAAAGTATGGATACTAATATAGATTAAAGCATAGTATTTTCATCTTTTTGTTTGTTTGTTTGAGTTTTCTTTCTTGTGGTTTTCTCCCTTATAGTCTGATTCTTCTTGTATAACATGACCAATATGGAAATATGTTTAAAAGTATTATATATGTATAACCTATATCAAATTATTTGTTGTCTTAGGGAGGAGGGAGGTAAGGAAGGAAGGGAGAAAATGTTACAAAAATAAATGTTGAAAACTATCTTTACTAGTATTTGGAAAAATAAAATACTATTAAAGGGGGGAAAAATACACATCATCCTAAAGTCCTAACAATCTGTTAAGGCACTGAGGAGGAAGTAGGTCTGTCATGTATGCCCCATTCTCACTGAATTCATATGGGGGTTAGAGATGGGAAGAGCAGTTTACACAACTAAGGTATGGAAGGGGGCAAGTGGGTGAGACAGTGGATAGAATGACAGACCTGGAATCAAAAAGATTTCAGTTCAAATCTGGCCTCAGATACTTATTAGCTGTGTGACTCTAAGCAAGTCATTTAATACTATTTGCTTCAGTTTCCTCACCTGTAAAATGAGCTGGTAAAGGAAATGTCAAACCTCTTCAATATCTTTGCCAAAAAAGAGGCACAAAAAATCTAACAAAACAAGATGATTGAACAACAATAAAAACTAAGACATGAAGGTACTGGAATCTGTGTAGATGGAGATGCTTTAAGAATTAAAATCCATTTTTTTGTGCAGCATGACTAATGTGGAAATATGCTTAGAAGAACTGCACATGTTTACTCTAGATTGGATTACTTGCTATCTAGGGAAGGGGAAAGGGAGAGAAGGAGGGAGAAAATTTTGGAACATAAGGTTTGGCAAGGGTGAATGTTGAAAACTATCTTTGCATGTATTTGGGAGAAAAAAAAGCTATTATCACAAAAATAATCAAAATCCAAGTATTATAATACAGAAATGGGTAACTTAGAAGCAACTTAGAGGACCTTAAAAAGACATGAAGTTTGAGTCTGTCTTAGGAACAATCAGTTCTTAATTTCTTAAGAGTAGAAATCATAGTTTAAATCCACAGCTAAGGGAAAGGGAAAGTAAAGAGAAAAAGAATGTAATCTGTAATAGTCTTGACCTAGAGTAATAAGGCACTGAGAGTGCAATGATGCTGCAGAAGTGCTAGAACCACCTACTGTCAACAGATTCCCCCCTGCCAAAATCTGTCTGCCTCTTTTCTCTTTGGGCCAATTTTACCATGGCCTTTTTGTGATGTTCCTTCCATTAACATGAAACTTCAGACTTGGTTAGTATCTATTTCACACTCTTCCTACCACTAAATAAGCTGATTCTGTCCCCTTCCCGTGTAAAATTACTTATTGATGTCCATAGTGTCTATCTTCAGGGTTTTAAAGAGTGCTAGTTTAAATGCATCTTTTTTTTTTTTTGTATAATCAAATAAATGTTTCAAAGTAATTAATCTCTACGGAAGGACAAGAGAATGTTAGTTTCCCACAGCCCCACAATATGTCAGATTCAGCTAAGGGAAGATTTGTACATTTTGCTGCACAATCATAGAAGAAAATGCAGATTTTCTGAGCTGGTTCAGAAATGTTAGCACAGACAGAATGACAGTGCTCCCTAGTGGCTTATCAAGTTTATGCAGGGACACTTTAAGTATAACAGCAGCAATTAGAAATTCTTTTCTGTTTTCTTGTAAAGATGTATTTGGAGATATACCATTCATGAACCACTAATGAAGTATATGCTTTAAGTTGCATTTTCATTAATGGTTATGGACCTGTGTAAGCTCATCTGCATTCTTATGTGATTTTTCTTGTGCCCAATAGCAAGCACTGATCAGAGCTAAACAAGTGTTAATAATGGTCATGAAACAGAACAAAAGGAACTAACTAGGTAATCTTCAAGTTCCCGACCTCAGCATCATTGATACTTTAATCAAATTTTTAAAAGTGTCCAATAAACACTAGGGAATCCAAAATATATGAAGCACGGTTCTTAAGGCTATGGAATTTGTATTATAAGCTTAGTGGAAAGGCTAACATAAATCCTGGATAAGAAGAACTCATTTAAATGACAGTTCAAGAACAAAATGAAGTTGTCCCTAGACAGAACATGATTAAATTCAAAATTAATCGTATGGACAATAAATACAGAAGAGAGAAAAATTCCTGTCAGACCAGTGAGGGAAGGTTTTTTGGAAGAATCATGTGAATGAGGTCTTCAAGGATGGATAGGATTTCATTGGGTAGAGAAGCATGGGAAAACCATTCCCCAAGCCTAGAATATGCTCCCTTTTCATCTCTTCATTTCAGAATGCTTGTTTTTCTTTCTTAATTAATATTTTTATTTTTCCCAGTTACATGTAAAACAATTTTTTACACTTTAAAAAAAAACTTTTAATTCAGATTCTCTCCCTTTCTTCCCCTCCTTATCCCATTGAGAAGACTCAAGTGAAGTTATGCAAAATTTTCCATTTTGAGTCATGTTGCAAAAATAAATAAATAAATAATATAGATCTGTCCTCCCCCAAAAAATCCTCAAGAAAAATAAAATTCAAAAAAAGTATGCTTCAATTTGTATTCTGACACAATCAATTCTTTCTTTGGTTATGCTATCCATACCCAAATTCTTAATCCTTATCTTTCTTCAAGACTTAGTTGAAATGTCTTCTTTATGAAGATGGTGTGAATTCTCTCCCAAATATTACTCTTTCAATTCTCAAATAACCCCTAAAGTCAGCCCTATTTATAATTGCAAACTAGATCAGTGTTTTGGTCTAGCATTGTTTTATATTCATGAAAGCAAAATAATTGGACTTTTTTTTTTCAAATGGACCATCTAGTGAGGGATGTGGACAGACTTCAGGGAGAGGGTAATCATGAAGTAGGATAGGGAAAAAAAAATTACATCTTTATTTCCACCAACATCTAACTGAAATGGAGCATTTCCTTCATTGTTTAAAAACATTATCCTCAAAAAGTCCAGAGGTTTCACCAGATTCCTGAAGGGGTCCATGACACAAAAAGGATTAAGAAATCCTCATTTATGATAAGTAGACCCTAAGCCCTTTCTGAATATGCCAATCACAAATAAGGTAGATAAGGATGAACATAGGAATGGGTAACATTCCTCTGGAGTAGGGATTATGCTGGGGTTTTCCTCAACCATTCTAGTTGCTGTAATTGTTGCTCTGTTATTGCTGTTGATGACAGTTAATTAATTAACTAATTAATTAATTAAGGTAATGATGATGATGATAATGATGATGATTTTTCTTCCTCTCCTTCCTTTAGGCAAAGAGATCTAATCTGGCCAGGCTTCCTCAGAAGTGGATTAAGCATGTCTGATTTGTTAGTTGCTAAGTTTTACTGAATATTATTATGTATGATGGTGAGTCATTTGAAATAAGGCTGGAAAGATAGGTTGGGGCAAGATTGTCGAAAAACTTAAATACCATTCTGGCATGATTATCAATGATTTGAATAAAGGTGAAGCAATGTAGTGTGGAGGTAAAAAGGTCCAGATTTGACTTCAGAAAACTCTCCTATTTACCACCTGTGTAATTTTGGACAGGACTGCTCAAGCAAAAAAAGTTGGTGTTTTTCTGGCACTCACTTGTGGCTTCAAGAAGTAATAGTATGTGTAGCAGCCGCACTGGTAAACAAAAATCTCAGTAGACAGGATAAACTAGGTTGAGGACAGCCAACAGCTTCAAACTCTTATGTTTACAGTTGGAGAGAGGTCTACTCCACGTATGTAAAGATTTCTCCTGGAAGAATAGGTGAATGAGAACAATTTGTTACAATGGCCCATCAAGTTGAAGAGGTGCTGTGGAGCATGTGGAACTTGGTCAGACATGGAAGTTACCAAGATTCTTCTCTCTAGACTTTAATGACTCTGTGCAATTCTGACTCCCAATTTACTCTCAAGTCAAGACTTCACCCCATGATGTTATTGGTCTTCTTCAAAAAAGACAAATTACTTAACTTTTCTGGGTCTTAGTTTCCTCCTCTGTAAAATGAAGAAGGGTTCAACCAGATGGACACAATAGTCTCCTCTAACTCTTGATCCTTGTATTTGTTTGTGTATATACATACTGTGTTTTCCAGTGGTATAAAAACCACTGGAAAGCAGGGACTATTTTTTTTTAATTCCTATTATATTTAGACCTCTGGTTTATGTCCAATTAGTAGTATTCAGTTGACTTTGATTGCACAGGAGTAGTAACTGTCAATCTAGTGAATCTATTTGCTTAACCAATGTCTGATGAGTAAATGACCATACCCAGTATGATTGGGAGGGGTGTGTGTGTGTTATTCAATGGCATAAAAAGTTCCACCAGCTATTTTTTTAATTGTACCTCCATCCTTGTTATCCCTTTGCTAGGGAAATGGCCCTATAGCAATTGGCCAACAGATTCTATGAATACTTGACTAATAGGTGACTGTCTGCAGGAGCTGCTTGCAAATTGATTCCCCTATATAGTGCCCAATATAAGACCAATGAAAGACCATCAGCTCTGCTCACATTTGAATATACTCTACCAGCTAATCTATCACAAGCATGAACTGAAGATTCTCCTAGAAAGTCAAGATGGATTTATCAGTCAACAAGATGATGAGTTTTACTTTGCCTTTTCTGTGTCATCTGGTTGACAAGTACTATAAAACTAAGGCTTTAAAGAAAAGGGACATTCAAATCTAAGGTCCACTTCATTAGATGAGGGCATGGATCTCCATGATATTGGAAATGCAGAAAAAGCATTTGACAAAATATAATACCCATTCCTATTAAAAACATTAGAGAGTATAGGATCAGGGGTGAAACAAGGTTGTCCACTATCACCATTACTAGTCAAGATAGTATTAGAAATGTTAACTTCAGCAATAAGAGAAGAAAAAGAAATTGAAAGAATTAGAGGAGATAATGAAACAAAATTATCACTCTTTGCAGATGAGATGATGGTATACTTAGAGAACTCTAGAGAATCAATTTAAAAACTACTAAAACAACTAACAACTTTATCAAAGTGACTTTGCCTCAATTTATTTTTGGACAAGTTTGGGTCTTACAGGTATGATCTTGGGACAAATCCTAATAACCTTTATGAGTCTCAGCTAAGTTATATCTAACAATAATCATTAACATGTTTACAGCATCCTACAACAAACCTGCTAAACAGGTGATCCTCTTATCCCTATTTTTCCAGTTTAGGAAATGAGACTAAGAGAATTTAAATGAGTTGCCTAGGATTGCACAGGCATTCAATAGAATATTGAATAAAATTAATAGAAATTAGGTCTTCCTGACTCTAAAACAAGTGTAAAATGAGAGGTCTTGACTAGTTAATTTCTTTTTTTTTTTAATATATTTTTTTACATTTTTTTTTATTTAATAGCCTTTTATTTACAGGATATATGCATGGGTAACTTTACAGCATTAACAATTGCCAAACCTCTTGTTCCAATTTTTCACCTCTTACCCCCCACCCCCTCCCCCAGATGGCAGGATGACCAGTAGATGTTAAATATATTAAAATATAAATTAGATACGCAATAAGTATACATGACCAAAACGTTATTTTGCTGTACAAAAAGAATCAGACTCTGAAATATTGTACCATTAGCTTGTGAAGGAAATCAAAAATGCAGGTGTGCATAAATATAGGGATTGGGAATTTAATGTAATAGTTTTTAGTCATCTCCCAGAGTTCTTTTTCTGGGCATAGCTGGTTCAGTTCATTACTGCTCCATTGGATGACTAGTTAATTTCTGAGATCTCATCCAACTCTAAATCCAGTCATCCTATAATCCTAATGTGATCCAATCATGTACAGTGAGAGTGAGGTTTCCCTGGTTTTGCACTGGTAGCCCTAAACATTAGAAGAACTAGAAAAATACCTGTAAAGTCCTGCCTAATGGAGGATTTAAAGAAAGAGATGAATAAGAAGTTATAAATAGGTTGCGATCTTCATCATAAAAAGGGATACTTTTATTAATAAGATCACAGATCAATACAAGTAAGGAAGATTGTTGAAGAATTGGGTTGTAATAATAAAGTGTACTCCTTCACTCTAATTCTCTCCTAACTCATTTAGGTGCAAAACAAGGCCTCTTCTTTTATGACTGCTTTATAATGATAAGCACATTTCTATTCAATATATAAATCCTTGGAAGGATTTCCAAATTCTGACACTGTGTTGGAGAATTAAGCTGATTAATGATAAGTATATTTCTTACTTTCCAAAAGTATTCTATTACAGAATTTTTTAACTAGAAAGCAACAATTATATTGTGAAAGAATTTTCCAGTTTACAAAAGTGTTTCCCTGCAAGATTCCAGCAAAAAGTGATCTTAATGGATTGTAAATATGACTTGATTTACATACCACTGTTCAGAAGTCTATCTATGGGGTAAAATGAAATTTGCATTTAATATATAATGTAGAGTTTCAACAAATCAAATTCAAGCATAGATTGATATAGTTATCTTATTTATTATCAATTGATTCATGTAGGTTTTAGGTGGAGATGAAAAAGTATTAAAAGGAGCTTATTTGTCATAATGAAGCTTTAAATTTTCCTTTTTCTTTCTTTTTTTGCTTCTTTCTCTTTTTTCTTTTCTTCCTCCCTCCCTCCCTTCTTTCTTTCTTTCTTTTTTCTTTCTTTCTTTCTTTCTTTCTTTCTTTCTTTCTTTCTTTCTTTCTTTCTTTCTTTTTTTCTTTCTTTCTTTCTTTCTTCCTTCTTTCCTTCCTTCCTTCCTTCCTTCCTTCCTTCCTTCCTTCCTTCCTTCCTTCCTTCCTTCCTTCCTTCCTTTCTTCCTTCCTTCCTTTCTTCCTTCTCTATCCAGTCAAGAACTATGCAAAAAGACTACCAGAATCCTTTGGAAGCCCTAAATGGAGATAAGCCAGGGCAGGTAAAAGGTATAGAGAGAGGCATTTCAGTCCCACACTCATGGCAACTCTAGAGTTCAATCATAAAAACAGTGAGCAGTGCCCAGCCTGAGAACAGTCTTGGAACTCCAGATGGATAAAGACCTCTAATCTGCACCTCATCTACCACCCAGGCAACCTTTGCCCAACTTAGCATTCAAGTAGTCTGGGCCCAAATGGCAGCAAGAAACAAGGTCCGATAATTCCTACAAAATATTAGAATCCAGAGTGAAAATCAAGTAGAACTTATCTATATCTTCTAGGATACAAGAACTAATGCTGACCCAAGCAAAGTCCCCTGACAAGACAATGAGACTAAAGATATGAATAAACAGAATAAAATATCATACAAATAAAGGCTTTGGACTGAGAGAGTCCCAGAAAAAGAAAATAACTTTATAAATATAAGTAGATCTTCGAAGAGAAAAAAAAAATCCTAAGTAGGGATTGTTTATTCCTTGTATTTGTATCCTCAGCACCTAGTAAAGTACCTGGTATAGAATCTAGTATAGTGTTTAACAATTTTTGATGAATAAAAAATGAAATTAAAGCTCTGGAGGAAAGAATTGGAAGTATAATAAATAGTTTACAAGAGAAATAGCAAGCTTTACTCAAGTAATAAACTGTCTTAAAATAAAAATGGACCAAATACCTCTATAACACATTGATTTTCTCATAGTCCTATGTAGCTCCTAACAGTTGGGATCAATCATTCTATTTCCTAGGTAAACAATTCTCTACTATGAGTCTTGTGGGAAGAGAAGTAGTTCAGAATTTCTATAAATACAGACTTTGTTATAATTCAAAAAATATCAAAGTATTTTCATTTTTACACATTAAACTCTTACTACATATTACAGTTCCTTTTAATTTTGTATGTCATATGACAATTTAATGATAAGAGATTAATCTTGCTCCTCTAAGATCTTCATTACTAGAATTAACTTGGGTATGTCTCTCAGAACCCTGGGATTATATCTTTCAATTTCCATAAGGCCAGAGATTTGGCAGATCCCTCCTCCTTTATTTCTCCCATCCTTGTTCATTGGTGCTCTGCAATCGGGTGAGAATATTCAAGTTACTTGATACTACTTCCTACCTCATTGAAAAAAAGAGATGGATGAGGAAAGACAGTAGGAAAGTATACATTCCCTCAGTGTTGTCTTCCATTAGGGATAAAGAAAAATCAATCCCTATTCTGTATGACACCCAGAAAAAGAAAGCTTTTATCTTGTACTGCATCAGTGAAAACATAAAGTGCGTAATGCGAGAAGTTGCATTTTACTCTCTTTAAGTCAGATCATCTCTTAAATACTGTGTCTATTCTAGGGGGAACATTTTATGGAGAACTTTCACAAACTAAAGTGCATTTAGAGCATGATAATTAGAACAGTGAGAGGACTTAAAACCACATCATACTAGAGTTATCTGAAGAAACGATTTATCAGGGCATGAGAACTGTATTCAAGTGTTCTAAGGGTGATTGCATGACTTGTTTGGTATAAAGGAGAACAAATAGAAGTAATGGATGGAAGTTGAAGACAGTAGATCTAGGTTTGATGAAAGGAATTTGCTCCTTACGATTCAAGCTGATCTAAGTTGACTTGAATTTATTTGACTTGAACTTGTAAGCTAGTTCCTCTTTACTGAAAGTCTTTAAGCAAAGGCAAGAGACCAAGAACTATATATTGAGGATGGTGTAGAGGGGATTCTTGATCAGATGTCAGTTGGATTGATGGCCTTAAGAAGCTTCTCACTCAAATTCTAGGATTTCATGAAGGATCACTTCTAAGGTAGGGCTAGGGAACTTTTTTCTACCAAGGACCATTTGGATATTTATAACAACATTCATAGGTCATAGAAAATTATCAACTTAGTACTCAAGCAGTGGGACGTTGTTGTATCAGACTTTTAGCTTACATTGTTTGTGGTTGCCTTTGACAAATAATTTCATGAGTCTTCCTGTGGCCTGGATGTTCCCCACTTTTGATCTTTCCTGTGATTAGTAGGGAAAATAACAACTACACATTTTTTCAACCATTGTAACTCGGCAAGGTTGTCTACTGAGACATAAGAGTTGCCATATGTGCCAAAGATCATAATAACCAAATGAGAAGAAATCAGAAATTCTTGAATTATTGCACTAAGTTTTATTCCTCAAAGAGAGTAGTATTAGAAGTCCAGGATTAGGAGTCAAAACATGTGGGTTTATGTCTTGATTCTGAAAGTAATTCTGGGATAACTTTGGGAAATTATTTTTTATATATCTAGACTTCAGATAACCTGCAGGATTATCCAGCATTTCAATTGTTTGTGTAAGGGACTTTGCAAACCCTAAAAATGTTGTATGTGTCAGAGGCTTTATAATTTTGTACTTCATTCAACTGAAAATCCTTGCTGATTGAAGTGGGAAAATTGATTCTCTGTGCTTTTAAAGGGTTAAACTCCAACCTTGCTATATGGTTCTGGCTTGGAGTGATTAAGATGTTCTCTGCTTATGATCATATAATAGAAATTCTGTAAGGCACTGCTGAAGAGAGGTAGCAGCCTCCAATAATAATGAAGGAAAAGTGACTTGTTTGGCTATATTTTTCTTGAGAATTATCAGTTGCATGTGGTCATCATTTCACTGTCATATAGAAGGCTTCAGCTGCTGCTGTTGAGATAGTATTGAAAAAAGAACTTGTAATTCTCCATGATGACTAATTGTCTGAATAACAATATGAAGTGGAAATACCAGCCAGCTAAGGCACTACAGACTGAGATGATCACTATATTTAACCTTTTCTAAAGCAGTTTTAAACAGGCATTACCACTTTGAGGGTCTAGGGAGGTGATGACAGAGGGGGAACTTATCTGAAAAAAAGAAATGACAATTGCTGACACAGTCACTTTATACCTGAAGGAACAGTGCCAAAATCAATGTCTAATAGGAGGCATGTGTGATGAGATTGCATTGAAGATTACAGTCACATTCTCCATTCTAAAAGCTTCTCTGGACAGATTGTAAATTACTCTGACCTTAAGGAAAATTTTCACATTGGGGTTTCAGTTTTTATGGACATTCCATCTGGATAGGCTGACCTGTGTTTAGATAAAATGAACATTCAAATACAAAATCAATAGAACCAAGGATCATGAATAGTTTGATGATTTAATCAACTTTCCTTATTTCCCTTCCTTCCTTCCTTCCTTCCTTCTCTCCTTTTCTTTTATTCTTTTCCTTCCTTCCTTTATAGTAAAAGGACATCTATAGACAGCATACTTAGAGTTTGTGTTGAAATCCTGCTTCTGAAAAATACTTGCTGTGATATAGGTAGATAGATAGATAGATAGATAGATGAACAGGAATGAAAAAAACAGTAACAAATAGAGAACCAGTTTGAAAATCAGGAAACCCTGGACTGAACTTTGCTCTCTGATCCTTACCGTCTGGGTAGCCACAGGCAAATGACTTTACCTGTCAGTATCCCTAGCAACTTTACAATAGTAAGTAAAAAATGAATCGCTGATTCTGTCTTGATGGAGGGAGTTGCCATGCTAGGAGTTCTCTCACACTGATGAAATCATAGATATCTCTGCAGAAATACATACATATACATGCTCATATAAAAAACACTACGGTTCCAGAAACAAAGATAACTTGCGGGACTGGATGAATTTTGAAATTATGGCTCTTCTTTCAGTCATCATAATTATATCCCTGCTAGCCATAAAATGCAGTGAGTCCATGAGTCTCTTAGAAGACAATTTAGTTAATGAATGTATTGGAGAATAAGGGGGCAAAACCCTTAGTGTTGCTGTCAAACACCAAATATGCAAAACACCCAAAGACTATATTGTTTTCTAGTATAACTATCAATCAAAACACTTGTTGAGGTTATATTAAGTCTAGGACATTGTTCTAGGAATTCTTAGGGATACAAAGAATTACAAGATATAGAACCTGGGTTTATAAGGTAGAACTGGGAAGACAAGACATACATACATGAAATGTAATAAGAAATATGAAACAGTAAACAACTGCAGGTGAGTGGTTCACATCATGAGCATTAGGGCAGTTCAAAGGAGGCAAAGATCACTTTCAGAGGCTAATCAGGGAAGGTTTCATGGAGTAGAGATATGTAAACTTGAAGCTATTTCTACCCAAAGACAAATGTATCCTTATATTTGTTCCAAATTGTCTTTTTCCCTCTGTTTCTGTTTTAATTATATTTATAACCCAAAAGAGGCAGGCAGTGAAAGAGACAGGTCTTCCATTTTCTGGCCAAACCACTTCCAAATGGTTCTACTGGGAAGAATGCCCATTCTTATGTAGGAGAATTATTAGGGGAATTTATTAATCAATTGATGAGATGACAGAGTGATGAGCCTTTGTTTGAAGGGCAAAAGGAAATAATTATTAGAACACTGGATTTGGAATTAAGAATCTTAGATCTGAGTTCAAATTTTGCTTCATAGCTTCATTAGCTGTGTCACCATGGGCAAGTTCACTTAATCTCTTTGAACTTCAATTTCCTCAACTGTAAGATAGGGATAATAACATTGGGTTGTTGTGAGAATTAAATGAAATTAAAACATATATAAAGAAATTTATAATAAAGCATGGAGTACTATAAATGTTATTTATCTTGTCTATTGATGATGAATTGATTGCCTCAAACTATTGTGGGTTGGAAATGCTCTAGGCTGGCCAATAAAATTCAAGTCAGTTGCAGATTTAGGTTTTTTTTTTGGTTCTTTTTTCAAGGCAGTTCCAGAGAATAGCAGCACAGATACAAAATTTAGGTCATCAGCTTTGAATCATGATAGTCAATAAACTAGGTAAATCCTGAAGGTGTGAAAAGGAAGAGGAAAAGGGAGAGAAGAGAATAAGCAGGCAAGCTCTGAAAAGCTCTGATCTAATTGAAGGAACAAACTTTTAAAGATCTGTGGATTCAAGGCAAGTCTGGTTCCTATTTGTAATACTTCCCCCAGGGTCCCTGCCTTTTTCAGGCTATCTCTGTACAATGGTTCTTTCCAGGCTCAGCCTCTGTGCTGAAATATTTCTCTTGCTCATTCTGCATCCTTTCTGTGAGTCTCTGAAAATATTTAGTCAATCAATCCAAGTGTGCCTATTAGCTATAGGAAATTTTGACTTATAAATGAAAAGCTGAAGCAGTTCTGTTTTGTAGCCCTCAATTCATAGCACATGCAGTTTTCTTTTAACTTGACAGTGGCTTGATAGTAGATAGTCTTTTCAATAACATTCTGTGCCATAGATCACATCATTTTTAAGTTGAGAGCCAAGCCACAGCAACACTGTAAGAGTCCTCCCTTCCTAGAATTCAGGTGCTCAGGAACCTCATGTAATCCCTTCAAGGTCAAAGTCTTATGCCTTATTTTGGCATTTATCCAGGCCTGCCAGCCACTTTTTATTTTCTTCATCATTTTCATTAAAGCTCACCTGTCTCATCCCCTCTGGGCCAAACTAAAATCATGGAATCATACAATATCAAAGTTGAAAAAACTTTTAAAGATCATTTAGTCCAAATCCTTAATTTTACAAATAAGGCAACTGGGGCCCAGAAAGATCAAGTGACTCATTTATATTTATATAACAAATTAGTGACAGGGAAGATAAAGCAGCAAAAAATCTCCTGTTTCTAGTTTTGTGACATATAATGGTAATCACATGGAAATTTATCTCAAGAGGCAAATCTTAATCTTTAAATTTCTATGAGGTTTTGATATATCAGTTTTGTATGATAGATATGCTCATACATTTATTTATCATGTATTTGTATGTAAACTATATAACATATGGTGAGATCCACCTATTTCAGTGAAAGAGTAGGAGAAAAATTGGTGCTCACCTAAAGGGCGTATCTGTCAGAGGGTAAAGATAATAAGATAGATAAGAAAATTTTGAAAAGAGAAAGAAAAGGAGTGGTAGTAGTACAAGGTTTATCTTGGGAGAAAAGAACTGTGCAGGGAAAGGGGTGAGGAAAGGGCGGGAATTGGAACTAATTAATTAATGTTGAAAAATAATCCATGCATATGTTTTGAAAATAAAAAGTTTTAATTAAAAAAAAAAAAGAACTGTTCAAGTTTTGTCCTCATCTTGCATGGGAGAGATAATACCAAAAATTAGAAGGCTAAAGAGGCATACCATACTTATATATGAATAATTAGTGGATTGAGTGTTATGTAGTGCCAAGAAGGGAAGCTGGTGAGATTTTTAAAAGTCATTTTACTTTCCCTTCAAGTGGTAAAGAACAGAGGTCTAAATTCTGGCTTTATGGAAACCTGAGCAATATAATGACTATCTAGTATCCATGGTACCACACATGGAACTTTCTATAGGAATATAGCAGGGTTCAAGGTATAGCACCTCTCCCTGACTTTCCATTGTCTCTATTAGTGTATACAGGTTCAGTCTCACATTTATCATAATTCTGGTCCATGATAACTGCACATTGGACCTCCCGCCTTTGCTTGATTTGATTTCTAAGTGCTTCTGCATTCTTGGGTCCTTCTTCATTTGGTATTCCCATAAGTTTCTTTATAGGCAATAATGGATTACAATGTATTATATTGGTATCCCCAATTGTTTTTTTGTGTTATTGAACAGTCTGGAAAATGTACTTTTTCAATTACTTGTTAGTGTACAACAGCTCTGTAGACCTTCAGTTTGATAGCCAATCTGATACCTCTCTTCTCCTACACTCCTTTGAAGTCTCCCAAACACTGAGCTAGGTCTGGCAATGTGTGTGGATATCCCTGGAAAGTATACTGCTAAGATAAGTGAACTTATCTACAACATTCAAAACTTCACCATTTGCTCTTCAGAACTTATGGTTCCATATGTGGTGTGGAGTTGATCAAAAAAATGAAATAAAATAAAATAAAAATAAAGCAATACCTGATAAGATACTGAGTCACACACACACATACACACAAAAAGTTGAAATAGCACTCAGCTATAGATTCACAAAAGGATCTTCTCCAGAGAAGAGAGCTTTAATTCAGTGTCAAACTTAACTAACTTTAACAATTCAGTAAAGTAACAATATCAACAGCAGAGAATATCAATAGTAGCTAAACCAAGAACCAGCAGATACATTGCTGCTTAGTAGAAAAAGCAACCCAATCAATGACATCAGTGGCCCATAGTACAGTTTAAAAAAAAAAAAACTAACAAACAGCAAGTGATGTCAGAACAGGAGATCAATAGATAAAATTAATTCTAACAGCAATATAGCCCTAGGACCATGAATTACTATATATGAAAGAAAGAATGCCTCTATTCTATGAAAGGATTTTCTTTATTTGTTTTACTACGATACTCTGTTTAACTAAATATCTTTGAGTTAACATATCTTTCATATTTGCCTTGGTAAGAAAAAAAATCAAGAATTATCAGATTACTTGCTGTCTTGGGAAGAGGGGAGATAAGAGAGGGAATGAGAAAATTTTGGAACAAAGTCTTACAAAAACAAAATTTGAAAACTATCTTTACATGTATTTGGAAAATAAAATACTATTGAAAGAAATTAAAAGCATCATATGGTATCTCATGGACTATGGTTTTGAATAAATGCTGATCCAAAGGTAGCTTGATCCTGCATATATTTTTACCCACATTTTAGAAGGGCCCATGATGCACAAAACATACCCTTTGGATCAATTCATTCCTCGTGTAATTAGGACAGGGAAGGGAATGAAATTCCAACATCCACTAGTCCCTGCTACCTCAGAATGTTTCACATCTCTATATTAGATTGTAAACTCCATGAAGTCAAACATTTGGTCTTAATCCAAAGTGTGTATCTTTCAGAATTTAGCACAGTGCTCTGAATTCAGAAGGTATTTAAATATTGAATAGAACTAAACTTACAGATTCAAGAGTAAAGAGAGCTAGGTTAAGAATTGGGGTTTCCTAAATTCTCTATATTCACTTTCTGTGCTGCAGCCAAGCTGAAAATGTACACTTTAAGGGCTTTTGATGGGTCAATCTTAATCTCCATTCATCCCCAATAAAAAGACCCAGTAAGGTTTGTGAGGAATTCATTCCTTGTTGCTGTATTCCCATTCATTGCTTACCATAATGCTTGGAACTCTGTAGCCACTTAAATGATTGTTGTTAAATTATCTGAGTTAAAGTAAATAATATTTTGCTAGATTCCCAGGACTTCCTAGAGATACATCATCCTAAACCATAAGAATGACAATAATAGTGGGAAATGTAGGTCCTAATGTTGAGGCCAGTGGAGAGCACTTTTTGGTGCAAAAGAACCATAGAGTACAAGTAAAATCACATTATGTAAATATAGTGTTAATTGAATTATTACTAAATGCATTCTCCTCTGTAAGATGAAATCTGAATGTATAAACCAGACAAATTTTAGGCTGATCTTTTGTATTACAAAAAGTATTTTTCTTTTACAAAAGCACAAATTACAAAATATTTTTGCAAACAGATTTAATTCTGAACTTCAGTAGAGAATTTAAATGATTCAATTAGAAATAAATTTATTTGCATGTATGTCTTCCAGTAAAACTGATACTACATAATTCAAGGTATACCTGTAGTTCTGCCCTGACCTTAGTAATTATTGAAATTCTAGCTAAATCCTATTAATTTCTCCCATAATTATATAATACATATACTGAGTTGAGGTCCAAATGACATTCCTTACAGTGTAATAACTTCATGACAGTGAATAATGAAAATATCTGAGATTTTTGAATGGTTATTCTTTTTTAAAAATAAAAAATGGCTTTGGGGACATATAAATCAGATTGTGATTCAGCTGTAGAATCTAGAATAAGAAAGGAAAATAATGAGTAATGAAATACCTTTCAAATGACTCAAACTAATGTTCAAGAATGGTGAATACTTGACTTCTTGTTTTCTCCCTGACATAATGAAAACAGATTGAAATCTATTTTAATTAGGTGAGTATATCTTTACCATTCCTGCAGAAAGCTTTACAGATATACTTAGGGTTAGATGAGGTGATCTAGGAGCCAATAGCCACACTAGACAATTCACAACAGTCTGAAAGACTGGAAGCCTGAAATTACCTAAGCTCTCTAGGCAATTGATGCTATATCTATGTAGGTATGCTCTAAATACCTCAGGGTATCTATTTTCCAAATAAACTATAACCTTCCCAATAATTGTACTGCTTTGTTTACAAAGAGTGAAAGGAAAGAGATGATGGGAAAATGTTTGGGTTGGGCAATTGTCTTTAAAATGAATTTTTCTGAATATGTTTTGTAGTAGTTCAACTGTTCAATTCAATAAACATTTATTCAACACCTACTATGTGCAAGGCAACATGCTGATGGTACTTGGAATAGATACAAATGACACGATATTTGTCCTCAAAGACCTTATAATTTAATAGGTGTTAGGAAGAGATAAAGTAGGAAATGTTTAAGAAAGACAAGGAAGGAAATAACTATAAATCAGACTGAAATAAGATATTAGAAGTTACTCATGCAGATGAAACACAAATTCTTTTGGGTTTTTTAATTGTTTAGTGCTTAAGGCTGTAGTTTTTAAAATGTCTATTTATTCTGTGCTCTTAAGTAAGCTCAGGCAGTTAGATGACACAGTGTAGGACCAGGTCTTGAATCATATAGACTCATCTTTCTGAATTTAAATCTGGCTAGACATTATATGTCTATATGACTCCAGGCAAATCACTTAACCATACTTGCCTCAGTTTCCTCATCTATAAAATGAGCTGGAAAAAGAAATGAAAAAGCACTCCATTGTTTTTTCTAAGAAAATCCCAAATGGGATCATGAACTATTGGATATGGCTAAAAAATAGCTGAACAAAAACAACTTAATGTCTTCATTCAATCTTACAGTTTTTCTTGAACTACAACCCAAGTTAACTATTGTCTGCTCCCTGTCTCACTAGGTGGCCTAACTCATGACATACCTTCTGCCATGGTGTATTGTATATAAAGTACATGACAGGATATATTCAATTTAAAATGAGGAATCTGAATTCTAGGAATCTAGAATCTTAGATTCTAAAATTTAAGACCTGAGAAATATTCAGCAAGTTATTTCTCTTTTATGGGCTTGAGTTTTCTCCTTTGTAAAATAAGGGGTAGCATTTCTTCTAAGGTCTCATCTTGTGAGCTCACTTGCTTCACATGGGAAGAAGATCTCTTGAACTTGTGTATCTGACATGTATAGTTTGCATCAACCATCTATCAGGCATGGATCTCTCTCATCTTTTCCCTTTACATTGCCATTAGTGGTTTCAGCTTCTGACCCCCTGATGCTTTCTGTTGTAGCTTTGATTGACAACTTAATCTTCTACTCTGTTCCTTCAGATAGTCACTTTTTTATTTTTTAACTTTATTTCTATCATATTTTATTTTTTCCAATTACATATAAAGATAGTTTTCAACATTCATCATTGTAAGATTTTGAGCTCCAAATTTTTCTTTCTCCTCCCCAAGACAGTAAAGGAATCTGATATAAATTATACCTGTATATTCATGTTAAACATATTTTCAGTTATATTGTGAAAGAAAGGTAAGAACAAAAGGGAAAAACCATGAGAAAGAAAAAAACAAAAATTTGCATTCAGATTCCATAGTTGTTTCTCTGGATGTAGTCAGCATTTTCCATCACAAATCACTTGAAATTGTCTTGGATCATTGCATTGCTGAGAAGAGCTAGGTCCAGATGTTAATTTTTTAAAGCCTTTCTCAAAATGGAATTATTCTAATATCACATATCATTGATGTGCATATTAGGGGAAGAACTTTTCCTATAAAGAATCATAAATCAATGTGAGAAGTGAAATGATAATTAGAGGCTTTCTAGTTTAACCTTCTCGTTTTCCATATGAAGAGTCATAGTCCCAGAGAAGTGAAGAAAGTTAACTCAAATCCATTCAGTGCTTTTATTTTAGTATCTAAGAAATGGATCAATCTTTTAGTAAAAGCCAACAGTACTTCCAAGGGTAGAGCCAAGATGTCAGAGTAGAGGAAATCTTCAGATGAGCTGTCTCAAAATTCTTCCAAACTTTAAAATAATACCTCAACTACATTTCTGGAGTAGCAGAGCCAACAATAAGTCAATATGAGACATTCTTCCAACCCAAGATATCTTATAGGTCATAAAGAGAGATCTGTGATGTAGAGGTAGAGATGAGCCACTCAAGGAATAAGAGGATTTGACATGGTCAAAAAGAGATTACAGGGGATTGTGTGCTAGCACAGGATACAAAACCAGATGCTATTTGACACCTCTATTGCCTATACTCACTTCTGAGTCACAATTCAATGATGGATCAAGAGGGAGTGAGACCCCTGAGGAGCAGTATTACTTCTAGTGCCAAGTTAGCAGGGGTCCTAAGGAACAATCTTGACTGCAATTCAAAAGCACCAGGGACTCTTCCTGGGTATAAACTAAGAGAGCAATGATCACACTTCACAGATCATACTACCTAGGAAATACTAAAAACTTCAAAATTCCCAGAATTAGCTCTGAAAATATCAATGCAAAAAAAGCCTGAAGCTTGGGATTGTGTCCTTCGACAACTCTACCCTCCACTTCATACTGGGAACAAAGTTCAACTTTAACATAAAGCTCAAAATCAAGAGCTGACCAGCCGGGTAGAGTGGGGATGGGGAGAGACAAAACAACAACAAGAAAAGTCACAAAGAGGAAAAATGTGAATTGGACACAAGCTCAATAAGAATTCCTAGAAGAGCTAAAAAATTTCTTTCAAAATCAAATAAGAATAGTAATAGTATAAGAAAAAATAGGTAAAGAAATGAAAGCAAAAGAGAAAAAATATAAAATAACAAATAATAGTTTGGTCAAAGAGGCATAAAAAATACTGAAGAAAATAATACCTTAAAAGCAGAACTAGTCTAATAGAAAAAGAAGTACAAAACTTTGCTGATGAAAATAACTCCTTAAAAAGCAGAATTTGATGAATGGAAGCTAATGACTCTATGGGACATCAGGAAACAACAAAACAAAATCAAAAGAATGGAAAAAAATTGAAGAAAATGTGAAGAATGTCATTGGTAAAACATTTGACCTGGAAAATAGATTAAATATAGAATTTAAGAATTATTTTACTATCTTAAAACCAAAGAAAGAGACAACATATTTCAAGAAATTATCTAGGGAAACTGTCCTGATATTCTAGAATGAGAGGGTAAAATTCAAATTGAAAGAATTTAAAGATCACCACCTGAGACATATTGGAAGATGAAAATTCCCAGGATATTTTAGTCAAATTCCAGTGCTACCACATCAAAGAAAAAATACTTCAAGCAACTAAGTAGAAACTATTGAAATGCCATGGAGCCACAGTCAAGATAATGCAAGATTTAGCAACTACCATATTAAAGAGTAGATGGCTTGGAATGTGACATTTTAGAAAACAACCAGCTTTGTGATTAAAAAAAAGAATATTTAATAAAATAGAGGACTTTGAAGCATTCTTGATGAAATCTCAAATCTGAATAGAAATTTTGATTCAAATATAAATTCAAGAAAGCTATAAAAAAAGTAAACATGAAAGAGAAATCATAAGGGACTCAATAAAAGTTAAACTTTTTACATTTCTATATGGGAAATTCTTCTAAGAACTTTATCATTTTTAGGACACTGAAGAATTATACAAAGAAACAGGATGAAGGACTGAGTTGATTATGTTGGAATGATATAAAAAAATGTATGGGCAAGAAACTTGAGAGAAGGGGGAAGGAAGAAAAAGAATAGGAAAAATTACCTTACATAAAAGAGGTGTGTATAAGGAAAAAAAAATATAGTAAAGTAGAGAATGGTGGAGAGGGGAGTGGGCAACACTTGAATCTCACTCATATCTAAATTGGTTCAGAGATGGAAATATGTGTATGCATATATATGTATATAATATAACATGATATGCTAATATATAATTATTTATATATACTTATTGACATATATGTATAATAAATACATACACACAATTGGTAATAAAAGAAAGAGGGGAAAGGGATAAGGAAAAAGGGGGTGATAAAAGGGAGAGCAGATACAAGAAGGTAGAAGGAAAACAGACAGGAGAAATACAAAAAAAAAAATAGACAACAGGATGAAAGGAAATACATATTAGTAATCATAACTATGAATGTGAATGGGATAAATTCATTCATAAAATGGAAGTGGGTGGCAGAGTGGATTAGAAAACAGAATTCAACAATATGTTGTTTACAAGAAACACACTTGAAACTTAGAGACACAGCATTAAAATAAGGGGATGGAACATAAGGAATAGCAATCATGATATGACGTAAAGCAAAAGCAAAACCAGACCAAATTAAAAAAGATAAGCAGGAAAACTAGATCTTGCTAAAAAAAAGAAACAGATAAGGAAGTAAAATCAATGCTAAATATATATGCACCAAAGAGCACAGCTTCCAAATTCCTAAAGGAAAAGTTAAATTAAATACAAGAAGAAGTAGACAGGAAAACTATACTAATGGGGACTCAATTTTCCCCTCTTAGAACTAGATAAATCTAGCCATAAAATAAATAGGAAAGAAGTCAAGGATGCTAGGGATGAAAAGAATCTTAGAAAAGTTAGATATGATAGACCTCTGGAAAAAAACTCAATTGAAATAGAAAGGAATATACCTTTGTTTCACCTGTATAATTCAATCTTTACAAAAATTCAATAAAGGGTCATGGAACCATAGGCCAAACATTAATTGGAACAAGCTTGTCTATGAAGGACTCTGCAGGACCACATGGATTTACAAGTGAATTCTATCAAACATTTAAGAAGCAATACAAAAATAAAAATTTTAATTAAATTTAAAAAAATTTCAATACTATATAACTTATTTGAAAAAACAGATAAAGGAGTTCTACCAAATTCCTTTTTTTGGACACATTTATAGTTTTGATACTTAAATCAAGGCAAGCAAAAACAAAGAAAAAAGCATATAACAATTTCCTTAATGAATATCAATACAAGAATTAAAATAAAAACTAACAAAAAGATTATAGCTCTATATCACAAAGATATAGCAATTGGTTAAATATTAGGAAAACAATAAGCATAATTGACTATATCAGTAACAAAAACAACAAAAATCATATGATTGTATCAACAGATGCAGAAAAAACTTTTTACAAAATACAATACCCATTCTAGTTAAAAACACTAGACGTCATAGAAATAAATGGGATCTTCCTTAAAATGGCAAGTATTGTCTATCAAAACCAAAAGCAAGCAATATCTGTGATGGAGAAAAACTTGAAATTTTAGCAATAACATTAGGGTTAAAGGAAGGATTTCCATTATCATCACTGTAATTCAATATTTATTAGACATGCTAGCTCTAGTAACAAAGCAAACAACAACAACAAAATTTGTTGGAATGAAAATAGGCAGTGAGGAAACGAAACTTACTTTTTGAAAATGATACTAAGAATCAACTTAAAAACTAGTTGAAACAACAACTTCAGCTAAGTTGCAGGATATAAAACAAGCCCATTTAAATAATCAGCATTTCTATATAATACCAACAAACCTCAGTACCAAGTCAGTCAAATGGGTAGACAATACATAATAATAAATCATTGTAGTCATCTTGTCTTTGATAGATCCAAAGATCCAAGCTTTGGAAGTTAAGATTACCATTTTACAAAATCCCTGAGAAAACTAAAAGCAGTTTTGGAGAAATTCAGCATAGAATAGAATAGCATAGAAATTCATATCATGTTCCAAGATAAGGTCAAAATAGATAAAGAATTTAGACATAAAGAGTGATATATATATATATATATATATATATATATATATTAAGGAAGCATAAAGTAAGAATTTATGACCAAACAAAATGTTGGATCATTGACGTAAAATGTAAATTTGATATGTGCATAATTTTGATTACATGAAATTAAAAAGGAAAGAGGGAGAGAAGGAAGGAAGAAGATAGGAAGAAAGGAAGGAAGACAGGAAGGAAGGCAGGGTGGGAGGGAGGGAGGGAGAAGGAAGGAAGGAGAAAAGAAGTGAGGGAATAAAGGAGTCAATATCAGATTACCATTTTTTAATATACTTTGAAATCTGGTACTTCATGGTCACTTTCCTTCACATTTTTTTTTTCATTGGTTCCCTTAATATTCTTGATCTTTTGTTCTTTCAGAAGAAGAAACAAAGCTATCAATAGTCACATGAAAAAGTGCTGTAAGTCACTATTGATTAGAAAAATGCAAATTAAAACAATTCTGAGGTACCATCTTATGCCTCTCAGATTAGCTAATATGACAAAAAAAAAAAAATAACAAGTGCTTGAGGGGATGTGGAAAAATTGGGACACTAATGCACTATTAGTGGAACTGTGAACTGATCTAAGAATTCTGGAGAACAATTTGGAACTAGTTACAAAAGGCTATAAAGCTGTGCATACCCTTTGATCTAGCACTACTAGGTGCTCCAAAGAGAACAAAGAAAAAGGAAAAAGACATACACACACATATTTATAGCAGATAATTTTGTGATGCCAAAGAATTGTAAATAAAGGAGATACCCATCAATTGGGGAATGGCTGAACAAGCTATGATACATGATTGTAATGGAATACTATTGCACTATAAGAAATGACTAGCAGGTTGTTACCAGAAATATCTGGGAAGATTTATGTGATCTCATACAAAGTGAAATAAGCAGAATAAGGAGAACATTATACATAGTAACAATATTGTAAGGATGATCAACCATCAAAGATTTAGCTATCTGATCAAGATGATCATTCAAAGACAATTTCAAAGAAACCATGATGAAAAATGATATCTCCCTTCAGAGAGTGGACTGATGACTTTTGAATGAAGATTGAAACATACTTTTAAAAAACTTTGGTTTTTTTTTCAAAATCTCCTTTCATTTACAACATGATAATATGGAGATATGTTTTGCATGACTTCAAGGTATAATTGATATCAAAATGATTGCTTTCTCAAAACAAGGAGAGATGATAAGAAGAGAGAAAATTTGTAATTCAAATTTTTTCAAATAAATGTTTAAAAATTTACGTGTAATTGAGAAATAATGAAATAAAAATGTATTTCAAAAAAGAACTGACAACAGATGGAGACCATGATTAGCAGTATGACTATAGGCAAGTCACTTTATATCTCTATACCCCACTATTCTTCTCTTTTCCTTAAAAGAAGACAAGGTATCCCCCCAAAATCTTATTGTTCCCACTTGATGCATAATCCTGGTCACCCAAAAGAATAAAAAGTGTCAGTCATGGACAGTATAGGCATTTCAGAATTGATAGATCTCTGAAAACCATAGAAGTCATCATATTCATCCCCATATTCTGATTGGTAACATAAAAACTTTGCATATGGAGACAAGGGGGACTGCATCCAGAGAAACTAAATGCTACTGTGTCCTCATATGTCCTTCTGTTAGGGCAAAGGAATCCTCCTTTAAATTGTTCAGTGCTTAAAGAATACCTTCTTTTGTCTCAGTTTTGAACTTGAATTGAGAAGGCTGGTATTAGTGCTGCCTTGGATACATTGTGTCTTCTTTGTATATGTTTCATAATACTCATGTAGAATGTGTTTTCCCAATTAGAATTTAAGTTCCTTGAGAGCAGGAATTGCTCTGTCTTTGTCTTTGTGTCTGTACTGTGCTTAGCACAGCATCTGATAAATGGTAAGTAGAGATTTCATGAATGCATGAAATCATCCTTCTTCATCCCCACTGAATGTGACCTCTCTGTCCTCAACTTTAGCAATTCATAAATTTTGCCTTGTATTATAATAATTTGTATGCTTTACCCAATAGGAAACTGTGACTATTTTAGGATCAGGACTAGGTTCTTTCATTTTTGCATCTAGATATTTTCAGCACTTAGCTCAGTATCTTGAACTTAGGCATCTACTAAATTTGTTGAATTGACAATAACCAAATCGAGCAATTTAAAACTATCCTAACAAAGTTACTAAAATATATTTTTCCTGGCGATCTCACTCTTAAGCTTTTATCTCAAGGAGTCAAACATTGGAAGTTCTTTAATATGTACCAAAATATTTATAGCATACTTCTTATAGTAGCAAAAACAAAAACAAAAGCAAAAACCTAGAAACAAAGTAAATACCCATCATTTTGAGAATGTACAAATTGTGGTGAATGTAATAAAATATTACTACTCCACAAAAAACTGTAAAAATAGAGAAGCATAAAAATACTGGTAAGAATTTATGAAAGGAAAGTAATAAAAACTTGGGAAATACCAAACAAAAACTAATATAATTTTAAAGAATACACCAAAATGTCAAAATGAACAATGTGCAATTATGATGAGCAAACCTCAACCTGAAGAATGATATGAGAGTTCATCTGTCTACTTTTATTGGAAGAAAAGGGGAAGGAAAGGGAGAAATATCATCAGATTTCATTGATATGTTTTTTAATTTTGCTTTTATAACTTTATTTCTTACTTTAAAAAATATTTGTTAATGTTTAATTTGGGATAACAAAAGCACAAAAAAGCCAGAGTATTAAAAAATCACACTTACAGCAAAAATAATCATTCTAGCTCAATTCTCCTCTATGACTTTGGGTAAGTCTTTTTATTTCTCTGAATCTTAGTTTTCTTATCCGACACAATTAGGGTAGATGGACCCAAGACAATAAGATATATTCTAATATAACTTTAACTCTATGATTCTGAAAAAAGTATCAAGATCATTAAACCTGTTACCATTTCTTTTTTTTTTATTTTAAAATATCAATATTCCTATTTTTAATGTTTTTTCAGCTAATAGCATTTTATTTTTTCCAATTAAATGTAAAGTTTTCAATATTCATTTTTGCAAGATTTCAAGTTCCAATTTGTTCTCCCTCCCTCTCTTATTTCTCCTTCTCCAAGACTGCAAGCAATTTGATATAAATTATATATGTACAATCATTTTAAACATATTTCCACATTTGTTCTAATATGGAAATGTGTTTAAAATGATTGAACATATTTCTACTTTTTAATTTTTTTATTTTAAAAGGATGCTTTCCTGGGTTTGGAAACAGGGAAGAATATATTGGGAAATAAATTTTATATAGAAACATAAGATATCAATAAAAACATTTTAAAAGAGACTGGATAAATAAAACACTTGCTTACATAGAATGAAAAGGTATGGAGAATTTTCAGTCTGTTTGGGCAGAGGGATTACCCACATTGATGAAGTCACAAATTTCGTCTTCATAAAAATATTTAAGCAAAACTATGAGTCTTCTCTAGTGTCTAACTTTACAAATAGATAGAATTAGATGACTGCCTACTGAGTTTTGATTTCAAGGTCATTCTGTACCTAATAAAATCTTCCCAAATTTCTGGGCTGATCCCTAAAATACTTTCCTTGTTCCTTTACCTTGAAGCTTTGATTTCTGTTAAAAGGCCAATACCTCTGAAAAAGGTAACACTTTAACCTATCATTTCTCATTTCTATGTTAGTGTGAATAAAAGGTCTGAACAGCAGAGTTTGACAAGGGAGAATAGAAGACCCCATGAAAACTGGTATAGTGACTTATCAAAAGAGAAAAAAAGTCCAGAACAAGAATGCTAGGAGTAACTAAGACAAACTTCTGTTTGATCCATGGCTTTACCTTCGGCCAGTCCTATTTCTCTGTTATATATCATTGTGATCAAAGAGCCATAGGTGATCTTATTCTGTATTCCCAAACTATGACACTAAAACCATGTAATAAAATCTTTATACAGGCATTTTAAATAGGATCTATGAAGAGGGCAAGATGATTATAAGCCAAAGTGACAGGAAGGCATCAATATGGACACATATCCCTTATACACAATGAGGGTTAGGAGTATCTCAAAAGTCCATGTAAAATCTTTTGGCCCTCCCTTTGTACTTGAAAAGAAGTCTGCATTTTTGTCTTTTTTAATGGGATGTTTACAGTACCTTATTGTAAAATTTGGTATAAGTATTGTTCTGTGTCATCTGCTGACCTTTGTGTGGTGACAAAACTCCCCAAAAATTCCCTTTTAATTTCTTATGCCAACTGGTGATATTTAGAGACTTAGATGAGGAAAGCTAGGATATAGAAGGGATAACTGTAGTGGAAAGAGAATTGAATTTGTAGTCAGAGGACCTAGATTTAAATATTGGTTCTGTTATTTATTGCCTCTGGCTATCTTGCTAAATTATAGATTATGGATTACCCATAAAAAGACAGAAGACAGTAGGATTAGATTAGAGTAACTGACTGTTACTTGATGAATGATATAAAGATCTTCTTGTTTAAAAAAAACAAAACTCAGCACTTGAAATTATACTCATAAATATGACATTTCTTCAGTCCTGGAAAACCTCTCAGGTTTAAAGTATCCCTTGTTGAAATGAAAATGCAATTGATATTCCTAACATAATTATTGATAGAGAGAACAAAAGTCCTACTTTATGCCCCTTTATGGTAGAAAGGTGTCTCTAAGGTCTCAAAAATTACACCAATGAGAAACAAACAAACTTCTACCAAATTACTACCAAGAGCAAGTTCTGATAAGAGACCCAGTGACAGATTGTTTCTGATTATACAAAAAGACATATCAATGATAAGCTGGCTATTAGACAATAAGTATATGTTAGTAATAAACAAACTGGAAATTCTATAGCTAACTTCTACTTCTTAAATGATATCAGCATATCTGAAAAGAGAGCAGAGGGTATTAAAAATTGCAGCTTTTTAATAGTATCTGTAAACATTAACTGTTAGAATTATATATTTAAAATATCCTTGTCTAATAACCAAAGAATTGACATACTACCTGAGGCACTGAAATACATCAATACTAACTTTCTTAATAAATGAAACCGGAAATATAAGAAATCTGCAATTAAATGGACAGAAAACTCAAAAATTCTTCTTTGAGTGTTTTATGTTTTCATCATATGCTCAAAGGCAACAAGAAACATCATTTCAATGTTTTACAGATTATGAAGAAATTCAATGAATTACTTGATTTTCCCAACCAAATCAACAAATACACACACGTAGTTGGTGACTTTCACTTAAAGATAGACAAAGTGAGGGAAGGAGAAATAAAAAGTGATTAAGAAATGAAAGAGATTAAAGGTTTGTAGATTTCTCAGAAGTCATGAATATAAAATGATTGGCTATGGCTAAATGTATGCATACTGAAAGAAAGGGATAAATCTTAAGAGAATAAACAAGTTTCATGAGCTAAGTTCCCCGGGTGTAGTAGTAATAGAATTTTAAGAAGGAAGTCCCTAGGATTTTAAGCCATAGGAAGATAGGAAGACACTGACGGACATAACCCTGACATATAGTCAGCTAGAACAAAAAGGTTTCTTTGTTTCAAGAATAACAGAGGCCTTTTCCATGGTTATAAGGTCCTCTAACCTCATAAATCTCCCCACTCCCAAGGAGATTTCTGCCTTTTCAAAACTAGAGTATTCTCCATTCTTTGTTGGCTGCATTTTCCACCTTGAATATTGTCTTCTTCTTCAAAAAAAGGAAGACACGGGAAGTTCTTAAGGCTTTAACTGAATCAGAACCAGAGATATCACTGTACCTTTATTCTACATTTTACAATTGCTAATTTACAAGTTAAGTAAGCCCATTCTTTTGTAATATCTTTGCTGTTTTGAGTCATTTATATATACTTGATACCTGAAATTAAGAAGGTTGAAAGTGGTCATTCATGAGAATATCATAGAATTTTTAAGGCCATGAACATGACGAATACTAAATAATATTGCAAAGAAAACAAATTTGACAAACTTTAATGGGCAGGAAAAAATGTTTATCAATGTGGGAAATCATTCCTATGTTAGCTGTCTGTGTGGTTAGATCATCAATTTGTTAAGTGCAAAATTTTAAATTAACATCAAATTAAGAGAACCAATATACAATTACAATAGCCTCCACTTGTTCTATTCAGGTGATCTATTAAGTCTAAAATTTGAGAAGTGGATAAAGAAAAAGACATTGAAATGAACTATTTTAATCTACAATAATAGAGTTATAATAATATAAGACAATCATTACTACAAGAGGATTGTAAAAGCCAGCACAAATTTGATCTCCTTGCCAAGCAGAGAGAAATAGAAGCAAAAAACAATACTGCTTTAGAAGATAAATTCACTTGAATTATGTTATAGAAGAGGTTAATAGATGATCATGAGCAGTATAATTTCACAATATAGAGCAGCATAGACGAATACATGCCTATAAAAAGTATGACATGAGAACTATCTCAGCTAGACATCTAGACATCCTAAAAATATTTTTATGTGAAACTTAAAGGACAATAAGCAGACAAAAAATAAACAGATACTGTCTTTTCTATAACAGATGGCTGTTATGACTGTGGAGCTACCATATTTGGAAATGAATTTTCTAGTATGTGATGTACTATATATGAGAAAGTAGAAAGAACACCAAAGGAAACCATGACTATTATAGCAAGTGGACCAGGCTTTGTACACATATAGTAAATCAATGCTGGAGTAATAACCCAGTCAACAAGAATATGTTAAGTGGCTTCTATATATCAGATATTATTAGGTGTTAGAGCTAAAAATACAATAATAGTAATAGCTAATATTTATATTTTTCTTTAAAGTTTGCAAAGTGTTTGACATCTATTAATTCATTTGATCCTTAATAACTAGGTAAGATAGATGCTATTATAATTTCCATTTTTCACTATAGAATACTGAAACTGATAGAATTTATGTTACTTGGCCTAGGTAACACAACTACAAACTACAATTACTATAAAAGGGGGGATTTGTTCTTCCTGCCCCCAAGTCCTACACTCTATAATGCTTTTTCACCTATTTACTCAAGAAACTTAAATCATATTGGAAGAATGTGTCCAGTGCAATTTTGAAATTAGGCAGCTCAATGGTACAGTGTATAGAGTGATGGAACTTTTTTTCAAGTCAGGAAGAAGAGTTCAAATCCTTTCTCAGATACTATCTAGTTATGTGATAGAGAGCAAGTTATTTAGTTGCTGTCTGTTTTTTCCCCATTTCTAAAATATAGCTGCTATCTCCCATGTTGTGAGGATAAAATGGGATATTTATAAAATGCTTTACAAAATTCAAAGCAATATGGCATCATTAATAATAAGAATAAATTAAACAATTGTCAGCATATCTAAAAGCAGAGATGCTAAATATTTTTTAAACTGTGATTAGAGAAGCAGCTAGATGTTGCCCTGGAGTCAGGACCACCTGAGTTCAAATTTGACCTCAGATATTTTACATTTATTAGCTGTGTGACCCTGGGTAAGTGATTTAATCCCAGTTGCCTCACCAAAATAATAATAATAATAATAATAATAAATTATGGTTGGAATTACTATTAGAAAAGCATAATTGAAAAAATATCAATGACCATCAATACATAAACTGATTTTCTTAGTCCTGTAAAAACTATGTGAGAATAATCTACACATATATTGAAAGTCTCCTTGAAGAAAAGCGAATAGGAACAGTTGACTAAAAATATAAAGAATAAAAGATATTGCCAAATTTCAAAAGCCCCAGATCAAAGAGAAAATTTTGCAATAAACAAGAAAAAAATTCAAATCCACTGGAGCTACAATTAGAATTGTACAAGATTTGTGAACACCCACAATAAAAAAACGCACATTCTGGAATCAAAAGAACTAGACCTGTGACCAAAAATATCATATCCAGCAAAATTATCTATAGCATTGAATGAGAAAAAAATGAACATTCAATGAACTTGCAGATTTTCAGGATTTTCTATCAACCAAACCCGAATTTAATAGAAAATATAACATATAAAAGCCAATATTAAAGATCAGTTTCAAGGAACTCAACATGGACAAATAATTTTTTTACATGGGAAATGCATAGCATATGTTCTAGATTGATGTCAATAATAGGGCAGCTCAAAAGAAAGACTGGGGCAGAGTTAAGGTAAAAAATAGTAATTATGTCATACAAATGAGGTGAAAGGAAGAATAGACAGAAGCATTAGAGAGGGGAGAAGGGCTCACAGTTCTGAAAACCTACTCACATTGGGAATAGGTTAATTAGACATTTCATATTAATTGTGAAGGTTATAGCACCCTCTAAAAATCTATAAACAAAAAAGTGGGGAGGGATGGGAAGACAGGGAAGCAAAGGATGAAGGAAGAGAACAAGGGAGGGATACATGGGTGTGAGGAAGGTTAAATAATAACAAGGTAAGTTAGGAGCAGAATTCAAGCAAAGGGTCAGCTGGGATAGGAAAGATATGTGTGTTTGTGTGTATGTGTGGGGGCATGTTTATATAAATATATCCTTTCTTAACTATAGCCTACTTGGGCAGAGCATGAAAAGCGGGAAAAATAAAGTAAAAAAAGGTATGCAGTAGAGAACAAAAAACAATTTACAAAGAAGTAAAGATGGATACTTCTGAATATAATTTCTTCTAGTAATATAATATTTCAAATGCTTACTTGAACTGGCATTTGTCATTATATATTTCGAATCCTCCCTGATGTTCTGCTGGGCATATAACAATGTTTATATTTTATTATTTCATTTTGTTTTTTATTCCTTTTCTGTCTTAGTCTGCTTCTTTAAATAAAATAAATAATAAATGAAATAGAAATATGTTCACCAAAGGTATTTACTAATGTTATATAAGATGTCTATCAGAGTCTAAATGGATGTGGTATTCCCTATAGAAAGTAAAGTCATTCACATGCTCCTGTTTATGGATAATATTGGGCTGATTACTTCAAGCTTCAGAATACTGTGGGACATCCTCAATGTAATCCATGAACATGTGACAGACATCAATCTAACAAACCATATATAATACTGGTTAAAAACAATGAATGGACAATGAGATGGGCCTGGAAATGAAAAAGAGGAAAAGATGAATTACATTTGATAATTTGCATCTTTCAACTATTTCAAATGTTTCCCAATACAATCTTTTTTGCATCAATCTTCTTTTGGTGTTATTACATGATCACAAGTTGTTGAAGACAACAAATTCTAAAGAATCAGAACTGCAAGTGACCAAAAGAGTAATGAAAGATACATGTTGGCTATAAATAAGATGCAATGGATTGCCACAATAACATGAAAGAAATGTCATGAAACTAATAATTTAGAAAACTATGAGCAGAAAAGTGTGATGGCATTAGTCAAGCAGTGAGAGCAAAAGATAGCAGATGAATAGCTTGAGTGTTATAATGGAACCAGTGGAATATTAAAATATCCAGAATAAAGTCTTCAAAGATTTAGGTAGATTTTCATTGGAAGATTGAAGGAATCACTCATATTGAGAAAATATGGATAGGTTGCTACTTGCTCCATTGGAGATTATATCCACAAGAGCAGATCCAGTTAAATATATAATTAATGGAGAATTCTTATTAATACTTCAGTGAGTGTGTGGGGTGCATGAAATGTATATTTATGAGATAACATTCTATTTTTATCTATACACTATAACCCAAAAATCTTAGTGTGGTAAAACATAAAACCACACTAAGATTTCTGAGGCACCCTGTATATAAATATATCCAATTCACATGGCAATAGGAATACAACTACAATTTTAAAAAATTACATTTAATTTTATGCTATTTTTCTAAATTACATGTAAACAATTTTTTAAATATTTTATTTTATCCCCAATTACATCTAAAACTATTTCTTACATTTTTTTTTAAATTTGAGTTCCAAATTCTATCTCTTTCTCCCCTCCCCTCTCCTTGAGACAGTAAGCAATGTGACATAGGTTATATTGTGCAGTTATGTAAAACATTTCCATATTAGTTATTTGGTGAAAGAATATTGAACAGAGAGAGAGAAAGAGAGTAAAAGAGAAAGAAAGAGAAAGAGAGAGAGAAAGAGAGAGAGAGAGAGAGAGAGAGAGAGAGAGAGAGAGAGAACGTGCAGTGAACAGTAAAAAAAAGTTCTTTCTCTGGAGGTAATCACATCTTTCCTTATGACTCCTTGGGGATTGTCTTGGATGATTGAATTGTTGAGAAAAGCCATGTCATTCATAGTTCTTCATCATATAATACTGCTGTAACAATGTTCTCCTGGTTCTTCATTCAGCATCAGTTCATGTAAATCTTCCCAGGTTTTTCTAAAATCATCCTGCTTGTCATTTCTTATAGCACAGTAATATTTCAATATAATTACATACTAATTTCTTCAGTCATCCCCCAACTAATGAGCATCCCCTCAATTTTCAATTATTAAGTACTACAAAAAGAGCTGACATAAATATTTTTGTACAGATAGATTCATTTTTTGTTGTTGTTTTGGAATACAGACCTTTAGTGGTATTACTGAATCAAAAGGTTTGCACAATTTTATATTTATTTTTTGGGCATTGTTCCAATTTGCTTTCCAGAATTGTTGAATGCATTCACAACTCCACTCACAATACAGTAGTATCCCAATTTTCTCACAATCCCTCTGACATTTATCATTTTCCTTTTCTGTCATATTGATTCATCTGATAGGTTTGGGATGATAACTCAGATATGTTTTAAGTTTAATTTCTCTAATATGATTTAGAGCAGTTTTTCCTATCACTATAGACAGGTTTGATTTCCTTCTCCAGAAACTGCCTGTTCATATCTTTGACCATTTATCAATTGAGGAATGACTTGTCTTCTTAAGAATTTGATTCAGTTTCATATATTATTTGAGAAATGAGACCTTCATCAGAAAAAACTCCCCACAATCCCCTACTTGTCCTCCTTTCCTTTTACCCACCCCATTTTTCTTGCTTACCTTCTAACCTTCAATGCATTGATTTTGTTTGTGCTATCCCTTTTTAATTTGATTTTATCAAAATGATTTATTTTATATCCCATAATGCTATCTTTCTCTTGTTTAGTCATAAATTCTTCTCTTTAGTCTTCTTTAGTCATAATTCTTCTTTAGTCATAAATTCCATAAATCTGACAAATAAAATATTCCATGCTCTCCTAATTTGCTTAAGATATCACCTTTTATGTCTAAATCATATACCTATTTTGAACTCATCTCATTTTACATTGTGAAATCTTGGACGATACCTAGTTTCTGCCAAACTGCTTCCTAGGTTTTTTCTCAGCAATATTTGTCGAATTTTGATCTCTTATTCCAAAATCTTGGATCTTGGCTCTGTCAAACACTAAATTACTACTACTACTATTATGTATCGGAGGCAGCTAGATCTACCATGGAACAGGGCAGTGGTCCCAACAGCCATGGAGCCTACTATTCCTAGTCCCACTAGAAGAGGGAAGACAATAGGAGCAGCCCTCCTTACCCTGTCTAACAGACCCAAATGTTCTTCGGCTTCTTCCTCAGAGTACAGATAAACCCGAGGGAGCCCGTACACAAGTAAGCAAAGCTCCGGGGATTCTTCCAAGGCTAAAGTGAATTCACTGATACAAGGAGTCAGTCCCATAGTACATGCAAAATAGGACCCTACGGGGGCCATATTTGTGAGTTAATGGTATCCTTGTGGGGCACTACACAGCACTACATAGTGCTTTCTGTACGGGGAGCGCTCCAGATCATAGTCCTCCAATTTGACACACTGTGCCCCACCCTCCATCCCTCCCAAGTTAATCTGGAAATATGGGAGGTGCACTCTGGGGGCAGGTTGTCAGCAGAGAGTGAGAGAGCCAGGATGGAATAGGCCTCTGTCCCCCAGAGGGCACTTATGCCCACAAAGTGGGGGGAGCAGGTCCAGGTGGAGCCAGCAGCTTGTGGTGAGGGTGGGGCTGGTCAGGTTTATCAGCCAGGTATACTCCATCAAGCACTGACATAAAGGTCTTACAGGGAGACAGTGGTCCTCTGGGGAGTGGAGGCTGAGGGGACGTGGGGACAACTGTTGTGGTTTCCCCCTCCAGATGAGAAGTAGTTGTGGCTGGTCTCAGGGTAAAGAGGGGGATCAATAACTACATTAGGGCCTATGGGTATGTTTTCCCTCAGGAGGGTCCTTTGGATTGTGAACAGGGCTCCCAAATCTCTTCCTGCCACATAAATCTGGTACCCCAGTTTCTTCCCAATCCCCAGGCCTCATTGTGCCATTCTTTCGTTGTGACTGCAATGGGATCACAGGTGCCTTCCTTCCAACATTGTTATGGTGGTGTTAACCTATGCACCTTAATGTAGGGTCCTGGCCTCCCTCAGAGAGCCACTCTGCCATGGTCTCAGAGCCCCATGATCCGCAGGGGTACTGGCCCGACCCGACACTCAGGCACATGCAGTACTGGGTTTTCCCCAACCCTTTCTTCATGCTCAAGGACCCACATTTGTATGAGGGAGGGCTGTGTTCCCACCCTCCCTTCCCTTTATTTGGAGGGACCATTTTTTAATGAGTGTTGTAAAATCAGCAAAATAACATTTTGGTCATGTATACTTATTGTGTATATAATTTATATTTTAATATATTTAACATCTACTGGTCATCCTGCCATCTAGGGGAGGGGGTGGGGGAGTAAGAGGTGAAAAATTGGAACAAGAGGTTTGGCAATTGTTAATGCTGTAAAGTTACCCATGCATATATCCTGTAAATAAAAGGCTATTAAATAAAAAAAAAAAATGAGTGTTGTAAAATAATGTTGGAGGGGGGGAGAATTCCAAGAGCTTCCCAAGAGCTGGCATAGGTCCAGATAGAACCATGGCTGCCCCTAAGTCTCATTTTGGGCCTCCACCTCCCCCCAGTAGTTCTCATTAGGTTTCACACATATCTATGGGGAAAATATCAGCTAGGTTTCCCCAACAGGGCAAAGGAAGCAGAGAGAAGATCAGGCCATAAAAGAGCATAAGACATGAAAACACCATCTTCCTGAGTTGGGTCCTGCAGGTACCTCAGGAGCAGGACAAGGCCTCACATGTGAACGATGACTACAAGTCTTAGGGTGGGGCCACCTTCACTGCTGAGGGATTGGAGAGGATGACCTAGTGGGGGCCGGTCCAGTGGGGTTCCAATGCAGAATCAGGAGGAAATGTCCTGGTCAGGATCCAATCACCAGTTAGAGGACTGGGGCGGGGGAGGCTGGGCAGAGGCTCGATATAGAGCTCTGACCGCTGCCCAGGTGTCCTAGAGAGCCTGTAGGGGCTTGAAAAGGGAATCATTAGTAACATCATAAGAACCTTCCTGCCCCATGTGGGGAAGGATGAGGGGTAGAGCACCGAATAGGATCTCAAAGGGTGAGAGGGAGAGAATGGAAGGATTTGGAGCACACCTGGCCCTAAGGAGGGCAAAGGGAAGGAGTCCTACCCAGGTCTGGCCAGTTCCCAACCAGAGCTTAGAAACTTGCTCCTTAAATGTCCTGTTCTTTCCTTTTACCTGACTGGAACTCTATGGTCCATAGGCACAGTGAAGGCACCACTTGAACCCGAGGGCCTGTGCCAGGGACTGAACACTGGAAACAAGTGTCGGGCCATTGTCAGACCCAAGGGAGAGAGGGAGGCCAAACCAGGGTGGGGGTGATTTCAGTCACAAGTTTCTTGGCTCCGACCAAAGCAGATTCGGATTTTACAGGAAAGGCTTAGGGCCAGTCTGAGAGGGTGTCAAGAAAAAGCAAAAGAAAATGATGTCCTTGAACCTAAACTTCCATGTGTGTGAAGTTGATTTCCCAGTGTTCACTGGGTGTGAGTCCTTGGGGGCACAGGGAAGGCACAGCGTGGGGATGGGCAGCGTTCACCATGGCACAGGCGGGCAGCAGTCTCAGTGAGAGATTCCATTCCAGGCAAGAAAAAGAAACTGGAAAGTGGATCATATAAGCGAGTCCCCCCTAAGTGGGTCTGAGAGTGCATTTTTGAAATAAAAGGATAGCTTAAGGCTTTTGGAATTGTCACATACCCTTTTGGAGAGTGCCAGCCTTAGACGCCAGCTGGGCCAGGGAGTCCTGAGGTCTGGGCAAGGGTCGGGGTGGCAGTAGGCTGTCCATGGCAGTCACTGCGAGCTCAACTGATTGTCTGGCTGCAGATTTGGCGGCCTCATTGACAGCAGCATTTCCACGAGTCACTGGGTCATTGTCCAATCCTATGGACTGGAATCTGGGTGATGGCCACCTTGCTGGGACACCAGACAGCGTCTAGGAGTGCCTCGATGCACTCCTTGTTCCTAACTTCTTTACCTTCGGCAGGGATCAGACCACGCTGTTGGTAAATGTGCCCGTGTACATGGGTGGTAGCAAGGGCATAATGGCTGTCAGTATAAATGTTTACTCTCTTGCCTTCTGCCAGCTGCAGGTCTTTGGTCAGGGCAATGGGCTTGCTTGCTGTGCTGAGGTGCCGGGCAGGAGGGTTTCTGTCCACAGAGTGGCAGACAGAGAGACCCGTGCTGCACCACCCTGCACTGCCCATCAATGACCATGCTTCTTCCATCTGTAAACAGAATTAAGTCCAGCTGCAGGAGTGGGTGTCTCACCAAGCTGAAAACCTAGAGCCTTCTGTTCCCAGAAATTCCCGCAACTGACCTTTGGTAGAGGGGGTACAGGTATGTAGAATGCCAGAAATACAGGAAGGCAACAAAAAGCTAAGCCCTTCTTTGAGAACAAAACCTAGGTATGTGATTCCGATATCCCTTTTCAGCCAATAGTTTAAGGAGGGACACTGTGAATTGGAAACACTGATCTTTATCTGGGGCTGCCAGCAGTAGGTCATCAACATACTGTAACAGAACAGATTGGCAACTCTAAAGTCTTGCAAGTCACACTCCAGAACGTCTCCAAAGAGTGTGGAGGAATTCTTAACCCCCTAGGGGAGCCTGGTCCAGGTGAATTGCTGAGAGTTCCAGGTGGGGGATCCTCCCAAGTGAAAGTAAAACAGGCTGGCTAACAGGTGCCAAAGGGATTGAAAAGAACGCATCTTTAAGGCCCGACACCAAGTACCAGGTTAGAGTAGGGCTCAGGGAGGACAAAAGAGTATAAGGGTTAGGTACAGTCGGGTGTATGGTCTTGACAACTATTCACTTTCCTGAGGCCCTGAACAGGATGGAAGTCCCCTGACCCAGGTTTCTTGACCAGCAACAGTGGAGTATTCCACACTCCCTGGCAGGGGCAAAGTATCCCTGCTTTTAAAAGTCTATCAGTGTGAGGCTTAATCCCTAACAAGAATTACTGAGGGTTAAACAGCAATTGCTTTAAGTTGGACTACACTGGGAGGATGATGAATGGCAAGCCCCAGATGCTGGGAATCAGGAATTTTAAAGTAGGCAGAAGTGTACTCATGGCAGCCTGAGACTGAGTTGCCAGGCCCATGAGCCTGAATTCCTCTGAGAGGGGCAGGAAATGAGCAGTTGTGGAGCAAAGGAAACATGGGGATCATGTGAGTCTTTAAAGGAAATAGTTGTCTACAGTTTGTGTAAAAGATCCCTCCCAAGGAAGGGGTAGGGACAGTCCAGCATTACAAGGAAAGAATGACTAACCATCCTTTGGCCCAAGTTGACTGACCATGAGGTTGTTTAAGGGACTCTCTTCACTTTTCCAGTAGCTCCCTGTATGTAGATAGTGTCTTTTGAGAGGAGTCCCATAAGGGCTTGGAGAACAGATTGCATAGCTCTTGTATCCACTAAAAAGTGGATAGGATGACCCACACATTCAAAGTGAGCCTCAGCTCCAAGGGATCTGCCAACTGACATGGGAGCCCGGGCACCCCTATTCGGGTTGAGCAGAGGCTAGAACTAGTTCCCCTCCTCCCCTCTCTGGCCACTCTTCCAGTGTCCATATTTTCTGCAGTATGCATATTGATCACATCCCATTGACGGAAGGCCCCCCTTCGGGGCCCCTGATCGATTTGACATCTGGTTCTCCCTTTTTTCTGCCAGCTCCCCCCCCAGTCTCTTCTAGGGCTGCTGTAACTGCCTTGGCCATTATCTAATTCTGTTGGTCCTGGGGGGGGGGTCCTCCCAATTATTAAAAACCTTCTATGCCACTTCGATTAATTCCGAGAGATTCTTCCCCTCAAAACCCTATAATTTCTGTAATTTTTTTCTAATGTCCAGCACTGATTGATTGACAAAATCAACAATGATAGCCCTGAGATTATTTGGATCCTCCAGATCAATAGGCATATAGCTATGGTAAGCTTCCAAAAGTCTTTCCAGAAAAGCAACTGGAGCTTCAGCCTTCCTTTGCTTTACCTCACTGACCTTAAATAAATTCGTAGCTTTCTTTGCAGCCCCTCTAAGCCTCTCCAAAAGCAACTGGTGGTACCAAATCTAGGGCCTCCCTACCGTAGTCTAAGTTATGATCCCAGTCAAGATGTGTATCAGGGACCCAGCGGGCCAATCATAAGGGATCATGCATTGGGTGGCCATCAGGGCCCAGGACTCTTTTTTTCATTTCCCTAACAATGCACTCCCTTTCTTCGCTTGTAAAAAGAACCTGAAGGAGTGGTTGGCAATCATCCCAGGTGGGTTGATGTATGAAGAAGATAGTTTCTAGGAGGCCGATAAGTCCCTGGGGTTTCTCAGAGAAAGACAGCTTTTGTTGTCTCCAATTATAAAGATTGCTAGTGGCAAAAGGGATATAAACCATGAAGAGGCGATTGCGATCGATTGTCCTTGGTGGGCACAACTTCCCACAAAGGGAATAGGGGAGTGGGGGTACTAGAGTTAGGGGGGGTCCATAGGTGGTACCTCCTCTGGTGTGGGCCGGACTCTGGACCTGGACACCGGACCTGGACACCATTGTCAGGAACAGCAGAATGTGTAGAGGGGAAGGCGATAAGAGGATGGGGCCTGCAGCTGCTCTAGGAAATCTTCCACAGGCCGGGGAGGCTGACCATGGTACATACAGCGACTTTCTATATCCTCAAGGGAGAAGGCTGCCTCCTCCGATTTTGAAGCTTTCGAGGGATGGGCATCGGGGTTAGGATGGATACAAGAGGAGGATGCAGGTGAGGGGAGTCTCAGGAGTTTTTGTGGGAACCTTTGAGGAAGTATTACCAACCAAAGTTTTCACAGGGACTCCATCTGACCAGACAAGAATAAATGGGATCTGATCTGTCCTTCCAGGATCACTAAAGACTTTCTGTTTCTCTTTTTCAATTAGTTGGGGATTAAAGGTTCCCTCTGGTGGCCAACCAGTTTCCAGATTAGGCCATTTAGACTGACAATTCTCAATTAGTCTCCCTTTGGTAATTTTATAACTATAATCAGTAGCATTTTTTTTGAAATTCTTTAAAGTTTTTCAAAAAGTGCTTCAGGGGCCCTTCCTCTTAAAGAGCCTTTGACTCGGAATTTCCTATTTCAATAGACACACATACATCTAAACACAAACCGACAGTAGACAACCAATTCCGGAGCACAAAGGACAGAAACACAAAAAGACAGCAGACATACAATTCCAAAACACAAGAAGCAGAAAATCCAGTCAGGGCACTCCCACAGCACCTTTGGAGGCCAGTAAGGAGTTGCTGCATCCAGCTGAGCCACCTACTTTCCCAGAGTACTCACCCGAAATTGAACCGATTCCCAGAACGCTGGAAGCCAATTGATTTAAATTTATATCTCGCTCTCCCGTCCGCAGAAGTGGGTTACCAGGTCCCAGGCTGAGGAACATTATCTTGGTGGCCACCCCCAAGAGACGGTAACCCCTGTTACCCCCCAGGGAAAGGGACTGGCTGTTGAACAGAGCCAAAGGATATCTCACTGGGGAGCCTCCAAATGCAGTGCTCTGATGAGAGAAAATACAGGACAGCCAAAATAATGACAGTTTAAGAGTGTTTATTGATCACTGGCCAAGACTGAGGCCAGTTAGGACCGAGGATCAGTGCCAAGCAGTTTCAGAGACATATTTATAGAAAAATCAACAAAGGGGTTCTTTGGAGCGTTCTTTATGATAATAGAATTCGTTTCCCAGACAGGAGGTAAAGTTTATCACATTTAAGAATTCCATTCCCAAGATACCACTACACACCTGTCAGATTGGCTAAGATGACAGGAAAAAATAATGATGATTGTTGGAGGGGATGTGGGAAAACTGGGACATTGATGCATTGTTGGTGGAGTTGTGAACGAATCCAACCATTTTGGAGAGTAGTTTGGAACTATGCTCAAAAAGTTATCAAACTGTGCATACCCTTTGATCCAGTAGTGTTACAACTGGGCTTATATCCCAAAGAGATTATAAAGAAGGGAAAGGGACCTGTATGTGCACGAATGTTTGTGGCAGCCCTTTTTGTAGTGGCTAAAAACTGGAAACTGAATGGATGTCCATCAGTTGGAGAATGGCTGAATAAATTGTGGTATATGAATATTATGGAATATTACTGTTCTGTAAGAAATGACCAACAGGATGATTTCAGAAAGGCCTGGAGAGACTTATACAAACTGATGCTGAGTGAAATGAGCAGGACCAGGAGATCATTATATACTTCAACAATACTATATGATGACCAGTTCTGATGGACCTGGCCATCCTCAGCAACGAGATCAACCAAATCATTTCCAATGGAGCAGTAATGAACTGAACCAGCTACGCCCAGAGAAAGAACTCTGGGAGATGACTAAAAACCATTACATTGAATTCCAATCCCTATATTTATGCCCACCTGCATTTTTGATTTCCTTCACAAGCTAATTGTACAATATTTCAGAGTCTGATTCTTTTTGTACAGCAAAATAACGTTTTGGTCATGTATACTTATTGTGTATCTAATTTATATTTTAATATATTTACTGGTCATCCTGCCATCTGGGGGAGGGGGTGGGGGGGTAAGAGGGGAAAAATTGGAACAAGAGGTTTGGCAATTGTTAATGCTGTAAAGTTACCCATGCATATAACCTGTAAATAAAAGGCTATTAAATTAAAAAAAAAAAAAGAATTCCATTCCGAGACAAGCGGTAAGACACTATTTCTTTATGTTTATCTTTTTTTTTTTTTTAATTTCTTTATGTTTATCAAGTTGTCAAGAACTTAAGTAGTGGGTAAGGTTTTTTTAAGGCAGCACATCTAGAGGTGTAAATACTATCTGCATTAAGGCATGAAAAACTAGCAACATAGTTCTGACTGCAGACAGAATTTCAAAGATAATGTTTCCCACGGTCTCAGAGGTGTCTTTCCACTTCAGACACTATATGTTTTGTCATTTCCTTTTCTAGCCCATTATACAGATAAGGAACTAAGGCAAACAGAATTAAATGACTTGCCCAGGGTCACATAGCCAGTAAATATTTGAAGTCAAATTTGGTCTCTGGAAACTATTTTCCTTACTCTAGATTTGGCACTCTATCTACAGCACCATTCTAAGGAAAGTTCTATTTATTCCTCTGCTCTCTAGTTTGTTGTGGCTGTTTTTAATATGAAAGGGTACTTTACTTTGCCAGAAGTTTTTTTCTGTGGCTCTTAAGATATTCCCTGATTTTGTTACTGATATGGTTAATTATTCTGACAGTTTCCCTAATATTGAACCAATCTTGTATTCCTGGTATAAATCCCACCTATTCATAGTGTATAATCTTTGTAATATATTGTTGTAATCTTCTTGCTAGTGTTTTAAAATTTTTGCACCAATATTCATTAGGAAAATTAGCCTATAATTTTCTTTCTCCATTTTCACTTTTTTTTGTTTAGGTATCACCATCATATTTGTGTTACAAAAGGAATTTGTTAGGACTCTTTTTCTATTTTTTCCAAATAGTTTCTATAATATTAAATTTTTCTTTAAATGTTTGATAGAATTCATTTGTTAATCCATCTTTTCTGGGAATTTTTTTTGTAGGGAGCTCATTAAAGGCTTATTTAATATATTTTTTTCTAAGATAATATTATTTAAAGATTCCATTTCCTTTTCTGTTAAGCTGGGCAATTTATATATTTATAAATATCAATTTCACTTAGATTATCCAGATTTATTGGCATATATTTGGACAAAATAGCTCCTAATAATTTTTTTAATTTCATCTTCTTTGGTGGTAGATTTGCTCTTTTACTTTTTGATACTGGGTTTTTTTTTAAAATCAAATTAGCTAATGGTTGATCTATTTTATTGCTTTTTTCATAAAACTAGCCTCTAGTTTTATTTATATGTTCAGTAATTTTCTTACTTACAATTTTATTCATTTCTCCTTTGATCTTCAGGATTTGAAACTTGTTTATTGAAAATTTTAAATTTGTCCTCTTTTTAGTTTGTTTTTTAAAATTGCACATCCAATTTATTGATCTGGTTTTTATTTTATTGCTACAAGCATTTGGAGATTAAAAAAAAAATTCCCCTAAGTACAGCTTTAGTTTTATCCCATAAATTTTGTTACGTTTATTTTGTTATTCTCTTTAATGAAATTGTTGATTGTTTCTATCATTTGTTTTTTTTTAACTCATTTATTCTTGATAATTAGTTTCCAGCTAATGTTTAATCTATGTTCTTATAATCCTTTATCAAATATAATTTAAATCATATCATAGTAAAAAGATGCATTTAATATTTCTGTTTTTCTGCATTTGATTTTTTATGAAAAAAAGGTATATTCCTTTTTATTCCATTTAATTTTCTCCTGAGATTTATTACATCTCACTTTTCTAAAATTCTATTCATTTCTTGGTTCTGAGAGGGGGAAGTTGAAAACCCTCAGTTGTAGGGAAAACACTTTTACATCCAAAGAATCTGATAAAGGTCTCATTTCTAAAATATATGGAGAATTGACTCAAATTTATAACAGCTCAAGCCATTCTCCAATTGATAAATGGTCAAAGGATATGAACAGACAATTTTCAGATGAAGAAATTGAAGCTATATGTAGTCACATGAAAAAGTGCTCCAAATCACTCTGAAATACCATTACACATCTGTCAGATTGGCTAAGATGACAGGAAAAGATAATGACAAATGTTGGAGGGGATGTGGGAAAACTGGGAAACTGATAAATTGTTGATGGAACTGTGAACAGATCCAAACATTCTGGAGAGCAATTTGGAACTATGCTCAAAAAGTTACCAAACTGTGCATACACTTTGATCCAGCAGTATTTCTACTGAGCTTATATCCCAAAGAGATCTTAAAAGAGGGAAAGGGACCCACATATGCAAGAATGTTTGTAGCAGCCCTTTTTGTAATGGCTAGAAATTGGAAACTGAGTGGATGCCCATTAATTGGAGAATGGCTGAATAAATTATGGTATATGAATGCTATGGAATACTATTGTTCTGTAAGAAGTGACCAGCAGGATGATTTCAAAGAGGCTTGGAGAGACTTAAATGAATTGATCCTAAGTGAAATGAGTAGAACCAGGAGATCATTATACATGGTAACAAGAAGACCATATAAAAATCAATTTTGATGGATGTGACTCTCTTCAATATTGAGATTATTCAAACGAGTTCCACTTGTAAAGTGATGAAGAGAGCCATCTACACCCAGAGAGAGAACCCTGGGAACAGAATGTGGAACACACATAGCATTCTCACTCTCTCTGTTATTTACTTGCATTTTGTTTTCTTAGTTTTTCTTTTCCTTTCTTCTTGATTTGATTTTTCTTGTGCAACAAGATAACTGTATAATTGTGTGTGTGTGTGTGTGTGTGTGTGTGTGTGTGTGTATGTATTGGATTTTACATTTATTGGACTACCTGCCAGCTGGGGGTGGGGTGGGGGGAAGGAGGAGAAAATTTGGAACAAAAGGTTTTACAAGGGTCAATGTTGGAAAAATTACTCATGCATATGCTTTGCAAATAACAAACAAGTAAACAAACAAATAAATAAAGGAAAACCCCCAGTCATAGTTTTACTGTTTATTTCCTCTTGTAACACATTTAACTTTTTCCTTTAAGAGTTTGAATATTGTGCCATATGGTATATATATATTTAGTATTGATATTACCTCATCATCTATGGTAATATTTAGCAAAATATAGTTTTATTGCTTATCTCTCTTTAATTTAATCTATTTTTGCTTTTGTTTTGTGAGATCATAATTACCATTTTTTAACCTCAAATGAAGTCTGATTATGCTCCTGCCTTTTTTTATTCTCTCTCTCTCTCTCTCTCTCTCTCTCTCTCTCTCTCTCTCTCTGTGTGTGTGTGTGTGTGTGTGTGTGCAGTTTTATTTATTTATTTTATAGCTTTTTACTTACAAGATATATGCATGGGTAATTTTTCAGCATTGACAATTGCAAAACCTTTTGTTCCAACTTTTCCCTTCCTTCCCTGCCCCAGACGGTAGGTTGACCAATGCATGTTAAACATGTTAAAGTATAAGTTAAATACAATATATGTATACATGCCCAAACAGTTATTTTTCTGTACAAAAAGAGTCGGACTTTGAAATAGTGTAAAATTAACCTGTGAAGGAAATCAAAAATGCAGGCAGACAAAAATAGAGGTATTGGGAATTCTATATAGTGGTTCATAGTCATCAACCAGAGTTCTTTTGTTGGGTGTAGCTGGTTTAGTTCATTACTGCTCTATTGGAACTGATTTGGTTCATCTCATTGTTGAAGATGGCCACGTCCATCAGAATCGATCATCATATAGTATTGCTGTTGAAGTATATAATGATCTCCTGGTCCTACTCATTTCACTCAGTATCAGTTCGTGTAAGTCTCTCCAGATCTTTCTGAAATCATCCTGCTGGTCATTTCTTACAGAACAATAATATTCCATAATATTCATATACCACAATTTATTTAGCCATTCTCCAATTGATGGGCATCTACTCAGTTTCCAGTTTCTGGCCACTACAAACAGGGCTGCCACAAACATTCTTGCACATACGGGTCCCTTTCCCTTCTTTAAAATCTCTTTGGGATATAAGCCCAGTAATAACACTGCTGAATCAAAGGGTATGCACAGTTTGATAACTTTTTGAGCATAGTTCCAAATTGCTCTCCAGAATGGCTGGATGTATTCATGTGTGCAGTTTTAAACTTTCAGTAAAACTTTTGTGACACACTATATGTGGCCTTATAAATCTAGCCACACAACATAACACTCACATGACATTCTTAGGTGGGGTGTTTTTATGTCTAAGCTGATTGTTTCTCAGATGATTTTCAGCAGGAATTTCTGTATAGTTGTCCCAGAATCCAATCTACCTATATCTAAAGATGAAGTCAACTTCAAAAGCTGTTGTGCAATTCATTTAGTTTCCCTAACAGTGTGATCAATACCCATTCATCCATTTCAAACACTGTGTTTTACATATTTGTTAACATGGTTTATGCCATAGTTTTGGAATATCATTATTAGGACAATGTTAAGCATGTGAAGTCAAGTCAGTGAATTCTGGGTGTCAGCCACAGCCAATGCATATGTACAGCAGGAAATGACTGTGTGACATCCCTTGTTTTTCTAATCAATGCTGTAAGGGCAAAAGTGGTAGAATCAATGTAATATATTGAGTATACTGTAAACCCCTTTTTTGAATTATCCAAAGCAAACTATGAACAAGGTCATTTCTCTGAACCTCTATTTTCTCCTTTGTAAAATGAAGGTAATATTTATAGTTTCTATATTCCAAAGTTGTGAGGAAAATACTTTTTAAACCTAAAAAATCTGTATAAATGTCAGTATTAGAAACAAAACATTTATATATAACAGAAGCTATAGATACAGTGTAAAACTACTTTGACATCACCAAATAAAATTAGAATAGTACAAGTCAGTATGATTTGGGTAATTATATTTAGGCAATCTTAATTGTAAAGATTGTAGCTCAGAATCCTAAGACTTTATTTTTAAACCTTAGAACTTGAACATTTGGATTCAGATTGGGTAATGTACTTAGATCAACTTGAGCTGACAAATTCTTTAGAAGGAAGTGGAATAAGGCAATTTGATGGAAATTATGCTGTGCATTGCCTTGTCACTCCAGATATTTCACTTTTACATTAAGAAGAAAATCCTTCAATTATTTTAAAGGTAACTGCTATACTCAGATAGTCAGGCTATTTGTCATTATTATTCATTTATTTATATGCACTATTGTCATTTACAAGAACATAATTCTTAAATAAAAAATAAGCATTTTCAATTGATTAAATTGCTTACTCACTACTTTTTAATATCTTGCTCTTTGAAATTAAAGTTGATGACTTGACATTTAGTCAATACTTTCATTGAAGGACTCTGTGTGTCTCTGTATATGTTGGTCTGTGTGTGTGTGTGTTCATTCAAAAGGCATTTTTTTCTCCATTTACCATGCATAAAACATCTAGTTCATATTTGAGCCTTCATCTTCCCTCCTCTTATATTAGAGTTGATCTTGCTTTGAGTCACTGAATCTCAAAGCTTAGGGCCTAAGAAGTAGGAGGTGCTTAATTGATTGATTGAAGTTGGCTATCAGAAAAATATGAGGTATGAGTGACCAAGATAGCATATTCATGAAGCATAAATGTGGAAAAGGTTTGCTTCTCTTTAATTAGGATAAACATTTTCTTGCAATTCCTCACTTGGCTGGTGGGACTTGGGTCACAATCATAAGGTCTCAATGATATTTCTGGTACAGCGTTTCCCTATAGAGTTTCTAAAACATTGCTATGACTAAGTATGGAGAGTTGTGCACAATAGGATACTGATTGCCCTGTTCATGAAAATGTGCAGTAACAACAATTTAAAGGCCTAACAGATATTCAGGAAGATACAAATTTCAAATAAGATATAGTTCCTATGTTCAAAGATTTTAGTCTAGTAAGAAGATAGCTATAGGACAAAGTTACATGTTAAGTGCAAGTAGTGTAAATGTTATAGAATGTTGGACTTGGAACCAGAAAGATTTGGTTTCAGAACCTTCTTCTGCCACTTGCTAGTTGCTAGTCACTGTGTGACATTCAGCAAGTCATCTAATTGTGTGACCCTCAATAAGTCATTTTACCTTCTCTGAGCCTTAGACTTCTCATCTGTGAAATGGGAAGATTGGATTAGATGACTTTTAAACTCCCTTCCAGTTCTACACGTATTATCTGATGATCCTCTGCTTTGGGCTTTAGAGGGAGGGGTAGTAGGAAAGCACAGGCATAGTTTCGCAGGGCAAGTTTTTCTATTTAGCTGGATATTGAGTACATTGTGTAAAAAGGAGAAAATATTCAACTTTAAATTCACAGAAACCTCTTGCCATGTTTCCAAAGCCATCGATTTCTATGCTTCAATATATCTCATTCCTTTCATTTGCAGCTTAAACTTCATCTTGCTTAAGATATTCCCTAGAATAAGATGGAGTGAGGTTATAATAATGAGACATTCCTTTTTTTCCTATCTTCCAATCTAATCAGGAATCTAAATGCCATACCACCCCCCTCCAATTCCAAACAACATAAAAAATACTTTAAGCCACTGAAATAAGTCTAAAACAACAATTTTAGAGCTTAATACAATGTATGTGATCAATAAAATGCAATCCATCTTACTATATCTCTTACAACCACAGAATTCACTATGACACTGACAAAATAACCAGAATTGACCTCATGATGCAAGTTGTGACTGGGTGTTTTATTGTTTAATTATCACTTCTTTTAGCCACTTTGTGCTGAAGTTTAAGGCTTTGGAACCGTAACAATTTAACAGGGGAGGAATTTAGGATATCAGTATTTTAGCATGAGGACTTGGGGACAAATGATTTTTTTTTACAATTATGTTTTTATTCTATTTTATTTTTTTAAATAATAGCTTTTAAAAATATATCCCTTACAAAACTTTGTTTCAATTTTTTTTCTCTCCCTTCCTTAATTCTCTCTTCTAGACAGCAATTTAATATAAATTAAACATGTCATTCTTCTGTACATATTTCCAATTATCATGTGGCACAAGAAAAATCAGATCAAAAAGGAAAAATAAAAGCAAGCATACACTTAAAAAAACGGTGAAAATACTATGTGTGATCCACATTCAGTTCCCACAGTCCTCTGAATGTAGATGGCTCTCTTCATCACAAGAACATTGGAACTGGCCTGAATCATCTCATTGTATAAAAGAGCCACATCCTTTTATAATCTTGTTGCTATGTACAATGATCTCCTGGTTCTGCTCACTTCATTTAGCATCAGTTCATGTAAGTCTCTCCAGGTCTTTCGGAAATCAGGCTTTTGATTGTTTCTTATAGAGCAATAACATTCTATAACATTCATATAACATAAATTATTCAGCCATTCTCCACTGAGTTTCCAGTTCCTTGCCACTACAAAAAGGATTGCTACATTTTTGCATATACAGGTCCATTTTCCTTTCCTTGTATCCTTTTGGGATACAAGCCCAGTAGCCACACTATTGGATCAAAGGATATGCACAGCTTGATAAACTTTTGGACATAGCTTCAAATTGCTCTTCAGAAAGGCTGAATCAGTTCACAAACCCACCAACAATATATTAGTGTCACAATTTTCCCACATTCCTTCCAACATTTATCATAACATTTTCCTGTCATCTTAGCCAATCTGACAAGTATGTACTGGTATCAGAGTTGTCTTAATTTACATTTCTCTGATCAATAGTGATTTAGAGCATTTTTTTCAAATGACTGGAAATGGTTTTAATTTCATCTGAAAATTGTTAATATTCTTTGATCAATTATCAATTGGAGAATGGCTTGTATTCTTATAAATTTGAGTCAATTCTCTATATATTTTAAGTAATGAGATCTTTATCAAAACCCTTGGATGTAATTTTTTTTCCAGTTTTCTGCTTCCATTCTATTCTTTTCTGCATTGGTTTTGTTTGTACAAAAACTTAATATAATCAAAATTATCCACTCAGGACAAACATGTTTACATGAAGTATGCAGTCCAAATTGAAATCTATTATCTTCAGCCATTGTGTGGCTAAATTGTTATGTTTAAGCATGTTTTTAATTCTCTAATTGCACTGAACTCTGTGGAAAATCAAAATAATAAGCATGTTGACATATTGTTACCTTTAATAGCTAATATTTGTTGGTGGTTGTCTTTTATTCTTGAAGGCAACCAAAATGTCACTTTTAGAATCTAGTGTCTGACTGTGGCTGATAAGATCCATATAGCTCGGAATGCTCTGCCACAGGTCAGAACATTTGGGGTTTTTTCTTAACTATGAACATTTGGGGTAGATTCTCTAACTTTGCACATCTTATATTCTTCTGAGCTAATTTGCTTCTGCTTTGCTCATAGAGCACAGCACCTCTGATGAGGGCACACCATGATGAGCAATCTTGTGTGTCTCCTATATCATACAATTTTAAAATTATGAGACTTTGAAAGTGTCCTTGTATTGCTTTTTCTGACCACCTTGTGAGAGCTTACCTTGTTTGAGTTCTCCATAAAATAGTCTTTTTGGCATGCGTACATTTGGCTTTTGAACAATGTGGCCAGCCCAACAGACTTGTGCTCTCTGCAATAGAGTTTGAATGCTTGGCAGTTTGGTTTGAGAAACGACCTCAGTGTCTGGCATCTTATCCTGCTAGGTGATCTTCAGAATATTCCTAAGACAGTTCAAATGGAAGTACCAGGAGGCTGGTACGGTGCTGGTATACTGTTTAGGTTTCAGAGGCATATAACATGAGTTAACTAGCTTACTGATGGCAAAAGGAAAAGTAGGAGAAATTACTAGAGGGTTGGGATGAGAAAAATGATTAGTAACCAATGATTGAGGGAGATAAAGAGTTCCTTCTTTTTCCATAGTTATTTCAAAATTCAGTCTCTTGAAGGACATTACTGATAACGAAATTGAATCAACTTTTCTTAACCTCAATGAGATCCTACTTAACCTTATAAGGAATTTAATCTAAGGTAGGAAAGTCCATTGTTCTCTACACATATTGGGTGAGGATAAATCCTTTCCATAAATTGTCCAAGGTTTGGGGTAGTTAATGATATAATCAAAGTTCTTTAGGGAAGCCCCAGCTCATAATTGTTAATATTCATTCTCTCTCATTACTGATTACAGCTAACTGATCAGAGCTGATTGCCACCCTCTGGAACTTCCACTTTTCCAAGGCCATATAAGTCCTGAATGAGCATACCTGTGTGAGGGTCTTTGGCATTCCTGAGTGCCACTGACTTATTTTATTAAAATGCCAGGATTATTAATAAAATGAATTATTATTCAGAAATTACACTTTCAAATTTTTTAAATATCATAGGAAGTAGGTGGAAAACTACCAGTACTAAACATAGAGCTGTTTCGCCCAAATATGTATATCTCTGCAATATATATGTATATCATGCCATGCTATTTCTGCTTGGATCATTATCTCTACTTTCCCATTAGAATTTTGGATTCTAGTCTTAGAAACACCCCAGCTCTAATTGAGCTTCTGCCTTGAGCCAGACTTCCATCTCACTTCCTAGCCATTTCTATAATATGTCAGGATACCACCCCTTTCTATCTTCTCTTTATGTATTGTCTTACCTTATTAGAAATATAAACTCCTTCAGGACAACTGTCTTGCTTTTATTAATATAACACTTAGCACAGTATCTGGCACATATTTAACATATAATAAATGCTCTATTTATGGGCAGACCTCTATCTACGGGGTATGTGCATTCTGTCTTGCCAAAATGTTCATTTCAACCAGAGTAAAGAGACAAGAATTTTTTTTATTTTATTCAATATAGAGTGCAATATAAAACTCTTATTTGCTATAGACTAGATAATATTTAGTTAAAATATGAGTTATATTTATGATGATCAGAGAAAATACCCTTTACAAAGTCAGGCAGAAGCATCAGTGGGATAATAAACCTACCAGTAGTATTTAGATCATTGCTCAGGTTTCTGTATAGGATTTATAGAGCCAAAAAAGATTAAAAGATATTAGTTAATTCACCAATCTGGTCTTCAATGAAATAATATCTTATATTTACCTAATGCATGTTAGCTTATTTCTTTTGATCCCTACAACCTTGTATGCATGATTCTATTTACATTTTACAAATGAAAATCTTGAGGTTCACATGCACAACTAACCCATAACCCAGGTTCCTGACCAGGTACTTTTTTAGTTACACCATATTATATGTCTAAAAATCATAAATTATTTTCTTTCCAAAGATTGTAGCTGTAGTTGTTCATCCTTTGTCCCCAAAGATGGGAAGAATCTTTCCAAAGATATCCAGAGATGAAAATTCTTTGCTTTTCTTCTGATAGTTATTCAATTGCAAATTGTTCAAGAAGTTGTTCCCTATGAAAGCTCAAATTTCCAATCTTAATCTGTTTCCTTCATTAGAATAGATTGGGTACACAGTACACAGTAGTAAATGCGTGTAGTAATCTACTGTCCCAAGCTTTTGGGACAAGAAATTTCTATTTCACAAAAATTGCTGGGAAAAACCATTAACAGTATCAACAGTAAATATAGAACAAGTCATACCATATACCAAGACCAAGTCAAAGTGGTTACATGATTTAGACATAAAGGATAAGACCATAAATAAATTAGGAGAACAAGGAGTAGTTTTCCTGTTTGATCTATGGAGAAGGGAAAAATTTATGATCAAATAAGAGATACAGAGCAATTTCATTATCAGTAATGCCCTTCAAGAGACTGAATTTTGAAATAACCATGGAAAAAGATATAAAATGAATAATTCTGAATATATGAAATTAAAAATGTTTTGCCCAAACAAAACCAATTAAACCATTAGAAGGAAAGTAAAAATCTGGGGGAATTATTTTTTTTTACAGAAAGTGTCTCTGAAAAAAGTCTCATTTCTCAAATATAGAGAGTACTGAGTAAAATTGATATTGAATGCCATATATAGAATATCAGTCCTACTCCAATTGATAAATGGTCAAAGGATATACATAGTAGAAGAAATAAAAACTATTTATAGTTACATTTTAAAATGCTCTGAATCACTATTGGTTAGATGATGCAAATTAAAACAAATTTGAAGTACCACCTCATACCTATCAAACTAGTTAATGACAGAAAAAAAAAATGATGGAGAGGATGTGGGAAAACTGGGACACTTCTGCCCAGTGAGTGAGGTTGTGAACGGTTCCAACTGTTCTGGAGAACAATTTGGAACTAGTTCCAAAGGACCATAAAACCATGCTTCCTTTTGTTCCACAGTATCTACTAGGTCTGTATCCCAGAAATTAAAAAAAAAAAGTGAGGGAAGTAATTATTTGTACAAAAATATTTTTAGTAACAAAGTATTAGAAATTGAGGGTATATCTATCAATTGGGGAATGTGGTATATGATTGTAATGGAATACTATTGTGATATAAGAAATGACAAGCAGGATAATTTCAGAAAAACCTATAAAGATCTACATGAATGATACAAAGTGAGCAAAATCAGTACCTTGTACACAATAATAATATTATTATAAAATGATCAAACGTAAATGAGTTAGCTATTCTTGGCAACACAATGAACCAAGACAGTTCCAAAGAATTCCTGATGAAAAATACTATCCACTTCCAGAAAAAGAAATTATGATGCCTTAATGCAGATGAAAGCACACTATTTGAAAAAAAAAACATACTATTTTTCATTTTATTTTCATCATGCTGTGTTTCATAACATGATTGCACATATATAACTTACATTAAATAGCTTACTATCTCACAGAAGAAGGAGAGGCAGAAGAGAATGTGGAACTCAAAATTTTGAAAAATTTTTACATGTAATTGGAGAAAAATATTTATCAAGCCATCACACATACATTTTTCTTCCCCAAACTCAATAACCTTTCATAGAATAATTTAATGTCAGAGTTAATAAAGAATTTACTTCACTCCCTATCTTTTAGAATCAGAAACTGAGACCAGGAATAGAAAAGATGTGGTTTCATGGAGTTCTGGATTTATAATAATTGCTCAGTTATAAAACTCTAGATGCAAAAACTTCCCAAGCCTAATCTTACCACTTCACACTAAACAAGTTGCTCTGGCCTCATTCTTTCTGGGGTAGGCCAATTACTTCTCCTCTTGCTTGGTTTTTCTCCTTTCTTAGGTACACGTGAAAGCTGAGATTGCTTTTTTCTTAACTTCATTGACCCAAAGCTCCACTGGCAACTTTCTCCTATTTGCCACCACTTCCATTTAAGTACTTAATATAGATTTGTTTGTTTGTTTTTTACAAAGATATATATATATATATATACATATATATATATGTATATATATATATAAAACATTGAATGAAATGGATATTGTTTTTATTACTATATCTGTGAAATATATATATATATATATACAAAGATATATAGAACATTGAATGAAATGAACATTGTTTTTATTACTGTATCTGTGAAATATATATATATACAAAGATATATAGAACATTGAATGAAATGAACATTGTTTTTATTACTGTATCTGTGAAATATATATATATATATATATATATACAAAGATATATATAGAACATTGAGAAATGAACATTGTTTTTATTACTGTATCTGTGAAATATATATATATATATATATATACACAAAGATATATATAGAACATTGAATGAAATGAACATTGTTTTTATTACTGTATCTGTGAAATATATATATATATATATATACACAAAGATATATATAGAACATTGAATGAAATGAACATTGTTTTTATTACTGTATCTGTGAAATATATATATATATATATATATATACAAAGATATATATAGAACATTGAATGAAATGAACATTGTTTTTATTACTGTATCTGTGAAATATATATATATATATATATATATACAAAGATATATATAGAACATTGAATGAAATGAACATTGTTTTTATTACTGTATCTGTGAAATATATATATATATATATATATATACAAAGATATATATAGAACATTGAATGAAATGAACATTGTTTTTATTACTGTATCTGTGAAATATATATATATATATATATATACACACAAAGAGAGAGAGAGAGAGAGAGAGAGAGAACATTGAATGAAATGAACATTGATTTTATTACTGTATCTGTCAGATACAGCAATAAAAACAATGTTCATTTTTCCCCCCCCAATGCTTGGGAACACATTTTTCCCCCCAATGCTTGGGGACACATTTTTCCCCTCCCCTGAAACACTGAGTTCAGTTCGTACATACAAGAAGAACCAGAGAAGTTAGAGATCCCAAAGAATCAGAAGCAGGATTCAAACCCAGCCGCCTCGCTTCACTAGCACCACCCGCCTGGTTCCAAAGGCAATGATTGGGTGACTCGGGGCAAAGGCAATTTGCCCTTTCGAGTCACTGATTTTTTTTTTCCCCATCAGTAAAAAGGTAGGAATTGGGCGAGGGAGGGCAGTGATCTCTAATATTCCTAAATGCTGTGAGGAAAAGGGGGCTGGGTATGGATCTCCGGGTTTCCACAGAGACACCCCCTTCTTCCCACCCCCACTCCCTCGCTTGGGCCCGGTTGCCTCGTTTCCTCGGGGACCAAAGAAAGAAGGAAAGGGAAAGGTAACCGACGGCCTGGGAAAGTTTTCTTCCTCCCCTCTGGCTCCGGAGTTCTGGAGGGGTAGGATCGCCTCGCCTGGGGCACTGCGGAGATTGCTAATTTTAAGCGTCGCTCCTCCCAAGCTCCACCTTCACCGCAGCTCCTCCGGCAGTCAAGCAGGTGAGCCGGGCCTCTGGATTCCGGGGGCAGAAAAGAGACCCGAAAGATTTCACGGCAGAGGTACCCGGCTCACTTAGCGCCTCAGGGTTACCAAGGTAACGAACGGAAGTGAGGTACGTGATGGGTGGGAGAAATGGGAACTCTGAGCCGGAGAACGGTGAAAACTCTCGCGAGGTTAGTCCTGGCGTTTCCGTGCAAAGGCGCCAGAACTCGCGAGAGCCGGCCTCCCGGAAGCTCCACGTCAGTCAGTTGGTCAGTGTTCTGCCAGTGCCAGCGTCGACCCCGAGCCAGCGGGCCCCGGCACCCGGCATCGAGCGAGGGAGTCCGGCACCGCTGATGAGCCATGGTGAGACCTTGGCCTTGCAGGATTAAAATTTAATAAGTAGATGAAAGCGCGGCGCGCGTTGGTGCTGACCCCACAGGGGTTGCCGTAGGCGGGGCTGCTCCGGGGAGCTCCTGTGGGCCTCCCTTGTCGGGAGAGGGGGAGGGGAAGAGACAGGCCTTGGGTCCTCCGAGAGCGCCCTGGGGTCCTGCCCTAGCTGCACCTGGTTGTGTGCAGGAGTTACGGGATCCAGGAGCTGTGGAACAGCCGATACCCGAAGGAGGGATGGGGCAGGGGACGGACGGCGAGCGGTTTAGGGGCGGAGGTTGGGCTGCAAGTGGGAGAAATGAGGTGTCGGCTGCTTTCTCTCGTGGGCAAATTGACCTCTCAGAGCCTCAGTTTACGTATCTGTGAAGTAGATATGATAATATCCGTAGTCTTCATCTCGAGGGGGTTGTTCCGAGGACCTAAAGAGGTAAAGTGAACAATGCGTTTTGAAATCTTTAAAGCCCTGAATAACTGTCAGTCTGCTGCTGGGTTTACTGGAGATGACAACCAGAGGAAAACAAGGATTGTACTGACTTAAGGCCATATAAAGCATAATGCCCTTTTCCAAAGTGTATGTTGGTCATTGAAACGGGTCATTTCCTAGAAGAAGATGAAAGTGACAGACAGTCATAACCATTAACAGCATGAAAGCACCTTAAAAGTGCTCATTTAGATTATTTTTTAAGTTACTTTTAGTCACTATAATACAAAGCTGGACACGAGTACAGAATATACTACCAAAAATAGGTACTTGATTGTATATACAGCACTTAAAAGGTTTAAATTTAAGTCAAGGACATTAAAACATTTTTATGTATGTAAAACACAAACTATAATAAAATTATATCTCCAAATCTTTTAAACTATAGTTTTATAATCTGAAGATGTTCAAGTATACATTTGTGAAGTGTTTTAAATCTATAAAAAAAAGTTGGGTATATAAAAACTTTTATTCATTCCTTATATTTCCAAAAGCAAAAATTGCCACTTTAATATCATTTGAGTGTCATTTCTCCTCAGAAATATTTTTACAAATATCTGGTGGCAACTGTGTTATTACACTCAGGGTTTCCATAAAAGGAAAAATTTCTTGCCTCTTAAAATGTAATGTTTATGCCATGTATAATTATTTATTTTCTTCCCTTATTCACTTCATAAAGCATAAAATGCATAGACTCATAGAATAATTTGGTCATGAAAGAATCTTAGGAAAAATTTAATCTTCCACATGAGGAAATATGGGTCAGAAAAGATTAAAAGATTTGTCTGGAGTTATACATTCAATAGCAACATCTTAGCGTTGGAAGAAATATAAGAAGAACCTGAATCTTTTAGTGTGACAACTCATCATTCAATCTGTATCTAAGCCCTTAAGAACAGCATTTAGTACTTAAGGAAACTACTTCACTTTAAGATAAATCTAATTCTTAGGAACTTTTTCATAATATTAGTCTCATTCTTTATAATTTCACCCCCTGGTCTTTGTTTTACTTTAAAATCACATAAACTTCATTGTATGATGGCATTTTAAATATTTGAAACAAATTTCTGCTAAATCTTCTCTAGAACAGTTTTTTTAGTAATTTATCAATGTCATGTTATGTCATGGTTATGAGTCATACCATCCTTTTCACCCTCCTTTAAATACAGTTAAGCTTGTCAATTTCCCACTTAAAATGTAGCATCTATCCATAACACAAATGTTGTCTATTGGTTATGAAAATGTAGTTTGATTCTGCTTTCTCTGAAGCTTTCTCTGATCCCCGTTGAAAATGTCTTTCCTTCAGGACCTCCCATAATATGTTATTTTATATAGACCACTTTGTAACAGTTTGTGTATTTTATTTACTTACTAGACTATAAACTCTGAGGATATTGACTTTGTCTTAAGTGATCGTTGTATCTCCCTTTGATGTCTTGAAAATATTTGATGCCTAATAAACATTTATTGAATGAAGGAGAAATTAGTGAATGCCAAGTATCACTAATGCTTATGATGGAGAAAGTTCCAAGATAAAATGCATAATCAGTAGTATCAGATACCGCAGAGATCAAGGAGGTTGATAACTAGGGAGAGGCCATTGGCAATTCATTGGTCTTTTATGACATTCAGAAGAGTAGTTTGGGTTAAATGATGAGATCTGTGGCCAGACTACAAGGGAGTGAGTATAAAGTTAATGAATGGTGGGGAAGTAGAGTCAGAGGTAACACTTCTTTTGAGGAGTTTGACAGTGAGAAGATTTTTTGTTGTTATTAAATAGGAGATAGCTCAATAGAATTGTTGAATGCCTAAATCCAAACAGTAGTCATTAATGATTAATATAGAGGTCTGTAGTAAGACCCCCAAGATTTTGAACTTGGCCAGATGATATTTTAAATATTTTATTAATAACTTGGATAAAGGGAAAGATGTCATCCCATATTTGTAGTTGACAGGAAGATAGAAGGTATAGTTAATCCATATTAGAGGACAGAATTGGGATCCAGAGGATTCTTAAACCAAATTAGAATATTAAACAAAATGAAATTAGCTGAAATTTTATAGGGATAAATAATAAAAAGTTAAAGCATTTCTAAGGTTTACAGCAAAATTGTTTTGCATAATCTCATTTAATCATCATTACAACCTCATTAGGTAAATACTAGAGTTACTATTTCTATTTTATAGATGAAGAAAATGAGGATATGGCCTTTAAACAATTTGTATAGGATCACCCAGTTGGTAAAGATCAGAAGTGGGAACTGAACCCATGTCTTCTGCTTTTAAGTCTAGAACTCAGTCCACTGTGCCGTGCGTCTTTCATTCTCAGTGATCATTTCCTTTTCCCGAGGTTTTCGTTACATGTATTTCAGCATCTAGTTTTTCCTTTTCTATCCAGAATCAGCTTCAGAATAGTAGTTGCTCTTGTTTTTATTCCCCTCCTGAATAATGTATTTATTAAAGCAAATCAAGAATTATCTGCTTGGCATTTTTGGCAGAAAGATCATGCCAGCAGATGTTTGGAAAGTTGAAGAAGGCAACTCATGTCTTACTGCTCCTCCTGCTAAATTATCTCTGATCTAGCTGAATTGGGTTGTTTACCTCTTCTGGTTATACATACTTCATTTTCTTGTCCCCATAATTTTGTTCATGTTCTTTATTCCTGAAGTTTTCTTTCTTTTTTTTTTTTTTTCAAAAGCTGTTTGTCACTGGTTCTTTATTCCTGAAGATTTTTTTCTTTTGATGGTTGTTCTAGAAAGACCAGCCAAAATAATCCTTCTGTCATGAGGCCTTCTTTGGTCTTTGCAGTCTATAATGAACTTTTCCTCCTTATACTTCTTATAAGGCTTTGTTTACATCTTTATTCAGTTACGTTTTATTTTATATTAAAGTTATTTCTGTATGTATTGTAACCCAGGAACTGTATATTACTTATGGTAACTCCTCCAGTGCTTAGCCCATTGCATATAGTAAGAACCTAATTTAAAAAATTGAAAAAGATGTAAAAAGGTTTCTCTATGAAGACTTCCATAGTTATTAAAGATATAATAAAATTAATTTCTGACAAATGGATTTCTGTACAAGTGGAATCCTTTGCACTTAGACTTTTTTTTTTTTTTAAATAGCTTTTTATTTACAAGATATATGCATGGGTAATTTTTCAGCATTGACCCTTGCAAAACCTTCTGTTCCAACTTTTCCCCTCCTTCCCCTCACCCACTCCCCTAGATGGCAGGTAGACCAATAAATGTTAAATATGTTAAAATATATGTTAAATACAATATATGTATAAATATTTATACAGTTATCTTGTTGCACAGGAAGGATTGGATTTAGAAAGAAGGTAAAAATAACCTGAGGAAAAAAAAAACAAAAATGCAATCACACGGTAACAGAAAGAGTGGAAATGTTATGTTGTGGTCCTTACTCATTTCCCATTGTTCTTTCTCTGGGTGTAGCTGGTTCTGTTCATTACAGATCAATTGGAACTGATTTGGTTCGTCTCATTGTTGAAGAGAGCCATGTCCATCAGAATTGATCATCATGTAGTATTGTTGTTGAAGTGTATAATGATCTCCTGTTTCTGCTCATTTCACTTAGCATCAGTTCACGTATGTCTCTCGAAGCCTCTCTGTATTCATCCTGCTGGTCATTTCTTATAGAACAATAATATTCCATAGCATTCATATACCACAATTTATTCAGCCATTCTCCAGTTTGTGGGCATCCCTTCAATTTCCAGTTTCTAGCCATTATGAAAAGGGCTGCCACAAACATTTTTGCACATATGGGTCCCTTTCTCTTCTTTAATTTCTCTTTGGGATATAAGCCCAGTAGTAACTTGTTCTATTTCTTTTTTTTAAATGAGACTATTTAATCAATTTACTTACTCCTCTGTTAATCTGCGCTGACTACATTTTTTTGAAGGTAGTCATCCATTTCACATAGGTTATCAAATTTAATGGCATAAAGTTGGGCAAAGTAACTCCTAATTATTGCTCTAATTTCCTCTTCATTGGTGGAAAGTTCTCCCTTTTTATTTTTAAGACTAACAATTTGATTTTCCTCTTTCTTTTTTCTAATTAAATTTACCAGAGGTTTATCAATTATGTTGATTTTTTCATAAAACCAACTCTTAGTTTTACTTATTAATTCAATAGTTTTTTTTTTTACTTTCAGTTTTATTAATTTCTCTTTTTAATTTTAGAATTTCAAGTTTAATATTTGATTGGGGGCTTTTAATTTGATCTTTTTCTAACTTTTTAATTTGCAAGCCCAATTCATTGATTTTCTTTTTCTCTATTTTATTCAAGTAAGCCTCTAAAATTTCCCCTTATTACGAAAATTCTTTTGCCTTTCAGAATATCAGATTCCAGGCCCTTTGATCCTTTAATGTGGAAGCTGCTAGATCCTGAGTGATCCTTATTGTGGCTCCTCAGTATTTGAATTGTTTTTTTCGGGGTGCTTGTAATATTTTTTCCTTAGTCTGATAGTTCTGAAATTTAGCCACAATATTCCTTGGAGTTTTTATTTTGGGGTCTCTTAGAAGGTGTTCAATAAGTTCTTTCAATGCCTATTTTTCCTTCTGATTCTATTACATCTGGGCAGTTCTCTTTGATGATTTCCTGTAAAATAGTGGTTAGGCTCTTTTTTTGTCATAAATTTTAGGAAGTCCAATAATTCTCATATTATCTCTCCTAGATCTATTTTCCAGTGTGTTGTTTTTCCAAGTAGATATTTAACATTTTTTTCTATTTTTTCATGTTTTTGCTTTTGCTTGACTGATTCTTGATGTCTTGAGTCATTCATTTCTATTTGTTCAGATGAGTTATTTTCTTTTTCCAATTCACAAATCCTACTTTCCTGGGAATTTTTTATCTTTTCCAATTCACAAATTCTGTTTTCCTGAGAGTTTTTTTACCTTTTCCAATTCACATTTCAGGAAGTTGTTTTCTTTTTCCACTTTATCAAATTTTTCTTTTAGTGAGTTATATGCCTTTTCCAATCTCTCTTGAAGAGCTTCTCTTTCCTTTCCCAGTTTTTCTTTTAGCTCTCTTTTAAGTTCTTTAATAATTTCTTGTGTGATGGGGACCAGGTTACATCCCCCTGTGGGGTTTTATCTGGAGACTGCTGTTAGTCTCCTCAGGGTTGGAAATCTGCTCTCTTTCTGTATAAAAGCTATCTATAGTTAGAACTCACTTTGCTTTTTTACACATTTTTTAAAAGGCCCTCAGGGTCTGCCTTCAGGGCAAGGAGGTTACTAGCTTCCTCTACAGAACAGGGACAAATGAATAGTAGCTGTTCTGTGAACAGGCTGTAAATAGTGACTGTGCTCCGGAAGTACCACTGCCTGGGAAGAGCCCACTTCTGCACAGCTGCGCTGTGGTACATGCTGAATCACTCCCGGTGGTGGGTGGGTATGGCCAAGTCCTATGAAACTCTGGCCTTTTTGGGGTACACTCTACCTTTGGCTTTTGTGTAACTTCTCTGCTGATCTATTGCTTTGCAACTGAAGCAGAGTAGCCAACCTGTGATGGTAGAGTCCTCCCTGTAAATTCTCTACCCTGCGGGGGTCCTCTCAGTCAGAGCTGGCCTCTGTGTTCTGCCTCCCTGCCTGCAATGGCCTCCCCCCGCCCAATCAAGACAGACCTTTTCTGGTGATCTTCTTCTGCTGGTAATTTGTTGCATTCCCAATACTCGTGGATTCTCCCATCAAGCACTATTTCAGAGGCTGAATTTGGTAATGAGTAAGTGAGGGTTAAAGGAAGTTTAGAATGCAGTGTGTGTGCTCTTCACCATCTTGGCTCCGTTGGGTTTAGATATTTTCTTTTAGGTTGTTGTCCAGAACTAAAATACCATAAATCTTGTATGTCATCAGCATTAGACAGTGGGAAAGTTAGATATGAACAAAATTTCAAATAAATTTTTAGTCCATGTTCAAACCTTATTTTGAGAGGCATATGTTATAAGTTCTAGATTAAAAAGAATCAAAAGTACCAAAACCCGAATGGTTTCATATAACCTCATGTTATTACATTTGTCTCTTAAAAATCAATTTCACTTTAAATTGTTTAATTGTTTTTACTAAAGCAATTGTATTATTTGGACTTTTCATAATCAAAAGAACTCATTTGGAATTTAATATTATTTGTACTATTTAAATAACAGATTTTTTTTGTTGTTGTTTTGTGAAGACACAAATTTTAGAAGCATAAAATTACAAGAGAGAAGGAGGATTACTGGGTAAATGGTTAGGCTTAAGATTTGACCATGTGAATATTTTCATATATTTTTACTTTCTGTGGTAAGACAGAAAATATCAAGATTAAACATGAAAATTTTTCTGAATTTTGGTATGGTGAAGGAAAAAATTAGTCTTATACTAGCTAGATTATACTAGAATTTTTATATAAGATGGACAACTTCTTGAAAAAATGGTTGCACTTTATTCACTTAATTTAATGTTTTTAATTTTTCCTTAGCCTCTTAGACTTGATATCAAGAGGAAGCTCACTGCTCGATCTGATCGAGTCAAGAGTGTTGATTTGCATCCTACAGAGCCATGGATGTTGGCTAGTCTTTACAATGGCAGTGTCTGTGTTTGGAATCATGAAACACAGGTAAGGATATATTTTTAGTGTACTAAGTAGAAATAAAGTACTGTATTAGTGTGAATTCAGTGTAAAAGTGAAATATATATATATAGTTAATGTCTCACAATGAATTGTCAAAGTTGTTAAATATACATATGTTATTTAAGAAAAATTTCCAACAATCTTAAAAATTAGTTTTACTGACTTAGTTATTATGTAATATCTTTGGGTCCTGTAACCAAACATATAGGATGTGGAACAAGTACAGCCAATTCTTGATCATATACACATGGTTATCAGTTTAGTAGATTATATGCCTGTGCTTATTGCTATATCTAACCTTAGTCATTCTTGAGTGCCAATGGCAACTACCTGGGTATTTCAAACTATATTTCCCTAAAGAACCTCAAATTCTACCTGTCCAAAATTGAATTCTTCACCATACTCACCCTAATTCTGAATTTACCTATTTTCATAAATTTCCCTAACTACCATCTTTCGCCACCTAAGTTTGTAACTCCTTACTTTCTTTTATCCCACATATCCAATCATTTGCTAAGTCTTAGTTCCATCCACCAAAGAATCTCTTGAATTGATCTCCTCTTCTCCACTTATAAGACCCTTCATCTAAGTTTAAGCTATTGTTGTGTCTCTTCTGTGAGGAGAAAAATTGTCTCCTAATTAGTCCCCTCACTTCCAATCTAATTGGTACAATGAACACTGGATTTTGAGTCAAGAAAACTTGAGTTCTAAATCTATTTTAGATACTTATTAGTTGTTGACCATGGTCAAATCACATAATCTTTTGAGATCTCAGTTTCCTCATGTGTAAAACAATGATTTTAGATTTTAGAAGTTTTGTCCTAGCTCTGTCTGTTATGTTAATTATTTTCCTTACCAGGCCTTCCATACAGTTCCCAGAGTAATTTTCCTAATGGGGTAGATAATGTTGCTCTTATACTCATTTGATTCCAATGCTTTTAGTATAATGTATAAACTGTTTAATTTTTGTTAAACTCATATGTTTACCTAACAATTTCGAATTTAATTATATTATATATTATATTGTTGCTCTTATCATTTATATGTTTTGCCTGCTTTTCTGTTTCGTAATTTCCTTGAGGGTAGGGGTGTCCTTTCAATATCATTCAGAGAACCATTTAGGCATTCAATCAATCTCTCTCTCTCTCTCTCTCTCTCTCTCTCTCTCTCTTTTTTTCTCTTTTTGCTGAGGCAGTTGGGGTTAACTGACTTGCCCAGCGTCACACAGCTAGGAAGTAAGTGTTAAGTGTCTGAGGCCAGATTTGAACTGAGGTCTTCTTGACTTCAGGGCTGGTGCTCTATCCACTGCACCACCTAGCTGCCCCCCATTCATTATCTCTTTAATTGGTCTGTGTTGCTTGATTAAATTTTTTTCAACTCTTAATGAATTTCCTACTCCATTGTCCTTACCAGTAGGCTTTTTTGCATTTTTTTGTGTCACTTTTGATGTCTCATAAAGCTGCTGTTTTGACTTTCCTTTTGCTCTGCTATTTCATTCACTGAAAATACTGTGATTGTAAAAGCTATTGAAGATTCTCTTCCCTGTCCATATCTTTATATGATAATCTTTTAGAGAATCATCTTAGTAGAGACAGTAAGTCTAAACTTGTTTATATTTGCTCTGTAGTATCTGCCATTCAGCATAGTTAATCTATTCTTTGCAAAAATTGTTTTTGCATTTTTTTTTTTTTTTTTTTTAGAAATTGTGTTTGCTTTTCCCTTGAGCAAATTTCTATTGCTGTTTGGCAAAAGAAGATTTGAGAGAGAACAGTTTGATTTTTTTAGTATTTGTAGGGAAAGTGTTTCAGAGTAAAACTGAGGAAAACACATTTATCATTGTTACACCTATTCCTTTCAAAATCATGTCTTAAATTTCTAGTTTGTTAGCTACATACAAGTCTAGTTTTAGTGATTTTGAAATAATACCCATATTGACACAATGAATCCAATATTTCTTAATATGGAAGTTTAATAATACAAAGGATAATTACATAATAGTTCTTATTATTTTGGCTTAGGAAAAGTAAACTTTTAAAAAATCTTTTTTGCTGGTGTAAGTAAGGCTACTTAAAAAAATATTTTACTTTTTCTAAAGTAGTGGCATCTGAAAGGACCAGTACTCTTATATTCTGCTGTAATTATTTTTAATGGAGTAATGTGTTCATAGGTTATTTTTCATATGTTATTTGAATAATTATTCAATTATATAATTATTCAATCAATTCAATCAAATATTCAATCAATTATAAAATTAAAATTTTTTTAATTCTATAACTGATTTTTGGTAAAGAGTGCTCCAAGATGTTGGTAAGTTGTTAAGGGAAATGAGTTGCTTTTTGAATTGTCATAGTTCAGCAATGGTAGCTCATGAACTTAAGAGTTGTATGTCATTTTTCATTAAATATATGTTGTCATATATACATATAGTGTGACACTCCTGGCAGAACTGAAAAATAGGTTTACTAAGATAGAATTTGGTATTGTGGAGAAGTAGTGTCAAATTCAGATAGAACTGGACCCTTGCTGACTATTTACTGATTTGGAAAACCACAACTTAACATTATGTTGTATTGTAATTTTGTTTCTTTCTAAAACATTTCCTAATTACATTTTGATCTGATTTGAGGAGTTTTATAAGCGAATTTGACACATCTCTTATAGCAAACTCATTAAATTCAGTTATTCCTGTCCTGTTGCTTGAAGAAGGACCCAAAGGAAATGTATTTTGTTAAAAGCAAATTATCTGTTGATGCTTCTTTTATTAAAATGGATTTAAAAAGTACAACCAAAAAATGTGTTTTTGTTTGTTTTTTAATTTTAGATCTATATCAATCAGAGAGTACTTTGGAAAGATACCCATGCGCATTTTAACCTAAATACTTAATTATTTCATCCATATCTTCATATTCTATATATTCCATTGATAAAACAATATTGTTCAGGAATAATCTTATTTGTGAAAATATTTACTCAAAAACTTTGAAGAGGAAGAATTCTTAGGGATGAAGTTACTTAAATTCTAACTATTTCTACAAAATAGAAATTAAATATGTTTTAATTTGTTGTTCAGTTGTTTCAGTTGTTTTTGACTCTTTGTAACTGCATTTGGAGTTTATTTGACAAATATACTGGAAGGGTTTGCCATTTCTTTCTCCACCTCATTTTACAGATGAAGTCGAAGCAGATAGGGTTCAATGACTCAGTGGAGGTCACTTAGCTAGTAAATGTTTGAGGCTACCTTTGAATTCATATCTTTCTGACTCCAGACCCTCTGCTCTATCTTCTACACCACCTAGGTGCCCTGTTGCTTTAATACTATTTGTTATATATGGCAACAGAGAAACCACATTAGGACAGATCATGATATATTAAAATAGTTGAAAGTTTTTTTTATTTATGTTTGGGAACTCCTTCAGATATTAGATCATTACTATTCTCAACACTTTCCTTTTATAGGAATCTTTTATCTAGAAAGAATTGTGGGAATAAGGAATTTGGCAATCAGATCTTAGTTTTTTCTGGCCAAACTTTAAAGGATTTATATACATATATTCTTGAAGAACTACCTGTTAGATATATTGAAATCTTTAATTTGCATTTCCCTCTTTTTCCAGACATATTTTTAAAAGGAGGCAAGAGATACTCCTATGAAAACAAATTTTGTAGTTTTAAGCAAATTGTCTTTGTTAGCAAATATGAAAACTGTTTGCTTCATTAAATGCTAGCTCATTTTAATCAGTTAAAATAATATTTAAATGTTTAAAATACCTAAAATTTTCCCTAAATGTCATCTAGTACAAGGAACACATCTTTATAGATTAGGACATTACTATATTTTTTGGTTTGGTGGTTTATAGTAAATGGTATCAAATTTAATGCTTTCTTTAATTTATTGCTAAAATTAAAGGGCAAAATTCATCACTTGTATTACTTTATGTATTAGTAGTGAGTATTGAAGAATAAAGAATATTTAATATGATATTGCAATTAACTTCTATGATGCCTCATTTTTCATTACTAACCATTTCTTATTATAAAATTAAATTTATATAGATTATTGTTCTATTCATGTAGGTCTAAATCAGAGGTGTCAAATTGGCAGGAGAGGAGTGTAGCTGGAAGGAAGAAAATAGAAAAAAAGACACTCCTGTGAGGCCCAATCAGGTTAAAATATAATTGAGACCTAATATATCATAACTGAAAATTTAGGTTCTCTGAGGGTATTTTTAGTTATTAATAAACTTTAATTATGTTTTCCTCCCCTCCCCCCAATTACATGTTAAATATTAACAATAAAACGCAGATAATGTTAATTTCTGGATTCTTAATACTGCCTGCAGGGATCGTTTCTATTTAAATTTAATACCACTGATCCAAATCATATCAGATACGATGCACTTGACAAACATAGGAATCGAAGATAATTGATAAAATTAGAATGTTATTTAATGTATATATCCTGCATATTTTGTACTTTTGTCATTTTTGTTCTATTGTAATATGGAATTAACAGTGTTCATTGTTTCTAAACTAGCAGAGGTTACTTTTCAATTTATCACAACTTCATTGTATTTCTTTTTATTTTTAAGACTCTGGTAAAGACATTTGAAGTATGTGATCTTCCTGTTCGAGCAGCAAAGTTTGTTGCAAGAAAGAATTGGGTGGTAACTGGAGCAGTAAGTAGTCCAAGTTTTTGAAAGTACTTTCCTTTCCTTTTATCATTTTCTAAATTTGTTGACAAATATGTAAATAATTTTTAGAATTTTTTTCCTCTCTTTTTTAAAATTAGTTAAATTTTTTAAAAATTTCAACTTTGTAACTTGTACCCATAATAAGGCTTTTGTTCAATTTACTTAATAAATATGATATCAGTACTTATTTAGAATTTTTTTGTTTCTTCTATCTCTAGGATGATATGCAAATTAGAGTCTTCAATTATAACACCTTGGAGAGAGTTCATATGTTTGAAGCACACTCAGACTATATTCGTTGTATTGCTGTCCATCCAACTCAGCCTTTCATTCTAACCAGCAGTGGTAAGACATATAATGTCCCATTTTATCATCCAAAATTCTCTAGGTTGTTCGTTGTCCATTCACTAAGAAACCTTGTTCTTCTACTGCTATTCTAATGGAAATTTCTAACATCCACTAGCATATGGAGTGTTTAAATCTGCTGACTGCTTTTGTGTTTTTCATGAAATATCAGTTGTGTTTAGGATTTGAAAAGTAATAGTTGAAACAGTAAGACCCGAAGGTCTGGTTGCTCAGATGTCCGCCAAATAGAAAACTCATTTACATACCGATTAGTGAAGTCTTGGCAGATTTCCCCTTCCCAATCAATTTTACTTTTGTAGTTAGATTATCTTTGCTTATTAACATTATGCACAAAACAGCAAGTCTTTTGGAGCCAAATGTAAAATAAATATCATAAGACTGGTTATAGACATTTAAAACATTTAACAATTAAGATTAAGATAAGGGCATTAATGATTACTTCTTTCGTATTTTAATATCAATATCTTTTTCATCATAAGAGCCATTTCAGATTCCTGCAGAGCTAATGATATCCTCTAGTCAATTATATTGAACTTTAGCCTGTAATCATATTTATTTCTCTTAGTTATTATTACTTCTTTCAAATGATTATTTCTTTAAATTTTCTCAGAAAAATCTTATACTTGCTTATATTATTATATATAATTTACATATGTACTTTAAAGAACTAGTTTTTTTTTTTTTTTATTTTTCTTCTGTAGTTTGCATTTTTTCTACCATTTTAGAATCATTCAGTAGTAAACTTTTAAAAGACTTTTGTAAGGACAGTGACTACAATGTAAACCATCTAGTAATTTGAAATATTTTTCTTTTTTTTTTTTAAATTAGATGACATGCTCATTAAACTGTGGGATTGGGATAAAAAATGGTCTTGCTCACAGGTGTTTGAAGGACATACTCACTATGTCATGCAGATTGTCATAAATCCTAAGGATAATAATCAGTTTGCCAGTGCCTCTTTGGATAGAACCATCAAGGTACAGTAGACATATTTGTGTTAATTGTGTTTGTTAATGACTTTTAGATGCTTCACTGTCTCCATGGAGGCTAAATTAATTAGCATTTCAAAAGTTCTTCTCAAAAACTAATTTTGAAGTCAAATGTATCCTTTTATTTTAAATCACAATCATATACCACAACTTATTCAGTCATTCCCTAAGTGATGGACATCTTCTTAATTTCCATTCTTTACCAGCATAAAAAGACATACTATAAATATTTTAGAACATACATGTTCTTGTTCTTTTTCCCTGGAAACAGACCTACTAGTGCTATAGCTAGGTCAGCTAGCTTTTTGGCTTAAAAAAATGATCACAACTGAAAGTTTAGCTTTCCTAGAATAATTCCCCACTTCTATGATTAGGACCCATCTCAGGGTTTTATCCTCTCTTCCATTCAAGTTCTCTAATATAGTAGAAAGAATATGGGATTTAGAGCATTTAGACATAGGATCAAGTTCAATCTCAGCTGTTCAGTAACCATGTAACTGGTCAAGTGACTTAACTTTACTGAATGAGTTTTATTATTTGTAAAGTAAGAGGATTTTAATATTAGGTTCTAACATTCTGATTTTCTTCTCTTCCACCCTCTTTCTATTTTTCCTGCTTTGTAGTAAAGAATGAAATATTCAAATTTCATTTCTGGACTTTATAATTCTGACTTACTAGAAACTATATTCACTAAGGCCACAAATTTTAAGTTGTTGATATATTTTTGTATCCTCTATGGGCCCTCTGCAATTATCTACTGAATGAATGATTTATTTATATCTCTCTATTCTGGTATAAACTTGATTGAATACTTCCTCTTCTCTTTTGTTAATATTTGCTTCCTCAGTTCCCTTTTCTTTTCTTTAAATGTAACTACCTAAATTCATTTAGTGTTAGTTCTTACAGCTGTGACTTTAGGAATGTTGAATAACTTGGATAACTTACTTACCTTTCATTTAAACATCTAGCACAACTACATTTGTCAATATAATGTGCAGGTTATATGCAAAGGAGCAAATGATTATCTTTCCTGAGCTCAATTTAATTCCATTGTTTTTGTAGCAAGCAATCTAATGTTAAACATCACCTCCCTCCCTGCCGCCACCCAAATGCTTGTCTCTATCTATTCCTAAATATTTTATTTTATCCTGAACTTAAGAAATAAAACAAGCATTTCCATAATGTGAAATAGAAAAAAAGATGATTGCACATGAAAATGCAAATCTATTATGTATAACTTGCTGTTCCTTTTAAATATATAATAAAAGTATCATATAACTTTCCTTTTCTTCTTCCACCCCCATGACTATTAGATACTTATATGTGTAAATAATTTTAAATATTATTTTGTTTATCAATTCTTTCTCTACATTCAGATTGTGTCTTCCTTTATTGTTCCTTCATGATTATTTTGGGTGTTTATAATATGACTGTTACTATTGTTATACTATTATTATCTTACACTAATAATTTAAATGAGTATTTTATTATTACTGTGATATGCTAATTATATAATATAAAATCACTTAGTTGATCAATCTTAAAACAATATTGCTATTACTGTATACAATATTCTCTTTACTTAAGCTTTTTTATTATTTTGTTCAAGTCTATCCATGTTTTCCTAAAGTCATTGGGCTTTTTATTCTCTTAAAACAGAGTATTATTTCATCACAATCATATACCATAGCTTATTCAGCCATTCCCTAATTGATGGACATCTTCTTAATTTCCATTCTTTACCAGCATAAAAAGACATATTGTAGAACATACAGGTTCTTGTTCTTTTTCCCTGGAAACAGACCTACTAGTGCTATTGCTAGCTCAAAAGGTATAGATAGTTTAATAACTCTCTGGGCATAATTCCAGTTGCTCTCCAAAATAGTTGGATCAATTCACAGTTTGATCACAGAGAATTAGTGCTCCAATTTTTCCACATCTCCTTCAACATTTATCGTTTTCCATTCAATCATTTTAGCCAATATGATAGTTATTTTAATTTGCATTCCTTCATATGACCTGTTTTGATTTTTTCATTGGAAAACTACCTTTCCTATCCTTTTTGACTATTTGTCATTGGGGAATGACTCATATTCTTAAGGATTTGACAAAGTTTCTTTATATGTTTAAGATATAAAACCTTTATCTGAGAAGTTGTTTTTAATATTTCTCTTCCCTCTCCCCATTTTCTGCTTTTCTTCTGGTCTTGGCTACATATGTCTTATTTGTATAAAAACTTTTTAATTTAATGCAACCAAAATTATTCAATTTAACACCTCACACTACTCTGTCTCTCTTCATTCATTAAATTATTCATGTATCTACAAGTCTGATAGTTAATTTTTCATTTTCTTCATAGTTTCTTGTAATACTTCACTTTATATCTTCTTCATATATACATTTTTACTTTATCTTGGTAAATAGTGTAAGATTTTAGTCTTTGCCCAATTTCTGCTAAATTGTTTTCCAATTTCCTTCCAGATGGTTTTTTTTTTTATCAAATAATGAATTATTATTCCCAAAACATAAGTTTTTATACTTGTAAAACACAAAGTTACTATAGTCATTTGCTTATGTAAATTCCTTATCTATTTTGTTTTAGCCAGTTGCAAATAGTTCTGATTATTGCCTTATAAAACAGTTTAAGATCTGGTGCTGTTAAATCTTCTCTTTTATTTTTTCCTTATTAGTTTCTTTGATATAATTGACCTCTTTTGTTCTTCCAAATAAATCTTTTTTGTTACTTTTTTATATTTGGTAAATTACTTTTTTGATAATTTTAATTGGGATGTTATTGAATATTTAAATTAGTTCAGATAAAACTTATTTACTAATTTGACCCTGCCTACCCACAAACAGTATTTCTCTAATTACTTAAATCTGATACTATTTGTATAAAATGTTTTGTTTTGTTTTTTTAATAATTTTGTTCATGTGAGTTTGTTTTGGCAGATATACTCCCAACTATTTTATACTGTTGAGAGTTGTTTTAAATGTGGTATCTTTTACTTTCTCTTCTTGTAGAGTTTCATTTGTGATATCTAGGAATATTGATGATATATATGGTTTTGCTTTTATGTCCTGCTACTTGGCTAAAATTATTGTTTCAACTAAGTATTTAGTTGAGACTTTGGGATTTTTCAACTATTTCACATAATCTGCAAAAAGAGAGAGTTTTATTACCTTATTTTCTAATCTTATTCCTTCTATTTCTTTTTTTTTCTCTTATTGCTGTTGCTAGAATTTCCAATACAGTCTTGAAATCTTGAATAATATTAGTGATAGTAGGCATCCTTTTTTCTTGTAGAGGCATCGTCTGATCTTACCAGGAAGGCTTCTGGCTTCTCCCTGTTACAAATAATGCTTGCTGATGGTTTTAAGTAAATGCTTTTTATCAATTTAAAGAAAAATTCATTTATATCTATATTTTCAAGTGGTATTTTTTAATAGAAATTAATATTTTACTTTATCAAAAGCTGTTTCTGCATTTGTTGATAAAATAATATAATTTTTGTTTTGTTTATTATTGTTATAATCTTAGGAGAACAATTCTTTTACAATCCTTTAGTATAAGTAACACTAGATTCTGAAAAGTAAAAGCAAACATTTTTTTTTTTCTTTGAAGGTATGGCAGCTTGGATCTTCCTCACCTAACTTTACTTTGGAGGGACATGAGAAAGGCGTGAACTGCATTGATTACTATAGTGGAGGTGACAAACCATACCTCATTTCAGGAGCAGATGACCGCCTTGTTAAAATATGGGACTACCAGGTATAATTTTTTCATTACTTAAAGTGCTTCATATTTAATTAGTTTCTTTTCATTTTTTACTTAAATATTTTACTGAAACTTTGACCTGTTCAGTTTCTCATTTAATATAACTTTGAGTTTGTATGTAAAGTACTCTTAGAAAAATCAAGACAGAATAAGACAAAAACAAAAAATGTTTTTAAATGTAAGAGGTAAATATATTTTTATATTTTCATTGAATCAGAGGAACAAAAAGATTAACACTTTTTTTTCACCTTCATTGACCTTGTGGGCTCTTCAAGACAAGAATTAACAAAACAGAAGAATGCTTTTGTTGTGTGGGCAGAGATAGTATGCTTTCTTTATGCATGTCACTTCACTAATCATTGAATTGTGGACATTATTTCCTTTTCTCTTCTGCTTCTGTGATTTTCTTAATCACACATCCATTTTCTAACTATCATGTTGACAGATATTCAGAAGTGATTAATATGTGTCCTTAAGATTACAAGTTGTGAACATACTTAATATTTGGACTTATATTTAAACTTATTTATATAAGTCCGTAAGCCTACATATTAAAAATGACATAATGCTATTTTTAAGAGACCACTAAAGTATGTTAATGTACAAAGAAAAAGGTTATTATTATTGGAATGTAGCCCAATGATATTCAGCTGGGAACAAGAATCTTTTTTTTTCTCCTCTTTAAATAGATATTATTTCTTTTTGCATTCGGATATGCTATAGTTAGATTTTGTTTTAAAAGATTTTATATCACGTTTTTCTACAGACAAATCAGTTTTCTTTCTATTCATAACATTACAGAATAAAACATGTGTACAAACACTAGAAGGGCATGCTCAAAATGTGTCTTGTGCCAGTTTTCATCCTGAGTTGCCAATCATCATCACAGGTTCAGAAGATGGTAAGTTTTTCCTATTTTTAAAATTATTAAATGGATGTATAAGAGGAAAATGTTTCTGCATTGTGGTTGATATCTTGATATTTTATTATTGCTTCAGTATTTTGCATAGAGGAAGCACTTAATGTGCTTCTAAAATTTAATCACATTGAATTATACAGTTCTTAATTAGATTATAGTTAAATTATAATTTTGATACATTTGGATTCAATTGTAAGTAGAAATAGGATGCTGGTATTGATGAGGCCTAATCTCATTTATTTACTCTATGCATATTTATTAAATGTCTCTTGTGTACTAGGCACTGTGGGTAACATGAAGAATTAAAAAAAAAAATCTCTATTCTCATGTTGCCTGCTTTCTGATATTTCAATAAATTCTTTTATTTCATCAAATGTAGATCTATATTCTAGTTTTCTTGATTTTCTGTGGATATCCATGAACACATAATTTGCTTATCAGTTCTCTATCATTGCTGTTCCCTGATTGGTAATTTTTTTTCCCATTCACACATTTATCACATGACACCCAGTACACAATGATGGGGAGATAAAATAGTCAAACATAAATGTTATGCAAGATATAATCTGGAAATACAGTAAGGGAGGTATAAACATAAGAGAAAGGAAAGATTGCTTCTGAAATTGAGGGTAGCAGATTTCATTAGAAGAGAAAGCATTTGAACTGAACCTTGAAGAGTGAGTAGGAATTGAAATCCTTTAGGAGGAAGGCAAAGGTGTGAGCAGGTACCATTGAGTTAGGGGACTTCGGGTTATTTTGAACAACAGCAAGTACACTTAGACTGAGAAAAGATTACATGGAAGGAAGGAAAGAGATAGTTTGGAACCAGATCATAGTGGACCTTAATTGCCTGGAAAAGGAGTTTGGACTTTATTTAGAGAGGTAGTAATTGAGGAACCATTGTGATTTTCATGAAGATTGTATGTGATACTTTCAGAACTATAGGAAGATGAATTTGATAGCTCTAAGGTGAATTAGGAGAAGAGAGAATTGGTGTAAGGAAACTAGTTGAGCTCTTGTATTAGTTTAAGTTAGAAGTAATTAGAACTTGAACTGAGGTGGAACATTGTATAATGAAGAAAAGGGCATATACAAGAAAATAGGATTTGATGAATTACTGAATATGTAGGATGAGAGAGGGGAGTAAAGGAGGAATAATAGAATCATAGAAATAAAAGGAATTTTAGGGGTCAGTAGAGTTCACTTGAAACACAGATCTTCAAACCAATATATAGCTAATCTCTTTATGAAGACCTTCAGTGATGAGAATTTATTCTCTTGCTAAGTCAGCTCATTCTGCTTTTGGTCAGCTGTAATCAGAGCCATTTTCCCATATATTGAACTGAAGTTTGCTTTCCTATACTTTCTACCCATTGATCTGCCATTTGGGGTAAAGCAAATTATGTCTTTATGACAACTCTTTAAATATTTGAATACAGCAATTATGTTCTCTCCTCCACTTTACCCAGACTAAACATTCCCTGTTCTTTGAGCTTATTCCTCATATGTGATGATTTGCACTCTACTCATCATCATCCTATGCCCTACAGGATGTTCTTCTGCTTACCTAGGTCTTAAAATTCAGTGTCAAGAACTGTATATAACTCCAGATGTGATTTAACCAACACAGAAAGTAGTGGGAGAAGGCTTCTTTTGTTTTAGGTTTTGGATTTTTAACATACTAAAAGGATACTTAGGGAAGTCTGTTTTTTAAAACCTCTAAGAAAATTTTATACTTTTTGTTTTATATAAACTTGTTCCCTGCAGGTATAGTATTATCATTAGTTTCTGTCTCTTCTTTGAATATGTTCCCTTTCCTTTTGATTTAAACTTGGCTGTTAAACATTTTTCATTAATTTAATAAATACATTTTGTGCTCAAGAACTTTATTCTGAAGTTAGCCCAATCTCACTTTTCTTAATTATCTTTACCTTAGCTAAATAGACTATTTAGCTTCTAGCTTTTTGGAATATCGGTTTGCCTAAGCTGCATGGAATATCAGGTATAAATTATTCTTTTGGCTTCAAATTCAAAGTAAAGAGTATAAAGTGAGGATCACTTACCATGTTTAAGGAAATTTTTGTCTTTCTCATAATTATCTGGATGAATTTTGAATAAAAAAATTCAATGTGCCAATGAGACATCTAGGTAAAGGTTAGCAGAGACTTAGAAGTGTTGACCTGGAGCTCAGGAAAGAAATTGAAACTGGAAATGTAGATTTGGAGTTGTCCACACAATGTTAGTAATTGAAGATATAGGAGTGGATGAGATTATCAAGTGAAAATGTAGAAAGAAGAAAGCCAAATTTACTAAATCTTTGAAAATTCTAGCATTAAATAGGATGTGAGAAGTAAAGGAATTTCAACAGTGAAGACAGGAATGGTTAGTGATATTGAAGGAGAACTATGAGATTACAATAGGCCAGAAAAGAGAATTTCAAGAAAAAAAAAAGGATATCAGCAAACTGCTAAGAGAGAGTGAGAAAACTGACTGTTTGAGTTGCCTTTGGAAACTTTCTCACACTGATAGTTATATTGGCCTCAATCATTTTCTAATTTTATGTAAAAATTTCTTGTATGATTTTCTTTTATTTGCCTCCATATTTATTTATTTAGAAGCAGTTGGGCTTAAGTGACTTGCCCAAGGTCACACAAGTAATAAATGTTAAAGTATCTGATACCAGATTTGAATTCAGGTCCTCCTGACTCCAGAAGTGGTACTCTAACCACTGTGCCATCTACCTGCCCCATTGCCTATATTTTTAAAACAATTTGTAAAATATATCCTAAAAGTCCAGTTATTAAAATGCTAGGAAATAATTCTTATATGGGGTGAAAGATTTTTTTTTTTGATGCTACTGACCTATATATGAAAGTTTTTTATCAAACATTTAAGCCAAAATTAATTACCTCATTTGTTTACAGGAACAGTTCGTATTTGGCATTCAAGCACCTACCGTTTGGAAAGTACATTAAACTATGGAATGGAGAGGGTGTGGTGTGTGGCCAGTCTTAGGGGATCCAATAATGTTGCTTTGGGATATGATGAAGGCAGTATCATCGTTAAGGTATTCTTCTGTAATTATTCCATATAAGTCACTAAACTTAAGGAAAAGCAGTTGTCCTTTTTATTTTTTTTAATAGTTTTTCAACTTGTTAAACTTTTTTTTTTTAATTTTTTTAATAGCTTTTTATTTACAAGTTATATGGTTATATGCATGGGTAATTTTACAGCATTGACAATTGCCAGACCTTTTGTTCCAATTTTTCCTTCCTTCCCCCCACCCCCTCCCCTAAATGGCAGGATGACTAATACATGTTAAATATATTAAACTAACTTTGTTTAAATAGAATTACTTCTATAGAAACATTAAAATTTTAATGTGGAGGAAGGGAAATGAAGCACTCTGTTAAATGAGAAAAGAAATGAATGTTTTTGGTGGTGGTTTTTTTTTTTTTTCTCTTCACCTTTTGCTGCTAAGATTAATTTATTCTTCTTCTAGCTTGGCCGAGAGGAACCTGCTATGTCCATGGATGCCAATGGAAAGATTATTTGGGCAAAACACTCTGAAGTCCAACAGGCCAATCTAAAAGCAATGGGAGATACTGAAATAAAAGATGGAGAAAGATTGCCCCTTGCAGTAAAAGACATGGGAAGCTGTGAAATATATCCTCAGACTATTCAGCATAATCCTAATGGACGGTAAAACAGTCTTTTCTCCAAATTTGTATAAAATTATACAATATGATTTTGCATGTATATATTGAATCTAATATTATTTTCCATCGTTTGTATATAATCCTCACTGTCCTTTCATCTCCTTCAAGGCAATGTTTATTCCTCCTACTTTATCTTTGTATGACACAATCCTTATCATTGCAAGAAAAGCAAGTTTAGACTTAAGAACATGTATCTTAAGGAAGTATTTTGTAACTGTTCACCTGCTTTGAGCTTGGGATTTTAACTTCTCATTTTTTTTCTTACTGTAATTTACAGTACTACTTCATTTTGCAATCTGAAGTATACATTTATATTTAAATATTTTTGAGTACTTCATTATAGCATGTGCTATGATACATATTTGATTTTTATAATATGATCTTTTAGTAATGGGATTTTCAACTTGAAGTCATTTCTTAGAGTGTTTTCTCATTTCTTGAGAATCTGATAGAATATGCCATATTTTGAATGTCTTAAAAAATTTGTATTTGCAAATATAATTTAAAAAATGCTGATTTCTTAGTCATGCAAAATTTAGAAGTTTCCCAGACCAAATATAACTCTGAACATCCTGCATATATTTAATAAATATTGGTTTAATTTAATTGATAATTATTTTGTTCCATTTGATCTATTTCTTTCTTCCTGGGTGGAAAGAACAGAGTTATTATAATAAAATTTTATAGCCATCAGCTGCCTACCTGTAAACTTGGGTTTGTTAGTATTCACTAGCAAAATGACAAAAAATAAAACTGAATTGTAACTGAAGACCAAAGTCATTCAATCATTAAGCATTTATTAAGTGCTTAAAATGTACCCGGCACTGTACTGTTAACTCAATTAAAAGAAAGGCAAAAAATCTTCTGCCCTCATATTGCTTACATTCTAAGGAGGTTAGGAGTGAGGGAACAACACATTAAACAAGTGCACTCTAAGTAACTATCTAATAAAAGATAATCTTAGAGAGAAAGACTTAGCATTGGAGGGAGACAAAGACAAGCACCCTGCAGCAGGAGCCATTTTAAAAGATGGAGGTGAAGAGCTCCAGGCATTATAAGCCACCAGTGTAGAGAAGCAGGGATGACAGTGCAGTATGATGGGTGAGGAACAGCCCACTGGCAGGCCAGCATAGCTGCATTGCTGAAGGAATACCAGGGAATAAGAACACTGAAAAAGCTAGAGGGAACCAGATTGCGAGGAGCTTTTAAATGTTAAAGGAGTAGATTTGAGCATATTTCTTTTTTACAGAGTTATAACACCTGAGCATTATCCTCACTGACTTCTTTAATTCCTAGATTTGTTGTGGTGTGTGGTGATGGTGAATATATCATCTATACAGCAATGGCGCTGAGAAATAAGAGCTTTGGTTCAGCCCAGGAGTTTGCCTGGGCTCATGATTCTTCAGAGTAAGTTCTGGTATTATAACACTGGCTAGTTGCTTCCCACATTTCTGTTCTGATTGTTTAATTCCCACATTTCTGTTCTGGTTGTTACACTAAAGAGTTATATGAGGCCACTCTCATGACCTGCATAATTTTTCATGAAGTTATCTTATTGAAGCCTTACAACCACACAAACAACATACAGGCACAAAAATACATACATATACCACACTTTTTAGGTCAAAGAACTTACTACTGTCAGTGAATCCTTGGGTTGTGGAAACTGTCTATTTAATTTCTAGCCATCCTAATAATGTTGGGGTTTTTTGTTTGTTTGCTTTACCAGAGTTATTTTACTTCTTTGATGGAAACTAAAATAGGAACTGAAGTCTTTGAATATTTCTTTGATGTTGTCTTGGCTTAGTTCTAGTTTCAGGAGTGTTCTTCTTGACAGTTCCCTTTTTCATGAGCTGTTCCACTTTTTTTTTTTTTTAATGAATTAATTTGTTTGTTTATTTTAACACATCTTGCTTTATGAATTATGTTGGGGGAGAAAAAGGGCAAAACCATGAGAGAGATTAAAAACAAAAACAAACAAACAAACAAAAAAAATGAACATAGCATGTGTTGATTTACATTGTTTCCTTAGTTCTTTTTCTGGAGGCAGATGGCATTTTCTGTCCAAAGTCTATTGGGATTGCTTTGAATTGCTGAACTACTGAGAAGAACCAAGTCTTTCATATTTGATCATCACACATTCTTGCTCCTTTTGTTAGGAAGGCTAGAAATTAAGTTTCCACAGTCCAAGAATTCAGTGACATAGTAATAAATTCTTTGATCAAAAAAGTGTATTATATGTGTTTATATGTGTGCCTGCATGTTTGTATGCTGTGTGTTGTGTATGTAGTTATGTAAGGCATCAATAATGTATTCCTGGTCCTATTTGTTTCACTCAGTATCAGTTCATGTAAATCTTTCCAGGCTTTTATAAAATCAGCTTGTTCATCATCTTTTGTAGAATAACGTTCCATTATCTTCATATACCACAACTTATTCAGCTATTCCCCAATTGATGGATAGATAGCAACTTCTTTTCCAGTTCTTTACTATCACAAAAAAAGCCGCTATAAACATTTTTTTGCACATGTGGCTCCTTTTCTACCCTTTATGATTTCCTTATGATACAGACCCAGTAATGGCACTGCTGGGTCAAAGGGTAGCTGTTCCGCTTCTTAAGGTGGGGGGAATAAAAGGGAGAAGGAACAAAAACAGAGTGAGCATTTGTATAACTCCTATTTTGTGTTGCACATTTTGCTAAGCAGGTTGCAGATAGATTGATCAAAATGTCTCCAAAACTAAATCTTAATTTATAATTTGTTTGTTTTATAACACCCATTCTCATCTTACTGTATAGCTAGTTATCAAAGTATATAAATAGCTGACTTCTTTCTAGCAAACAAAATACATGTGGTTTAGAAATACTTCTGATATTTAAAGCTCCGAACATTTAAGTTATTTTTTTTATTTCCCCTTCCAGATATGCAATAAGAGAAAGCAATAGTGTGGTAAAGATATTTAAGAACTTTAAAGAAAAGAAATCATTTAAACCTGATTTTGGAGCTGAAGGTAAGTATTGTTTGTGTACTATAGATATATCTTTTATTTTTCTGGAAAATTTACCTATTAAATTTTTTTTTTAATTATAATTATTTTGTTCTTTGTAGGTATCTATGGAGGTTTCTTATTGGGAGTCAGATCTGTAAATGGCTTAGCATTCTATGACTGGGAAAACACCGAACTGATACGCAGAATTGAAATTCAGCCCAAACATGTAAGTTTTACTTCAGATGCTACTTTTTGAAACATTTTATCTCTAGCAACTATATTAGCCTTTTGAACATTAGAAATGCCTTCATATGTATGTGTCTCTCTCCCATTGGGGATAGCACAGTGCTGTGTAAGCTGGGATTCAGTAAATATTCACAATGTTGATAAAATAAAATGGATTTTGATAGAATTGTAAAAATTATAAAATGACAAAATGCAAGGTGTTATCCACATTGTGAAATGTCTTCAGTATTTATTTTTATGAATTTCTTTTTAAATAAGTCACATACTCACAGATATCACAGAATTATAGAATTTAGAGATGGAAGGAAAGTTTTCTAGTCCACAGCTATCAAACATGTAGTCCACAGATTCACAGAACTTCTAGAGGACAAACCAGAAAATAATTGGGAAATATTTAATAAGATAAATAATAATACAGTAAGGCATAGATATTACATTTTAAAACTGTCATTATGCTACATACAGGGATCCTTATGTTTAGATTAGTGATTCCTGTTTGTGTTCTATTTGAGTTTAACGTCAGTGATTCCACTCCCCAGTGCATTTCAAAATCCATATTCATTTAGTCTCTACTTGCATTCTTGCAGAAATCCCTAGTCATTGAATTGTGCTGTTTTGTTGGGCGACTGTAATTGCTAAAAAAAAAAAAAAAAAAAAAAAAGACATATCAAGAAATAGTCTGCCCCCTTGAACTTTAGTATCTATTAATCTTAAGTTTTGATTTTTCAAGTAATACAAAAATAAACATATTTCCTATTTTGTCATAAGACTTACATTTAGAGGTAGCTATTATTTCTCTTAATTTTTTTTTCCCTAGACTAAACACTATTTTACTTCTGCTACCATTAATCCCCCAAATACTCATGCTTTTAAAATATTAATAGAATGGATTTATAATCTCAGCATCTTAAAAAGTGTGAGGGTGTTTTTTTTTTTTTTTTTAACTAATATGTATAGTCAGTTGCTTTTGTATACAATTCCATAACTTTTTTATTTTGTAGATCTTTTGGTCTGACTCTGGTGAACTGGTCTGCATTGCCACTGAGGAATCATTTTTTATCCTTAAGTATCTGTCTGAAAAAGTTTTAGCTGCACAGGAAACACATGAAGGTGTTACAGAAGATGGCATTGAAGATGCCTTTGAGGTAGGTAATTACAGTTAATATTGGGATGAAACTAATAATAGGAATACAGTTACATTTTAAAAATGTTTATTCTTATAATACAGTCAGTCTTAGGTGCTTATAGTAGTTTTAGCATAAACTTTGTAAACTAAACTCTTGATTTAAGGATTAGGTAAGTACCTATGTCTAAAAAGTGACTCAGGAGGTTTTGAGATTAGAATTTTTGTACTCATTCTTAGATTTTGCAATTAGATAACTTGAAATAATCTTGATTTTAAAAGAACATATTGCTGTATAACTTGAATAAATATAAAATTATTTAGGCAAAACAATTATAGATTCAAGATTATAATGAACCTAAAAAATCTTCTTACCCAATCCTCACTTGAGCAAAAATCCCTTCTACATCATTCTTGACAAATACTCATCTAGTCTTTGGTTGGAGAACTTCAATATTAGGGAGGCACTGTTTTTTAAGACAGATCTTTCCATTTTTTGTACAGTTCTAATTTTTATAAATTGTTTTTTTTTTAAATAATGTCAAGCTAATCATTTCTGTACTCTTCTATAGCTGCTATATTCTGCTTGTTATTCTACTTTCTAGAGCAAGTAAACAAGTTTAATCCCTCTTGTATGTGACTTCATTCACATACTTGAATCACAGAGTTTTAGGATCAGAGAGGGCCTCAAAAGGCCATCTGAACTAAATTGTTGCTCAACATGAATCTTTTCTAGACTATAAATGGTTATCTAGCCTTTGCTGTGAGAACTCACTTCTTCTAGGGGACAGCAATTTTTGGCAGGTCTAATTGCCAGGAGGCTTTTTCTTTACATCAAGCCTAAATTTGATTTTGTTCTACTTGTTTCTGTCCATTGGAGTCAAATTATACAAATGTAATCCCTCTTTGACCTACCAACCTTTCATTAAAAAAGTAAAGAGGGCTAAGTGAAGTATTGAAGACTGTTGTTTGGAAAGACAGTAGGCTTTTTAATAACCTTTTCATAGAAGAACTAACCTTATTTCTTATTAATTGTTCATTTAAATCATAACCTTCTCCAGACAGTCTTAAAAATCATACTAGAACAAATTGTTATTGAAAATGAAGGAATAAGAAATAGAAAGTGGGAATACCATGGCATTTGAAATATTGATTTCCTGAAGTATTTAATTTTCATCTCATTATTATATATGCTTATGATAAACTTGACTTTGATTGTATTGAGGTGTCTTTTTTTTGTTAGTGTTTGGTGTGGTGATTTGATTTATTTTTTCTTCTTCAGGTTCTCGGTGAGATTCAAGAGATTGTTAAAACAGGGCTATGGGTAGGCGATTGCTTTATTTACACAAGTTCTGTAAACCGATTAAACTATTACGTTGGAGGAGAAATAGTCACCATTGCTCACTTGGACAGGTAACTGTTCTAGGGTTTCTATTTGCCTTTGTGTCTAAAGCAGTCTGAATCTGTTTTTAAAGCTTGGTTTTTAAATGTAATCTTTGCCATCTATTAATTCTTTCTTGATTTTTACACATTAAGAGGGCCATAGCTTTTTAAAGATTTTGTGATTTGACTACTGTCTTAACTGACTTTGATTAATTACATGAAATAATTGATAACCATTTTTGTTTTAGGACGATGTACCTGCTTGGTTATATTCCTAAGGACAACAGACTTTATCTGGGTGATAAGGAGTTGAACATTGTTAGTTACTCCTTGTTGGTGTCAGTGTTAGAATACCAGACGGCTGTAATGAGAAGAGACTTTAGCATGGCTGACAAAGTCCTTCCCACCATTCCAAAAGAACAGAGGACCAGAGTTGCCCACTTCCTGGAAAAACAGGCAAGGATATCTTATTTATTTATGACCTACAAGGATGCTGATATCAATATAGTAGAACATGAGCTACTTGTAGGCAAGGACAGTTTTGATTTTGGTTTTGTAATCTACTCCATCGTTTTGCATTTAAGTACTTTTAAAATGTTGAATTCATGGCTATGCAAATTTTTTTTTCATTTTTTTCTAAATATATTTGAATTATTCTAAAAATGGAAATTTTTTCTGTAGTCCTTGAACCAAAGCATTCGGTAACAGTAGCAGTGGTAATTTTTCTTTTTTGTCTTTGCCTTCTAATTAAAATGGCAGAATCTTTCATTCATCCCTTTATCTTACATTATAATCTTTTCTTTTCTGTTATTGTGATTTTTCTCTCCCTTATGTTTTCCTTTTTTAATGTGTCTAATTTATAAATATTGATTTCTGTTTTACCCTCTAGGATGTCTTACATAGTCAGTGCCATTAGAAGAAAGCAGTGACTCAGATAATTCATCAAAAAAATTCTATTCCAAAGCATCAATTTCATTTCTATTTAGCTTTTAAGTATGTTTTTGTACTTAAATTTGAATACAAGTGTGTTTTTCCTTTCAGTTCATAATGTATCCCAAACAATGAAACAATACTGAAAATTTCAAGTTCCCCTTTGTGACTACCCAGACAACTGCTTATCCTTAGGATACCATCAGACACCAACCTGAGCAAAGTTGGCCTTACTATAAGCTATCTTGGAGCCTTCTTAGTGAAACAGCACAATGCTAAACACTTAAGAAAAGAAATATTTGTTTTGTGGACTGTGGAAACTAGTAAATTTTTTTTCCAGTTTTTTTCTGTTAGCTGAAGCTAGTATAGAAGGAGGAGACTTTACTATTAACTCTACCCTTCAGACTACTTGCTATAAATTGAAATGTCAATGTCAACAGGAGATTGCAACAGAGTTGGTATTATTCCATGATTGTTGTAAGGAAATTAAAAATTTACTGCAGATAATTGAAAGGAAATTGCACATATTTTCTTTGTTTTTGTTTTTGTTTTTTCTTTCTCTGCCACTGATGCTTTGTGTTCTTGAGTTAATCACTTAATTTTTCTAGAACTCTATTTCATTGAGTACAAAACAAGGGGGTTTGACTGGCTGGCTAAAGTGTTTCCCAGTCCAGCCTAGAGTATAGACACCTAAGATGTTTAAATTCTCCATGTGTACCAATATACTCTCTACATCCTCCACCTGCATAATTCAAAAGGTTGGATGCAGGAATTAGGAAGAAGGAAGCTGCAGAGAAGAAGTGTTGTTTTTTTAAGTTTAAAGATTTTGCAAAATACTAGTCTAGATTTCCTTTCCAATACTGTGCCACCTTTGCCATTTTTTATGTTAATTTTATTTGCTTTTTAAAAAAATACCCATTTCTATATTTTGACTTATTATTAAAATTATTCTACTCTTCCATGATACCTTATTTTGATGATTGCTATTTTGTGTTATATTTGTGTAAAAAAAAAAAAAAAAAAAAAAGTGGCTATGCTCCTCAATACCTACTATCACAAAAAAATGATTTGATATTTATATTTCCTAGAATATCCAGTCTTTAGAAGGATTAAGGTTTATGGATTTTTAGGAAAAATTAATGATATATTTTACAAAAATTTTTTTGGTCTTTCATTGGTTCAGGGCTTCAAGCAGCAAGCTCTTGCAGTATCCACAGATCCTGAACATCGATTTGAATTGGCTCTTCAGCTTGGAGAGTTAAAAATTGCATACCAGTTGGCAGTGGAAGCAGAGGTGAATACAAATTGTTCTTGCTTTACATTCTGTTTTGTAAATTAGACTGACATAGTTTTTGATGGTAATTTCCATTTCAAAAATTGAACATTTTATAAAAATATACATAGGTTTATGCATATTTCTATAAAAGAAGGTGCATTGCTGTTTGTTAAGGCATTCTCATTTATAAACAAAAATTTACCCAAATATTTTAATAAAGCTGTGATCCTATTGATTTGGAAGTTGCTTCCAATGATAAAGATTGCTGCCTTGCCTATGTGATAACCCAAATTCTACCAAAAATCTAAATGGTCCATCTAATGTGCTAGAGGCCTTTCTTTCTCTTTTTTTTTTTTTCTGAATAATTTTAAAAATGTTTCAGTGGCTCTCTTTTTAGTATCACTGTTCTTAATCCCACCTCCATCTTAATGAAAATAGAGGCAGGGTTGAGGAGAACTTTGTAACAAATAAACATAGTTGAAAAACAAATATGTATAATGGGCATAACCAGGAATGTATGTCTTTTTCTGCTCTTTTACCTTTCTTTGAGGAGATGGATGACATGTGTATCATAGGTTCTCTGGAGACATGATTGATCACTATACTGATCAAAATTCTTAAGTCTTTCAGAGTTTTTTCTTTATTGTTATTGTCCTTGTATAACTTACTCTGCAAGTTCTGTTCATTCCATTTCGAATCAGGTCATACTTCCCAGGATTCTCTGAAAAAACTTTTTTTGGTCATTTCTCATAAGGAATAATAGTCTAGTACATTCATATACTGACACATTATATTTATATTCTATTCATATACGTATTCAATTTGTTTAGCCAATCCCTAGCTGATTGGTACATATTTACTTAGTAGTTCTAACTGCCCCTTTTAATCTCCCATCAGGTCAGGAAATTTGTTTTGTCTCCGTTAATTCCATTTCTCCCTATTCATTCTTGTTCCCCTGTTGTTTAATGCATTTCTACACTAAACTTTTTGTGTATAACTGTGTTTGTTCAACTCTTTTTTCATTAGTTCAGATATTAGAATGTTAGCATTGTATCATCTTAAGTTTCTATATACATTCACCTTTTTAGGTTTCTCTTGACTGTTGTGATTTCATTTCAGAGTTTTTCTTTTCTCCAGTAGACTCATAATCAGCTTTGCAGTGTAAATTATTTTGGCTTATTAGCCTGTATCTTTTGCCTTTTGGAATATTCTATTTCAAGATCTTTGGTTTTTAGAAGAGACTGTCAGGCCTTATTTGAGCCTGACCATGGTTCCTTGAAACTTAAACTCCTTTCAGACTATTTGCAGGATTTTTTCCTTTGATTTCAAAGATCTGGCTTTTGTCAGATGACATTCCTGGGATATTTTCTGGTGGTATTCATCTCTGAGGTGATTGATGGATTCCTTCTACTCTTTGACCTACTATATCTAAGCACTTTTCATTTATGGTTACTTGAAATATAGTGTTTATAATTTTGTTTTTAAAATATTGATTTTTGGTGAAGTCCGACAATTCTTAAATTATCTTTCCTTGATCTGTTGTCCAGATCAGTTTTTGATAATAGCTTACATTTTTATTTCAATTGCTTGATTTTGTTCTAATACTTCTTACCATAAAATTATTGATTTCTGTTTGGTCTATTCTAGTTCTTAGGGATTCCACTATTTGAGAAATAATAATAGCTAGCATTTATATAGAATTTTAAAGCCTTCAGAATGCTTTAGAGAAATTAATCCCATTTTATCATCACAACTATCCTGGGAGATAAGTGCTGTTACCATATTCATTTTATATATGAGGAAGCTTGAGACAGGCAGAGAGGTTAAGTGACATGCCCAGGATCATCAAGCTAGTGTCTAAAGTCATAGTTGAATCCACATTTTTCTGATTCCAGGTCTGGTGCTTTATTTATGCAATCTAGGTACTAGGTAAGGTTTACTACATTTTATTTTAAGTTGTATATTCTCTTCCACTGCTTTCCTCCAGAATTTTTATTTCATTTTTAAATTTTATTTCTTTACTTCTAGATATTCGTGTCTATATGTAAAAAATCATTTCCTTTCATTCTCTGCTTACAATTTATATAGAGCTAATCTTTTCTGGATTGGAATATCTTTGTAATTTATGATCATATTTTATTGTATTGATTATTTTTGGTTTACTCAGTTCCTCCAGTCTTAGTTCCCAAATTGGGTCATTCATTGTGAGAAGGACAAGCTCTGCCTCCTGCTGTGCCTTTTGGTGGAGAGGTCGGTCGGTCCCATTGGTTTTGTTTCTTGTCCTGACCTACATTTGTTGGAGTTAGGCTCTTCCATCTTTGAAATTCAGTGTGCTAAATCTTTAAGGCCCTCATTGGCATTACAGGACTACAGTGATGGTCTGCAGTGCCCTTGGGACCATAGTGTCCTGTCTAGGTATTGCTGGAAAGACATTAATAAGTGTAGTTCCAGGTCCCTTCTGGAATCTCAGCTGTGGGTTTCTGAACCCTTTAGCTCTTTGCTCCCATTGTCTCCAGATACAAATCCTTACAGGCTATATATAATATATATATATATATATATATATATATATATATATCTCCTGGTCTGTCACTAGTCATGTTGGAAGGCTATTAGTTTATTTGCCATAAGGCAGTAGGCTTTACTGACAGGGCCACTTATTGTCTGTGGTTAAAGGCTGATTTTTTTGTGCAGTCCTTGGATGGAATAAGGTTCTAAGGTTCTATAGTTTATCATTGGATTTTTTAAAGTGTTATTCAGGCAAATATAATTTTTTTCATTTTTCCCTGGAGTCATTCTGTTGGTTTGTGTTGCCTGCTTTCATTCAGATAGCCATTTTGGCTAGAAACCCCCTTTGCTTTCTTCTGGATTACCATTGTAACACTAGGCTGGTTATCTGTATGTCAGCTCTTGCCATGTGACCAGTCCGTCATTTCTGTCATGTAATTTCTTGACATCTTTTACTCCTCATCGGTTTTAATTCTTCAGAGACTGATGTATTCTCTGTCTCATTGCCATATAGGAACAGTGGTAGAATGTTTGAGTTTTGGGGGGGAGAAAGAGGAGGTTGTCTTTTTGGTTTTTAAATCAAGAAATTTTTTCTGTGTCTGGGTTAATGTTTTTTGGAAGGGAAGATGAAGTGGAAACAACACTTATCTTATGGTCAGGAGATCTGAGTTTTGAGTTCCAGCTATAATTTCTACTGAGCAAATAATTTAACCATTCTGAGCTTCAGTTTTCTCCTCTGCAAAATGGGAATTGTTCAGTTCTCCTCCCTTCTTAAAGTGAAAATAATTAGATTACTCACAACTCTGTAAGATAAGTGAACACTTCATCAATCTTCAGAGTTCTGTGTAAATATAAGTTATTTTTGTGTAAATGTAAGTTATTTTTGACCATTCGGCATTTCTGCTCCAAAGTTAGAAAAAGATATTACATTGAAATAATACTAGTTCCTGATATTTGGAAGGATAACTTAGTTACTTTTATGTAACTTTGTATCTGACTTGAGTGTTGTTGAATGTTTCTAAATTTGGTTAAATTATTTGGTTAATGGGTAAGTATATGTTTCAGATGTGATATAAAGTTTTAGATTTTCATTGATATCCTCCCATACAAAATTGGATTTGATTCCTGTGATACTTTGTGATTAAAATAATGATGGAAACCTCTTAATGCAGGTAAATATTTAAGACTGTAATAAACAGTTCAGTTAAAAAATAATATTAAATTGAGCATTTAAATTCTTTGCCTTCTAATTACTTAGAAAATTCTGTTGAATTCTTTTTTCTTTTTTGCTGAATAATTGCAAATAAAAATAGGCTGTTTTTTATTCATATAACAATAAATTTGTTTTACATATTTGAATGAATTTTATGTATATGAATCAAAAGATTTTTATTTATTATCAATTTAGCTTAAGTATTCTTCACATAAATGTAAATGGCTTAATAAACAATTCAGAAAATATACAAATTCATCTTCATTCCCATAACAGATTTAATGGGTTAAGTGTTTATGATGGCAAGTTAGATTTTTTTTTCTAAAGGCAATGTCTTTTCCTTGCAGTCAGAACAGAAGTGGAAACAACTTGCTGAACTTGCTATTAGTAAATGCCAATTTGGTTTAGCCCAGGAGTGTCTGCACCATGCACAAGATTATGGGGGTTTGTTGCTTTTGGCCACCGCTTCAGGAAATGCTAGCATGGTGAATAAACTAGCAGAGGGTGCTGAGAGAGATGGCAAAAACAATGTGGCATTTATGAGCTACTTTCTACAGGGAAAGTAAGTATTGTACACAAAAACAAAGTCACATTGATTAAAAACAGTTAAATGCAAATCTATTTTCTGTATGTTTTTTCCTGAGAAGGATGACGGGAGTGAAAATTAGGAATTCAAGGGGTAAAGACTGAAGTGGGAGGGACAGAGCCCTCTTTAGGAGGTGGGTATCTTTAGTCAGCCTGTATGATGTATATATATTTGAAGTGAATTAATGAGCTACAATGTATTCATAAAGACTTTGGAGCAGAGGTTCTTGACCTTAAGTTGTTTTTTTAAACATACCACTGCTACTGTTCTGGACAGTCTAGGCTCTTATGTTATTTTTATTAATTTTTGTTAATTTCATTTCAATATGATTGGTTTCCATTATAGTCCTATGTGTTTTATTTTATGCTTTTAAAAGGATGAGAAGCAGGCCATGTTTCACTAGACTGCCAGAGTATCCATGGAACATATAAAAAAAAAATTAAGAACCCTTGCTTTAAAGGAAGAATTTTTAAAATTTAGTACTCAGTAGCTCTAGTAGTTAAAGCCACTTGAAGCATTTGGTTATGCAGTAGTTAGACTACTAGGCCTGTAATCTGGAACATTTGAGTTCATATCCATCTTTGGATACATAATAATTGGGTGACCCTGGGCAGTTACTTTGGTTGAGTTGCCTAGACAAGTTTTGAGTTGTTTTGCTATTTAATTTGAAAATAACCTCATGATAGATTTTGTCCATATTATTTTAAGGGTCCAACATTGGTCTAACACCTCATTAAGTTACTGGTTCATTTGTTAGTGTGAGCAAATAATTAATTGAAATTCCAAATCTACTTTTTTATATTGTGTTAACTATTGGTATTGCCGTGTTTAATTCTTGCTACCATTAAATCAGATTTCCTTTTGTTTAGGCTTGAATCTTGTCTGGAACTCTTGATACGAACTGGACGTTTGCCTGAAGCTGCTTTCCTAGCTCGGACATATTTACCTAGCCAGGTTTCAAGGTACCTTTTAACTTGAGAAGGGAAGGAATGTTTCAAGGGATAATAGAGAAGAAAACTGTTAAGTTTGTTTTTGATTCCTCTTATTACAGGGTGGTCAAACTGTGGAGAGAGAATCTTTCAAAAGTCAATCAGAAAGCAGCTGAATCCCTTGCTGATCCTACAGAGTATGAAAATCTTTTCCCTGGATTGAAAGAAGCTTTTATTGTTGAAGAGTATGTGAAGGAGACCCATACAGCTCTGCGACCTGCCAAAGAATATCCACTTGTCACTGTGAGTGTTTAAAAAATAATTTTATGGTTTTATTTAGTAAGATTCCAAGTTTATACTCTGTAATTATGACAGGTTTTTATTAAACATTTCTTGGAAATGGGATTTTTTAAATGTGAATGCCAATGTGATATGATTCATATTTTTCTTTTTGGAATTGTAATTTAAAGTTCTTTGATTACTGAATATTTCATACTTATTCTTATATTCTGTTTATAGCCAAATGAAGAAAGAAATGTGATGGAAGAAGCTAAAGGCTTTCAACCAACAGGAATTATGACCCAGGTGAGTGGTGTATTTTGAAGTGAACAAAGCATTGTACGTTATTTTTAATATCATAAACTATGTATAAAAAATTAAAGAATATTATTTGTTTTTGATGATATATTCAGTATTCCATATATTATCTCTGGGTTTTGGTGGGGGAGGCAAGGAAGAAAGGAGATTTATTTTTTTATCTCTTCAGGGCCAGGTTTGGTCATTATAATTATAAAATATTCAATTTTGGCTTTTTGTTGGTTGTTTTCCCAAGTATATTATTGTAATATATTGTTTTCCAACTTCATTCTACATCAATTCCTATGTCTTTCCATGCTTTTATTTTTTTTTAAATATTCTTTTTTATGGTATTGTGATCTATTACATCCACCTACCAGTTTGTTTACTTTTTCTTCAGTTATATATATTTTGCTTCTAGTTCAAGATGAGTTATTAATGGGACATTTTCCCCACTTTTTATAAAATTTTGTGTTTGGTTTCACATTGCATAGGATATCACTTTTTTCTTTGTTTTTTAATCTTTGTTATAAGGGATTGCTCAGTCTTTGGGACGGAGAAAAGATATAGGAAATGAAGGTGATACAAAACCAAAAGATGTCAGTAAACTTAAAAAAAATTTTTAATTGCAGTTTCTAAATTTTATTCAACAAACATAAATCTTGGGGCTTAAAAGATCAAAAATAAAACAATTCTATCTTGAAAGAAGGAGAGGAGAGAAATACAGACAATTTTAGGAAGAAGAGAATTCCTCTAATTAAACAGATAAGAAAATGAGGCTTTTTATAGGAGGAAGCATATGAAAAAGAAACAAAGATTTATTAAAGTGGAGGTAAGGTGAGTAGAGTGTATTTCATGACAGCCTTTGTGAATACATTGGAGATATAGCATGCCAGGTCTGAAGAATAATCTAATTTGGTTGGATCATAGTGCTAAAGGGAGTGATATAAAATGTCTTAAAAGTTAGATGGGAGTCAAACTTGTAGAGAACTTTAAATGCTAGGCTGAAAAGTTTTATTCTGAAATTTGGGAACAACTGAAGTTTTCTGAGCAGAGGAAGCCAGATTTTAACCTTAGAAAAATTATTTTGACAGAAGCAAGGGACACCAATTAGGAAGTGAATAGTTTAAGTGAGAGAGGAAGAGGATCTGAACTGGGTTGGTGGCCACGTGAGTAGAGGAAGGAGAATAAATTTGAGAAATGTTCTGGAGTTAGAAAAGAAGGAAAAAACAAGTTGGCAACAACTATACATAAAGAATGGGGAGTCAAGGTAAGGTTTCATACTTGTATGACTGGAAAGATACTGGTTTTCTCAAAAGAGAAAGAAATTTGGAAGAATTGGTATGGAGGAGAAAAATAATTCTTTCACTTTCTTATTCCAGATTCATTTTTCTTTTCTATACTAACTTCATAAAGTTAGTCTTTGCAAAGCTTAATGTGCTATATAAATAGTTAAAATTTTCTTAGCATATATATCTTATTTTGCTTTAAGGAATTTGATGAAGAGGAACCAACTTCTCCTGCTCCAGTTATAGTGAATGCATCTTCAGCAAGTTCAGAACCAGCTATAGCTATAAAAGAAGAGAAGGTATGCTATAATTACATCTACCCTAAATCTCCCAGCCCTGAGAGTGAGTCTATTCTGAACAAACCTGCAGCCCTTTCTAGGTACATGAAGCCTCACCTAGTTAAGTGGTCCTGTCATAAGAGCTTAGACTGCCCAGAACAGCAGCAGTGTATTCATTACAGAGCTATAGAAAAGGAAGAAGCTGCATGAAGTTCCTATTTGCCAGAACAGTCGATTGTTGAGATATGCAGCTAGCAGTTGACTTTAGCGTTTTACAGTTATTTCATCTGATCCTAACAATAATCCTGGAAGATAGGTGCTACTGATCTTTATTTTGCAGATGAAGAAACTGAGGCAATTAGGTGAAGTGACTTGCCTAGGATCACACATCTAGTAAGTGTTTAAGGCTGGACTTCCAGACTCCAGGCCTAGTCTTTTGTTCCATTCTACCACTTGCTGCTGAAGTATAGAGACTGCAAAGTGGCTGATTTTGTTTTGATTAAAAAAAAAAAAAAAGCAGTATAATCTAACTGATTGAGTGTTAGATTTATAATTACAAGATTGTAATTAGAACCCTTGTAATCTTAGATCAGTGTAAATAGAATAGGGCCACTGGGGCTTTATTTCAGGGTGGGATATTTTAGAAGGCTCACAGCAATATCTCCAGATTTCCTTCCTAATCCAGGCCTTCCATCTTCCTTCAGCAGTTTATAGTGGGAACTTCCCAATGCTTATCTTTGTCTTTTCTCTTCCCATCCTTACTACCTTAGCCTCTTCCTATTCCACCTTCCCTTGTCCCAGGGACAAAAATTCTTTGAATGAATCTCAACTTTTCTAGGCTTTAGTTACCTCAGAGTAAAATGAGTGTGATGGCTTAGATATAGCTAAGGACTCTTTTAGCTCTGTGGCCTAAAAGGAAGAACTTGATAACAATTAGAGCTATCCAAGGAGGAAAAGGGTTGCCTCAGGAGGTTGTGATGACTGCATGCCTCCAGACACTAACTGACCATTTGTCAGTGAGATTCTAGAGATTTCTATTAATCTGTTGTTGACTTAGATTGTCTGAAATCTTATGTAACCGAGTCTCTACAAATTAATAGTTTATTGACCAAAAACTTTGACTTGGTGGATGTGCATTTGAAAAAATTATTTAATTTTGTTTTTTTTCCTCAGAGTCTACTTGAATTGGATGATTTGGATAACTTGGATCTAGAGGATATTGACACCACAGATATCAATCTGGATGAAGATATTTTGGATGACTGAACATTTTCATTTCACTGACCAAACAAATCATAAATATGTATAATTTTCACTTTTAATCTGGACCACATTATTTTGAACGATAAAAAACCAGGTTAATTTTATACTTAAAATCTGCTTTGGATCCTTTGGAGCAGAAGTATATAATATTAAATCATTATGTGTTCTTGGTTAATTTTGTTAACTAGAAAATGAACCATGGCTCTAATTTTTCATATTGTTATTAGGCCATATAAAATCTCTTCAACTATTAGAGGTACTTCCAAAAAATTTTTTTATGTGTAACATGAACTGGTGGTTTAAATTAACACTGTGGTTACATAGCTTTTTATAAAAACCACATGAAAAGTGACAGAGCAGTTGAGTACGTTTGATCTGTTCTTCCATAGATTGACTAAATTTTTTCTATTTGATTTAATGTAAAATTTAAAATGAATTATGTAGGAGGTGATGCCTTCTGTTACTATGCCAGAAGTACACATTTACATTATCATTTAGGTATATCATATTTATTCTTAGTTTGTCTGCATAATTGAGTTCCATATGCATTTAAATTACACTCTCATCCTCTAACTCCCTTCCCCCCATTGAACTATATGAATATTTCCCCGTAGCCACTAAATCTACATTCATTTGACTTTTACCCTTTCCCTAAGAATCTGTATTGGATTTCAGTTTACTAACTCATAAAATGGATTGGTCAGGATAATCTCTAAAGTTGCTGTAAGTCTGAGTTCACAATATAAAAAAGTGTTTTGAGATTAGCATAGCTGCTTAGAAGATTGCTAACATGAATTCTAGTGACAGTTCTACCACGAAGTGGCTCTGGGAGAACAGGCAATTTATGCCAGTTTGTGTTTGTTCTGTAAAAGGAGGGAATTGTATAAGATTTCTAAAAACCCTTCTATTTATAAATTGCTTGATTCTAAATGAAATTTATTCTTTTCCTTTGTTATATTCTGCTCTTTAAAAGAACTTTAATTTTGTTGTAAAAGACATACATTTATATAGGACTTTAAGACTAACCCAAAGCTAGATAAATGTAGTATTATATCACCTTTGATTTGCCTTTTAACAAGGATTAATGCCTAAAGTTAAACTAATTAAAAACATTCAGACACCATGAAACAAATTAGGAGTTATGGGGCAGGAAAATCCTATACATATAGGTGGTCACTGACATGTAGCCTTTTATGCAAGTTCTGGTTCTGACGAATGAAATGAAAGAGTTAAAGAGGAAACCCTTATTGTTTCTCTGGGAACCAGGAAATCTTGTTGTCATCCTAGGGATTAAATAATTAACATGTCTTTAAGCTACTCCTAAGCAAGAATGGAGTAGTGTTGGAAAAATCAGAAATGAGAAGCATTCCCACTCCCCATTAATTCTATAGCTACATGGAATCTATCTTCCAAGAACCTTAAGTCCCTTTTACATCTGTATTTTCTAAGTCAAGAAGATTCCTTAAGAAGAAAGTTAAGAACTTTTAGTTTTGTGATTAGTTTTTGGAGATACATAAGGAAGAATAGTCCAGTGGTCCAAATTCACAAAGAGTGACTGAGCACATACTTTCTTCACTCCCTTCTTTACCCCGGAGCATATTCTATGAGAATTTCATTGGGATTCTTCAGTGATACTGGCTCAGTGAAGCTCAATGGGAAAGACTTTAGTACTTACAGACTTAAATATACATAAATGTGGGGAATGTTTGTATGGAGGGTGGGGACAGGACTGCAAATGGGTTTCCATAAAACCCCTTTCCCCCATCTACCCCAAGGTGTTGACTTAACAGGAGAAATACATGAGTATGATGGATTGAGAGTTAAAAGCTTTGAATTCTGGCTCTAATTCTACCACTAATTAGCTTGCTGCAAGCTGTTTTGCTTTAATTTGTGGCTTGATTTGTGGACTTGAAACAACATAAAGCTAATAATAAGTCCTTCCATGGGAAGGAAGCATCAGTTAGAACTATAGAGCTTTGGGAGGCTGGATGTTTCCAGGGATTAAAAAAAGTCTTAATTCAAAAAAAAATTTTTTTAATTTCTTTTTATTATACAATAGTAACTTTTGCCACCAGAAAAAAAACTGAAAAGTTGTTTTTATCCTGAAAATAAGAAAGACTTCAAAGGGTTCATTTTAAGATGAATATTATGGCAACCAGTCAACAGGTATTGTAAAAGTGAGATAATGCATTGTCAAATTGGAATCTGATACAGACCTAAGAGGGAACCTTCTGGAAGCAAACTATTGCGGGGCTGACCCTGGGATGACATGAAGAGAGTTATAGGACTTTAGTCAACCTGGGGGGGCTCTTTTATTTTATGTCCTGTGTGACCTGAAACAAGTACCTTCCCTAGTTTCAAATTATCAAATATCTTTTGTTACTTAATACAGTTTGTGATGTGGTCTTCCTTGTGCTCTCCTTTTGGAGGTAGTTTCTCCCACTTTAATATAGTTCTTGAGAACTACCTGCCTTCCCATAATTACACCTTTACATCCCTTCATGAAAACTTCATTCCAGCCAAATTGGTCTTATTGGGACATCCTCAGCACTTTGTTTTTCATCTCTGTCACGGACTTATTCTTCACCTTTTAGGATCCTAAGTTTTCTTTAAAGTTCAGCTTATGCACCACCACCTTTTACATGTAGCATTTCCTGATTTCCTTCAATTGCTAGTCCTAAACTCCCCAAATCACCCTGTATCTATCTTGTATATCCTGGTAATACATACACCAAACCCAAAGGTTACATAAACTTGACGGCAGGGACTTTTTGCCCTTGAATATCACATGGCTAGTAAACAACAGGTGTACCGTAACTTGACTAATGGAACAGAAAAAATGTTGGATTAGAATAGAACTCATATCTTCCAATTATAAAACAGTAATTTCAGTTTAAGAATTTAATAAAGCCTTAGACACTCGACCAGGATTTGAGGGTTTGAGGAGAGGAGTGATTAGTTAATAACCTATCCTTGTATCTTGCCCTGACCCTGCTGGTTTTTTAGATCCAGGTATGAGTTATTCAAAACACCCTACTACTCCCTCTACCCTGGCCTTTGTCTGAATTATCACTTTTCTACTGACATGAACTCCTTTCTTTATAGTGATTGTAAATCACTATATAATCAACAATATTTTGTTGATTATATATCTTTTTATCCTTGTTATTTTTTGACTGCTGAAATACAAGTATCAGTTTTCTCCTGGTAGGACATAAAAAAGATTATGTAAGATTTTCTTTTCCTTTTTAACTTGATAGAAAATACCTGCAACTTTTTTAGTAAGAATTACCTTGATACAATTAACCTTGACTTTTTTATAACATTCTTTTCAATGTGAAACCAAGACAAATCATGACAATACTTAATAAAAAGAAAATTTATTTAAGTACTTTCTTCAGGAAGCTGCAGAATGACTACTTAATGCTTCTTGGTAAGCCTGTAAAGTCAACTCTATGTATCCTCCCTGTTGTGCTTCTGTTTTGGCAAAGACCTGTTTGGGAGGAGAAACAAAAGTTAGAAAATGATATCTATTTTTGGATTTTAGAACGTGCTTTTTCTCCACATTATCTGGCTTCTAGAATGTTTGAAGAATTCTATGAACAAGGCTCAGTATACTATTTTAAGTCTGACAGAGCAAGTTACCTGCTCCCAGCCCCACAGGCAAATTATTAAGGAATACTTGTTCTAAATTCTAGTGATGGGTCTTCATAAATGAAAGAGGAAAAGAAAAAGCAAACATTGCAACAAGCCATTGCCTTCAGACTGAATTAAAAACTCTAAACTATGGACTCCAAGAATTTGGAAGATGTTAAGTAACACCACTTTATTAATCATGATTTGATAGAGGACTAACCTTTCACATCAAAAGATAAGTTGTAAAAGAAGCTATAATTCATTTTGATTTCCTCTTGTTGCTTTTTTAAGGGGGAGAGTAGAAAAACCAAATTTGTTACAATGGACTGCTAAAAATACATACTACCCTGCAAGGTAACAGTATAAATCTCATTACTTTCATTGTGCAGATGAGACAACTGAGTCCCAGATAGTTAAAAGTGATTTGCCCAAAGTTACTGCTGTTAAAGTCAGAAATTAAACTTGGTTCTTCTGCACTTAAATCTATTATTTCCACTATATCAGATTACACTGTCCTTCTACCAAGGATCACTGTGGTCATTTTTCTTCCCTTAATCTATCTCAGATAACAGGATCCATCTTATTAAATTGTACAACTACCATGAGAGTGATACAAAAATTCTTTCTCAATGCTCATGTCTATTTTTACCTGAAGAAATACGCATTCAAACAGAGTTGAATTATGGTATAAGCACAATTAGAAAATGCTTAGTACACAAGGCCTCCTCCTTCTCTCCTTCCTTTCACATTGTTCCTCCAACCATACATGAAGTCTCCTAATGACCCCAGATTATTGCTCAATGACAATAGTGAAGAAGTACTACTCAAGTATTTGTTTCCAGCTTAGCAAACTTCAGCCACTGGGTTGAAGAATACACACATGCATCATACCCTAAGAAGGGTATGAAAACTGATATTGATGTTTCTCCACTTAAATACTAACCAGTACCTTTGAATATCAAGTCTTAGCAACAAATTAACAAAAATCCACCCTCTTTCTAAAGTGATTTTAAAATGTGGTCTCTCAAATACTCAAGCTATTTGAAAATGTTGATTAATAATCAACATGCTGAAGACAAGAAATAATATAACTTACCTTAATTAAGTCTAATCCCTCAGCCCCTTGTTCTTTAGCTTGCTTGGCTGAGTGTCCATTTGGATGGAGCATGTGATACAGAATGACCAAATTTGTTGCATCATCCATTCTGAAAATTTTTTAAAGTTTTACATTTTAATCAACTCTCACAATTTTTATGCAAGCTGGATATTCTACAAATCAGCATTTAACATTCACCTAGTCATTCATAATAATAAAAAATATTACTTCATGCTTTATGTTTTCCTATTAAAATACTGTTTTTATTTAAATAGACAACCAAGCACCAGCATTAGATGGTAGGAACACACTTCATAAGAGATTAGCAGTTGGGCAGGAAGGTGGAGAGGAAGAGAAATATTAGAGGGGAAGGAGGTAAATGCTCCTGAATATCACTTGTCCCTTAATTTCTTAGGTAAATATAAACACAGGTACCTTTCCACAACAACCATATCTGCTTTTACTTTGGTAACAAAATGGACAAAGTCTTAGAGGTGAACTCTTCATTGCCCATGTACATGGCTTGGAACTGCCTCTAATAGTACTTGTGTCCTTGGGCAAGTCAGTAAATTTCTCTAGGCTTCAGTTTCTTCACCTGTAAAATAAAGGTCGAACTAGATGGTCTCCCCAGGTTCCTCCTAGCTTTTGATTTGTAAATAGCTTGTATCTTGTTTGGCAAAAAATGTGGTTTGGTATACTGGCATCCAGTGTAGGGGGTTAAGTTCTAAAGTCATTACAGAAGCCAAATGTTCATTAATCAAAAATTATCTTCTCTTTAAAATCTCTTAAAAATTGTGTACCAAGTGCAAGAAATTAAGTTGGCAAACAAATCTGTACCCTTGAGACAAGGGCAAGTTGGAAGGTCTGGGTTAGTCACCAGGGTGAAGGGGAGCTGGACTGATGACAAACAAGGTGATAGTCAGGATTCTCTCTCCTCCCACCACCTCCCTACCCCACCCACAACATCCTTATGGGGGAAGTGGAGCAGATAAAGGTTTCTATTAACTGATTACTCAATGGCATTTACTCATTGAATGAAATGGTTCATGAATTATCTGAACTATTTAAATTCTTTTTCTTTTTTTTCCCCTGCCAAATACACTGCATTTCTATATGGAAAAGGCAATGGGCTTTTAAAAGCCTAGGTCTCAGCCTCAGCTCTGTCAATGATTTCTAGGATCTCAATTTCCTCATCTCTAAAATAAGGGAGTTGGACCAATCAATTGGATCAGATGATCTTTATGATTCCTTTCACCTCTTGACTTTCTAATTCTGTGAGATGAGGAAACCAAGGCACCAAGAAACAATGCTGGTGATTATAGCCCTAGTTAGTGGAATCCAAATGTAGGGCATAGGTCTCGGCACAGAAGCTACTGTTCTTTACAGCACAAACCTTATATTAATGCAAGGCAAACTCAAGGACACAGTGATTTTTTTTTTTTTTTAGAAAAGTAAACAAAAATTTTCCCCAACATTTTAAATTCTCTGGTTTCCACTATACCTAATCACACTATCTAGGAGCAGTAATAACTCATATCATTCCTGCTCTTCAAAATGAGTGTCCCAACCCCTAAGATAAGACCAGGCTACTTATTATATGGCTATTGTAAACTTTCCTGCCCTACAGAAAGTTTCTAGAAAGATGAAAAAACTTTGAAGTTGCTAACTTGTTTAACTAGAGTTTTAAAGAAAATTTCTAATTTTTTTTTCCCCTGCTATAATATTTTGGTGATTCTGAGAAAAACCAAATGACATGTCAAGAAATAGTTCTTCAGGGCAGCTGGGTGGCACAGTGGATACAGCACAAGCCCTGAAGTCAGGAGGACCTGAGTTTGAATTTGATTTCAGACACTAGCTATGTGACCCTGGGCTTAACCCCAATTGCCTCAGCAAAAAAAAAAAAGAAAAGAAATAGTTCTTCTCTCTTTCAGACTAATGTATGTTCCCATACAAAGGCTACTGAAATATAAGGGCCATATTATTATCTAGTTCAAGTTTAAAATTAGGAGAACTTATATTCATTGATTTTTCCCAAAGAATCTAAAAATAGTTCCATTGAAAAATCACTATATCTGGAGGGAAATTAAGCATTCTAAATTATACAAAGCAAAAATAAATCTGATATGCCTTTGTTTTTGTAGTAAAGAGCACCAGCAACCATATTGCCTAAGATAAAGCTCAGATATGCTTCATGCGATAACAAATTTTTCTTAAGAACTATATTAAAGTGGGAGAAACTACCTCCAAAAGGAGATAATTGCCCTTACTGAAGATCTTCAACAAAGAACCTATCAGGAAACTAAAAAATAGTGAAATAAAAGCTATCACAATCTTTTATATTAAACTTTGTTCAAATATTCCATAAGCATACCTACTGGTTTGAAGTTAAGAATGTTCATACTATTGTGTGTCCCTTGTATTTGATTAGCTCTGAGTGTTATAAACATATTAACAAACAAAACAGAAAATCCAATCACCTGTGAAAGGAAACAACCTCCTACTTAAAAGATTCACTTTAATGTCTCTATAGAAAAAGTCTTACAAAAGAAATTAAGCAATTTTGCTTACAAAAGAGCTTACTTACAAATCTTTCTGAATCTGGTCAATCAGCAAACCATCAATATTCTTCTTATTTACCAGATACCACACCATTCCACCAAAGTGTCTTGTTGAACGCAAAACGTCATATTTACTGTGCTTTTCTATGTTTTCATATGTCTGGTGATGAACCTACTCATAATAAAACAATATATTTATAATGTTAATAATGACAAAAGCTCATATTTATGCAATGCTTCACTAATTAACAAAGCACTTTCCTCTGAGGTTCATAATGCAAGTATTAATATCCTCATTTTGTAAATGAGGAAGCAGAAAACTGGAGACAGAAAACTAGTATCAGTCCTGACACCTGGAATGAGAATCTGCATCTGCAAGAATTAGCCATTTAACTATAGACAAGTTAACTGACCTCTAAGTTGTGCTTGGGAACTGACTTCAATTACCTGACATCGGCTAAAGCTTTCTGACAAAAATTAAATAACTAATAATTTTTTGGCTTCCTATAATTATAATTTCACTCTTCAAAAAATGAAGAGATAGGGGCAGCTAATAGCAGTGGATAGACCACTGGCTCTGAATTCAGGAGGACCTGAGTTCAAATCTGACTTCAGACATTTAATACTTAGTAGCTATGTAACCCTGGGTAAATCACTTAACCCCAATTATTTCTCAAAAACAAAACAAAACAAAAAGAAAAAACAACTACAAAAGATGGCACTCTGGAGTCAGAAACACTTTTGGACTAAAATTCTATAGCAGGTCAGCCCAGAAGGGATGAGAAACACTTAAGAATTAAGAACTTAAATCACAAAGGGAAATAAAAAGCTTTAACTTTAAAAAAAAATATTAATATTTTAAAAAACTCTAAAAAAAAAAAAACCACTGTCTAAACAATAAAATTAAAGAGATGGTTGCTTATCATCTAGACAAAGAGACAGTAATCAAAAAGAACAGATGACAGGGTTGCTATAGCTAACACAATGGACAGCAAAATCAGAACTGGAAAATTTACAACAGTGGTGCCCTGGCTAGGTCTTATTTGTAAAGCACTCTGTTCCATTCTAAGTGGCAAAGTTTAGGAAGGACCCTAATAAGGTAGGAAATATCTAGAAGGCAACCAAGATATCAAAAGATCTTGAGTCCATGTCAAATGACAATAAGGTGACAGGATAACTGAATCATAGATGTAGGGCTGAAGGGATCCCAGAAATCATCTCACCTAAACTCATTTTACAAATGATGCTGAACCCCAGATAGAATAAGGGACTTGCCCAAGGTGACACATAATAAGCTACAAAAGTACCATTTGAACCCAGGTCTTCTGATCACAGAGTCAGTGTATGTTTTCCTTATATCATGTTACCTTCAACTAGGAATAATGAAACTTGAGAAGAGACGAACTTAGGAGGGAAACATGATAGTATTCAAATATCCAAAGGACTATTTTGTGAAATAATCATCAAAGATGCTCTGCTTGGCCCCTTTCCAGGTTTGAGATCAGAAAAAGCTTTCTAACACTTGAGTTCTTCCAAGTGAAATGGGCTGCCTCAAGAGCTGGTTGGTTCTCCTCTTTGGGGGGCATACACTTGCTGGATATGCTGTGTGGAGATCATGTGGGGGACAGTTAGAGTAAATGGCTGCCAAGGTTGCCTAAATTGTAAAATATCCAAGCCAAACATTATGAAGTCAAAAGACAAATGTCATATATTTTTGAATTTTTATATGTAAATGTAAGAATCACAACTTTGTCCCAGCTCTAAATCACTGACGATTTCTTTATTGCTGAAATTTATAACCAAGCACTGTTTGCTGGAATTCAGATGTTTACATATATTTTAAGCAGATTCCATGTCATTTCTGAAACTATTGAACATACTCACTTTAATATAATCAGCTGAATCTGGCTCAAACTGTGCAACACAGAGATTGAGCACATCTTCATGACGATCCTGATTGAACAAAGTCTAGAATGATGCAACAGAACAGTTATATTAAGAGAGGAACAGAGCTGATCAAGAACTGCTCTAACAATGACTTGTATTTGCATCCAAATATATACATACTAAAATAATATTAAGAATTCAAAAGGCAGTGTGATACCATGAATAAAGGGTTAGTCTTACACAAGGATTCAAGACTGTCACTGACACACAACAGAGAAATAATTTTGTCCATCAGTGTCCCAGGCAATTCCCTAAAACAATATATTATGAATGAGTTATTAATCTGCAATAGTGGGAAATGTTCACACTATGAGTTTCCTACTATAGTAGGAAATCACGAGTATTCAATCATAGGTTGGACAAAAAAAAAATGTATTGCTCTCTAAAACTAAGATAATTTCCTTACAACAATGGCTAGGGGTAAGGAATGCAAATTACCCATTTTTAAATTTTTGGGATACTAATCCTAAAGCTATGTGAATGATCTGAGATTATGTGAATATTGATAATATTGATGGCTATTTTTCAAATTTGATAAAGTCTTAAAAAACTGTGATAAAGACTATAACTGCAATGATTATCAACTAACTACAATGTTTATATAAAAAGAATACATACAGTTGAGCAATAATCCACATTTGCTGCAGTTTCTCATGTTGCCGATCTACATAACAACATAGATCTACAGATGCTGATGGAGAGACTAGCTACAGACAGAGAGATAGAGATCAGTTTACCTGGAGATTTTCTTCCTGGAACATTAGTGGTGGAAAAATCTTACGACCTTCTTTTGGAAAAAAGATTTGTATCATTCTGTCTCGTTCTTCCCAGGAAGCTTTGCGTAGAACACCACTTGGTTCCCTAACAACAATGAAACGCTCCTATAATTGAAAACAAATCAAAGGTGAGATTTAGGGATTTATTTTTGGTTTCAATTTCTCATTAAATTTCTTTATTAAGCTAATTTGCAGTCAACAACATCTTTTGTAAAAGATCAATCAGTATAATTATTTTAAAAAGCAATGTAGTTATTTTTAAAACGACAAAGACTTAGCAAGATTTTATTTTTCTTCCTCAATTAGCATTTGTATTTTATATAACTTATAAGTAATGTTCCAAATGTAACTGTAATAAATAAAATATTTATTTATCCTACTTTGTATGATACGTGCTCAAATAAATTGGTTTAACTTAAAAAATAACGGTAATGTGAAACAGAGGTATCAAACTCGGGTAACAAAATTCCTGAGTGAAGCTGAAACCAGATTAAAAAATGATTGGGAAATGTTTAACAAAGTAAATAAAAATATAATACAAGAGAGATAATGTTAATTTGTAGTTTTCTAAATCAATAAGACATTCAGGGATCCACTTTAAGTTTGAGATTACTGCCATAAAGCCCCAATGATACAACCAGAATACAATTTAATATTTACTTGAATGTTTTTAATATTAAATTTAGTTTCCATATTTTTCTTTCTCATTGAGTCACATCATGAACTAGAAAAGAGCCTCAAGAAATCACCTTCCTCAATCCATATCTTAATAAGAATATATATTATAGCATCCTATATTTGAAGACAGTTATCACATTTTCCTAAATCTTCTCTTCATCATGCTAACATCCTTCAACTGAACTTCATGTACTATAGGCTCCAGATGCAATGCAATACTGGTCCTCCTTTCAAATTTCATTTAATTAGCCTATTTTTCTAGCCCATAAAGATCTTATTTGTATCCTGAATTGTCATTTGTTATCAGTCTTCCTCAATGACATGCCACCTTCAAATTTGATAAGCATTTCAATTATGCCTTCAATCACTAATAATGGAAAAGCAAAAGGCCAAGAACAAATGCCAGGGATATTTCACTCTATAACTCCCTACAAAATGCATTAGCTATTCTTTGCATTCATTCAATTAGTTCTGAATACACCTAGAATTTTAGCCCTTTGAGACCAAACACTATTTGACTTTAGCCTTTGTATCCCTAGTATTTGGTATTCAGTAAACAATCTTCTAATTGTAAGAGTTACCCAACATTTGCTACAAAGGATTACATTTCTCTGCAGAAATCTAAGTATATTATGTTGCAATATTTCTGTTTACTATCAATCTAGGAACCTTGCCAAAAAAAAAAAAAAAAAAGGAAATGAAGATAATCTAGCAATACCAATTCTTGTGATACAGATGTTGTTACTTTCCAAAAGATCACCAACAATGCCTTGGCCATCAAGTCAAATGTATCTTTCTTTAGTCTTTTTAATATGGGGGATGGGAGGGCTGACATGGGAGGTATAATTGATAGAACACTGTTACTGGAGTCAGAAGGACCAGAGTTCAAATTTGACCAGAGACACTTACTGGCTGTATTACCCTCTGCAAGTCACTTAATCCTATCTTCATAAAACTGGAGAAGAAAATGGCAAACCACTCCAGTACCTTTTCAAAGACAAACCCATGGGCAGTTGGCTCATAGGATCATAAAGATATGAATACAACAGGACAACAATCTTTTAATATTTTTTCTATTTCCCAGGTTTTAAAAAGCTCACCCACTTAGTAAAAATATCTGTCAGTTCTTTTAATATTCTAGGATATAGTTGCCTAATGACTGCAACTCACTGATGGTATATAGGTACTTTCTTACCATCTCCTTACTTATCCTTGGGTTCAACTTCTGATAAATTATTACTATGCTTTCCTCTTTGAAAATCATTCTCCTAAGTAAACTGAAGCAAATAGTTAATATAATAATTATATTATCTGTATATATATATATATATATATATATATATATATATATATATATATATATATATATATATAGTTAACATAATTCTATTTTCTTCATATCATCATCTTAAAGATTCTGAACAATAGACATATGCTTTCTTTAACTTTGTTTCTAACATAGATAAAAAGTCTTTTGCTTTCCTTAGTAGAAACCAAGGCCTGTGGCCAATTTCTCCATCTTAGGTATTCCTTCACAATATTCTTACAGAACTCACCACTCTCTTTACCTTCAGTTATCTGTTTTTGATTCTAATGACACCCTAGGTACTCATGATACAGAAACAAAATAAAAAGCAATCACTAACCTCAAAAAATTTAAAAACTATTGGGGAGATAACACATAAACAGGTCAAGTTAAACATAAGAATTTGTGGAGAGATTACTAATAACAGGAATGGCCTCCCATAGGAGGTGGCATGTAGACTAAATGCTGAGGAAGCTAGGGATAACATGAGGCATAAGTGAAGGAGTGAAGTCCCAACAAAAGGAACAGCCTGTATTGTCATGGTGGAAGAAGGACTATAGAGTTTAGAATTTCAAATCTGTTCACTTTATATCCCTATTGCTCTATTTTCTTCCTCACAGGAATTCTTTGTGGTTGTGTAAACTTTGAAGCTGTCCATTCCTTGTGAGTTGATTTCCATGGTAAAATTTTAGATTATAGGTTTCAATTAGTCTATTTTCTTAATATGTTCTTCTTGTTCATATTTCATTTTCAAAGAGAACCAATGGTGGGGTGATATCTTTACTTACACATAAGTCTTAAATTGTTCAGTTTCTTGATAATCACCTCTCAAGTCTCACCCAAAGAGACATTAATAAATCATTTACTTATTATGTTCAAGAAATAATGAAATAAATAACTCCAAGGATTTTGTCTTTTATAATTTATGATATTGTCTGAGCTACACACATTAATAAATTTTAGAGGAAATGGTCTCTCTGATTTTATCTCCTCTCACCTCCAAACTACCCTGTCCCATTCTAGCCAACAGGGATTTCTTCTTCCTTGGCATTAAAAGCGTATCTTGTTTATACTACTTATTTGGCAATACATACCATACTTTCTTTTTCTATCACCTGTGTTGTACTTAACTTTTTATATATTATTTTACCTCCCCAACTGGCACTGAAGGACAGGGATTTCTTTGTACTCTTTCTAGATAGTTTAACGACTATCGTAATCCACCGGATGGTATGGATTCTTAAATTCTAAAAAGTTTAAAAAAATTCTAAGTAGGGTTTTAAAGACTTGCAATCAAAAGCTATCCTAGCAAATTTCCATGAAATAGGAAAAAAGGTACACCAAAGATGCACAGCTTCTCAAAAAAAGAATTTTAGTCATTTTACCTAAATATTTGGGCAATTTAAAACCTAAAATAGGAATCAGTTTCTGAATGTCATATTACTAGATAATAGTATTAAATTATACCACTTTTAACTTGAATCACCCAGTTATAGAATCTAGATCCCAATTCAAAGGGCTATGGATACTTTGTTTTCATTTATACAATACTCTACTACTGCCCATACTATGCTCAAGTCATTGCTGAAACCTAATTTCTACAGGCCTGATTCAGCGCATTTAATGTATACAGTGGATATTAGTCATGTTCTCCTTACTTGAGAATTATAAAGGACTCCACTATATAATGGTTGAATTTTAATCTTTCCTACTTTCAAAGTTATTTTATAGTCTAAACAGAATTTTTTTTAAAAAAAAAATGACATCTCAACTTAGAGAATCACTATTTCTTTGAAAATTTTATTTTTAGTAGAAGCAATAGTAGCAAAAGACTTTTTCTATAGAACATGAAATTTCTAAGATACATAGGACATATAAGGACTTTTAGGAAGCATAAATAAATTTTCAATTAAAAAAAAAAAAAGCTATATTCTGGAAAAGCTTCAACTGCCCAAGGTGGATTTCTGATTGAGTCAACAATGAAAATTATTCCTTCCTTTGCCATTTTTTTTCCTTTATAAAACTTCTGTCTCAACTTTATCTATTAGGGTTATTGCTTCTTAGAAACATCACTAGTTGTCCAAGCTTTTTGTATCATGTATGAAGAAAAGTTATGGACTAGACTTAATTTATAAAGATTTGTACTCTCCTTAGATTTCATTATAAAATGAGAGTCCCTCAATCTTAACTACAGTTGCAATCTCAAAAAACATCTTTTTCTTGAAGCTTCTGTACATTTTACTTCTCAATTTTGAGACTGCCGTGATTTTTAATGTTAAGAGAATACATGGTAGTCTAAGTCATTATAATAAGATTCATTTGGTTACTCTAAGATGGATTCAATTTTTGCTTTCTGAATCTATTACATTTTTCTAATTATCCAGCAACCAAAAGGCCGTATAAGCTCTTTTTACTAGTGAACTAACACATTTCTACTAATTTTGGTCTCGCTATATTGTAAAAAGTAAGATCAAGTGACACTGATTCTCAAATCTCAGCCCCAAACTGCCTTTTAAATCTCTAAATAATGGTCCTTAAAAGATGTACTCACACGATGTGGAATGCTATATGTTAAATCAGTAAACACATATTTAGAAGTCTCAGTTCCTTCAAGGATTTTATCATCTGCTAATACATCATTTATAGGCTGTCGTTCTTTCAGCACAGGAGGCATTTTTAACCGTTCTTTAGCTGCCTCGATAGCATTTCTTGTGGCCTACAAAATAAATTTTTTTTTCAAAAATTAGTAACTGAACAATGAAGTAGCCCAAAAGATCAATCAAAAACATTGATTTATTAACTTCAAAAGTGAAAATTAATTGTTGAAAATGACAACAAATTCTATAAAAAGCAATTGTCACAAATCAAAACTTTCTTTTCATGTGCATAAGTAGAATTTGTGGTAAGTAGGTTTTTGTTATTTCTTTGTGTGAATATGCTTTTAGTATCAACTATAAATATAAAAAGCAGGAATATGTTCAAGAAAAGAGGCAATTTAAAAAGATGCAACAGAACCAAATTTGCCCTTAGGGCATTGTTTCAAGCAGTAAATCACTAAATGTAATTTAGAATCAGAAGTTTCAGTGGTGAGACTAAATATTAATTAGAAATCTTATACCCCAATGTTTTTTGAGAAGTGGCTAATAAGACAGACTTCTAGAAAAGGAGACATAATGCAGAAACTTCTGCTTTTTAGTTGAACACTAATATGGTCCAACAGACATGGCAACAATATATCAACTTTAGTATCTTCAATCACTTCCTTTTCAGTTTTTCCAGTTTTTTCTACACTATGCCCCTCAGAAAAAAGATTTACTATATGCTCTCCACTCACAAATCAAAACTTCTATAGAAAATGAACTCTTCTATGTAAAGATATACAATTACCATGATGAAAAGAAGAACAAAATAATAAAAAATGAACATTGTGAAATTAGAATAATTAAGCCTAGCCCCCAAAAATAAATGGACCCAAGAAGGAATGTCCAAAAGGGCATCTTTACAAAGATGTGAAATGACAAATGAAGAGAAATATTAAACTGCTTTGCATTAGTGCAAACTAGATTAAAATGCAATTGGGAAATGTTTATAAAGATACAATACAATATAAAAAATGTTCATTTGTGGTTTTCTAAATGAATAATTCCTTTCTTCTTGAACTTGATACCAATGGTACAAAGTACTACATATGTCTGACTTAGTTGGTATACTATTTAATCTTGCTGAATTTTTAAATTCTTTATCATTCTTGAAAGAGGGCTATGGATATGTGGAGAATGACATATGTTGGATGACACAGAATCAAAATACATCAAAAAAATCTTTTTAAAAAATATCATTAGAGCACCAAACAATCCAAATTATTTTCAATTCAAATTTCCTGGTAACATTTATTTAAATCTGATTACCTCTTCCAGTTGTGCTTCTGTCATTAGCTTATACGTTGGTGGCTTGAGTGGTTGTTTAGCTGCTTTAAAAACCTTCTGTAAATCCAAACCAGTCATTTTAGTGAGTATATTTTGAACTTCGTCATCTGTGAATTCTGGCTTCTTTGTATTGGAGCAACATGAGCCTATCAAAATGAACTTCAGTTAAATACAAACTAACAAAATTCCACAAAAGTATACAAGTGGCATCTAAACAAAAACATGTCAAGAGAAAAATGATATGAAGTTCAAGAAACAAAAAAGCCCACAAAAATATCTACCTTCATATTCCTACTACCTAAAGGTATGCAAAGTTGTTTTGTGAACCCATGTAGGTCAATTATTTAGCTGTATCAAAGGAAAACAAGATTATTATAATTTTGTGGTAAGCCACTATACCTATATATTTTTCAATGTACCACTGGATAGGAAAATAGTTGTCTGATGAGGCTTTACAAATAGCTGGAGGAAAGAGGAAAGAGAAAGATATACCCAAATGAATGTAGAATTTCAGAGAACAGAAAGGAGAGATTAAAAGGTTTTCATAAAAAGGAGTGCAAAAAAAATTGAAAATAATCAAATGCGAAAAACAAGCATTCTCTTCAAAAAAATAAGATTTCTAGGGAACATGCCATGCAAAAATGAGCATACTAAAAGATAAAAATTGTGGAGACTTAACAGAAGTAAAAAAGATTAAGAAGTGGTGACAAGAATACATAAAAGAACTATACAAGAAAGATCTTAACAGTGCCAATTAGCACAATGTCACTGATCTAAAGCCAAGAATTTTTCGGACTGAAATCAAGTGGATCTTAGGAAGCATTATTAACAGTAAGACTGTGAAATGGTTGAAATTCCAGTTGAACTATTTAAAATCATAAAGGATGATGCTGTTAATGTACTTTACCCAATATGCCAGCAAATCTGAAAAATTCAACAATGGCCACTGGATCAATTTACATCCCATTCCTAAAGGACAATGCCAAAGAATGTTCAAATTACCAAACAACTATCTATACTCATTTCACCTACCAGAAAAGTTATGCTTAAGATTCTGCAAGTTAGACTTCAGTAAGATGTGAACTTAGAATTTCCAGAAAAGCAGGCTGGTTTTCAGAAGCAGAGAAACCAAAGACCAAATTGTCAATATTTTCCGGATTATGGAAAATGCAAGGGAATTCCACAAAAATTTCTACATCACTGACTGCACTAAAACTTTTGTGGATCGCAGCAAAACAGGGCAAGCCCTCAAAGAGCTGGTAGAACCAGATCATCTTACTTGTTTCTTGAAGAACCTGCAGATGGTCCAAGAAGCAACAGAACCAAACATGGAATAAATGATGAGTTTAATATTAGAAAAGAAGTACAATAAGGCTGCATATTATCACATTATTTAATTTATGCAGAATACATCATAAGAAGTGCTAGGCTAGAGGAATTAAAAGCTGAAATTAAGATTGTCAGGAGAAATGTCAACAAACTCAGATAAGCTGATGGCAAAGTGAAAAATTGAGAAGCCTCTTAATGAAGGTGAAAGAGAAGAGTGTAACAGCTGGCTTGAAGCTTAATTTCTCTCCCCAAAAAATAAGATGTTGGCCTCTGATCCCACAACTTCCTGGCAAACTAAAGGAGAAAAAAAACAGAAGCAGTGTCAAATTTTATATTCTTAGATCCAAAGATCAATGCAGGCAATGACATGAAATTAAAAGTCTATTCAGAACAGCTATGGCAAATCTGGACAGCATAATAAGAGACAGCACCTTGCCAACAAAGGTCTACATAGTTCAAGCTATGATTTTTCCACTAGCAACACATGGCTGTGAGAATTGGACTATATTTTAAGCTAAGTGTAGAATCAACACTTTCTTTTTTTTTTTTCTTTTTGCTGAGGCAATTGGGGTTGAGACTTGTCCAGGGTCACACAACTAGGAAGTGTTAAGTGTCTGAGACCGGATTTAAACTCAGGTCCTTCTGACTTTAGGGTTGGTGTTTTATCCACTGCACCACCTAGCTGCCCCAGAATCAGCCTTTTCAAAGTGCTGCTGGACCTCTTTGTAGTGGCTAGAAACTGGAAACTGAGTGGATGCCCATCAGTTGAAGAATGGTTGAATAAATTGTGGTATATGAATATTATGGAATATGACCAACAGGATGATTTCAGAAAGGCCTAGAGAGACTTACACGAACTGATGCTGAGTGAAACGAGCGGGGCCAGGAGATCATTATATACTTCAACAACGATACTATATGATGACCAGTTCTGATGGACCTGGCCAGCCATCCTCAGCAAGGAGATCAACCAAATCATTTCCAATGGAGCAGTAATGAACTGAACCAGCTACGCCCAGAGAAAGAACTCTGAGAGATGACTAAAAACCATTACATTGAATTCCCAATCCCTATATTTTTGCCCACTTGCATTTTTGATTTCCTTCACAAGCTAATTGTACAATATTTCAGAGTCTGATTCTTTTCGTTTGGTCATGAATACTTATCATGTATCTAATTTATATTTTAATATATTTAACATCTACTGGTCATCCTGCCATCTGGGGGTGGGGGGTAAGAGGGGAAAAATTGGAACAAGAGGTTTGGCAACTGTCAATGCTGTAAAGTTACCCATGCATATAACCTGTAAATAAAAGGCTATTAAATAAAAAAAAAAAAAGTGGTGCTGGAGAAGATTTTTAAGAGTACCTTGGACAGCAAGTAGGTCAAATCAGTCAATACTGAGAAGAAATGGACTCAATTAGGCAAGAGCTTAAATACTTTGGTCAGATAATGAGAAGGCAGGTTTCATTGGAAAAAATGCTGAAGTAGGGAAAGATTGAAGGCAAAAGAAAAAGGAGATGGCAGAGGATGAGATGGATAGTGATATGGAAGCTAACAGAAACTGAGACAGATTTCAAGAAATAGTGGAAAATAGAAAGGCCTAGCGTGTTAAGGTCCATGAGGTCACTACAAAGAAAGCTTTTCATAAGCGACCAATCCTATGTGCTCATAGAATGGAGAAAAAGAAATACTCTAAAATTAGTATGTTATGATTTAATGAAAATTAAATTTAATAAAAATAGATTTGGAGATGGACGATCAAATCTTATCTCCCTTATTTAACTGCTTGTGCAATGCTGTGACAATTATACCTGCCTCAGTTCATATTTCCTCAACCATAAAATGAAGTTGATTCTGACTGTACATAACTTGGGATGCATTAACATTTCCCCCCCTTTCCTTCCAGCAGAGAATGTTTATGTCTGGTTTCATCTTTCTCGTCTCCCACACCAAGGCATATACATTTAGTAAACGTTCCTGATCCTCAATGGAGAACAGACCACTAAGGAGCAATCTCAGAACCCGGGGGTCTCTAACCTGATCTCTGTAAACTCCCTCCCTCCCTCCTTTCTTTCTCCTGTTCAACACCCAAATCAGTGCAGTTTGATACTGTTATATTCACTTTAAGCAACTGAAGCTTATCGATGCCCTAAGATTTTTAGGACACATTGTATCCCATATAATTGGTTGATTTTTAGGACACATTGTATCCCACATAATTGGTTGATTTTTAGGACACATTGTATCCCATCTAATTGGTTGATTTTTAGGACACATTGTATCCCATATAATTGGTTGATTTTTAGGACACATTGTACCCCATATAATTGGTTGATTTTTAGGACACATTGTATCCCACATAATTGGTTGATTTTTAGGACACATTGTATCCCACATAATTGGTTGATTTTTAGGACACATTGTATCCCACATAATTGGTTGATTTTTAGGACACATTGTATCCCACATAATTGGTTGATTTTTAGGACACATTGTATCCCACATAATTGGTTGATTTTTAGGACACATTGTATCCCACATAATTGGTTGATTTTTAGGACACATTGTATCCCACATAATTGGTTGATTTTTAGGACACATTGTATCCCACATAATTGGTTGATTTTTAGGACACATTGTATCCCACATAATTGGTTGATTTTTAGGACACATTGTATCCCACATAATTGGTTGATTTTTAGGACACATTGTATCCCACATAATTGGTTGATTTTTAGGACACATTGTATCCCACATAATTGGTTGATTTTTAGGACACATTGTATCCCACATAATTGGTTGATTTTTAGGACACATTGTATCCCATATAATTGGTTGATTTTTAGGACACATTGTATCCCACATAATTGGTTGATTTTTAGGACACATTGTATCCCACATAATTGGTTGATTTTTAGGACACATTGTATCCCACATAATTGGTTGATTTTTAGGACACATTGTATCCCACATAATTGGTTGATTTTTAGGACACATTGTATCCCACATAATTGGTTGATTTTTAGGACACATTGTATCCCACATAATTGGTTGATTTTTAGGACACATTGTATCCCACATAATTGGTTGATTTTTAGGACACATTGTATCCCACATAATTGGTTGATTTTTTAGGACACATTGTATCCCATATAATTGGTTGATTTTTAGGACACATTGTACCCCACATAATTGGTTGATTTTTAGGACACATTGTATCCCACATAATTGGTTGATTTTTAGGACACATTGTATCCCACATAATTGGTTGATTTTTAGGACACATTGTATCCCACATAATTGGTTGATTTTTAGGACACATTGTATCCCATCTAATTGGTTGATTTTTAGGACTCATTGTATCCCACATAATTGGTTGATTTTTAGGACACATTGTATCCCACATAATTGGTTGATTTTTAGGACACATTGTATCCCATCTAATTAGTTGATTTTCAGGACACATTGTATCCCATCTAATTGGTTGATTTTTAGGACGCACTGTATCCCACATAATTGGTTGAGTTTTAGGACGCATTGTATCCCATATAATTGGTTGAGTTTTAGGACACATTGTATCCCACGTAATTGGTTGATTTTTAGGACGCATTGTATCCCATATAATTGGTTTCTTTGGCCGCCCTAAGTAGTTTACGGATTAAAAACATTATTCTGAAAGATCATTCAAAGGCTGTGCAAAAAGCAGCCAAGGGCTTGTGCTCCGCTCCGACCTCACTTATAGATGGGAGAGTAGGGCTCGGGGAGAAGCGAACCGCCCCACGTTACGTAACCATCTCGGAACCGCCCCCCATTACGTAACCGGCTCGGAAACTGAGCGCGAGCTCCCCACAGCGCGCGGAGCCTCCCGCGGCAGCGCCGAGCACAGACAGGGCAGCGAGGACAGGAAGGAAACACTTACTAGCCTCGGAGCCCGCCCGACGACAAGACGGTCCTGTCCCGCAAGCCCCCGGCGAAGGCGAAAACGGGAGCCGGGGTCCGGCCCCTACGAGTCCTGTGCCCCGAGCTGCCGCTCGGCAGAGCCGAAAGGAAGCCGGCACTCGGAACGCCGCCATCACGCCGCCGGCTGCCTGCCCCGGCTGCGAAAGGCTTCGACTTCCTAAGTCACGCAAAAAAAAGTCTTGAGGCATGCTGGGAAATGTAGTCGGGAGTGAAGGGGCGGGCATAAGAGCCGAGGGAAAAGGGACTGGAGTTCACTGGAGGAGTGCGATTTGTTATACAAAATGTATTGGAAAATGCCCTGCAGGCTTTTGGAAAATAGGGACTGGTGATCAGGGGAAAACGAAGGACTAAAGATTGGGATTTTCAATTCAATAAATACTTTGACACGAGGGATCCTATTATCTTGGAGTTTACATTCTAACAGCTACCCAGATAGGTAGCTATAATACAAAACAATTCCTGAGTAAAGAGAACGTCGCAAAATAGGTCTGAAGAAAACTCAAATTGGAGGGTGTGCTAAGGGGAAGAGGTAAAAGGGTCAGTGTGAAGGTTTTCTGGGGGCAGCCTTAGTCTCAGTTACAATCAATAATTACTCCAAAATGCAGCCAGCTGGTAAAAATGCAAACGTTTATTTCTCCTTCCAAAACAGCCGGGTTAGCTGAGACCTAACTCTGCTTGAGCTCTTGCAGCTTTGTCCTTGGCTTCTGCCTCTGCTTTCTTCAGCCTCCAGCCAGCACCACGTTGGAAGATGCAATGAATCTCTTGCCTGGAAGATAGGGCTTGTGGGCTCCAAGAGCTCTCTCCGATTCCAAGTAAAACTCTCCAGAGCTCCCAGAGTTTCTAGTAACTCCTCAAGTAACTAACTCCAGTCAGTCCCCAAGCTCCAAGAGTTCCCTCTATATATGTGATCTCCCAAAGGTTAACTCCGCCTTCTGGAGGGAGAGGGATTCTGGGTTATCTCCCAGAGTGCTCTCTGGCCCTAAGGGAGGTGTGAATTCAGTTGTTTCTTTCTAAACCCTGAAATCTCCCAAACGTGTGAACTCCATTGAGTACTTAGATACTTATGAGCTCTCCAAAGGTGTGAACACAAGCATTGTTCTATCAGTTCCACTTAGTACCTTGTTTCAAGTTCTGGCCCAAAATATCTCTTTCTAAGATCAAATCAATCACACTGAACCATGCCAAACCAGATAACTATTGTCTCTATCAACTCCAATGTCTTAACACTTTGTAAAGATTCCAACAGGTCAGCAAATTGGATGACCTTCTGGTCTTAATCTCAGAAAAGTAGAAATCAAGGTCATCAGAGAGAATGACAGAGGACTGGAGAGATCTGAGACTGGAAAATTTAAGATTAACTACTCAATCATGTGTGTGTGTGTGTGTGTGTGTGTGTGTGTGTGTATTTTGCACTCCACCATTCAGGTAACACAAGTTTTGCTGTGTTCAGTCCTGTGTGATAAGTGTCATAGTTAGAACAGAGGTACTATATGATTTTTGCTGTTCTTTCAGAAAGTCACTTCATCATGAAAATGGGTTCATGATTTAGATATAAAGGGTACTATTAAGCAAATTAGGAGAACAAGGGATAGTTTACATGTCAGACTTTTGGAGAAGAAAGGAATTTATGACCAAACAAGATATAGAGAACATTATGAATTGCAAAATAATAATTTTAATGACATTAAATTGAAAAATTTTTGCACAAACAAAATCAATGCAATCATAATTAGAAAGGAAACAGAAAGCTGGGAAACAATTTATTATAGCCAGTGTTTCTGGTGAAGATCTTATTTCTTTTTTTAACATTTTTATTTTCAAAACATATGCAAGGATAACTTTTCAACACTGACCCTCGAAAAACCTTGTGTTCCAATTTTCCCCACCTTCCCCATACCCTCTCCCCTAGATGATAAGTAATCCAATATCTGTTAAATATGGTAAAAATATATGTTAAATCTAATATAGGCATACATATTTATATAATTATCTTGCTGCACAAGAAAATCAGATCAAAAAAGAAAAAAATGAGAAAGAAAATAAGATGCAAACAAACCACAACAAAAAGAGTGAAGATGCTATGTTGTGATCCACCCTCAGTTTCCATAGTCCTCTCTCTGGGTATAGATGGCTTTCATCATCACAAGATCATTGGAATTGGCCTGAATCATCTTATTGTTTAAAAGAGCCACTCCATCAGAATTGATCATCGTCTAATCTTATTGTTACCATGTGCAATGATCTCCTGGTTCTGCTTATTTCACTTAGCATCAGTTCATGTAAGTCTCTCCAGGCCTCTCTGTATTCATCCTACTGGTCATTTCCTACAGGCCAATAATATTCCATAACATTCATATGTCATAATTTATTCAGCCATTCTCCAACTGATGGGTATCCACTCAATTTCCAGTTTTTTGCCACTACAAAAATTGCTGCCACAAACATAAAGTCCTGATTTCTAAAATATATAGAGAACTGAATCAAATTTATAAAAACACAAGTCATTCCCCAAGTTATTAAATTAAAGGATTTGAACAATTTTCAAATGAAGAAATCAAAGCTCTTTGTACTCATATAAAAACAATGCTCTAAACCACTATTGATTAGAGATGTAATTTAAAACAATTGTGAAACCTTATACCTATCCAATTGCCTAAGATTACAAGAAAACAAAATGATAAATGTTGGAGGGGAAATAGGAAAAGCAGGAACACTAATGCTTTGTTGGTGGAGTTGTGAACTGATCCAACCATTCTGGAGAGCAATATGGAGCCATGCCCAAAGGACTCTCAAACTGCATATCTTTGGATCCAGTAGTGTCTCTACTGGGTCTGTATGCCAAAGAAATCATTAAAAAAAAAAAAAAAAGGAAAAGGATCTACATGTGCAAAAAATATGTTTGTACCAGCTCTTTTTGTGGTGGAAATTGAGTGAACATTCATCAATTGGGGAATGGCTGAACAAGTTGTGGTATATGAATGTAATAGAATACTATTCACTAATGAGAACATTGTACATAGTGACAGCAACACTGTATGATAATCAACTATGATAGATTTAACTTTTCTCAACAATCAGTGATCCAAGACAATTCCAATAGACTTGTAATGGAAAATGCCATCCACATACAAAGAAAGAACTAAGGAGATTAAACGCAAATCAAAGCATACTATTCTCTTTTTGTTGTTGTTTTTTCTTTCTCATTTTTCCCTTTTGTTCTGATTTTTCTTTCCCATCATTACTAACATGAAAATATGTTTAAAATGAGTGTATATCAAACTGTTCACTATCTTGAAGAGAGAAGGGAGGAAAGAAGAAAAAAATGGAATTAAAAGTCTTACAAAATTTAATGCTGAAAACTATTTTTACATGTAATTAGAAAAAATAAAATGCTATTAAATAAAAAGGGTCACCCCATATCTTATTCCCATTTTTGAAACACTCTTCCCCCACAGCTCTGTATCTTATCTCTCTTCAACTCTTAACTTCATCATCATCTTCTTCAAAAAGTAGTTGCCAGTTTTCTTCATCTTAGTGCCCTTTGAGATTACCTCCATTTTTCCCAGTATGTATTTCATTAGGACACAGTTGTTTGTATATTGTCTCTCCCATTAGCCTATGAGCTTTTTGAGAACAGGGATTCTGTGTATGTGTGTGTATATGTATGTGTGTGTGTATCTGTGTGTGTGTGTGTGTGTGTTTTCCCTTTCTTTGTACCTTCAGCATTTAACAAAGTACCTGATGCTTAGCAGTTGCTTAATTAAATTCTTGATGTTTCCCTCTGAAGGCACAGCTCTAACTGGAGATTACTTTTTCAACTTTCTCCAAATTAAGAACTGACCCACTGTGTGTCTTATGTGGTGAGTTCTCAGCAATCTGTTAAAGCAGAAAATATGTAATACTCTAGACTGAAATAGCTTAGCAGCTGATAACTTCTGTAGGGACAGTTGCATTTTTATATAAAAGTCTTTAATTTCAGAATCTTGGCAGGCTAGTGGGAGAGAGATTTAGAGACAGGGACCTTTACAAAGTACTTCAAATGACATGCAATTAGCCCTGTACTTTGCTAATCTTTATTCTGTTTATATTGGGGAAGTTGAGATAAAAAAAACATTTATTAGAAGGAGAAAAACATTAGGGTTTATTCCATAACTCTTGTGGTATAGAGGGAAAAGAATGAGAAAAGTCTTCAGAGAGTTTGATGTGAATCCCAATTAAGCTATGTCATCTCTATAACATTTGTAGTTATAACTGGAAGGCAAAGAATATACCTATAAATATATCTGCTGGCATATTTATAGTAATGTATTTTCATTATTGATAACAGTGAAACATTTATATTTTACCAACTGTGCCCTATGCAAGTGTCATTGGCACCCAGAAGAGTCAGGAAGAATGATGAGACCTGACCAAAGAAATTTATGCTGTCACGATTAAAACTGTTCTACCTCCTAGATTAAGCAATCTGATTACAGAGTTCTATCCTAGTTTCTTTACTGCTTCTCCTTTTTGTTCTTTTTCATTGTTACTTCTATTCCCTTAACTCCTCTATTCTCTTAGTCCATCATACCCATGATGGTTTTTCCTCCCCACATAGTTAATTCTTTAATTAACAGGCATGACAAGGTACTCTGTCTTTTCCTATCTTGAATCCATTTCTCCCTAGTCTTGATGTTCACATTCCGATAATTTTCAATCTTGAGTCACCTGATTTTTTTCTTTGTTACAATTAAGAGTTCTAAGGTGCTAAGTTATTGGGGACAGTGAGCAATGGACTTTAAAACATAAAGCATCCATAAAACTTATTTTTATAATTATGCACAAAGTCTGAGAGATTTAGTATTGATTACAAGATTACTTCTAAATTCTTGCTTTGTAAATTACTGTTATAGTTGCATTGAAACCCAGAACATTACAAATTCTCCTTTGTGAATTCTGTAGAAATATGCAAGAGTTTTTCTAAACGATCAAATGAAGATGATTTTTTGAAAAAGAAATATCCAAATTGTGATACTCAACAAGAGGACCAGTCTGTCAGATTCACAGATGTGGAAGGGGTGGGGAGAAACAGAGACAGAAAGAAACACAGAGATAACTTAGAGACAGAGAGACATACACATAAACACATACAAAGGAAAAAGAGAGTCAGAGACAGAGAGACACACACAGAAACCGACCCAGAGACACAGAGAGAAACAAAGAGACACACACATACACACAAAGAGAGAGAGAGACAGAGAGACAGAGAGACAGAGACAGACATAGAGAGACAGACAGAGAGATAGAGACAGACAGAGAGAGACAGAGAAAGAGAAAGAGACAGAGAGGGAGGGAGAGAGAATATCATAGTCATTGCAGATAGAGAGCAAACTGGAGCCATAAGAAATAGAATTGTATTACATCCAGCTGGACAGGACTTTGAATGATTCCTAACTAATTGCTTATGCAAAAGTACATCTCTTTAAAATTCACCCAGAGATGATATTTGTCAATGATGAAACAAGAATCTTAGAAATTCAAAATTAGTTTAAAAAGTTCAAAGGGCAATAGAAAGGTGAATGATGGATATAAGCTACAATGATGACTTATGTAAGTGGCATAAAAAATCATCAAAAATGTGAACGACTAGGTAAAAGGAGAGTGCTTCATCAATATGCCCAAGATAGTAAAAGAACCTGAAGGAGGTCTCCAGTACTTTTGGGAGACCATGTATGGAAGATTTATAACAAAACATAGATTCTCACAGAAAGTGAAGGTAGAAAAGATGTATGAATTGTGAAAAAGAGTACAGTGACCTAGAAGTTACAGGGCCTAGGTTTTAGTCTTGGTTTTGGCACAAACCACTTCCATGATCTTGGGCAAATAAATCACTTGATCATAATGGACTTCAATTTCTTCATCTAAAATTTGAGGTAACTGGACCAGAGGTTCCTACCACTGCTAAATTTCTGTGATTTTATGTACCAGAATAGAGCATTTTAAAAACAATTTGGAAATTTTTTATAAGAAAAACACCCCATTTTTAGACTTTTTTCATCTATTCCCCACTCTGCTCCAATCTATATCATCTTCTTTAGTCAGACTAGTTTCCTCCTCTGCCACATCATATGAAAACCAAATCTATGCCTTCCTTCAGGCTTGATATGCTAGACTTTGATCTGCTTAACTAGTCCAACCAAACTCATCATTCAAGGCCCAATTCAAACCCCACCTCACTCAATTCCTACTCCTATAGCACTTTGACTTCATAGCATATCACCGAAATTCTACTATTCACATATATTAGTCTTTTCTTTTCAATATATGCAGATAGCTAAGAACTATCTTGTCTTTCTGTATCCTTTACAACAATTAAAGCAGAATAGGCTGCATAATATATGCTCAATAGATATTGATTGCTTCCAACTAGTGTCACTAATTCTTTTATATATGTGGGGTTTTTTTCCCTCACCTAGAGCATGAACATATTCTCCCTGAGGACAGGAAACATTATTTTCTCTTTTATTTCTCATAGGACCTAGCAGAAATCTGAGAGAATACTCTGTGGGTCCTTACTAAGCATTTGTTGACTTACTTTAGAATTTGTCTTTTAGTCTCATCTTCTCCCCACACTTGCTCTCATCTTCTCATACCTATTACATTCACAGAAAAGCCTGACCCCAAATTAGGGAGAGAGAGAAAGAGAGAAAGAGAGAAAAAGAGAGAGAGAGAGAGAGAGAGAGAGAGAGAGAGAGAGAGAGAGAGAAAGAGAGAGAGAGAGAGAAACAGACAGACAGAAGGAAAGAGGGAAAGAGGGAGAGGAAGAAAGAGTAAGTGAGGGAGAGAGTGGAAGAAGGGGGAAGGAAAAAGATAAGGAAGGAAGGAGGAAAAGAGGGAGAGAGGGAGAAACAGACATATACCCAGAGACAAAGTGACAGAGACACAGATACCCTGAGACAAAGAGACACACACAGACAGAAAGAGAGATAGGTAGAGAGACAGAGAAACACACAGAGACAGATAGAGAGAAACAGAGAGACAGAGACAGAGAAACAAAAAGACAGACACAGAGAGAAAAAGAGATACCCTGTGAAGGGGATTGGAAAGACATTTGGCTGGCTGCCTGTAGACCACTCTGGATCTATTCCTGCATTTGGATGACAAGCCTATGTAATCCCTCACTGACAGGCGGACTCCTACTGACAACAAGACTTATTAGACTGTGTCTTTGAGAGGCTTCATTGGGCATTTGAGCAGTAACAGCTGCTGGATCATTGGCCTCTTGGCTAGATAGAAAAAAGGACAAGCTAATGGGATTGGAGTTGCTTTTAAAATTTTAGAAAACAAAGCATCCTGCCATTTATTCAGTATCATTGAGTAATCTGCTATTCCCTTGAATTAATTTTTTAAGTAACTAAAGTTTACAAAGCTTTAAAAAATTTCTTTTTTTAAAAAAATTCTATTTAATTTAACAAGCACATATCAGGTGCTTAATATGTGAAAGAAACTTTATTGGGTGCTGGGGATACAAAGACCAAAAAAAAAAAAAATAATTTAACAATTCCTTTTTCAGGATACTTACATTGTATTGACAATCTCATGAGAAGACAGACAAATAAATGAATGGTAATTTGAAAAAGGAAGGAATACTATGGTTGGATGGAAATAATTAGTGGAAATCCTTCTAAAATGTACCATATACTTCCCTTAATTTCCGAGTAAGATAAATATAATTTTATCTTTCCTCAATGACACTAGTTCATCATATGAATATCCATTGTTGTACTAGGTAAGATCTGTCTGCTTTTAAGTTTTCATCTCCTTGAACTTTTAGGCTGCTACTTTTACCTTTATTATACATGATTCATTAGCTTACTAGTTTCCTCCCTATGATATCTTTCTGGGAAACCAGGTCACCTAGCATGTTAAAGATGGCTTATTAAATAAGAGGCATTGAAGTTTTAAGTTGATGGCTCCTTCTAAAAAGTTCAGTGAGTTTTGGACAAACTTTTCAGTGTTTCAGAGGTCTTGGTCAAATCAATTTAGTATAATTAAGTTCATTTCAATTCAGTAAGTGTTCCATAAATGACTACCTAATCTGTGTAAGGTGTTGTTCTAAATAGTAAGAATATAAAGATAAATCTACACAGGTCCTCTTTTCAAGAATCATATGCTCAATTCTTGGATCAGATTGTATCTTAGCAGATAGGGGTTACTTGAAGATTGACTTAGATCAGGGCTTAAACTTTTTCTACTTGTGACCCCTTTTTGCCTAAGAAATTTTATGACCTGGGTACATAGGCATATAAAATAGGTATAAAAATCAAACATTTTCATAATTTTATGACGTCTCCCCACAATGTTATTAGAACTCATATGGGATCATAACCCATAGTTTATGAAGCTGGGGCCTAGACAGATTATTATTATGTGTTGTTTTTGCAAGAGCTCTATATTTTGCTGGATATATAGTTCAAGAAATAAAGAATATGAAGAGTTAATTTACACTTTTGATCTACAAGGACACTCTCAAAGTCTCTCTTGAGAAATTTTTAAATTGATTGTGTGACACAGGAGACACTGGCACAAGAACACATAGCATGGCCCTCATCAGAGAAGGTTATGCTCCATGAGCACAGCAGAATTGAAATAGCACAAAAGAAACATGAGATGTACACATTTAGAGACTCTATCCCAGATGTTCACATGGATTATTTGTGCCTAACCTGTGGTAAAGTATTTTGAGAATGTATATGTATGTTTATGTATATACACACATACAAATGTATACATGCACACATATGCATATATATGTCCATGTGTGTGTATTTGGCAGTGATCAGGTTCAAAAATCAACATCTTTGTACCTTGTGATCATTAATTCTTTGATGGGAGAGGAGATAAATTATAGGCCCTCTGGAATCATAGCTGATCATTGCTTTGATCTGATCATGTATTTCAAAGTAGTTTTTCACTGTTGTTGCCCCTGTATAAATTACTTTCTTTAATCTGCTCATTTCACTGCATCAGTTTGTACTAGGATTCTTTGATATGATTTCTTTTGTTATTTTTCATTGTACAATAATATTTTATTACATTCATAAAACACAATTTATCTATTCCCCAATTCTCTGAGGCAAAACCCCTTAGGTTCTGGTCCTTTCCTTTTTTTCCCTTCACTTTTTTCCTTTCCCCCCTCTTTTTTAATTAATTAAATTAATTTTTAATTTATTTTAACTGTGTCTGGCTGCTCCCGGTCCTGGGTCTGTATTCATCTGCGTGTCCACTATCTCCATCTATCCCCTGGGGGCTCTATCACATGGGGCTGTGTTTCCTTACCAGACAATGGAAGTTTTTGTAGGAGGGGTTCTGGGGTTAGAGTGGGTGAGAGGCCAGAGCCTCCCTTTGGACCTGGACCTCCTTCAAGAAAAGGCAGATTTTTTTTTGAAATTATTACTTCCTTGGTAAACTCTTTCCTCTTAATGATTCCCCTACCATCACTTATTTCCCTATTAAGTTTAGTATATTTCTATACCCCATACCTATCCTTTCCTTTTTGTATATTCATCTTATCATGTTTGCCAGTTGTGAGATAGTAAGTTCCATCCCTTTCTTCCTTCTTTCTGTATTAATACATTCCTTTTATCTTCCCTTTTTCTTTACCTTCTTAAGAATCTCACAACAAAACCAAACACTTCCCAGGATCTGTTTATTTATTTTTCTAATTTATTTCTCCTAATTGAAAACATCAAGGTTCTGAATGGACATTTGCTTCTTCTCATCCTAATAGAATGTTACACTGTATTATCATACATCTTCTAGAAGCTTAAATGAATTTAAAGTTTTCAGAAACTTTCTAAGTTCCTTTTGAGTTTCATGTTTGTATTGCAAAATTCCTGGTCTTTTAATCAGAAATACTATAATAATCTCTACAATCTACAAAAGATCCATTTTTTTCTTCTCTAAGATTATATTCAACTTTCTTGGTAAATTGTTCTTTGTTTTGTGCCTTTTGGAATGACATATTCTAAGGTTTCTTTTGTTTGTTTGTTTTTAAAAATTTTTTTTGTAGGAGCTGTCAGGTTTTATGTGATTCTGACTATAGTTCCTTGGCTTCTTTCTGGATGCTTGTAGTCTTTCTCACCCAAATATCCCACCTCTTTTCATGTAGGAACTCTGGATTTTGGTCATGGCACGACTTTTCTATCAGATTCCTTTCAATAAATGATCAGTAGATTCTTTCTGTCTCTACTTTGCCCTGAACAATTAATGATACATTTATATATCTGAACAGTTTATATATTTCTAAAACTGGTCAATTTCATTTATGATTTCTTGAAATATAGGCCCAAAGATTTTTTGGTTAATCAAAATTTTTAGGAAATCTAGTGATTCAATTGACCCATTTTCTAGAGCTAATACTTTCGATATCAGATATTTTACATTTTCTTTTTTTTTCATTTTTTTGATTTTTGTTCTAATATTTATTGGTATTTCAGGGAGTTATTGATTTATTTAGCCTATTCCAGTATGGAAAGATCCCATTTCTTTGTTAAGATTTATTATTTTCTTGTCTAAGTTGCTATTGGAGGCAGCACTAAAGCCAGCATTCTTTTAACTGAGGCTCAATATTTGGATGAAATGAAGCATGTTCACATCATTCAACAGCTAACTAAAAAGAAGTTTACTTTGTTCTAACAGTGAAGATATGCATCAAGTACATAGGGATGCTTAGGATTTCTGGATGTTACTTCCCACTTTGGAAATGGAAGTGATTATGGGAAATATTTTTGCTGGTAAGAGCAGGATGTAGGTAAGGACATAGCAACTAACATATTCTTCAGAAATCCATTAATTCCAAAGAGGTCTGACAAACTATATCCTAAAGTGACTAGGAAATTGAATCTGAGAAATAAGGACCAATTGGGTCCTGGGACTGTTTTTTGTTTCTGCTTTTAGGGGAAACTAATCTTTATTACAGAAGGAAAAGAGGAAGGCAAACCTATTCTTTGTTGTGGAAAAGACTAGTAAATATATTGGTCCTATCACAATTGCTTATAATCCTTCCAATTCTTCCCCCCCCCCCCCAGATCTTTGATTTCAGTTTTAATCTTTTGCTTCATTCATTTCTTCTAGGCATTCATGCAGTACTTGTGAAAAGTTCAAATTTTCCTTTGAGTCCTTTAAGTGTCTGCAGTTATTGTAGAGTTAAATTTATAATAATTTCTCATACTTCTCTGAGATTTTGTTTGTTTGTTTGTTTTATTACTTATTTCCTCAGCTTTTGTTCCTGAACTAGGACTTTAGGTCAAAGTCTGGTTCCATATCCTATAGTGCTTCTTGGGAGGTAGTTGACCCTGCTTGGTCTTGCTTTGGGTCCCCTGGATATTTTGTTCTGACCTCTATATTCTGGAGGCCTCCTCCCAATCAGCATCATTGAGTATATATGTATGTGTGTATATGTATATATAATCTACAATATAATATCTACAAAGTGTTCTCTGGTATTTCAGAACAGCCTTAAGGAATTTAAAGCCTTGGGCCCTGAGGTTTCATGCTTGATGCTATTCTCCTGGGACTTACGGTGTTCCTACTCTTTGTCTTTCTAACTCTCCTGGGGCTTTTTCAGAAAAGCCCTCTATTTTTGCTGTCTCCAAGATATACAGGGATTGTCTCTAAACTTGCACTCTCTTTGCTTGAGAGGCTTTCTGTCCTATTGCCCATGGCCTTCTGAGTGAATTTTTGTATGGTTCTGAGATAGAAGATGTCACTTTAGTTTCACGTTGTATTTTTCAGTCACTATTCAATCTAATGTAAACTTTAATAATTTTTGCTGGATCTAAGAGCTAGTGACCTGCCCACCATTTGGTCAGCCAGGAAGTTCTCAATAAATGTTTGCTGCATTGAATCTTTTGGGTTGGAGAAGCTCCTTTATAGATGTGTTTACTGCAAGAAAAATAGAGAATCTTTTTAAAACAATAGGCCAGACCTTTATCATCATGAGAGTAGAGGACTGTGTTTTTGTATGTGTGCTTGTGTGTATGTATGTGTTTGTTTGTGTGTATGTGAGAGAGAGCAAGACAGAGACAAAGAGACAGAGTCAGAGAGACAGACAGAAACAGAGAGACATAGAGACAGACACAGAGAGGCAGAGCCTAATATTAATACTTTTCAGTTTTTCAACATGATACTAACACAGTATAACAATATTGCTTTAATTTCAATTATATAAAAGTAAAAACTCTTGAAATTATTATAGGATTATAGAGTTGGAAGTCACTTTCAAAGAACTCTTCTGCTCCAACCCGCTCATTTTAAAGATGAGGAAATAGAGGCACAGATAATTTAAATGACTTGACCTTGATCTTTAGAAATTATCAGCTAATAAGAGTATCTGCCTCTGATGATGGTAGGCTGAATAAAATGAAACACATGAAGAATTGTGGGAAGAATGCTAGATTTGAAGTTAGAGAAGCTAAGTTTGCCTCCTAGATCTGCCCTTTCTTACTTATGTGACCTTAGGCAAGTAACTTTATTTCTCTGGACCTCAGTTTCCTCAGCTATAAAAGGAGGGAGCCTGGACTCAATAACTTCTGAGGTCATTTCCAATTCTAAATCTATTATCCTCTGACCTGTGAGGACTTTGGCTGGGATGTTTAGAAATATTAATTAAAACCAAATGTCCTATTACTATGATCCAAAAGGTGATACTATCTACAAAATAATTGACATTTGGTTCCTTTGCTCCAGAGAAAAAGGATCTGTTAGCTTTGGAAAACTGTACAATATTTTTTTTCCTCTGAGGCAAATGCTGGCCTAAGTTGAAAGTAATTCCCATCAGCTTAGAACTGGGTGGTCTACTAAGAAGTTATTTCTCAGTTAGATCTGGAGGCAGGAAGTCATTCAGAGAGATGATATTTATAAAGGTTAATGAGCTCATCATAAATTTCTTTCATGAGAAAATGTGGTACAACTTAGTGACTTTTACTCAGTCCCCAGATTGCTCATTTTGAGTATCATTTCATTTCAGACACAGAACTTTACTAAGTAGAGGTTTCCTAGGGTAGATGTGATTAGTGACTAGTAGCCAGATATTCATACTACTGTTGTGTGAGAATAGAACAGTTAGGAAAATCTGAACATATGCTTTAAGGATGGCCAGTTCTTAACAAGGTACTTTGTACATAGTAAGTACTTAATAAATGACTGTTGAATAAATGAATTAGTGAATATTTTAATGAATGATGTCCCTACATGTAGCTTAAATACTGTGTTTTTTTTTTAAATACTGTGGTTTAGTTTTGAGAGGCCTGGACACTTTAGAATTATTAGTATGGTAATGGGTAACTGGGATCCCTTTAGTGGAACTTTCATTTAATTGGGATTTTAAAAAAATTACTTTCCCCAATTACATGTAAAAATCAATATTTTGGTCATACATCTACATTATTATTTTTTAAATATATTTCATTATGAATTGTGTTGGGAGAGAAAAATCAGAACAGAAGGGAAAAAAAATGAGAGAAAAAAAAAAAAAAACAGGGGAAAAAAGTGAACACAGCATATGTTGATTTACATTTAGCCTCCATAGTTCTCTCTCTGGATGCTGATGACATTTTTCCATCCAAAATTCATTGGGATTGCCTTGGCTCACTAAACTGCTGAGAAAAACCAAGTCTGTCATAGCTAATCATCTCACAAATTTGCTGTAGTTATGTACAATGTTTTCCTGGTTCTGCTTGTTTCACTCAGCATCAGTTCATGTAAATCTTTCCAGGCCTTTCTAAACTCAGCCTGTTCATCATTTTAATAGAACAATAATATTTCATTACTTTGATATACCATAACTTATTTAGCCAATGCCCCAAGTGTTTGGCTTTGCCATTGCAAAAAGAGCTGCTACAAGTGTTTTTTGCACATGTGGGTCCTTTTCCCTCTTTTATGATTTCTTTGGGATGTAGATGCAGTAGTGGCACTTCTGGATCAAAGGATATACACAGTTTTATAGACCTTTGGGCATGGTTTCAAATTGTTCTTCAGAATGGTTGGATCTTAACAAGGATTTTTGTCTGTTCATTTCTTTTAAATTTCTTTTATTTCTTACATTTCTTTAAGAAATGTTTATTGATATCTTTTGTTTCCACATTTACCTTTATTTATATATGTAGGTATATTTGCATATACATATGGATATATATGTATGTATTTATATCTATATATCCCTCACTCTCTTCTCTACATCAAGTCATCTCTTGTATGTATATATATATATATATACATACAAGAGATGACTTGATTATATATATATATATATATATAAAATTAAAGAAAAAAAGCTCAACAAAACCAAACAATAAATCTACCATATCTGATGATATATGCAATAATTCTATGCTAATTTGTAGAAGGATAGGTACATCAATTCATTGCTAGTAGAGTTGTGTATTAGTATAACCACTTTGGAAAGGAATTTAGAATTATAAAAATAAAATGACCAAAATATCCATACCCTCTGACTTAGAGATTCCACTAGTAGACAAAAATCTCAAGGTTTAGGATATATATTGATGAAAAGTAAGACTTTACATATAATAAAATATTTATAGCAGTACTTTGTGTGGTAGCAAAAAGCTAAGAAACAAAGTAAATGCCTATTTATTTCTGTAAAGACTATATAAATTGTGGATATCAATGTAATGGAATATTACTGTAGCATAAGAAATTATAAATATGATAAATACAAAGAAACATGTGGAAATTGATACAAAGTGTAGAAGGCAGAACCAGTAAAAATAATACACAATAAAAATAATGTAGATGGAAAGAACAACAGCAACAAAAGTAACAAGTCTGCATGCTCTTAAATTATGACCTAGTTTACCCCAAAGAAGAGATATGAGAAGTTACCTTCTCTCTCATTTGAAGAAGTGGGAGGTCCTTAATTGGAAATCTTGTGTATATTTTCATCCTTCTTTTTCAATATAATGATTGGATTTTTTTTTTTACCAATTTTTCTTTTTTCTTTCTCTTTGTTATTTTTCCTCCCTTAAAAATAACCTTAGTTATATGGAATGGATCTTTGGGAGGGGATGAGGAGAGCTACTGGAAGAAATTTAGTTGATGTAAAACCAAAGGATATCAATAAAAATTTATTTTAAAATACAGAAAGAACAGCCACTCCCAAAAATGAAAGTTAAAAAATCACAAAGAACAAGCTTGACCTTAAAGAAGAGGAATGGGGTGACACTTTCTCTCACTTCTTTGCTGAAGTGGAGATCAAGGAATATTATATGTATGTTCAGGGCTTTTTTGTTTTTTGTTTTTGTTTGTTTTTAATATATTGATTACTTTTAGTGATTTTTTTCTCTTCTTTTAAAAAATATTATGCATAAAGGATGACATGAGATGGTGGAGAGGAAGAAGGCATTTAGGCAATATATATATATATATATATATATATATATATATATATGTGTGTGTGTGTGTCAGTGTATATATATATACATACATATATAAGATTTTAAAAATAAAATAAAAAATTCCACCCATAGCATTTTCCCCCACCACCCCTCCCCTAAAAAGAGGTTACCCTTGATTGGAACATAATAAACATTCATTATGTAATGACTGTGTGGTAGCATTAGGGTGCAATGACTTTTAAGATATCAGCCTTACCTCTTATTTTATAAAGTCTTCCTTAAATATTTCAGTCCCATAGCTATAACTGAGCCACAATCCAGCATTATACATGTGATACTGCATTTTGTGTTTATGTTAGAAACCTTTAAAAGGCATATAAGCCCTTTCTAGGGTTATAATTGTGCCAAATAATGTTTAGCCCACATACTGTATAAATGTGTGATCCACCAAATAGATCTGTTGTGACTTTGTGGAAATAATATAATTTTAATTTATTATTCAAATATTCATTTTTTTTGAAATTTAATTTACTTTAAAATTTTTAATATTTATTTATAAATATTTATTATTTAAATATAGTGATTGCCTAATACCCCTTCCTTGACTGGAGGGAGACAGCAATAAAATTTAGTTTCTATGACAAGTGGACAGCAGTATTGTATTTTTGAGTTGTATTCAATTAAGCAATCAATACATTTCTTTTAATAATAGGACCATAGGATTATTGGTGCTGGAAAAGATCTTAAATATTATTTAATTCAATCCTTTCATTTTGTGAATGAAGAAACTGAGGCACATTTTGCCTGTTTGTGTTTATTATTCTTTCCTTTCTTTTCTCTTTCCTTTCCTCCTTCCTTCTTTCCTTCCTTCCTTCCTTCCTTCCTTCCTTCCTTCCTTCCTTCCTTCCTTCCTTCTTTTCTTCCTTCCTTCTTTCCTTCCTTCCTTCCCTTTCCTTTTTTCTTCTTTTCTTTTTTTCCTTACTTTCCTTTTTCTTTCCTTCTTTTCCTTCTTTCTTTTCATTTCCATTTTTCTTTCTTAAATTACACTTGTTCTATAGTGTTTTTACAGGAGAGATTTCTGGTTGTTAGCCCAGTATTGGTGGTTGGGAAGTAGCTTTGGAATTGTGCTTCATGGCAGGAAGTCATTCTTACAGAGTAGGTCAAGTAGTTGGAGGTTGTATTTTATTAGAAAAAAAAAAATCCCTGACAGAGAAATCTGATAGATGTTGAAGATTATGCCAAGAAAACATTGTGATCTGAGTAAAAAACTAGAATTCTACTTCCAGCTGTCACTTAGCAGAATTTCCTTCCTTGCCAGGATTCTATTCCCAGATCTAGTCACTTAGATGACCTTGGATAAGTAACTTAAACTCTTGGTTTTCTATCTGTAACAGTATCTTGACTACTTAACACACAATGTTGTCATGAGGATTAAATAAGAAAATGATATTAAAGCACTTTAAAAACTGTCAAACGCTATAGGAATTTAAATGACATCATTATCATCTTTTTGAGATTGTTAAGTCATTTTAGTCAATGCCCAACTCTTTGTGATATCATTTAAAGTTTTTTGGCAAAAAAAATTGGAGGTGTTTGCCATTTCCTTCTCCAGCTCATTTTATAGATGAGGAAACTGAGGCAAACAAGGTTAAATGATTTGCCAAGGTCACATAAGCTAATAAGTTTTTGAAGTCACATTTGAATTCAGATCTTACTCCAGGCCTAGCAGTCTATCCACTGTGCCATTTAGCTACTAAATCATGCTTCCTTTCTTGTTCCATGGAATGAAAATAGAAATGATCTTGGAATAAGATGATAATCCTACCTAATGTTTCTTATAGTTACATAAAAATACTAAGGTAAAAACTTATGTTATTATGATCTTGCTTTCATTTTTCCAAAAGAGTTTAAAAGGAAATAGTCTTGGGATTATCTTGTTATATATTTTTTAAAAATTAATATGCTGTGGACTATTAAACAGGTGATTAAAATAACTGATTTTCTAAAAATTGAATTAAAGTTATTGACATTTAAATTCATCTTTATAAGTGGATAGAGGAATTAATTTTTTGTAATTGAATAAAAAGTATTAGAATTTAAATTCATCTCTAGGCTCATTGAAAACATCTTGGGAACATGACCACATCCTTTCTAGGATGACAAAGATGATGAATATCTTATTATCACTAGATATTAATTTATTCTCCTTAAGTCTCTATATTTCAAAAACTCTTTTTTTCATATAGCTCGGAGATTAAGAGACAACATGGTATAATGGATACGGAGCAGGCCTTAGAGCAAAAGAGATCTGGAATCCTGCCTCTGTGTGAGCAGTGTGACTGTGTGACCTGTACAATTTAATCTCTAAATGCTCTAGACTCCAGTTTTTTTAAACTGTGGTTCATGACCCCACATAATATTGTAACTGAATGTGGTGATCATGAAATTATGATTTATTATCAATAAATGTTTGATTTGATTTTGCATATTTTATATACCTACATGCCTAGGGTCATGTAAAAATTTCTCAGGCAAAAAAAGGGTCACAAGTGGAAAAAGTTTAAGAAGCCCTGTTCTGAACAACTTTTAAGACTGCAAGTTTCAGAGGTGTTGACTTGCATCGATAGAGAGAACTCCCTTGTTTGGGAATTCCTTATGCCAAGAAATCATGAGTCTAGTTTCTATCCCTTATTCTTCCAGAAGGAGAAAAGTAAAAAAGTAAATAAAAAAGGATGGATGACAAGGAAATGGAATATAAATGGTTGGGTGTATACAGAGAAGTGATCAGAGAAGCCTGTAAGGTGAAATCCTTGGAAACATGGCCCTCTGCATTGACTTCAAAGAGGAAAAAAGTAATCATCAGGAAGAACCCTTATGAGTATTTATCTTTGCAATATTATAACATATTGCATGATATGCAAATTAAGGAAGTAAACAATAATATGTATTTAGAGGACATTTTCATTAAGGACCTTCCTCAATATAATTATGACATGCTATAAGTTTGTCTTAAGCCATTTCAGTTTATTCTTTTTGAAAAATTATGCCTATTAGGTGTTCAATGACTTCTCTCCAAAACTTAACTCCTAATAAAGAATTTAATATTAATCATTTGCACCCAGATGTAAATTTATCACTGTTAATTGCTGCTTGGGCAAATTTGTAGATTAAGCTATATCTCTAATTGTGGAATACAGTTATTATATTATTATATATAATTTATGATAAAGTATATATAATTTATATTATAACATAAATGAAGTTTTATTCATACACGTAAAATGAAATTAGGAAAATCGTTTTCCTGAGTTTAAATCTGGCCTCAGACATTACTAACTCTGTAGCCCTGGGCAAGTCATTTTGCCCTGTTTGTCTCAGTTTTCTCATCTATAAAATGAGCTGGAGAAAGAAATGGTAAAATCACTTCAGTATCTTTTGCAAGAAAACTTCAAAATAGGATCATAGAGTCTGATACTGCTGAAATGACTAAATAACAATAAACCCCTATAAAAGCATTTAGAACAATCAGCAAACAAGCAAAAGAGGAAGTGTTGGTGGTGAAAAAGAGAGGGTAAGAAGACTGTTCTTGGTGGCACAGGCCATTGTCTACTTCTTTTTCCTGCTCCTCATCTATCCATAATATAAGGAAAAAATAATGCTTACCCACAAAGTAGCTCGGTGATCAATTATAACACTAGATGGCACTGTTTGACTTCTATGAAGAAATCTTTGCCTTCACTAATTTTCCTCTAAAACTAGCTATAGGTCCTTAGAAGTGAAAGGGACCTTAACAATTATCCAATCCAATCAAACTTTTTGATCTCAGGATATTTTTAAATTCTTAAAAATATTTCACCCCAACAACATTTATGTGGGGGAATTATATCTATGTTTATAATATTAAAAATTAAAATATCTTAGTATAATTATAAAATAATTTTGACCTCACCACCTCCTGGAAAGTGTCTCAGGAACAACCAGGGATCCCCAGATCACACTTTGAGAACCACTGATCCAGTCCAATATTCCTCTTTCATAAAGAGAGAACTGAAATCCAAGACATGAATTGACTTGTCCAAGATCACACAGCTACTTAAATGGCTAAGTAGGCTTTGAAACACTAGTGTTCTATCTTCAAACTTGGTGTTCCATCTCCAAATCTACATTTCTTTCCACTTATGCATATCCTCCAAAAAAATACACACAGCATTTTCTGAAACAAGGATTGTGTTTTTTTTTTTAACATGTTCAGCATTTCCTTTTCTAGAAAGACTGCTGCATTTCAAACATTCTTTTCCTTCTGAGTGATTCTAAGCATCATTGACTGACAAGTGCAAAGCATGCTTTTTTCATATTTTTCTGATCCAAGTCATTTTTACTGACAATTCTGCTGAAAGAGCCAGTTTCTTCTTCTTTTTTTTTTTCCAGCTTATGGGCGCCAATGAACATCTCATTTGAAGCAGAGCAAAAAGGGGTAAAAAGCCAAACCCAAGGTCCCCTGTTCCTTTCATATTTAATCTGTTTCTGGAGCTTCAAAAGATAGCTACGGCATGTCAATGAGGGGACATTTTCCAGGATCTGAACCTGGGACCTTGTGGGAAGGAGGGACTGGGAATATGGAACTAGTTCGGAAAGAACGAAAGAAAGAATGAGGGTCCCCCGCCAGCAACATTTTTTATTTCACTACTAAAGCCCTCCCTGTCTTCTGCTAAAGTAAAACAAACAAGCAAACATCTGGTTATGTGGTTATAACAAAACACTTGTTATGTAGAAATGGAGACACTGGTGATAAAGAGCTGCAAAATATATTCAAAATAACTTTATTTGTAGAAAGGGTACAGTTATGAAAAACCATAAAACTTTTTATGGGAGGGAGGAGAACTTTTTGCGACTAAGATGTACTATTTAGTGCTTAGCTCCTTCTGAGTGAGCATGGCATCAGAGAAGTAATGTTGGACTTAGGAATGAGAAGATAATCAGACCTGAGCTTATGGTACTTTCTGAGCAAAGTCAGTAGGCACCTCTTGAGTCTCAATTTCCTCATTTATCATATAAAGATAAAAATACATGTATTATCTTAATGAGTTGTGGCACTTTATAAATATGAGCTGTTATGTGATGCTTGTTCATTATTTTTGACATTTCCTCCACAATTCATAAGTTCATAGGTTTCAAAGCTAGTAGAGCTGTTATAGGGGCAGGTAGGTGATGCAGTGGAGAAAATGCTACATCTCAAGTCAAAAAATCCTAAATTCATATATGACCTTAAACACTTAGTAACTGTGTGACCCTAGGCAAATTATTTATCCTTGTTTGCCTTAGTTTCTCATTGGCAAAATGATCTGAAGAAAGAAACGGAAAATCATTTCTGTATCTTTCTCAGGAAATCTCTAAATGAGATCACAAAGAGTCGGACATGGCTGAAATGACTCAACAACAACAAAAGAGATCTTGGAGGATATTTAATCCTGGGTTCTTAAGATTGTGTTTGTGTATCTGTGTGAGTGTGATAAACCCTTTGGGCAGTCTGGTGAAGCTTTTGGACTCCTCACAATAATGTTTTTAAATGCATGAAATAAGTTATGTTGTATTACAAATTACAATCATTTTGGAATATAACTATCAAAATATTTTAAAGAAGTTCATAAACTCAGTTCATAAACTCCTATCCAGTGTAAGCCCCCTCATTGTACAAATAAAAAAGCCAAGGCTCAGAGGCTTTTCAAATAAGTGACTTTCCAATAGCACCATAAATAACAAATAAAAGAATGTAAATTCAAAATCAGATCTTCTTGCCCTTACAGAACACCTGGGCATTTGTGATTTCATTGCTTCTGTTTCTTATTTTCTAGTCCTCACAGTATCTCTGCGAAACTACTTTATTAGCCTCAGCACGTTTTATTCATGTTTACCCAGATGAAGTTTCCAGAGCTAAGTTGCTTGGAAGACTAGGTGCCAAATTCCTTTAAAGAGGTGCTAAGGAGAATAGAGGAAATGGTGCAGTCAGTGTGGTTGCCTTCACATAACTTGGTTTTCCTTTCTTCTTTTTTTTTCTTTTTCTTCTTCTTTCTTCTTTTCCTTCTTTCTTCTTCCCCTTCTTTCTTCTTTCTTTTTCTTCTTTCTCCTTTTTTCTTCTTTTTCTTCTTTTCTCTCTCTCTCTAATAATGATATTGAAAAAGATGATGACTACTTTTTATATTTGGAAAATGCTTTCACATATGATGTCTCATTTAATCTTTAATCTCTGATGGAAGAATAAAAAGTCTATTTAGGAGTTTAGGGAATTTCAGGCATCAGCAAACCTTGGGGAAGCATTTGGAAAATGGAGTTGAAGGTTAAATGATTTGCCTAAGATTTGCTAGTAAGTGTCTAAGGTCATACATGAATTTAGGTCTTTCTGACTTGAGATCTGGTGTTTTCTCCACTGTACCACCTAGCTGTCCCCATAAAAGCTCTACTAGTTGTAAATATATCCTAAAAGGATATCAAACAGCTCAGAGGCAAGAACAGATCCTTAGAGTCTTCTTTTCCAATTTTCTTTCAAGTTAACATCCAATCTTTAATGATGATTCTGGAATACCTGGCCCACCTACCATCCACAGTTACTATGAACTCAGTGTCCAGATTGAATTATTTGATATATTTATCAATGACTTGGGTGACATCACAGATAGCATACTTATCAAATTCACAGATGACATGAAACTGGGAAGGATGGATAAGACACTAGATAATGAAATCAGGATCCTAAAACATCTCAGCAGTCTGGGATGTTAAACCAAATTTAAGACGATGAAATTTAATATGAATAGGTATGAGCTAAATGTAGACAGATCAGGACTGATAGAATAGAAAGAAGTTGGATATAGTTGGTCTGGGTTCAAATTGTGACTGCTACTTAATATTTTTTTTTGAACAAGACACTTAACTTCACTGGGCCTTAGTTTCTCATTTTAAAAATGAGAGGGTTAGATGACCTCTAAAGTCCCTTCTATGGGAATACCTCCTATATCTGATTTATGGTATAGATATAGCTTCAAAAAGTTTTTTCTATTTTTCCTCAATTGCATGGCATAATGAGTAAAATACTAGATACGTCCAGAAAACCCAGGTTCAAAAATTCCTACTTAATGAATGTTGTGACTGTAGGCAAGTCCCTTAATCTTGCTGACTCTTAGTTTTCTCATCTGTAAATCAGGGGCAATAATATCTGTATTATCCACCTCATAAGGGTTATTGTGAATGTTAAATAAGCTGATATACATAGATTGCTTTACAAACTTTAAAACACTACATAAATATTAATTGTGATTTCTTAAATTGTCCCTCTTTCTCCTGAAAGAAGAAAGGTTCTGATTTGGCGTTTTCCAATTAATCAAGAATTTGTATCCAGAAGGCTTGAAACTCTGTCACAGAGAGAATCTCTTTTGAGATGAAGAGTATTTATATAGAAAAACTGTGGCATAGTCAAGAAGTAGGTATTTGTAAAAGAATCTTATTTGGGCAGAATCGGAATTATAGTATTGCAGGTTTATTTGGTTTGTTATCTCTTTCCTTTTGCTAATTGCTAATTATTTTGGTTTATGATCTACTTTTCTTCCTAGTTATTTCACTTTGAATACATTTCTCAAAGTCTACTTTCTTCCTTTGTAAAATGGGTTGGATAATATCCATTCAATATAAAACCAATCCCCAGGGCTGTCATGAGGAGGAAATGAGATGCTTTCTGTGAAATCACTTTGAAAAGAAGGATGAGTTATCATACCCATAGAATACATTATTTTTTCCAGTAAAATAGTCTATTTACTCCCACCCAGTATAGTTCCCACCACCACCACCACCCACAACAGCACATTACTTTAAGACTTAGGGGAATCTAACCAAAGCCAAACCTATACTATTATGAGCCAAAATTTTCTCTGAATAAGGCACTTTGAAGTTTAAGTTTCTTCTCTGCATATATTAAACATATTAGTGTCAGTCTCCCACAGTTGGGTACTTGCTGAAAGGGAGGGTAAGTCTATTGTGGTCTAACATATGCTCCAGAGATTATTCTGGAACTCTGTTCTTGTTCCAGTAATAGAAGCAGCTGGGGAGGTATAGAGAGTGCTGAGCACTGAATTCTAATTCGTCCTCTCAAGCTAATTATTGAAAATTGAAAGGGTCACTGAATTCTATGTCTCAGTTTCCTCAACTGTAAAGTTGGGATAATATATCAAACTTATTTCACAAAGTCATACGAGATGGGTGAACGGGACAAATGAGAATTTAGTTGTAAATGGGCTTTGAAAAGTAACAAAGTGATACAGAAACTGTAATTACTGTAACAGTGACCACCCTTGCCCCCACCATCTGAAGGCCAGGCATTTCATCTCCTTCCTCAGGGTTCTTCAGTATTCTTAAGAGGGTTTAAGTAGTACTCAGTTTCTTAGCCATTAGCTCAAGACACTACTGATGGTGTGTCTGTAATTTCAGGAGTCCATGTACCCCTGTTCCATTTTAAATACTTAAGTCAGATTAATTTTTAGAGATAATAAGAACAAATATACAGTCATCCCTCCCACAAATATGTAAGGGCATAATCTTGTCCTATATCACTTGGGTCTTTGGAAAAGAGTTCAGGTTCTCAGGTTTACTCAGTTCCCACCAAATTATAAGTCCAAATCCTGTCCTGGGCTTGGGTCCTAAAAGCACTGGCTTCTACAAGCTTCCTTTTATTGATGTTGTTTGGAATCTTGACTCCAAGGTCACCATGGCTTAAATCCAATTCTAGTGGAGATTCCACCACCTTTGCTTAGAAATGAAAAGGATAAAAGAAACAAACCAGAACAAAACCTCAAGTTAATTTTTGAGGGGTCACAGAGCTTAAAAGTGGGGAATAGAGGGAAGTAAATTCATTTTGTCCATGCTGAACAGGACCTTAACCTTTTCTGGACATAGCTGGAAAGGAAGATTTTCTTGATTTTCTCCCCCCTCCCAAAAAAACCCAATTGTCTCTTTTTAGTCCTTATCTTTCTTCACTCTTCTAGTATTTGACACTGTTAACCATCCTTTCTTCCTATAATCCAACCAGAATCTCTCTTCTGAGTTTCAGTCCCATATTACCACTGGATAATAACTGGGAAGCTCCATTTGATTGTCCCAGAAAAAATGACAGCTCCCATTTCCAAAATGAAACTCCATATATTTTCCTCATAATCTACCCCTCTTTGAAATTTCTCCATTTCAGGATGATTTTGGAGTGGCCTAGAGAGACTTACATGAGCTGATGCTAAGTGAAATGAGCCAATGAGATCATTGTACATGGCAACAAGATTATGTGATGATCATTTCTGATGGATGTGGCTCTTTTCAACAACGACATGATCTTGTGATGAAGAGCCATTAAACCCAAAGAGAGGACTATGGGAACTGAGTGTGGATCACAACATAACATTTTCACTCTTTTGGTTGTTATTTGCTTGCATTTGGTTTTCTTTCTCATTTTGTCTCTTTTTGATATGATTTTTCTTGTGCAGCAAGATAATTGTGTGAATATGTATGCATATATTGAATTTAACATATATTTTACCATGTTTAAGATATATTGGACTACTTTCCAGCTAGGGGAGGGGAAAATTTGGAATACAAGGTTTTGTAAGGGTCAATGTTGAAAAATTATCCATACATATGTTTTGAAAATAAAAAGCTTTAGTAAAAAAAAACTTCTTTATTTCTTTTAGTAGAATCACTCTTTTTAATCCCCTATAGTGGTAATCTTAGAATCAGTCTTCATTCAGGAAATTCACATCTGAATCTAAACAAAAACAGTATCATAGGGGTATATACACACATGTACATATGCATACGTGTATACATATAGACACTTATATGGATCTGTGTTCTTATCAATGCGGGATTTTTCTGCCAGTAAACTAAATGAAAAGCATTTTTGAAGCACTTATCATGTTCTGAGAGTTGTACTTAGAAAAGACTTTAAGAATAACTATTAAAAGGAAAAAAATTAGATTCAGCAAAAATTAACAAATCTGATATTCTCTACAGTGTTCTGACTCAAGGGAGGAGTTTTCCATATCTTTCCTTGGAGTCAAAGTTGATCTCTCTAATTTCATGTCATTATTATTGTCATTTATTCTCCTGTTAGTGTTCTGTAGTTTCTAATGATAAAATGTTATGATCTCTGAAGACTAAAGGTGACAAATCACCCAAAAAGCAGTAGGTAGGCCCAAGGCAGGCATTTCATAATGCTTTCACAGAGTATGTGCCCTAGTTGGGTGAGACAATGAATAAAAGAAAACTCAGTTGAAGGTCAAATGTGCCAAAATCCTGAGGATTTAGTGATGGGGAGATGGTAAAGCTCAAAAGTCCTTGAATTACTTAATTAATTAAGATAATAGTACTAGAGTTAGAGGGGGTAAAGGTATAGAGAAAGAATAGATACTTAGGCTTGGAGTATCTTTAGAAGTGATTATAAGAAAGATAGGTAGTAAGGTCTGATGGAAAGAAATGGTGATATCGACTTCCATTTCATTTGTATCCTGTAAGCTGTCAAGAAGCTTAGGCTAGGGGGAAGGCAAGGCAGGCAGGATGAGATTACTTCTTATTTCTTGTGACTCATGTCCGTATCATCCTATAAATTTCCATAGACAAGGGGTTCATCGAAAGGGTGAGATGGGAGTGAAGGAAACCCTCTTTCTGGACATCTGATGTTTCATGACTCCCAGTGAAATCTATGGTTTTTCTTTGCTTTTGCTACAATATTCTTTTTGCAGTCATACAGTTCTCTTTATCATTTTTTTCACTGCTTTTCCTCTGATGACTTCAATGAATATTTTTCAGGTAGAGTCCTGGGAGTGGGATCCTGCATTATGGGCAAGGTAGAATTTTCTCAAGAGAAGAATGCAAATAAGTTTTTTTTTTTCTTTAAATTGAGTGATCATGTGAGGCATTTGTGGCCTGAATAAAGTAAATTTTAATCATTAAACTAGCATTTAGTTGGATAATGAGAATTCGTTTTTCTTTCATTCCAGTCCTCCTACCTCCTGCTCCACATCTCTCTTTAGATAGATAGAAAAACACCAGTATTTATGTCATATATCATTAGAAAATAATATTTTTGTCTAATTTGTCTTTCCTACCATGATTTCTATCTGGTAATTTTGGACAAGACATTTAAGCTCTGCAATCCTTGGTGTCTTCCTCTAAAAAAATGAGAGAATTGAACTAAATGGTCTTTGGGATCACTTCCAACTCTGAATATATGATCCCATGAAGTAACGCCTGGTGTTTTAGTCCCAGGTATGGATGACAAAGAAGTTCTACAAGTTTCTAGTGTAGGCAGAAATGGAGTTGATGTAAATACTTAGCAACTTCATACCCTTTTGGAGTCAGAGAACTTGCTGTACTACACCTTATTCTCATATCCTTTTGAGATAATGGATTCCTTTGTGCTTTATCTTTGATGGAGCACTAAAATGGACTCTATTTTCCTATTTGAGGGAGTAGAATTAAATGATCTATAAGATCCCTTCTAACTCCAGTTCTGTCTATGACCCTACGTACCACAGAATCATTGAATTCTAGAACTGGACTAGAACTTTGAAGATCATCTGGTCCAGCTGTACAACAGTTGGTGGGTTTTGGCTGCCTATAGCACTGACCTTCACATAGTCTGACATTCCTTCTGCTTAGGTTGTAGGAACAACCTACTGTAATAGGCAGCACGGTTTGAATGTTCTCTTCTTTGATCAGAATCAGGGAGAATGCTCACCAATTAGTTTAGAATGATCTCCATGATGCATTTTGACAGCCTCAATAGAGCATATGCTTTAAATACTCCAGAGAATGTTATATCAATGCATTCTTCAAAGGGGCTCTTGAGACAAACGAGAAAGCTTCCCTAACTATGTTGAGAAATGTTCACATTTTCATCTTTAAGTCCCTGTTCACCAGATAAAATTAATAAGATACAATAAAGAATGCCTTCTGGCTCTCCTTGTACAAAGGGAGGTGAACTTGAAATTGAGAATGTGCCTGGTTTAACTTCGTATCCATACAGTTCAATTTGTTGAAATCTCTTTCCATGGATCATATGTGCATTTAAAAAAAAAATACCCCAGTGACCTCCTCGTGGTACTGTTGAACTCTTCTACTTTGACTTTCAGATGTGAAATGTTTTGAGTAAGACTTTTGTTTCTCTTTCCTTCAGAAGGAGTTAGGTAATTTGTAATTTCATTGATGGGGAAAAGTTAATGGAATTTGAACTCAGTACCTTTGAAAAATAAATGATTAACAGCTACCAGACTTGGGGCATGTTCAGAAGATTCAAAATGAAAAGATTTTACTCATTCCTTTTATTTTTTCATTACTTATCCTGTTACAATTGATATAAGCATATCATCTCCTAACTATAGCTGCCACACTCCAGGTCACATCTCTGCAGCAGATGGCGGAGGTCAGCACCTCACCCTGAACTGGGCTCGGAGCTGGGCCAGGGCCTCCAGGGAAGGCAGAGATGGAGCCTTCCATGGGGTTGGCATGTCCTTCTGCATTTAATTTTCCTATAAGTCAGCTCTGATTAGGAGGGATTTCCTCATGTTTCATGTATTTCTGAATCAAGCTCTGTAGAGTATCTAGAGGGTACTGCCCTGTGACTGGCTGGGGAGCAGGAGATGTAGTCTGAACACTAGGTCACCCACCAGCACATGCGCCTACTACCTGTCAAATCTCATTGGAGTGAAATCTTTCCTAATGTTGAAATCATCTGACAGTCTCCTGCTAATGAGACACAGGATTTCTTCCAAGTACAGTTTAGGGACTTCATGTGCAAGGATTGTATTGTAAGAGGGTGGGGAGAGAAACCCACAGTATCCATGGGATAAAGATGTTCTTTTTATATTCTCCCTTTCAATATGAAATGTTTGACCCAAGTCACTTTAGAAAAGTGGATACGTTTACACTCCAGTTGACAGTTGGTTGCTTAGATACTTTGATGTAAAAAATAATATAGTTTAATATTGATTTATGAAGTCTGATGTCTGCTTCTGTTACTTGTTTATATGGCTTTTGTAAAGACACTTGTTCTCTCTTTCTCTGTCTCTGTCCCTATCTCTTATCTATGCTTGTGTCTCTCTTTCTGTCTCTTTCTATCTCTTTCTGTTTCTGTCTGTCTCTTTCTCCGTCTCTCTCTCTATTTGTCTCTGACTCTCTGTCTCAATGTGTGTCTGTTTCTTTTTGTGTCTGCCTTTTGTTGTCTCTCTGTCTCTCTCTCTGTATATCTCTCTATTTCTGTCTATGTCTCTATCTCTCTGTGTCTGTCTGTCTCTCTCTTTCTCTTTTTCCCTTATCTATTTCTTCCTCTGGAGATTGTCTCCAAGGGGAGATGAGATGTCCAAACCCTCAACTATATTTCATAGTAGAATACAAAAATACAAGAAGAGAAAAATAGTATAGTGATTAAAATTTTGAGCTTAGAGTTAAGGAGATGAGTTCAAATCCTATCTCTAGCATTTCCTGATGGTGACGTTTGGTAAGTCAATTGATCTGTCTGTGCCTCAGATTCTTTATCTATAAAGGAGAATAATTACACATTGTGCTTTCTTTGAGTTGCTGTGAGACACAAAAACGCTTTGTATACTTTAAAGCTTTTTATAAACATGAGCTACCTTTATCCAGAAGAGAATAACTTCTAGCCCAGGGAGTGGTACAAAGGGAATCAGGGAAGATTTTATAGTGACATTTCACTTAGTCTCAGAAAATGGGTAGATATTGGATAAACAGATTTGGTTTGGGGAGGATAGGGGGTACATTTCAGGTAAAAAGGATACTATGAACAAAAATGAGAAAAACCCAATTTCTGTCCTCAGTGAAGAGATGAGATATATTCCCTTGAATTAATTAGCAATAGAAGATTGATAATCAGTCTCCATTAAATGATTTCTTTGATGCTTCTATTGGTGATCTTGGTTCTCAAAGAAGATGCCAATAGACCACAAATTCTCACAGATCCTACTATACCTAGAGAAGTTTTGAGTGTGACCCAGAGATGGATGATATCTACTGTAATCTGAAATATAAGGACAAGCATAGTTAAGATCAGTGAGATTCATCAGGTTGGCCAAAGGTGGTGATTTTTTATCTGTAGTAATTCTTAAAGGCCCTCCACTATCTCACAAAGTGATTCTGTTTTATAGAACAGAGGATATTCCATTCCAAGAACATCATAAGTTCTGGAAGTACAAGTTGACATATAATTAAGTGCCAAAGTACAGAATGGCATGGATACATATCACAGAATTTGAGAGAAAGGAGACTTTAATGTGATTTGTAATAATTAATGGAAGATTTCCATGAGGATACAAGACTTCAATAGGATCTTGAAAGATGGATAGTATTTGAATATCTGGCAATGAGTGGGAAGAGTACAAAGAAAAATTGAGATTGGAAATGAATACATTGTAAGGGTATTATAACAGTTCTGTCAAACTAAAATTGAAGTGGGGGCCATTAAACCATGCCTAAGGATCTGTTGGGGTTGCATATGAATTGAGAAAATCTTTTATTAGCATGATCTAGTTTCTATTATATTTTTAGTTATTTGTTAAATATTTCCCAATTATATTTTAATCTGGTTTGGAATATACTCTGAAAGTCTGCAGGCTTTTATTTGACATCTGTGCTTTAAGACTTTATGTAGCTATATGTCTAAAGTCATATTTTTGAAATGGAGAAAATGACAGGTCAGATTTTGGTTATGCCCTCACCAATTTGTCATCCAATATAGAAATAGTCTTATTTACATGATTTGTAAGAGTTCCCTCTGCTGTACTAATAAAACCTGCCACTCTATAGTCCAGTAGCCAGTAGAAATCTTTCAATGGGAAGTATTTCCAAATGTGAAGCTGTCCACACCTGCTCACTTTGGTGCTGTTGACTGCAAATAGAAAATTGTTGAAACCTATTCTTTTCCTTGTCATTTTAGCCGAGCCTTACATTTTGTCCAATCTGTTTCAGCATGTAAGGGTTAGTTTTCCAATATTGTGTCCTGGTGGAGAAACACCTCTTTATATCTTAAAACATTTTAAAAATTTTCATATTAAAGGTGCTCCCTGTTATCTATTTCTTTGTCTTTTTCTGTTACCTGTCCATTTGGCAATCTCATGGCACTAATATCTCCAGTGGTGTTGAAACTGAAATAAAATGGCTACCACTTAGCAAGAAAGAAGTATGGAAGCAGGTGAATGGTGGTACATTAAGGAAATATGGAAGAGGTATGATTCATGAGATCTAAAGCTGAAAAGGTCTTCAGAGATTATCTAGTGAAATGCTCTTACTATCTCAAATCCCACATCCAATCTGTTGCCAAGGTCTGTTGATTTTATCCCTGCAACATCTCTTGAATATGTTCTTTTCTCTTTCCAGAAGCTGCCAGTATTCTGGTGTTGCATCTTACCATCTCACACCTTATTACTGCAATAACCTACTGGTGGGTCTGCCTAATTCAAGTCTCTCTCCTTGCCAAACCATTTTTCATTCAAACCAACTTTTCATATCAAAGTGATTTTCCTGAAGTGAAGATCCAGTCATGTTATTATCATTCTCAGTAAACTCCAGTGACTCCCTATTGCCTCCAAGATCAAATACAAAATGCTATGCTTTGCATTCAAAGCCTTTTATGACCTAGTCCCCTCCTGTCTGTCTAATCTTCTTAAAACTTTTTTCTTTAACATATATTCTTCAATCCAGTGACACTGCCTTCTTGTCTGTTCCAAAACACTCCTTCTCTTGGCTCTTGTCATTTTGTTTCACTGTCCTTCCCCTCTGGAATTCTCTCTCTCTTCTACTCCTGGAAGCCTTCTCCAACCTTTATTAATTCTAGGACTCTACCTAACTTCTATCAGACCAGTTCCAATGATCTTGTGATGAAGAGAACCATCTACACCCAGAGAGAGGACTGTGGGAACTGTGTGTGATTCACAACACAGCATCTTCACTCTTTTTGTTGTTGTTTGTTTGCATTTTATTTTCTTATTTGTTTCTGATTTGATTGATTTTTCCTGTTCAGCAAGATAATTCCATAAATATGTATGCATATATTGGATTTAACACATTTTTTAAACATGTTTAACATATATTGGACTATTTGCCATCTAGGGGAGGAGATGGGGCAAAAGGGGAAAAAATTATAATTCAGGGTTTTGCAAGGATTAATGTCAAAGAAGTATCCATGCATATGTTTTGAAAAATAAAAGAGTTTTAATAAAAAATGAATGTTGAAAACTTATCTTTACATGTAATTGAACAAAATAAAATGCAATTTACCAAAAAAAAAGTATATATATATATATAAAACCTCTGTCAGTTATTTGCTTTTATACTATATATCGTTTGCTTTGTATGTATTCATCTTACATGTTGTCTCTCCCATTAGATTAATCTCCTTGAGGGTAGAAACTGTCTTTTGTCTATTTTTATATTTCTATTGCTTAGCATAATGCTTGGCACACACTAGGTAATGTTTATTGATTGGTTGAACTTTCCTGTCCACCTTTCATTAATTTCCTTCTTCTGAGTTTCTGCTACACTTAGGATCTGAATCACATCATCTAGCACTTAATAATAACAACTCATGTTTCTATAAATTTTTTTTAAATTTCAATAGTATTTTTTCCAAATACATATAAAAATAGTTTTCAGCATTCATTTTTGTAACACTTTCTGTTCCAAATTTTTCTCCCTCCTTTTCTCCCTTGCCTCCCCCCTCCCCAAGACAGCAAGTAATCTGATATAAGTTAAATAAATGCAATTCTGTATAATACTTTAAAGGGTTTCAAAGCACTGCTCTCATGGAAAACCTGTGAGGTAGGTAGTATAAGTATAATCACTCCCATTTTCTTTTCTTTTCTTTTTTTTTCTAGGAATTCTCACAGAAAAAATTATTTTATTTTCTCACATTTTAATAGTGTTTTATTTTTTCAAATACATGCAAAGATAGTTTTCAGCAATCATGTTTGCAAAACCTTGTATTGCAAAGTTTTCTCCATCTCCCCACCACCACCCCAAGAGAGCTAGCAATAGAGCATAGGTTAAACATGTGTAATTCTTCTAATCATATTTCCATATTCATCATGCTGCACAAGAAAATTCACCCCTATTTTCTATACAGGAAAATCAAGGCTCAGCGGGGTTAAATGGCTTGCCCATGTTAAGCAGCTACTAAGCAGTGAATTCAGGTGTTCTGATTCAAAGTCTAGTGCTTATCTAGAGATATCAAATACATCACCCTGTGGGCTGCATGCATTCTACAATCCTTCTGAATTCCACCTGAACTAGATTAAAATACAATTGAGTAATTTTTGTTTTTGAGTCATTTCAGTCCTGTCTGACTCTTAGTGACTTTATTTGGGGTTTTCTTGGCAAAGACACTATAGTAGTTGACCATCTCTTTCTGGTTCATTTTTAATAGATGGAGAAACTGAGGCAACAAGGATTAAGTGTTTTGCCTAGGATCATACAGCTCCTAAATCCCCAAGGTCTTGTTTGAACTTCTCTTCCTGACTCCAGACCCAGTACTCTATCTAGTACATCACCAATATAAACAATAGGCATTCTTTATTAGTTGGTTTGTTTTGGGGGATTGGTATATCAAATTCTTTTGAGTTGTTAGGAATCTTGTCTAAAAGTATTTGCAGTATTCTAGGGCTTAATGCAACATTCCTAATATCATCCACAAAGAGAATAAACTAATCATTTCTAGAGAATCTGTCTTCCACTTAAATTATGTACTGGATCTCCTCCATGACAGTTGTAAACACCTTTGGTGAACATAAACCTCTCTGTTTTATGATTCAGCTGATGTAAAGTGAGGGGGCCATTGAAAATGATATTCTCTCTTATTATAGCTTTCAAAAGATCTTGCATAACTTTGATGTGTACATAGGAGTAAAGTCATTGAAAGATAACCTTTAAAATTTTCATTTTGTTCTGAACCAAATGCTGTTTGTTATAGTCCAATATATGGAACAGTATAGGATCTTGTATTTTCTGACTAGCTTAGTAAGTTACATAATGGTAATGATGTGGTCAACTGTGAAATATCAGTTGTGAAAACCTGCTTATTCCCTAACACATTCAAGTCCTGACTTGTATTGTTTTCTGACTTGTGAAGTATAAATGCTCACACTGAAAACTTTAAAATAGGTCTTTTGAGCTAATTAGAGCTGGCTCCATCACACTCTTGCACATGATGCAGGATTTCAATTCAGCTTCTCTTACTCTACATTTTGGACTGAAAAGGGTTATGTCTAAATTCCTAGCAAAGAAAATATTTTGTTAGAAGAGAAGTGGAACAAATATATGATATGACCTTTGAATGCTGTAGAGGGAAAGATTTCTTTAGGGAAAATGATTACCATCTCTGATCAGAAAACAAATAATGATAATAGATGAGTAGCTGTCCATTGCTGCTTTTAGGGTTCATTGTCCTGATAAGTAAGAATAATTAGTACCTGCCTACAATGTGTGATTCAAATAAACACCTATTTATTAAATGCCTCCTGTGCTCTCCCAACTCAAAGGATCTCGACTACCAGCATGAAATTCTATTAGAGCTTTATTCCTTTGAGATCTTATTAAGATGTGCTATATATTTGGTACTGACTAAGAAATAGAGTGGTGAATCACTGGAACAGGTTAGATACACATGACACAATAATTAATGATAATAGTAATCCAGTATTTGATAAACCCCCAAACTCCAGCTTCTGGGATAAGAACTTACTATTTTACAAAAATTGCTGGGAAAACTGAAAAATAATATGTCAGAACCTTGGCATAGACCTATATCTCACACCCCATACTAAAATAAGGTCAAAATGGATACATGATTTGAGTGTAAAGGGTGATACCATAAGCGAATTAAGAGAGCAAGGAAAAATTTGCCTCAGATCTTTGTAGAAGGGAGGAATTTATAATCAGAGAAGAACTAGAGAACATTATGAAATCCCAAATGGACAACTTTCATTACATTATTTATTTATTCATTTTCTTTTGCTGAGGCAATTGGAGTTAAGTGACTTGCCCAGAGTCACACAGTTAGGGAGTGTTAAGTGTCTGAGATCACATTTGAACTCAGGTCCTTTTGACTTTAGGGTGGTGCTCTATCCACTGCACCCCTAGCTGCCCCCTGCTTTCATTACATTAAATTAAAAAGGTTTTACACACAAAAAAGGAAAGCACAAAGCTGGGATTTTTTTTTTTTTTACATTCAGTGTTTCTTATAAAGATCTAATTTCTAAAATATATAAAGAACTGTGTCAAATTTACAGGAATGCAAATCATTCCTCAATTGATAAATAATCAAAGGATATGAACAGACAATTTTCAGATGATGAAATTAAAGCCATCTATAGTCATATGAAAAAAAAAATGCTCTAAATCACCATTGTTTAGAGAAATGCAAATTAAAACAACTCTGAAGTTTTACCCACACCTCTCATATTGGCTAAGATGACAGGAAAAAAATAATGATAAATGTTGGAGGGGATATGGGAAAATTGGAACACTAATACATTATTGGTGGAATTGTAAAATGATCCAATCATTTGGAACTATGCCCAAAGGGCTATAAAATTGCATACTCTTTAACCCAGTACTGTCACTCCTGAATCTGTATAACGAAATCATAAAGGAGTGAAAAGAACACACGTGGGTAAATATGTTTGTACCAGCTCTTTTTATGATGACAAAGAATTGGAAAATGTCTATTGGGGAATGAATGACTAAATAAGTTCTGGTATATGAAGGTAATTGAATATTATTGTTCTATAAAAATGATGAACAACCTGATTTTAGAAAAATCTGGAAAGAATTACATGAACTGATGCTGAGTAAAACAAGCAGAATCAGTAATATATTATACACAGTAACAGCAAGATTGTGTGATGATCAACTATTAAGACTTGATTCTTCAACTATCAGCAGGATGATTTCAGAAAGGCCTAGAGAGACTTACATGAACTAATGCTAAATGAAATGAATGGAACTTGGAGATCATTTTACGTGACAACAACAAGATTATATGATGATTAATTCTGATGGATGTGGCTCTTTTCAACAATGAGATGATCCAGGCCAGTTCCAATGATCTTGTGATGAAGAGAGCCATCTACATCCAAATTGAGGACTGTGGGAACTGTGTAGATCACAACATAGCATTTTCACTCTTTGTTGTTTGCTTGCATTTTATTTTCTTTCTCATTTTTTCTTTTTTATTTGATTGTTCTGATATAGCAAGATAATTGTATAAATATGTATGCATATATTGGATTTAACATTTTTTTTTACCATGTTTAACATATACTGGATTACTTGCCATCTGGGAGAGGAGGTGGGGAGAAGGGGGAATTGGAATACAAGATTTTGCAAGGGTTAACAAAAGGGTTGAAAATTTATCCATGTATATGTTTTGAAAATTAAAAAAGCTTTAACAAAAATATATAAAAAATAAATTAAAAAAAAAAAAAAGACTTGGTTCCTCTCAGTGGTTCAGTGATCCAAAGCAATTCCAGGACACTTTGGATAGAAAACACCATCTGTATCCAAAAAAAGTACTATGGAGATTGAATGTAAATCAATACATGCTATGTTCACCTCTTTTTTCTGCTCTTTTTTTTCCCTCTGTCATTGCTTTTCTCTTTTGTTCTCATTTTTCTCTCCCAACATGATTTATAAAGAAATGTGTTTTTTAAAAATTAATATACATGTATAATCAGAAAAATAAAACAATTAATAAGAAAAATATACTCTGTGCCCTCTTCCCTCCAAAATCAGTCATTATTGGAAATTGGTACTTTAGGGTGAATTGTCTTACCAGATTAGTTCCAAATGTGCCAACTCAAAATAGGTAGGGGAAATAGAAATTGAAGCCTGGATCTGGAGTTGTATCATTGACTATTATTAATCTAGTATGAGAGCATGAAGCCTTTTTACTAGGTAATTGATTTCTATAAGAAAAGAAAGAAAAAAAAGTAGCAACATCCATGTGGTCTACCCAAGTACCACAAAGCTGAGACTTAGGGCCAAAGGTTGGAAAGAATCTGGTCACATTCCTTGCGTTATCCAGACGCTATCCTCCAGATAGGATTTTCTGTGGGTATGTAATCTTGTGAAATATGCAGCTGTTCACAGAACAGTGAGGGAGCCCCTAGAGACTAACCAAAGGGGTCCTACAGGTACATTGTTTGCAAAACTCTCTCCAATAACTCTTCTTTTCCCTCCCTGACTGTTGTCAGTGCTTCAAAGAGCAGAACAGAAAGATAACTAAACATTTTGGTTCCTAGGGCAAGTACTACGAAAGGCCCTGAAGTCAACTTTGTGATTCATTATGAAAAAAAAGGATAAAAAAACAATTTGAGAAAAATTCAGTTGAGGGGGAAGGGTAATTAGTTACTATTATGGCTTCTCTATTTTGAAGTGTTATATTTTTATCCTCTAAATTTTGAAACTCTGTCATCCTGTTCTAATTATGTCTCTGAATGGGAGACAATGATGTATTAAGGGGAAAAAAGAATAACCTCAAAAATGTTTTCCCTTTCTGATATCTGAAACTGTAATGTTTAGAGACTCATTCTTGAATTCTTCTTCTAAAATGCAACACATCCAGAGAAAGAACTAATAAATAGAAATATATATAGAATAATTTACCAATATTCCTATTTGTACCTAATGGTAATCATATATAGGATAGAGAAGGTGGGAAAGGAACAACAACAAAAAAGAAATTTATGAAAATGTTGTCTAAT